>NW_027362764.1:473923684-474583684 GCF_046119375.1 Phyllobates terribilis | reverse complement strand
TGCCGGCAGGTGTGTGTGTGTGTGTGGGCAAGTGTGTGTGCGTGTGTGTGTGTGGGCAGGTGTGGGCAGGTGTGTGTGTGGGCAGGTGTGTGTGTGTATATGTGTGTGTGTGGGCAGGTGTGTGTGTGTGTGGGCAGGTGTGTGTGTGTGTGGGGGCAGGTGTGTGTGTGTGTGTGGGCAGGTGTGTGCAGGTGTGTGTGTGGGCAGGTGTGTATGTGTGTGTGGGCAGGTGTGTGTGTGTGTGGGCAGGTGTGTGTGTGTGTGTGGGCAGGTGTGTGTGTGTGGGCAGGTGTGTGTGTGTGTGGGCAGGTGTGTGTGGGTGTGTGTGTCTGGGCAGGTGTGTGTGTGTGTGGGCAGGTGTGTGGGCAGGTGTGTGTGTGTGGGCAGGTGTGTGTGTGTGTGGGCAGATGTGTGTGTGTGGGGGCAGGTGTGTGTGTGTGTGGGCAGGTGTGTGTGTGTGTGTGTATATGTGTGTGTGTGTATATGTGTGTGTGTGTGTGGGCAGGTGTGTATGTGTGTGTGTGTGGGCAGGTGTGTGTGTATATGTGTGTGTGTGTATATATGTGTGTGTGTGTGTGTGTGTGTGTGTGGGCAGGTGTGTGTGTGTGGGCAGGTGTGTGTGTGTGTGGGCAGGTGTGTGTGTGTATATGTGTGGGCAGGTGTGTGTGTGTGGGCAGGTCTGTGTGTGTGTGTGGGCAGGTTAGAAAGTCTCGCCCTGTTGGACACTACACCTGACTTGAGGCCACCACCTCTTGGTTGTCCAATGTTCTTGCTTCTCTAGGGCTCTTCTCAGATATTCATTATACCAGCTTCCCAGAATACCAAAGCTAGGGTGGGTGACCGCGAGCCCTGGTGGTGGTCATAACTGCGGCCACCCAGGGGCAATACTCCATAACAACAATCCCCTGAGGTGGTGTAGGATGTAAGGACCTATTCACACTACATTCAGCGCTGCATTCAGGTCTTTACACAAGGCTTACAACTGAATCCCTGAAATTCAGGATTGTGCTGTCTGAAATGAGACATCTGAAAGCAGAGCAAATGGAGCCTAAAGATTCAGACTTTAGCCTCCGTTTGCCTTTGTTCAAATCAATGGCTATGTCAAGGCCCATCTGAATGCCATTTTTCAGGGATTTAGATAGAAGCCTGGAAAGAGGAGATGAATGCATTGCAAAATTCAGTGTGAATAGGCCCTTATATCTGGAGTCTTGATATTGATGCCACATGCATTTTACTTGTTTTTAACTTAAAAAAAAAATACACACACACAAATTATACACACACACACACTATACACACTATACATACACACACACTATACATACACACACACACACTATACATACACACACACTCACACTATACATACACACACACTATACATACACACACATTATACACACTATACATACGCACACACTATACATACACACACACACTATACATACACACACACTATACATACACACACATTATACACACACACACTATACATACACACACACAGATGTGTGTGTGGGTAGGTGTGTGTGTGTGTGGGCAGGTGTGTGTGTTGGCAGGTGTGTGTGTGTGTGATGTCTGTCTGTTTGTGTGTGTGTGGGCAGATGTCATTGTGTGATGTCTGTTTGTATGTATTTTTGTGTTTCAAATGTGTTTATGCATGTCTGTATATGTTTGTGTGTGTGTATGACTGCATGTGGCCTCCTGATGAGTATAGCTGGCGCCGTGCGGCCTCCTGATGTCTCTGGGGGGGCGCCGTGCGGCCTCCCGCTGTGTATAGATGGCTACGTGCGGCCCCCCGCTGTGTATAAACGGCGCCGTGCGGCCCCCCGCTGTGTATAGATGGCTACGTGCGCCCCCCGCTGTGTATAGATGGCTACGTGCGGCCCCCCGCTGAGTATAGATGTCGCCGTGTGGCCTCCTGCTGTGTATAGATGGCTACGTGCGGTCTCCCGCTGAGTATAGATGGCGCTGTGCGGCCTCCTGCTGTCTCTGGGGGGAGCGCCGTGCGGCATCTATACTCAGCAGGAGGCCGCACGTAGCCATCTATACACGTATACTCAGCAGGAGGCCGCACGTAGCCATCTATACGGTGCCATCTATACACAGCGGGAGGCCGCACGACGCCATCTATACACAGCGGGAGGCCGCACGGCGCCAACTATACACAGCGGGAGTCTCAGTGCTTTGCAAGAGCAGTCAATAAATTCTGCTTGACTAATTCTGAGCACCATAAAGTCTGGTTCGCTGCTAACCTGTTGTCTTCATTTTCAGCTTGCTGAATTCTAACTCATTTACTGTCATTCGAGACGATGCCTTTGCTGGTCTCTTTCACCTTGAATACCTGTAAGTGCTCCACTTAATGTCATATTTTTGATTCTGTTCTTCTTCATCTTTTGGCATGTGCTATTGTATGAGCAAGTATTCATATGAATTTATGACCTACTTAAACCTTCGAGGACCTTAAATTTTATTCAATCAAATTTTTTTCCAGTTTAAAACTATGGGACATATATGTGCCTTGGTCCTCAAAGGGTTTTTAAAGGGGCTGCAAACATAAATACGAAAAAAAGAATTCAATTAGTGCTTTTTGTGTTCATTTAATTTTTATTTGAAGTCCATTTTTTTATATACCTTGAAATTAAGCCCTACCCCATGGAATGAAGCCCTACCTACATGACATCTGAGAGCTACATGGATCCCGCTTGTGAGGTGCCTGTCCGTCACTACTATTCAGTTTTAGGGTCCACTCACTAAGCCATATATTCTCTCATGCAAGAGAATAGGGCCAATTATGCTAATGACACTCGGCTAAAACTCTGTCAGAGCTTCAACTGAGTGTGATCCGATTCTCTCGCAGCACAGATATGGAGAAGATGGAGAACTTAATTTCTCCATCTTCTCCATAGTCTCTGTGAGTGTTCATCGGACTGCACTTGGATGACATCCGAGTGCAGTCCAATGTTTTACGTGCACCTATAGACTTGTATGGGTGCACATGGTCCGAATATCGAATGAGATTATTTTCTCATGCCAATAATCGCAGATCTGCACTGTCCCATAGTATAACATAGGGCCAAGTCTTATCCGATAAAACATCACATAGCATTCGGCCGTGTTATACGACAGTGTGAGCGAACCCTTAGAGTCAAGGAATATTTACATGCAGATGATGATATTACTCTCCAAGTGTATATTTTTTTAGGCGAGTTCATAGTAAATGCTTTGCCTTTTTGACATGTGATCAACTAAAGAACAAGAAAGATTTAGGACCTCCCCTATACAGAAACGGAAAATAGTTTGGAGGACTTGCATGTGCTTTTTTATTTATGAGAAAATCATAAAAGATCCCGTTTTTTAACCATGCTGTGACTTTCTGCTGAGGGAGAGGGAGAGAGCTGCCCTATTCAGAGTCTGTAATAAGACCTGCTGACAAAAGTGTTGAAGATACAGTCTAATGTGAATTAACAATGAAAAAAAGTTAATTTCACAAATGGCTTGTATTTTTTTTAATACAAACTTTTTTGTGTTTACAGCTCCTTTAAAGGGAATCTGTCATCAGGTTTTTGCCACCTAATCTGAGAGCAGCATAATGTAGGGTTAGAGGCACTGATTCCAGTAATGTGTCACTTACTGGGCTGCTTAGTGTTGTTTTGATAAAATCATTGATTTGTCAGAAGGTAATTATCACTAGATGACTAGTAAGTTCTGTAGGACCCCACCCCCATCACTGATCAGTAGATTTCTGTGTACACTGAGCATGGGCAGAAAGCTGCCAATCAGTGGTGTGGGTGGGGCTATACAGAGCGCAGCATTCAGAGAGCTGCTAGATCTGCAGCAGATAAAACGGTGATTTTCTCAAAATGACAACAAGCAGCTGAAAAAGTGACACATCGCTGGAATCAGGGTATCTGCCCTTATATTCTGCTGCTCTCAGATGGGGCAGCACAATTAATACTGTGCCAAATTAATTTTACGTGAACTATCACATGATCTATCACAGGGGATCATGTGACATGTCACGTGATAAATCAGGTGTGTGTGTGGGGGGGGGGGGGCGCCTTCTAAACTGCCCGGGGCCCTTGCTACTCTTAATCCACCCCTGGTACATACATACACAAGGTCAACTTCATGTATTCACGTCTTGAACTTTTGATGAACTACAAATAAATTTTGCAACATTGTTCCTGATGCTGGTCTACTATTCCCACTTCGCTTGTTAATAGCCTATGCCTAACCAGAGATGAAGTTGTTCCACAGAGATTCACAACACATGGCAGTTATGAGACGCCATCTACTTTTTTTTTATAGGAAGTTGAAGTTTTGCAAAAATTAGAGGAGCCACATTTTGGAAACCACCAATTTCCAGTATAGGCAGCACTTGTTTTTATCCTGTACCATATTAACCCCTCCCCAACATCTTAGGAAGGTTTTACCATTGAGAGTTGTACATGAATGGCCTTGATTAATTATAGCTTTTAGACTAGAAAACTGTCATATAAAGACTTGAAAAGTTGCAAAATTTTTATGCAACTTGCATTTATGTAAAAATGTTGTGACTCTTGGCATTTTCACCCCAATTGTGCTCAAAATGGGCAGAGCTGGTAGTGGTAAACCAACAGGTGCTTCACAGAATTTTATAATCTTGAGCCGTAAAAATGAAAACAATAAATTTTTCCCACAAAAATGTTGCTTTAGCCCCAAATGTTTCATTTTCACAAGGGTAACAGGAGAAAATGGACCATACAATTTATTGTGAAATGTCTCCTGAGTACACCCCATATGTGGTGGAAAACTACTATTTGGGCACATGGCAGGGCTTGGAAGGGAAGGAGTGACAATTGAATTCTGAACTGCAATTTTGGCTGGAATTGATTGCGGATGCCATGTCACATTTGAAAAGTTTCTGACATGCTAAAACAACAGAAACCCCACAAGTGACCCCATTTTGGAAACTACAACTCTCAAGTAATTCATCTAGGGGTGTAATAAGCATTTTTAACCCTCAGGCGTTTAGCAAAACTGTATAACATTGGGCTGAGAAAATGGAAAATGTCACGGGTGTGTTAGATGTAACAGACAGTCGCTCTGTGCTGGCTGCAAAAGGTCACTTTGTTTGGCATTGCAGTTGCCTTCTTAAATACTTCTTACCTTAGGACCCATCGGCTACCTCCCTCCTGCTCTGATTTACTCCCTGGTCTGAGTGTTTATATACTTTCAGTTTGCTGCAGGGAGTCGCCGGTGATATTCACATATTCCCTTCTGAAGGATTGGAGCTATTGCAGTCGGCTTACTTCCTCTCTGTTGCTTTGGAGGATGTTTGGTGTAATCTCTCTGGAGTCTGCTCAAGCTAAATTTCTCCCCCTGTGTTTGTCTCCCTTGTTGTCTTTAGTTTATAGTGGGGACTGACCAGTGCTCACCTCACCTCCCTCCTATAGCGCTTTTCCAGAGCCTTTGTGCTACCAGTAACGTGGAAGCCCCCTATATTTCCATTGACAGATGACAGACTTGAGTGGGGACTTGTTTTTTTTGTGGATTTATTTGAAGCTTTTATTGGCAACATTTTACATAAAATTTTGGATCACATTTATCCTGTGCTCTACGCTGAGCACTTACATCGGGGTTTCCATCTAAATCTCCGAATGACGTGATTCAGATGAAACCCCCGAAGGATCCATTCACTCTAATGATGCAGCAGGGTAACTCTGGACTCTGTCTGGCCTCTGTTCAGCAGTGGTCCTTCTTTTCAGAAGTGCACAAAACTGTGGTCGACTGAACTTTTATGCACGCTTAAAAAGAGGGACACTGCTGGATCATAGGCCAGAGCGAGTCCACAGTGTGTCCATCTGCCTCATTATAGGGAATCTTCCACCTGTCTGAATCATGTATGTCAGAGATTTACACGGAAACCCCGGTGTATGGGCTCAGCGTAGAGCGAAGGATAAATGTGAGACGAGCCTTACTGTGATCTTTGGGAGGCAGAATTAACGAATCAACAGCAGGTCAAAAATTGGTTTTATTTATTTTTACGCCGTTCCTTGTTCAGTATTAGTGATTAGATTACTTTATTCTTTGGGTCAGTGCAATTACAGTGATACCAGGTATATAGTTTTGTATATATCAGTTTTTTATGTTTGGCTGCTGTCACATACTAAGAGACGCTTTGTTTGCAAAATCAAGTTTTTGCATCGACATATTTTGTGAGCTTATCCTTTTTCTATATGTCTGCTGACAGAGTCACGTGAGCGCTTGTTTTTCACTGGACAAGTTGACATTTTTATTGGTACCATTTTCAGGCACATAACATTTATTGATTGCTTTCTATTACGATTTTTGGCCAAACCAGCAAAGGTGCAGCCACAGATGCACTCGGCACAAGCTGCCAAGCTAGACGAACCCTTGAGGGCTGGGAATATTCTTCCAGCTTCCAGAAATGGAAGGGGGATTTTGACAGAGCCCTTCTCAGGCCCACTGTCGCCGGAGAGCTGGCGTCTGGTGACGCGGCTGGTAACTAGTCAAGAACCAGGTGAGTACCTCTGCAAAAACCCCAGGAAATGTAGCAAGAAAAGAGGAGTAAACCCCTGAAAAGATAGCAACACTACTGCTAGCACCACTCACCACCACTGCACATAGGAATTGCAATAAACAGCAAAGGAGTGAGCAGGGAACAGGATTAAATAGCCAGCCTAATGATCAGGTGTTAAATACCTCCCAATCATCCCCAGACAACCACTCCCAGCTAGCTTGCACAGCAGACTGAACACATTCCCAACACTGCCTAGTGCCAGACACAGCAAAGTCCTGCATTGCCTGGCAACCGGGGAAGACAGCATCCCATGTTCCCCAGACAGAGAAATCAGTGAGAGACACAGCGTCCCGCATCCTCACACATCCTACAACACCAGAACGCAATGCTCCATAAGATTGGGACAGTTTCCCTGCACGCGTAGTAGCTCCATCTCCGGGGTCAGGACAAGGGCGGCGACTGTGACCAGAGTAGCGTAGCACTAGACCTGCTCCATTCCCAGGTGGGAGCACAGAACCCTGATTCCTCACAGTAACTCAAAATGTCCCGTCCAAAAAATTATCTTAACTTAGGCATGAACAGTAAAGCAATGAAACGACCCGGGTGAAGTTCAGAGTTCAATCCGAGAAAAAGATGTGAAAAGGTGAAGTCTAAGAGCATAGAGTTGATGTAACGACATAGTCACATGTTGGAGATTTGTTACAGAATATTCTGTGACTATATCATATACTATGGGGTGGAGGGAGGTTCTGTCTCAGAGATTTTATATTGCAATGTCATAATTACTTTATTTTGGAAATCCCTAACTAGCAGCTCTCACAAAATCATTTTTACGTTTAGAAAATCTCTTACTTCCTCCAGATTTGATATCCGCTAAGAACTTAAAATTGCATATAAATCCCTGAGAACCACCAGACAATAATAATAAAAACAACATGTCTTAAAAGAGGTAATTATCACATTCATGTTATCGAAAAGAATGCGCTGCTGGAGTTTTCCTTTGATTTGTGTCATGTATTGTACACATTAGCCATTCCTTGATAAGCTAGCCACCATGCTGCGTTATTGTTACCAAGGCTTTTTTATTCTGCTTATAATAATGGGACATTTTGTATAATTTTTGGGGAATTATTTTGTTTCCTTTATGAAGGAAGTAAAAATGACAAATATAGCTTGGATTTTCAGAACATACGTGCTTATATGTTTCATGTAAATGATTTTATCATTAATTATTACAGGAGGGGCCGGCTTGTTGTCTTAATGGGGAGGATTTATAATTACACTGCTCAAAAAAATAAAGGGAATACTCAAATAACACATCCTAGATCTGAATGAATGAAATATTCTCATTGAATACTTTGTTCTGTACAAAGTTGAATGTGCTGACAATAAAATCACACAAAAATCATCAATGGAAATCAAATTTATTAACCAATGGAGGCCTGGATTTGGAGTCACCCCCAAAATTAAAGTGGAAAAACACACTACAGGCTGATCCAACTTTGATGTAATGTCCTTTAAACAAGTCAAAATGAGGCTCAGTATTGTGTGTGGCCTCCACGTGCCTGTATGACTTCCCTACAATGCCTGGGCATGCTCCTGATGAGGTTGCGGATGGTCTCCTGTGGGATCTCCTCCCAGACCTGGACTAAAGCATCCGCCAACTCCTGGACAGTCTATGGTGCAACGTGACGTTGGTGGATGGAGCGAGACATGATGTCCCAGATGTGCTCAATCGGATTCAGGTCTGGGGAACGGGCGGGCCAGTCCATAGCTTCAATGCTTTCATCTTGCAGGAACTGCTGACACACTCCAGCCACATGAGGTCTGGCATTGTCTTGCATTAGGAGGAACCCAGGGCCAACCGCACCAGTATATGGTCTCACAGGGGGTCTGAGGATCTCATCTCGGTACCTAATGGCAGTCAGGCTAACTCTGGCGAGCACATGGAGGGCTGTGCAGCCCTATTTATTACAGAAATACTGAACATGTCCAGTTTTTTTTTTTTTATTTTAGTGGTGAAAAAATATCAGAAGTTTGCAAAACAAAATTGTTTTGGGCTGTGTCGCCATTTTCTGAGACCCAGTAACATTTTCCATTTTTCTATCGATGGAGCTGTGAAATGGCTTATTTTTTTGATGACGTTTTTATTTTTACCATTTTGGTATAGATTTGACATTTTGATTGTGGAATTGCATCAACTAAAAAAAAAATTATTTTGATATTATTGAATTTTTTTTCATTTGCGGTGTTACCGATTGGGTTAATTATATTTATATTTTGTGTAAGTGGGTTACTAGTAAAATACTGAAAGGGAGAAATGTTTTAGTGAGGTTATTAGCTTTAGTGATATGGCCCTGGAAGTTTGTCCCAGCATGTTACAGTGGCATGTAAAAGTTTGGGCACCCCTGGTCAAAGTCACTGCTATTGTGAACAGTTAAGCTAGTTGAAGATGAAATGATCTCTAAAAGGCATATTGTTAAAGATGACATATTTCAGTTGTATTTTAGGCAAATAAATATATATATTGTCTTTTTTTTTTCATTTAAAAAAATTACAATAAGGGAAATGGGCCTATGCAAAAGTTTGGGCACCCTTGGAGATTTGTGTGCTTTGATAATTTTGACCAAGGTTTCCGACCTTAATTAGCCTGTTATGGCTTGTTCACTACCATCGTTAGGAAATGCCAGGTGATGAAAATTTCCCAGCTTTGTAAAAACCAAGCCTCCTCTAACTTTATGCCAAAAAAACAGCAGCCATGGTTCTTCTAAGCAGCTGCCTAGCACTCTGAAAATGAAAATGGTGGAGGCCCATAAAGCAGAAAAAGGCTATAAGAAGATAGCAAAGTGTTTTCAAGTTGCCCTTTCCTCAGTTTGAAATGTAATTAAGAAATGTCAGTTAACAGGAACAGTGAAGGTCAAGATAAGGTCCGAAAGACCAAGTAAAATTTCAGTGAGAGCTGTTCGAACGATTGCTAGAGAGGCAAATCAGAACCCCCGCTTGACCTAAAAAGACCTACAGAAAGATTTAGCAGACTCTAGCTTTGTGGTTCATTGTTCTACTGTTCAGAGACACCTGCACAAATATGACCTTCATGGAAGAGTCATCAGAAGAAAACCTCTCCTGCAGCCTCACCATAAAATTCAGCATCAGAAGTATGCAAAAGAACATCTAAACAAGCCTGATACATTTTGGAAACAAGTTCTGTCAACCGAAAAGGTTAAAATAGAAGTCTTTGGCCACAATGATTAAAGGTATGTGTGGAGAAAAAAGGCCACCAAATTTCAGGAAAATAACATCTCGCCAACTATTAAGCATGGGGGTAGATCAGTCATGCTTTGGGGTTGTGTTGCAGCCGATGGTACAGGGGACATTTCACGGGTAGAGGGAACAATGGATTCAATGAAATTTCAGCAAATTCTTGATGCAAACATAACACCATCTGTAAAAATGCTGAAGTTGAAAAGAGGATGGCTTCTACAAGTGGTTAATGATCCTAAACAAACATCAAAATCCACAATAGGCTACCTCAAAAGGTGCAATCTGAAGGTTTTACAATGGCCCTCACAGTCATCAATGAAAATCTGTGGCTAGACCTCAAAATAGCAGTACATGCAAGACGACCAAGGAATCTCACAGAACTGGAAGGATTTTCCAAGGAAGAATGGATGAAAATCCCTCATACAATAATTGAAAGACTCTTGTCTGGCTACAAAAAGCTTTTACAACCTGTAATACTTTCAAAAGTGGATGCGACTAGGTACTAACCATGCAGGGTGCCCAAACTTTTGCATTGGTCCATTTTCCTTTTTCGTCATTTTTAAAATGTAAAAGATTAAAAAATATATATTTTTTGCCTAAAATACAAAGGAAATCTGTTATCTTTAACTTCAGGCCTTTTAGAGATCATTTCATCTTCAACTTGCTTAACTGTTCACAATAACACTAACTTTGACCAGGGGTGCCCAAACTTTTACATGCCACTGTATGTGCTGAGAGGGGTTAATCGGCCATGAAAGGCCAAGGTTATTTATGAACAGCTAAAGAGTTGGGCAGGACAGCTGTTCACCATATCTCCACCCTAGGGTGTGTTCCAGGAGGTAAAAGTTTAGCCTCTGGGCTCATTCAGAGTTCTGTGTGCTCTGAAGGTGAACTGACCTCCAGTTAAACAGAGCTGAAGCCTGTTTTCTGAGCAAACGGACCCCGCAATTAAATGGAACTAGTTATTGAACCCATTCTACGTCCGGGTGGGGAGCATTTTTATTGGTATATGGTCCCCTATCCTGGCCCATGCGCCCCCATCCTGTTATTTTCTCCTCCATCCTGTTATGTGCTCCCCCATCCTGGTCCATGCTCCCCCATACTAGTTCATGCTCTCCCATCCTGTTATGTGCTCCCCCATCCTGGTATATGCTTTCCCATCCTGTTATGTGCTTCCCCCATCCTGCACCCCATCCTTTTATGTGCGCCCCTATCCAGTTTTGTGCTTCCCCATCCTGCTCCCCCATCCTGTTTTGTGCTCCCCCATCCTGTTATCTGCTGCCCCCATCTTCTTATGTGCCCCCCATCCTGCACCATTCCACTAGCGATTGTTAGCGGCTGGGTATGGGGTGGGCTCGCTGATTCAGATTTGCGCCGTACATGTACGACGGATGTCGTGAAGGGGTTAAATAAAGTGATATGCAGATTGACTATTTTGCACATCTATCAAATGAGATTAAGTTGTCTTGAAATTACAAAGACTATTTTAGGATATCACTATAAAAAGTGAAGAAGCAAAACTGTATAGCAAATAAAATATATTTATGGGCCATTTAGACCAATCAATAATCAGCAATGGAGCATTCATAAGAACACATCCTCACTATCAGCCCATCTAAATAGGCTGGTGATCACCTGATGAACAAGCAAACAATCGTTCATCAGGCGTGATGGTTCTTATACCAACATAAAAATCATTGTTCTCGGCAGCACATTGTCATGTGTTAGACAGGAGATATGCTGCCGATAATATGTTCTTTGCACACCGTACAATCATATTAGTAATTGTTCTGTGACTATCGAATATTCATAGATATATCTAAACAGGTCAGTATTACCTCTGATCGGCTTGTATTTAGCTGAACGGCAGTTGTTTAATGGCCTAGATTGGCCCGTCTATAGGGGCAATAAATCATGATGTGTCAAAACAAGCCTATCATGCCTTAGCTTTCTTTATTATGCATTTTTCAGCGGTTCAAAGGGCAGTACTGATATAACAGGGTACAATAAAAAGCCATGTTTCTGACAGCGTGCAAAAACATAAAGTAAATAAAGTTCAGCAAAAGACAATCCTAATCTTGCTGGGGTTTATCACTATTTGGGATATTTAAAAAATACATTGGTCTCTAATTATATATCTTGCAATAGTGAGGAAAACAATATTCACCTATTTGAGCAGACTCTACGACATCAAAAACTCAACAAAAGTTCATCATGGGAACGTAGCCTAAGTCACATGTGCACCAACTGGAATAATTAAAGGGGTTGATTGGCCTTAGAGTAACTGCAGAATTGTAACCTATGTGACTGCAGACTTGTGAATCCTCGCAACGCGCACATTGCGCGCTGTGAGGACTCTCTGGAGTCGGCACCGGGACAGCGGTCATGTGACTGCAATTATGCATTTTGAATACTTCCGGCCACATTCTGACTAGACATGTCCGCCTCGATCAATATACTTCCATTGAGAAAGTCTGTGCATGTTTAACCAGTATGTGATCGCATATATGCAAATCACATACTTGTGGTCACGTCCCCGCTGCTCCCGGGGCCGGCACCAGAGAGTCCTCACAGTGTGCAATGTGAGAATTCACAAGCGTACAGTCACAGTCTTGTAGCCTAAGGCCAGACTATCCCTTTAACCCCTTTACAACCCAAGGTGCCTTTGCACGTTAATGACCAGGCCAATTTTTACAATTCTGACCACTATCACTTAATGAGGTAATTACTCTGGAACGCTTCAACGGATCCCCCTGATTCTGAGACTGTTTTTTCGTGACATACAGTTAGGTCCATATATATTTGGACAGAGACAACATTTTTCTAATTTTGGTTCTAGACATTACCACAATGAATTTTAAACAAAACAATTCAGATGCAGTTGAAGTTTAGACTTTCAGCTTTCATTTGAGGGTATCCACATTAAATTTGGATGAAGGGTTTAGGAGTTTCAGCTCCTTAACATGTGCCGTCCTGTTTTTAAAGGGACCAAAAGTAATTGGACAGATTAAATAATTGTAAATAAAATGTTCATTTCTAGTACTTGGTTGAAAACCCTTTGTTGGCAATGACTGCCTGAAGTCTT
This sequence comes from Phyllobates terribilis, assembly GCF_046119375.1. Classification (NCBI taxonomy): domain Eukaryota; kingdom Metazoa; phylum Chordata; class Amphibia; order Anura; family Dendrobatidae; genus Phyllobates; species Phyllobates terribilis. Next base: position 474,570,812 of record NW_027362764.1, on the reverse strand, counting down.
GAACTCATGGACATCACCAGACGCTATGTTTCCTCCTTTTTGATGCTCTGCCAGGCCTTCACTGCGGTGGTTTTCAGTTGCTGTTTGTTCGTGGGCCTTTCTGTCTGAAGTTTAGTCTTTAACAAGTGAAATGCATGCTCAATTGGGTTGAGATCAGGTGCCTGACTTGGCCATTCAAGAATATTCCACTTCTTTGCTTTAATAAACTCCTGGGTTGCTTTGGCTTTATGTTTTGGGTCATTGTCCATCTGTAGTATGAAACGACGACCAATCCGTTTGGCTGCATTTGGCTGAATCTGAGCACACAGTATGGCTCTGAATACATCAGAATTCATTCGGCTGCTTCTGTCCTGTGTCACATCATCAATAAACACTAGTGACCCAGTGCCAGTGGCAGCCATGCATGCCCAAGCCATCACACTGCCTCCGCCGTGTTTTACAGATGATGTGGTATGCTTTGGATCATGAGCTGTACCACGCCTTCGCCATACTTTTCTCTTTCCATCATTCTGGTAGAGGTTGATCTTGGTTTCATCTGTCCAAAGAATGTTCTTCCAGAACTGTGCTGGATTTTTTAGATGTTTTGAGCAAAGTCCAGTCTAGCCTTCTTATTCTTGATGCTTATGAGTGGCTTGCACCGTGCAGTGAACACTCTGTATTTACTTTCATGCAGTCTTCTCTTTATGATAGATTGGGATATTGATACGCCTACCTCCTGGAGAGTGTTGTTCACTTGGTTGGCTGTTGTGAAGGGGTTTCTCTTCACCATGGAGATTATTCTGCGATCATCCACCACTGTTGTTTTCCGTGGGCGCCCAGGTCTTTTTGCATTGATGAGTTCACCAGTGCTTTCTTTCTTTCTCAGGATGTACCAAACTGTAGATTTTGCCACTCCTAATATTGTAGCAATTTCTCTGATGTTTTTTTTCTGTTTTTGCAGCTTAAGGATGGCTTGTTTCACCTGCATGGAGAGCTCCTTTGACCGTATGTTTACTTCACTGCAAAACCTTCCAAATGCAAGCACCACACCTCGAATCAACTCCAGGCCTTTTATCTGCTAAAGTGAGAATGACATAACGAAGGGATTGCCCACACCTGTCCATGAAATAGCCTTGGAGTCAATTGTCCAATTACTTTTGGTCCCTTTAAAAACAAGGTGGCACATGTTAAAGAGCTGAAACTCCTAAACCCTTCATCCAATTTTAATGTGGATGCACTCAAATGAAAGCTGAAAGTCTGAACTTCAACTGCATCTGAATTGTTTTGTTTAAAATTCATTGAGGTAATATCTAGAACCAAAATTAGAAAAATGTTCTCTCTGTCCAAATATATATGGACCTAACTGCATTGTACTTCATGATTGTGGTAAAATTTCTTCGATATCACTTGCGTTTATTTGTGAAAAAAAACGGAAATTTGGAGAAAAATTTTGAAATTTTGCAATTTTCAAAATTTGAATTTTTATGCCCTTAAATCAGAGAGATATGTCACACAAAATAGTTAATAAATAACATTTCCCACATGTCTACTTTACATCAGCACAATTTTGGAACCAAAATTTTTTTTTATTGGGGAGCTATAAGGGTTAAAAGTTGACCAGCGATTTCTCATTTTTCCAACAAAATTTACAAAACCATTTTTTTAGGGACCACATCATATTTGAAGTCACTTTGAGGGGTCTTTATGACAGAAAATACCCAAAAGTGACATCATTCTAAAAACTGCACCCCTCAAGGTGCTCAAAACCACAATCAAGAACTTTATTAACCCTTCAGGTGCTTCACAGGAATTTTTGGAATGTGGAAGAAAAAAATGAACATTTAACTTTTTTCACAAAAATGTTACTTTAGACCCAATTTTTTTTTATTTTCGCAGGGGTAACAGGAAAAAATGGACCCCAAAATTTGTTGTGCAATTTCCCCTGGGCACACAGATACCCCATATGTGGGGGAAAACCACTGTTTGGGCGCACGGTAGGGTTTGGAAGGAAAGGAGAGCCATTTGACTTTTTGAATGTAAAATTTGCTTGAATAATATGCGGACGCCATGTTGCATTTGGGGAGCCCCTGATGTGCCTAAACAGTGGAAACCCCTCACAAGTGACACCATTTTGGAAACTATACCCCTTAGGGAACTTATCTAGATGTGTGGTGAGCATCGGAACCCCCAGGTGCTTCACAGAAGTTTATAACATTGAGCCGTAAAAATAAAATTTTCACATTTTTCCCACAAAAATGTTTTTCAGCCCCCACTTTTGCATTTTCATAAGGGTAACAGGAGAAATTGCACCATGCAGTTTGTTGTGCAATTTTTCCTGAGGAGATATGTGGGGGAAAACCACTGTTTGGGCGCAAGGCAGGGTTCGGAAGGGAAGGAGTGCCATTTGACTTTTTGATTGTAAAATTTGCTTGAATAATTAGGGGACGCCATGTTGCATTTGGGGAGCCCCTGATGTGCCTAAACAGTGGAAACTCCCAACAAGTGACACCATTTTGGAAACTAGACCCCTCAGGGAACTTATATAGATGTGTGGTGAGCACCTTGAACCCCCAAGTCCTTTAGAGAAGTTTATAACATGGAGCCGTGAAAATAAAAAAATCTAACTTTTTCCACAAAAATGATGTATTAGCCCCAATTTTTTTATTTTCACAAGGGTAAGAGGAGAAAATGGACCCCAAAAACTTTTGTGAAATTTCTCCTGAGTATGCCAATACCTCATATGTGGGGAAAATACAGTGTTTGGGCGCACGGCAGAGTTCAGAAGGGAAGGAGCACTGTGTGACTTTTTGAACGCAAAATCGTCTGGAATCGAGAGCGGACGCCATGTCGCGTTTGGAGAGCCCCTGATGTGCCTAAATAGTGGAAACCCCCCACAATTGACTCCATTTTGGAAACTACACCCCTTAAGGATTTTATCAAGGGGTATAGTGAACATTTTGCACCCAGAGTACGACACAGAATTTGATAACATTAGGTCTTCATATTGAATAAGTTGTCTTTAGTAGTGTTGAGCGAACATGCTCGACACTGCTCGGTACTCGCCCGAGCATCACGCTACTCGGGATGTTCGGCGAGCACCGAGCATTTCCGGGTTACTCGGGCGGGAGCTCGGGTCTCCGCCCTGCATGTTTGGCACTCTTTACAGAGCCAATGAACATGCAGGGATTGCCAGCCAGTCACTGTAATGCCGCAGCCATGTTGTTTGTGGGCATTACAGTGATTGGCTGGCCGCACAGCGTCACCTCCCAGACGATCAGCCCGTCATGATTGGTGTGTGTGGGTGTCTGTGCGGGGTGTCTGTGCGTGTGTCTGCGAGTGTGTGCGGGTGTCTGTGCGATGTCTGCGGGTGTGTGCAGTGTCTGTGCGATGTCTGCGGTGTCTGTGCGATGTCTGCGAGTGTGTGCGGTGTCTGTGCGATGTCTGCGGTGTCTGTGCGATGTCTGCGAGTGTGTGCGGTGTCTGTGCGATGTCTGCGGGTGTGTGCGGTGTCTGTGCGATGTCTGCGAGTGTGTGCGGTGTCTGTGCGATGTCTGCGGGTGTGTGCGTGCAGGCAGACATAGGCCGATGTGACACTACCACTCCCATCGGCCTATGTCTGTCCCCCGTCCACTCGTGCCAGCAGGATCAGCTCGATGGGAGCAGTAGTTCCCATCAGCCTGATCCTGCTATTTAAATTGCCCTACTGTGTCCCCAATAAATGTTAAATACATGTCATTGGTGGCCAGTGGTTGCCTACAATAAAGTAGTTCATACATTACCTGTCCCCGCCGATCGCCACCTAAAATAAAGTAAAATATAAAAAACTACACCTATACTCACCTAGACACCTAATTCCCCGAAGCCATCGATCTCCTGTAATAAAATATAAAATAATAAACCACAACCTTATCTTTACCCCTCCGTAGTAGTCCACGAGTGTCCCACGATGATCTCCAGTTTAGAGCAGCCACATAGAATGTGACCGCTCTGAACCGCTGCCGCCGCTAGAATGATGGGGCCGTAAAGCAGCCCCGTCATTGCATAAGCGGGTTCGCCGGAGTTCAGGCAGCGCTGCTGCGGTTAGCTCCTTTACGGCCCTGCTGTATTGTGAGAAATTCCCACGGTACAGCAGTGCCGTAAAGGAGGTCTCCGGAGCTGCGCTGCCTGAATGCACTCCGGTGACCTCAGTCAGTGGCTCTTGCTGCCGGGAGCGGACGTGTTCCCGGCAGTGTGAGCTTACAGCAGCCATGCACAGCTGTCACCATCTCCAGATGTGACAGCTGTGCATGGGAGATCAGCGCAGGAACGTGGAAAGGTAACTATTTTTTTTTAGTAAACTAAGAATTAAATAAAATTGTGTGTTTTATTTCAAATAAATTATTTTTTTCTGGGTGTAGTGTGTTTTTTCTTTTTAACACTTTGTAGGTTAGTAACGGGGGTGTCTTATAGACGCCCATCATTACTAACCTGGGCTTCATGGCAGCTGGCGCTGACATGAACCCCAACCCTATTACCCCCTGCCACCGCACCAGGGCAGCGTGGAAGAGCGAGGCTAAGTGCCAGAGTTGGCGCATCCTATGGATGCGCCATTTCTGGGGCGGCTGACGGCTGGTGTTTCTAGCCTGGGAGGGGGCCAATATTCATGGCACCCTTCCTGGGCTATTAATATCAGCCCCCAGCTGTCTGCCTAGCCTTTGCTAGCTATTAAATTAGGGGGGACCCCACGTCATTTTTTTGAGGGGGTCCCCAATTTTAATAGCTAGTAAAGGCTAGGTATTCAGCTGGGGGCTCATATTAGTAGCCTGGGAAGCTCCGTGGGTATTAACCCCTTCCCAGGCTTCAAACATTTGCCCCAGCCGTCTGCTTAACCTCCGCTAGAGACTAAAATTAAGGGGAACCCCACGCCAATTTTTTTTTAAATAAATCCTTTATTTTAACACTAAATGACAAGTACTGTAATCAACACTGTCACTGTACTTCATATATATGTGACTGACATGTTTCTATCTATCTAATCTATGTATGATTCTCTATTCCTTCTATTCTAAATTGTCGGGTACAGATGCTGAATTGCCGGCCGGCTTTTTTAAAGAGATGGTGCATGAAAACACTATTATATTTTTAAATAAATCCTTTACACTAAATGACAAGTACAGTAAGCAACACTGTCACTGTACTTCATATATATGTGACTGACATGTTTCTATCTATCTAATCTATGTGTGAAGCTCTATTCTGTCTGTTATAAATTGTCGGGTACCGCAGCTGAATTGCCGGCCGGCTTTTTTAAAGAGACAGTGCATGAAAACACAATTATTTTTTTAAATAAATCCTTTACACTAAATGACAAGTACAGTAAGCAACACTGTCACTGTACTTCATATATATGTGACTGACATGTTTCTATCTATCTAATCTATGTGTGAAGCTCTATTCTTTCTGTTGTAAATTGTCGGGTACCGGTGTATGCCGCTGATGAATTGCCGGCTTTTCGCGTAATACATTCTACATTATTCTTAGTTGTTTTACTTCATGTAGAATTAACCTACAAGGAAAGAAAGGGTTTATTTTCATTCCGATATTTGTGTCCCATTGACTTGCATTGGTTTCCGGTATCGGAATCGGCGATATCCGATACTTTTTGGGTATCGGTCCGATCCAATATGATACGATATTTCCTGATATCGGAAGGTATCGCTCAACACTATCCTTAACATATTTCACAGAAAGTTTCAGTTTAGTTTTTGAACGTTTTATTGTGAGCCTGTAAAAGTGGCTTAATACCTCTGACCACGTTGTTGACAGCAGTGACCTGGGGGTCAGAAATGCTTCCTGGGGCGATCCCCATGCTGTCCCCATGTCATTTGAGCACTGTCACTATCGTTTTGGGCGCTTGTTAGGCTTTTAAAAGACTGCCGGGGGTGCCACCGCAAAAATGCTCGAGTCTCCCATAGACTAACATTGGGCTCGTTGCTCGGGTCGAGCACCCGAGTATCACGGCGAGCTCGGCCCAAGCTTCGAGCACCCGAGCATTTTAGTGCTCGCTCAACACTAGTCATTAGTCTTGAGCGCAAGTGCTCGCTTCTTGAGTTTGCATTGGGTACTCAGGTATGCACCATGTATCAAGGGTGCTCGAGTGACATGCTCGAGTCCGAGCCCGCATGTTTCACGTTTATTAGACACCCCAAAAAAAACATGCAGGGATCGCTTGTGCATGGCAGGCAATCCCCGCGAGGTTTTTTTGGCATGTCACTCGAGCACCCACGATACTCAATGCATACCCAAGCACCCAATGCAAACTTAAATAACGAGCACTTGCGCTCAACACTAGTTGCCATATCGTCATCTTTTTTTTTTTTTTTACTTTTGAAAAAAGAAAAAAAAACCTAACCCTAGCACAACCCTAACCCCAACCCCAGCCCTAGCGTTTATTTTTTACGCCGTTCCTAGTGCAGTATAAGTGATTAGATGACTTTATTCTTTGGGTCGGTGCAACTACAGAGATACCAGATTCATATCAGGCTTGTATGATTGACAGCTGTCACACACTAAAAGACGCATTTTTTTGTAAAATCTAGTTTTTGCATCGCCATATTTTGAGAATTATAATTTTTCCATATTTTGGCCGACAGAGTCATGTGATGGCTTGTTTTTTGCGGGATGAGTTGACGTTTTTATTGGTGCCATTTTCAGGCACGTGACATTTTTTGATCGCTTTCTATTCCGATTTTTGGGAGGCAGAATAAACAAAAACCAACAATTCAGGAATTGTGTTTTTTTACATTATTTTATTCTGCTCCGCGTGCGGTAAAATTTATAAGGTTGCTTTATTCTTCGGGTCAGTACGTTTACAGCGGTACCACATTTATATAGTTTTTTTATGTTTTGGCGCTTTTACACAATAAAAGCTATTATATAGAAAAAATATTTTATTGCATCGCTTTATTCTGAGAGCTATAACTTTTTGATTTTTCGGATGATGGAGCTGTATGGCAGCTTGTTTTTTGTGGGACAAGATGACGTTTTCAGCGTGTTATTCCATTTTTTGTTTGGCAGTATGATGATAAATCATTGTTTTTTGCTTCGCTTTTTCTTTTTTTTTTTTACCGCGTTCACTGAAGGGGTTAACTAGTGGGACAATTTTATAGGTCAGGTGGTTCCGGACGCGGCGATACCAAATATGCGTACTTTTATTGTTTGTTTGTTTTTTTTTATAATAATATTCATTGATGGGTACATTATATTTTTATTTTTGGTGGATTATTATTTTTTTTTATTTATATATATTTTTACAATTTTTTTTTTCACTTTCTGACAGTTTTTTTTTTACTTTTATACTTTGTCCCACTATGGGACTTTCACATTTTTACTCTGATCGCCTGCATAGCACAGGAATGGAGCACCATCCCTGTGCCATGCAGGCTGTCAGCGCTGCACTGCGCATGACCAAAAAATCTTCCTGCTGTCTGGTGACCCGGATGTTGTCATGACGACATTGGGTCATCATGGCAACATCCGGGAAGCCGCGGCAGACAGCGCTGGAGGCCAGAAGAGGAGGTGAGTATTGCGATCACCTCCCCTTAGCCACCGCAATGCTGCGATCGACTTCGAGCGCAGCATTGCGGGGGTTAATGTGCCGGGAGCGGTACGGGACTGCTCCCTGCACATAATACCGGGTGTCAGCTGTGACAATCAGCAAACACCCGGCGGTGATCACGCCCGCACAGCCTGTGTACACGCGCGATCGCTATAACGTATTAATATGGATCAGGCTCCTAAAGCCCAGGGCACAGACGCGTATGAACACGTCATGGGCTTTAAAGGGGTTAATGATAAAATCATTTACATGAAACATATAGGTGGAATATGTGACGGAGACTCTTAATAGACCCTTTAATGTAGATGTGATCAGAGACATTATATCACCCAAAAGAACAAATTTTCTATAATAATTGCTTAAACAATATTCATGTGTCAAGATATTGCTGGTGTATAGTTTCTGGCACGCCTATTATTCTTTGGATTTACCTTTTGAATATCCACCTAAGGCCACGTTCACACATTCAGTATTTGGTCAGTATTTTACATAAGTATTTGAAAGCCAAAATCAGGAGTGAAACAATCAGAGGAAAATACTGACTGAACACTGGACGTGTGAACTTAGCCTAATGTGTTCTGGCTTGGTAAGAAAAATCTGCTGCTAATACTTTGATTCTGTGTGGCTGCCCTGCACCATAGCGACACCAAGGTTGGTTTCACACGAACGTATAAAAAAATCGGTCCTACTCTCACCCAGAAAAGTGGGATGATTTTTTTTCTCACTTGTCATCTGTGTGCTGTCCATATGCAATCCGTTTTTTTTACTCAGCAGCTAGTAATATTTTACAAGACCAATTACAGTTTCCTATATTAGAGTATTGCAATGTATCCATAAAATTGGATGCCACTCTGATGGTCCATATGACATCCGAGTTTTTTCTTGCACTGAACCAATTTCGGAGTCAAATCACAGCACATTAAGTACATGCCCTGAAAGGCAATCAAAAGAACACCAAGTGTGGCCTTGACAAGTCTGTAACAGCCAGATCTCTGCACACTACAACCCCAAGAACACGGTCCCATCTGTGAAGCATGGTGGGGGAAGCATCATACTACGGAGGTGATTTTCTGCAAAGGGGACAGGACGACTACACCATATTGAAGGGAGGATGGATGGGATCATGTATCGCAAGATTTTGGCCCTCAGTAAGAGCACTTAAGATGGGTTGGGGCTGGGTCTTCCAGCATGACAATGACCCAAAACACACAGACAGGGCAACTAAGGAGTGCCTCTGTAAGAAGCATTGCCAGGTCCTGGAGTGGCCCAACCACTCTCCAAACCTGAACCCAATAGAAAATCTTTGGAGGGAGCTGAAATTCAATGTTGCTCAGCGACAGCCCCGAAACCTGTAAGATTTGGTGAAGATCTATATGGAGGAATGGGCACAAATCCCTGCTGCAGTGTGTGCAAACTTGTTCAAGAACTACAGGAAACGTCTAACCTCTGTAATTGCAAATAAAGGTTTCTGCACCTAATATTAAGTTCTGTTTTTCTATTGTATCAAATACTAATTTTATGCAATAACATGTATATTAATTATGTAAAAATCATGCAATGTGATTTTCTGTTTTTTCTTTTTAGATTCTGTCTCTCACAGTTGAAGTGTACCTACAATAAAAATTACAGACCTCTCCATTCTCTGTAGGTGAGAAAACTTGCAAAATTGGCAGTGTATCAAATGCTTATTTTCCCCACTGTATGTTGCTTTCCCTGCAGATTTTACACAACTGATTCAATTCTATGAGGAAAATCAACACATAAAACTGTGTACCTGCAAAAGAAATTGACATGTTGTGGATTTCAAACACGCACCGCAGGTCAGTTTATTCCATTTATGCAGCGTAAATATAAAAGAGGAAGGTGGCCTGATGGTCAGAAATGAGAGACACTAGGTCATCAATAAATAGATAAATGTAATAACTTTATTAATTGCATAGATACAGGTAGGTAGAAAAAAGTGCATCAGACAAATACAATAATAAAACCGACTAAAGTGCGCATAGTGGCAGGTACCAGACTTGTATATAATTATACATAAATACAATGGATGTAATCGGTATATAATGTACATATGATGGATCATGTACTGCCTGCAGGTCATATATCTATATATCTCGGACCAGGCACCGCTCATGTCCATGTGTGAAGCAGGAGCGTCACCGTTACCAAGGCACCCGGGGGCGTCGGCATCACACTCAACGTGTGGAGATGCCTAAAGCCCGCTGGTGCAGAGGGACCGTGACACCTCCACGTTCAGACACCATGGTGCGTGTGAACTGAAATGTGCAAAAGGGCCAAAGATTTTTTACATGAATACATAAAATAGATAAAGAAATATATATAAATCAGAAAAGTGGCAACAAAATGGCAAAAAAAACTAAAAAAATTATAGATATAAACTAGATACATAATGGACTCCTGCAAGTTCAATTAAGTATATAAATGGGATCTACACATGCAGTGCATATGGATAGGTCATATCTCTATATATGTATAGAGGCCACACAAAGACGTTATAAGATAATCATTGTGTACATATACTAATCATATTGTGTATGTGTGGCATACATACAAGAGAATCCCATATCCATACAGTACAGATCAAAAGTTTGGACACACCTTCTCATTTAAAGATTTTTCTGTATTTTCATGACTTTGAAAATTGTACATTCACACTGAAGGCATCACAACTATGAATTAGCACATGTGGAATTATATACTTAACAAAAAAGTGTGAAACAACAGAAAATATGTCTTATATTCTAGGTTCTTCAAAGTAGCCACCTTTTGCTTTGATGACTGCTTTGTACACTCTTGGCATTCTCTTGATGAGCTTCAAGAGGTAGTCACCGGAAATGGTTTTCACTTCACAGGTGTGCCCTGTCAGGTTTAATAAGTGGGATTTCTTGCCTTATAAATGGGGTTGGGACCATCAGTTGTGTTTTGCAGAAGTCTGGTGGATACACAGCTGATAGTCCTACTGAATAAACTGTTAGAATTTGTATTATGGCAAGAAAAAAGCAGCTAAGTAAAGAAAAACGAGTGGCCATCATTACTTTAAGAAATGAAGGTCAGTCAGTCCGAAAAATTGGGCAAACTTTGAAAGTTTCCCCAAGTGCAGTTGCAAAAACCATCAAGTGCTACAAAGAAACTGGCTCACATGAGGACCGCCCCAGGAAAGGAAGACCAAGAGTCACCTCTGCTTCTGAGGATAAGTTTATCCGAGTCACCAACCTCAGAAATCGCAGGTTAACAGCACCTCAGATTACAGACCAGGTCAATGCCACACAGAGTTCTAGCAGCAGACACATCTCTACAACAACTGTTAAGAGGAGACTTTGTGCAGCAGGCATTCATGGTAAAATAGCTGCTAGGAAACCACTGCTAAGGACAGGCAACAAGCAGAAGAGACTTGTTTGGGCTAAAGAACACAAGGAATGGACATAAGACCAGTGAAAATCTGTGCTTTGGTCTGATGAGTCCAAATTTGAGATCTTTGGTTCCAACCATCGTGTCTTTGTGCGACGCAGAAAAGGTGAACGGATGTACTCTACATGCCTGGTTCCCACCGTGAAGCATGGAGGAGGAGGTGTGATGGTGTGGGGGTGCTTTGCTGATGACACTGTTGGGGATTTATTCAAAATTAAAGGCATACTGAATCAGCATGGCTACCACAGCATCTTGCAGCGGCATGCTATTCCATCCGGTTTGCGTTTAGTTGGACCATCATTTATTTTTCAAAAGAACAATGACCCCAAACACACCTCCAGGCTGTGTAAGGGCTATTTGACCAAGAAGGAGAGTGATGGGGTGCTACGCCAGATGATCTGGCCTCCACAGTCACCAGACCTGAACCCAATCAAGATGGTTTTGGGTGAGCTGGACCGCAGAGTGAAGGCAAAAGGGCCAACAAGTGCTAAGCATCTCTGGGAACTCCTTCAAGATTGTTGGAAGACCATTTCCGGTGACGTAAAAGCGTATTTTGATCACTTCGATACTTTTTATACATGTTGTCCTACTCCAAGCTGCATAGGCTTGAGAGCCAACTACCAATTAAGTAAATCTGGTGATGTGCATCTCTGTAATGAGGAGGGGTGTTGTCTAATGACATCAACACCCTATATAAGGTGTGCTTAATTATTAGGCAACTTTCTTTCCTTTGGCAAAATGGGTCAGAAGAGAGATTGTGAGATGTCTTGAAGAGGGATGCAGCAGTCTTGAAATTTCCAAACTTTTGAAGCGTGATCACCGAGCAATCAAGCGTTTCATGGCAAATAGCCAACAGGGAAGCAAGAAGCGTGTTGGCCAAAAAAGGCACAAAATAACTGTCCATGAATTGAGGAAAATCAAGCATGAAGCTGCCAAGATGCCTTTCGCCACCAGTTTTGCCATATATCAGAGCTGCAATGTTACTGGAGTATCAAAAAGCACAAGGTGTGCGATACTCAGGGACATGGCCAAGGTAAGGAAGGCTGAAAAACGACCACCTTTGAACAAGAAACATAAGATAAAACGTCAAGAATGGGCCAAGAAATATCTTAAGACTGATTTTTCAAAGGTTTTATGGACTGATGAAATGAGAGTGGCTCTTGATGGGCCAAATGGATGGGCCAGAGGCTGAATCAATAAAGTGCAGAGAGGTCCACTCCGACTCAGACGCCAGCAAGGTGGAGGTGGGGTACTGGTATGGGCTGGTATCATCAAAGATGAACTTGTGGGACCTTTTCGGGTTGAGGATGGAGTGAAGCTCAACTCCCAGACCTACTGCCAGTTTCTGGAAGACAACTTCTTCAAGCAGTGGTACAGGAAGAAGTCGGTATTGTTCAAGTAAAACATGATTTTCATGCAGGACAATGCTCCATCACATGCCTCCAACTACTCCACAGCGTGGCTGGCCAGTAAAGGTCTAAAAGAAGAAAAAATAATGACATGGCCCCCTTGTTCACCTGATCTGAACCCCATAGAGAACCTGTGGTCCATCATAAAATGTGAGATCTATGGGGAGGGAAAACAGTACACCTCTCGGAACATTGTCTGGGAGGCTGTTGGGGCTGCTGCACGCAATGTTGATCGAAAACAGATCAAGCAACTGACAGAATCTATGGATGGAAGGCTGTTGAGTGTCATCATAAAGAAAGGTGGCTATACTGATCACTAATTTTTTTGTTTTTTTGTTTTTGCATGTCAGAAATGTTTATTTCTAAATTTTGTGCACTGATATTGGTGAAAATAAACAAGTGATTTGGGATTATATTTGGTTTTTATTAAGTTGCCTAATAATTCTGTACAGTAATAGTTACCTGCACAAACAGATATCCTCCTAAGATAGCTAAAAAAAAAACACTCCAACTTCCAAAAATATTAAGCTTGGATATTTATGAGTCTTTTGGGTGGTTGATTGAGAACATAGTTGTTGATCAATAATAAAAATAATCCTCTAAAATACAACTTGCCTAATAATTCTGCACACAGTGTAGGCACTAATGTCATTGAAAATTGTCTTGCAGAAATAATTGTCTTATTACAGCAGGTTGCGGAGACCACCAGTTCCAGCCAGCAGCGGGTTCTACAAAGAGAGATCAGAGCCCTGATGAAAAGACAACAGGTAGAACTGTCTGGTGGTGAGATTGGCAGTGTCAGGATGAGTGACCCATTCCCTATTGCCATGCCCCCAAGAAGTGAAATGCTGATATGGTGCCGGGCAGCCATCGGTCTAAGGGGTAGGGATTACCAGGCCCTGGTAGAGCCCGTCTACTCTGACAGTAGGCCCACCATTTTGACAGCCAGGGGGGTGGTTGATGTCCGCCATGGGAGAGTGCTAGTCCGCATCCTGAACATTGGGGAAAAAGAAGTCCATTTGCCCCGGTATGCCACCCTAGCCAAGCTATTCACCGTCAATCAAAATTCTATAAAGACAGTGGAACCCTTACCTCCATCCAAACAGGCGGAGGATAATGGCTCCAAGAGACAGATGGAGGACTGGTGTCAGAAGCTGCATGTGGGCACTGACTCCACCCCTCAACACCAAAAACAAGGAGTATACTGGGTGGTCCAAGAGTATGAAAGGGTCTTCAGTAAACACCCGCTCGACTTCGTGCAGGTAAAGGGGGTTCAACACCATATCCCCACGGGAGACCATCCACCCATTAAAGAAAGGTACCGGCCTGTACTGCCAGCACACTAACAAAATGCCAAAGGGATGTTGCGAGAGATGAAGGAGGCTGGGGTAATAAGGGACAGTTGTAGCCCCTGGGCAGCTCCATTATTTCTTGTAAAGAAAAAGGATGGCACAATGAGAATGTGTGTAGACTACAGGCAAATTAATCGCATAACACATAAAGATGAATACCCGCTACCCATGATAGAGGAGTCACTAGCTGTGTTAAAATCTGCTAATTATTTCTCTACTTTGGATCTTATTAGTGGGTATTGGCAGGTTCCGGTAGCAGAGGCGGATAAGGAAAAGACCGCATTCACCACCCCGATGGGCCTCAGCGAGTTAAACTGCATGCCATTCGGGCTCTGCAACGCCCCAGGAACCTTCCAGCGGTTGATGGAGTGCTGTCTAGGGCATAAGAATGTCGAGACAGTCCAACTGTACCTGGATGACGTCATAGTATACTCCAAAACATATGAGGATCATCTGAAGCACCTAGCGGAAGGGTTTGAAGCCCTGGCTGGCTTTGGCCTAAAGGTGAAGCCATCTAAGTGCCACCTGCTGAAGCCCAAAGTACAGTACTTAGGACATGTGGTAAGCGCTGACGGTGTAGCACCAGACCCCGACAAGGTCACCGTAATCAAGGACTGGCCGAGACCTTCCACCATCAAAGAAGTGCGGCAGTTCCTCGGGTTGGTAGGCTACTACCGATGGTTTACACCAGGCTTCACCAAGATGGCGGCACCCATGCAGGACCTCCTGATAGGCCAGTCCAGGAAGGCCACGAACCAGAAACCACCATTCAAATGGGACAAGCTGGAAGATGAGTCCTTCACCAGGTTGAAGATAACCCTAACAAGAGACAAGGTCCTGGCCTACCCTGATTATGGCCAACCTCTGGCCAACATAAATTGATATGGTTATTGCCCACACGACTTTGCTACGTTTTTCTCGAAGTTATCTACTAGCGTAAATATAAAGCACAGTGGGCACTAACTAACAGCAGGACCAGCACTGTCAGTCAGTGCTAGGGGCACGGTTACAGCCATCGCTCTATACACTGAGCAGTGACTGAACCCATGCCAGCGCCACGTCCATGACTGAAACCGGAATGCTGGGGGGGGGGGATACAGTTCATTTCTTCCCGGCAGCAGGGCTCTAAGTGCCGGCGCCGGGTAGGTTCAGAACGCTATTAGCTTGCAGATTAACCCCACATCTGCTGGTTAATGGTGTTCTGTGGCACCCCAGAGGGTCTGGTTGCCACAGTGGTAGTAATACCATGTCTGGGAGCAAAACAGGGGTTTCCTAGTCAGGAACTCAGTACATGCAACACCTCCTGCTCCAGACCAGAAAGGGGAGGATCCTGCCCTTTATAACTGGATCTGGAGGCGGGGTTAGTGAGTCGAGTCTAGTGTGAGGAATCAGATAGGACACAAAGGAGCAAGGAGCCAGGAACTGGAGCTGGAGTTAGCTCGTCCTGGCCAGTATACACAGAGGACCTGACACCGGAGTCCGAGGCTGTGGGACCCTTCAGGCCCAGCAGCAGATACCGCAGGGCAGGAGATTGCAGGTCTCCTGGCCCACAGAAGCCTGGAGGCTCAGCCACACAAAAGGAGCAGTACCGCCACAGAGGAGCGAGGAATCCACAAGGTCCGAGTCGCCAGTCATATGGGTGAGCGCAGCACGTTACACTCAGGTACGTGGGCTACAACACGACTATAAGCGGGATAGCCAAAGAGTTTAGTCAGAACGGCAGGCCTACAACTCCACCTGGCCAGGAGGACTCTAGGATTGCTCCCAGACTGACCAGGCCCTCATCCCTAGCAAGTACTCCCGTTGGGGCCTATATAATTGCCACCAGTAAAGACCCTAGGACTGCACTGCAACGACTCCGTGTTATCATTACTGATCCCGGCACTATCACCACCATCATCCATACACGCTGCCCTGAAGCTCCACTCTTCCTGTGGGGAGTCACATCACCTCGCTGCACACACCATCAGCTTCAGTGGACTGCTCCGCAGCGGCGGTTCCCAATAACCGCATCCCACAGGTGGCGTAGTCGGACTATACATAAACTACCCTGGTTTGACCGCCCTGGGTCACGGACCGGGTCGCCGCCATGGTGACTACAACCCCCAGCATCTACAAGGCCCGGTTCCGGGTATCCCCACGGCCCAGGGGGCGCGTCAGTTTTTTCATGAGACAGGTTCCCTTTAAGGCTCTGTTCATGTTTGTTTATCCCTTCCATTTGTCTGGCTTGTTTAGTTCAGACAGACAGAATTAGGATCATACTGATAGAGGGGCTGCGGCCTTAAAAGGAAAACAGAAAGGATAAGCGGCCATGTGAACAGAGTGTTAGTCATGGTTATACCAGTTTAAAATGGTAAGGAAATTTTTGAGATAAGGGACTAAATAATGTATGAGGTCATAAATTGAGAGCTCAGCTTTGAACCCTTGTGATTTTGCAACATTGGTCATATCTAGTGCATGTATTTAACTGCAAAGTTAAATCCGGTGTCACAATAATAATGTTCTCTTTTCACCCAGTTATACTGATGACTCACAGTCATGCCTTACGTACTTTTACATCCCTGTTAGCAGTCGGTATTTCTTTCTTCTTGGCTACAGCACAGAGAACCACTACCAGCACCTGGCATCCAAACTCCTGCAGGCTTCATGTAGTTTCAGCTTTAGGCTATTTTTTTTCTATAGAGAAGATTATGGGAACATGCATGAAAAAATACCACACTTTAAAGAGAACCTGTCAGCACAATTTTGTAATGTACAGTAAAGACGTGGCTGTGATGGCGCTGAAACACTGATTAAATTCATACCTTTGGTGAAGAAATCCACTTTGTGGTTCTTCTTTAATCACCATTTGAGGGTTCCTGCTATTTAGATTTCGGTGCACAGAGGCCGGACTGTACACGGGGTCTTCTTCCCCCTGTCAATGATTCCCCGGCCCCTAAGCCTACCTCCGGTCTGTGATTCACGCACCCCTCCGCCTGTCGACGTTCTTTGACTGACAGGACACTGTTACTGTTCAGAGGCCGAGGAGGGAGATTATTCAAAGACCAGAAACAGGCAGAAGGGCTGGGAAATCACAGACAGTGAGGAGAAGACCCCGTATACAGTCCGACCCCTGTGCACCGAAATGTAATTAGCAGAAAACTTAAAATGGTGATTAAAGAAGAACCACAAAGCGGATTTCTTCCCCAAAGGTATCAATTTAATCAGTATTACAGCACTATTACAGTCATGTATTTACTGTACATTACAAAATCATGCTGACAGGTTCTCTTTAAGCATGTTTCCTTTGGAATAAAAACTTAAATATTACATGGCAGTATTTTTGTCAGTATTTTTAAGGCAAAATTAGGAGGGTTACACAAACAGAGAACACAATAATGCAAAGATCTGCACCTTTTCCACGTTTTAAACCCAGTATTGGATTTAACATGCAAACATTGCAAACATTGATGCAAAATACTGCCCAAAAAAATGCCGTCTGAAAATTGCCAAAAGTCCCAAAAACGTACAACCAATGATAAAAAACAAACAAACACAAAAATACCTTTAACAGAATGCTCAGCATGCTAACAACTGCATGGGCTTTTAAAAAAAGGTATTTTTTTTATAAGCCCAAATGAAGTTGCAGAAAATGTTGCACATGATGACGTATGCCAGATTTGTACAGTACTTTCAAACTTTTTGCCGATTTGTGCTTTTCTTGCCATTTTATAAAAGGGGCTAGAAAAGCCAGTGGGGTTTGGTAATAAGGAAGAGGCCTCCCATAGGCTGACAGATTTACAGTAATTTACACCAGAAATTGGTCTAAATTATAGTGTATGTCTTCGCCATTTCAATGCAGTCAGAGATTTCATTGTTGGAATGCAAACTAAGGTGCACCAAATTTATGCTGACGCGCACTCTTACTACATTTCATCTTATTGCACTGCATTGCTTTGTAAGATTGGTGCATAAAACATTAGTTTTAATACATTTCCCCAGTGTGTGACTGAAACCTAATAAGTTGATCCCTTAGTAAACTATTTTTATTTTTAAAAAACTGCTCCGTCATCAGCAAGACTTCTTTCACTACCCTAAATGCTTACTATGCCCAAGAATCAAGTCTTACAATTTTGCTGACTTCATAATCAATACTTTCACTTCTCTTATTCTTTTTTAACTAATGAGGAATGAACCTACATTTATTTGTATCTCTGATGGTTTTGTTTCAGATAGACCACTTTCACATGGGTGTACGTTACTCAGTATTTTGCATGGAACAGTGGGGCATAATCAGAATAATCAGAGAAAAACTATACTGGAACAATTTGTACCTCTTCTGTGTTTCGGACCGACTTGGGGTCCGATTAATTAGTGCATTTGCACCTGTCTTTTGTCAATTTTTTTAGGCACTTAAGTCACTTTTCTTTTTTGTCTTGTGATATTCATTGCCGTTTTTTGTGCCATATGCTTCATAATAGAGCACATGGTTCATGCATTAAAGTGAAAAATTTGTGTTAATTTTGAATTTTTCTTGCAACTTTTTAGAGAAAAAAGTATCATGCGTCGCAAAATCGCACAAAAATTACATCAAAATATTTGGAGTACAGGAAAGAGAGGGGAGGTGTACTGAAGTACCGTATTTTGCAGATTATAAGACGCACCGGTTTATAAGACACACCCCAAATTTTGGGGAGGAAAATAGGAAAAAAAATGTTTTTTAATAAACCGGTGCGCATTATAATCAGCTTACCTGAGGGGCAGCGTTGGTAGAGCGGGGTCCCAGGGTTGCCGCTAGCTGAGGCCGGAGATGCTGCGGGATGCCTGAGATGCTGCGGGGTGCCGGGCATGCAGTCAGGATGCCGGACATGCTGTGGGGTCAGGATGGAGTGTTCGGAGGCAGCTGCGGGCCCCATGCTGTCTCCCAAGTTCAATGCTGGTGGTGTCCGTGGTGTGGAGGCTCCGCTGGCATCTTTTGGCAGACGGAACCCCGCACCTTCCATACTATCCTATGTGATGGCTCCGGAAAAATGGCTGCTGGAGGCAGCGCATGATCAGATTGAGATCTCTGCGCCGAGATCTCACCTCCCGAAATATCGCTGCCGATATCTCATTCTGAGCTTGTGCCGCCTCCAGAGGCCAATTTCCGGCTGCCACAAGATGCTGGCGGAGCCCCCGCACCAGCGGACACCTCCAGCACAGAACTTGGGAGACAGCATGGGGCCCGCAGCCACCTCCGAACACTCTGTCCTGACCCCGCAGCATCTCCAGCACCCCGTCCGCATCTCCGGGACCCGCTCCACTGCAGCCGGTAAGGTGAATTCGCTTTCTGAGACGCACCCCTATTTTCCTTCCAAATCTGGTGGAAAAAAAGTTTGCAACATATTTAGCAATTTTTTTAAAAGTCGCAAATGGTTAATCAAATGAAAACATCTAGTAAACCCAAACTCAGCCCACAGTGGCAAAGTAACAAAAAAAAACAAGCGAACGACTAAAAAATTGCCTTAAAAAAAAAGCACAAATGAAAAGATGAGTAAAGTGCAAACAAAGAAAACTCTAACATCTAGTAATGAATTGGGTAGTGTTTTGTTTGCACCATTTGTGCCTTTTGAAGACTTATTTTTAGGTGTTCATCTGTTTTTTTTTATGTTGGGCATTGTGGGCGGACTTTACAGTTTCTAGATGTTTTTGCCTGATTCATCATTTTGCACTTTGTGAATCGTTGCAAAATTTGTTGCAAATCTACTACAGTCCCTCCCGGAGTGATTTTTTTGTGTGCAAAATTATTTGGTGCAAAGTTTATGCCAATTAGTGAAACGTGTGACTTTTTAGGCTAAGAAATCACAAAAGAGATTAAAAAAAAATTTAAAAAAATTGACATTCGGGTACCCGCATGCACCTTTGTAAAGGATTTGGCTCAAAAAAGGGTATTGAATACCACAAGACAAAAAAGAAAAGTGGCTTAAAATAAAAAGTAAATGATTAATCAGGGCCATGGTGTTTAACTTACAAATACCTATATGAAATTTTGACCAGAATATTGCTGTGTGAAAGTGACCTTACAATATTGTCATACTGCTAAAGACCCATATACACTGCTCAAATAAATAAAGGGAACACTCAAATAACACATCCTAGATTTGAATGAAATTTTCTCATTGAATACTTTGTTCTGTACAAAGTTGAATGTGCTGACAACAAAATCACACAAAAATCATCAATGGAAATCAAATGCATTAACCAATGGAGGCCTGGATTTGGAGTCACCCCAAAAATTAAAGTGGAAAAATGTGGCACCCCAGGGGTCTGGTTACCACAGTAATAGAAATATTACGTCTGAGAGCAAGTGGGAGGTTTCTCTGGTCAGGAGCCCTAAGCATGCAACACCGCCCGCCCAGACCTGGGAGGTGAGGAATCTGCCCTTATAAACTGGGTCTGGGGCGGGATTAAGTGAGTCAGAGCCTGGAGACAGTTCCAGACACAGGGAAAGTGTCAGCAAGGAGTTCTGTAGGAGCAGGAGCGAGTGCCAGGGGCTGGAAGCTAGATAGCTCGTCCTGGCTGAAGACATTAAGACCGGACACGGAGTCCGAGGCTGTGGGGACATCCAGGTCCAGCAGCAGAGTCCAACCGGCAGGGGATTCCATGTCCTCTGGGCAGAGAAGCCCGGAGGCACGGTCACAAGCAAGGGACCAGCACCGCCATCGTGAAGCGGAGGCTAACAGAAGGCTCCAAGTCACCGGCCGTATGGGTGAGCACCACACGGTATACTCAGGGACGTGGGCTACTTGTACCCGCACACAGCAAGGTAGCCAGGAAAGAGTACAGATAGACGGGGAGGCCTACAACTCCACCTGGCCAGGGGAGATCCTGCTAGATCTCAGACTGACCAGGCCTCTACTGCTAGCCAGTACTCCCGGGAAGGTCTGCTTTATAACATCAGTAAAGACCCTGAACTGCACTGCACGGACTCTGAGTTATTCCTGCTGCGCTCGTGCACCACCACTCCCATCATCCACACTAACTGCCCTGAGGCTATACTCCTCCCGTGGGGAGTCATCCCATTCTTAGCTGCACACACAACACCGGCCTCAGCGGTCTGCCTTGCAGCGGCGGTCCCCACTGACCGCAATCCACGGGTGGCGTAGTCAGACTATTATCTCACTAATAAGACTGCCACTGAATTGACCACCCTGGGCACGGACCGGGTCAGCGCCACGGAGACTACAACCCCCAGCGATCCGGCTCCGGGTATTCCCTGCACAACACAGGCCCAGGGGGCGCGTCAACTTTGGCGTAGTCGGCAGGATTCAAACCAACCCGCCCCTACGGGTATTGCGTGCCTGAAAAAAAAGACTTTTGCACTTACCTGAGAGAAGTTTCCCGCCGTCCGAAGTCGTTTCCCGCCATCGAACGCCATCTTGGCTCGTTTTCCGCCATCTTCTGCCGTCTTCCCGCCATCCGCAGCCGCTTCCCGCCATCGGACGCCATCTTCGGGATGCCGCGCGGGAAGAAGAGGGGCGTGGACGCCGAAAGCGCGCGAGATCCGAAGCTCCGCCCCACGCGTTGACGCTGCGCAAGGTCCTGGAAGGGAGAGGGAGCGACGCTGACGTCACAAGAGCGCGACGAAAGGTCCTCAACCCCGACGATCGACTGCGGAGCCGCGGCCTACGGAAGAGGATCATCGCAACGTAGGCCCCGGTCCACTAGGGGGGAAGGAGGATGTCGGATACAGAGGTAAGCTCCACCGCCACAGCTGCCGCCAGCGCAACCGCTGCTGCGGTCATGCCATTCACCATGCCCTATATCCCGGGGGCAACCTGGCTACCCCAGTACTCAGGGGAGTCACATACCCTAAGTGACTTTAGGGAAAGACTGGATAGCCTCTTCCAGGTATACCCCCTCACGGAAGAGCAAAAAGTGAGCATCCTGGTGGCCCAGTTAATCGGGGCAGCCCAAAGGGAGGTAAAGTCCTGGCCACCTAGGAAGAAGAGAACTGTCAGAGAAATACTAGCCCGGCTGAAAGACACATTTGATACCCAAACCTCAGCCGAAATAAAGCTCAGATTTTACGGGTGCAAACAACGGGCACACGAAAGTATAAGAGACTATGCTCTAAACCTACAAGATGCCCTGAGAGCCATTAAGCAGGCAGACCCTGACAGCGTGGGGAATGAAGACAAGCTGTTGACCGAACTATTTATTGAGGGTCTACTGTGCAATGCCCACCGAACCCAGTTGCGGGTAATGGCCTTACAGGACCCTGACCTGGACTTTGCACAGTTCAAGGACAGAGCCATCCGGGTGCTCCGAGAACCGGCACCAGGTGGCGCTGTGACCCACAGGCGCCCTGCTATCACTTATCACCAGGACGCGGCGCCCTTGTCTGCAGGGCCTGTGGGAGCTCATGCGCAGGCTTTGAACAATAACCCGGCTACAGACCTGCACCATCAGGTCCAAGAGCTGACTAAGAGTGTTGCCGCGCTAACCAGAACTGTGCAGTCTTTACAGGTCTCTTCTCCAGGAAAGATACAGCTGGCATCCGGACCGGAGGACGTCCCATGGCGCCGACTGAGGAGGACCCCACCGGCAAGAGGAAGACCCAGCGACCGATACAACGAGGACAGACAACCCATCTGCCGCCGCTACAATCAACCCGGACATATGGCAAGGTACTGTCATTTAAACGGGCACAACCTGGGGTAGAGGGCCAACCCACAGGCATAAGATCATCAGGCCCATCGAACTGGCATGATAAATACGTAGGGGGACATCTGGTCTTGCCTGTGGTACTGGATGGCATTCCTATGAGTGCCCTACTAGACACTGGGTCGCAGGTGACTACCATACCGTACGTGCTCTTCAAGCGGTACTGGAATGACTCGGACATAACCCACTACCCAGATGACGACCTGAGCATTATCGCCAGCAATGGTCAGCCCGTGCCACAGATAGGATTTAAAGAGGTAACCATCAAGGTCGGTAAGG
The DNA here is from genome assembly GCF_046119375.1 of Phyllobates terribilis. Taxonomy (NCBI): domain Eukaryota; kingdom Metazoa; phylum Chordata; class Amphibia; order Anura; family Dendrobatidae; genus Phyllobates; species Phyllobates terribilis. Next base: position 474,548,079 of record NW_027362764.1, on the reverse strand, counting down.
TTGAACTGCCGGCAGAAGGACTGATCATTGTGGACATTGACCATCGCGAGAGTCACCCAAAAATAACCCTAGGTACTAACGTAATCGAAAACTGTCTTGCAGAGGTGATTCTTATTTTGCAACAGGTTGCCAAGAACGCCAGTTCCAGCCAGCAGCGTGTCCTCCAAAAAGAGATCCGGGCACTGATGAAACGGCAACAGGTGGAACTAATTGGTGGTGAGATTGGTAGCGTGAGAATGTGTGACCCGTTCCCTATTGCCATGCCCCCGAAAAGTGAGATGATGATTTGGTGCCGGGCAGCTATTGGTCTAAGAGGTAGAGACTAACACAAAGATGCGTACCCGTTACCAAGGATAGAAGAGTCCTTAGCTGCATTAAAATCTGCTAACTTCTTCTCTACTTTGGATCTCACTAGCGGGTACTGGCAGGTTCCTGTAGCAGAGGCGGACCGGGAGAAGACCGCATTCACCACCCCGATGGGACTCAGCGAATTTAACTGTATGCCGTTCGGGCTCTGCAACGCACCAGGAACCTTCCAACGGTTGATGGAATGCTGTCTGGGACACCGGAACTTCGAGATGGTCCTATTATACCTGGACGATGTCATCGTCTATTCCAAGACCTATGAGGACCATCTGGAACACCTGGCAGAAGTGTTTGAAGCCCTGGCAAACTGTGGCCTAAAGGTAAAACCCTCAAAGTGTCATCTACTGAAGCCAAAGGTACAGTACCTGGGACACGTGGTGAGTGCTGACGGAGTAGCCCCCGACCCTGACAAGATCACCGTGATTAAGGACTGGCCAAGACCATCCAGCATAAAGGAAGTGCGGCAGTTCCTCGGGTTGGTAGGCTACTACCGAAGATTCATTCCCGGTTTTACCAAGAAGGCAGCTCCTATGCAGGACCTCCTGAAAGGCCAGGGCAGGTAGGCCAAAAAACAGAAGCCACCCTTCAGATGGGAAAAGCTGGAAGAGGAGTCATTCCACCAGCTGAAGATGGCCCTCACGGGGGATGAAATCCTGGCGTACCCTGATTACAGCCAGCCCTTTATCCTCCACACGGACGCAAGCAACATCGGGCTAGGAGCCATACTGTCCCAGATCCAGCAGGGGAGAGAACGGGTAATTGCTTACGCCAGCCGAAAACTGCGACCCACGGAAAGAAATCCTGAGAATTACAGCTCGTTCAAGCTAGAGTTCCTGGCAGTGGTGTGGGCGGTAACCGAACATTTTAAGCGTTACCTTGCCTCTTCCAGGTTCACCGTGTACACGGACAACAACCCATTGACACACCTGGACACTGCAAGACTGGGTGCCCTGGAGCAGAGATGGATGGCCCGCCTGTCCAATTATGAGTTCACGATCAAATACCGGGCAGGACGCTCCAATACCAACGCGGACGCCCTGTCCAGGATGCCGAACCTACCGGACGGAGGGGAAGATCCAGAAGAACTGGAAGAGGTCGAACTCCCTGCGTTCCACCGTCATGGGATTACCCAGTATTCCCACCGTGTGAGGGGCCAGCGATCCACTACGTTCAACCCCTTACCCCACTACAACTGGGCGGAGACGCAAGACAGTGACCCTACAGTCCGTCTGGTGAAGGAGATGCTGACCCAGGCTGACGCCCGCCTGGACCCAGACGCTCCGGAAGAGACCAAGTAACTGTGGACGGAAAAAAGCAGACTGTTTTTCTACAAGGAGAAGTTGTGCCGCAGAATGGTCAATTCCCGGACACATGAACTGATCTGGCAGGTTGTGGTACCGAGACGGGACGCAGCTATGGTGCTGGAGGCCTACCACAATGGGGCAGGGCACTTCGGATGGAAGAAGCTGGAGTTCCTGCTGCGTGAATGGTTCTACTGGATAGGCATGAGAGGAGCCATTGAGAGTTGGTGTAGAGACTGTGGCCCGTGCAATCTAAGAAGGAGGGACCGTGCCAGCCAGAGGACTCCCCTGCAGCCCATCCTCACCAGGCAGCCGCTGTAACTGGTCGCTCTGGACCATGTTGAACTGGCTCCAAGCAGAAGCGGGTATGTCTACGCCCTAACCATCGTGGATCACTACTCCCGGTTCCTGGTGGTGGTCCCTGTCAAAGACTTGACTGCTCAGACAGCAGCCAGAGCCTTCCAGCTGCACTTCTGCCGCCCACATGGGTACCCGGACCAAGTGCTGACGGACCAAGGACCAGCCTTCGAAGCGGAGGTCTTCCAGGAGTTCTGCAACCTGTATGGCTGTAAGAAGATAAGAACAACGCCCTATCACCCCCAAACCAATGGACTCTGCGAGAAGATGAACCAGGTGGTGATAGATCTGCTAAAAACATTGCCCCTGGAAGAACGCAGTCTGTGGCCTGAGAAACTGCCCGATCTGGTGGACCTGTATAACCACATCCCGGTAGGTTCCACCAACTGTACCCCGGCTTACCTAATGCGAGCAAGACCTGGTAAGCTGCCTGTTGACCTGGATATGGGAGACCTGACACCCGAGGACACCTCGCCAGAGGCAGATTGGGATACAGAACGGCAGCAGCAGTACCAGAAAGTACAGGAGAGCGTCGAGCGAAGTCTCTGTCAATCAAGAGAAAGGCAGGAGAGGACTTATAACCAACATGCTCCCGCTGTTCCCCTGGTACCTGGAGAGCAGGTCTTGAAAAGAAAAAGGCGGCTCCATAAGTTGGACGACCAGTGGGAAAAGGACCCGTACACCATACTGCCCTCAAGCCACAATAATCCAAAGGTGTACGTCATCAGCAAGGATGGAGGAGAGACCACAGCCACTGTCTCCAGAGCCCACCTGAAAAAGTGCCCCGAGAAGTTGCAAAGCACGGGTGAAGATCAGGAAGACCCTCAACCCGTAGAGGAAAAGGAGGAAATGATCAGCACCGTACTCGGAGACTTTCCCCAGTCCTGGACACAAGTAAACAACGCTATCATGGTGCCCGTCCTCACATTTCTCCAGCCAGCCCCTCAAGTGCCTACAGAAGACCAGGTAGAGCTGGAAGAGCAGCCGGCCCAGGAGGCAGAAGGGTCAACACCAGCAGCGCAGGAGGATCAACCCTCTGCTAGTAGTGAGCCTGCCGTGCCCCTAGTGAGCCAAAGAGTACGCAGACAGCTGCCCAGCTTACCCATAACACCTCCTACACCCTGTAGTGCAGGACCAGTTAGTGAGCTCCGTAGGTCCACTAGAGTCACTAAAGGTCAGATGCCCGCTCGCTGGAGAATATAAAGTAATGCACTGTAAATTTACCTGTTTCTTGAAAATGCTTATGGTTTTTGTTGTTGCCTGTTATTAATTATGTTTCTCAGTTACCCTGCAGATTTTATGGACTAACAGGTTATGGACGCTGGATAACCGGAATAATTTTGTAGATAGTTGCACATTGTGCCTCTTGCGAAGACGGCCACGGAAGAGAAAACCTGTCTGGTGTGGCCTCCTTGCGGCCCAAAGAAGCTAGCTTCAGCCTTGCAGCCACGCCCAAGGCCAACGCAAGGGGTTTTCTTTGGACAGGTCCCCTACCTCGCTTAAAACTTCACCTTGGGTGATATGGACACCCAGTTACGGAAACGCCGTGACCACAAAATGTACTTTTTCATGTTGTCTTGTTATTGTTATACCCTGTATTTATGTTTCTTTAAAAATATGTTTAGTCCTGGAGTACTAAATTTTACTAGGGGGGAATGTGGCACCCCAGGGGTCTGGTTACCACAGTAATAGAAATATTACGTCTGAGAGCAAGTGGGAGGTTTCTCTGGTCCGGAGCCCTAAGCATGCAACACCGCCCGCCCAGACCTAGGAGGGGAGGAATCTGCCCTTATAAACTGGGTCTGGGGCGGGATTAAGTGAGTCAGAGCCTGGAGACAGTTCCAGACACAGGGAAAGTGTCAGCAAGGAGCTCTGTAGGAGCAGGAGTGAGTGCCAGGGGCTGGAAGCTAGATAGCTCGCCCTGGCTGAAGACATTAAGACCGGACACGGAGTCCGAGCCTGTGGGGACATCCAGGTCCAGCAGCAGAATCCAACCCGCAGGGGATTCCATGTCCTCTGGCCAGAGAAGCCCGGAGGCACGGTCACAAGCAAGGGACCAGCACCGCTATCGTGAAGCGGATGCTAACAGAAGGCCCCAAGTCACCGGCCGTACGGGTGAGCACCACACGGTATACTCAGGGACGTGGGCTACTTCTACCCGCACACAGCAAGGTAGCCAGGAAAGAGTACAGATAGACGGGGAGGCCTACAACTCCACCTGGCCAGGGGAGATCCTGCTAGCTCTCAGACTGACCAGGCCTCTACTGCTAGCCAGTACTCCCGGGAGGGTCTGCTTTATAACATCAGTAAAGACCCTGAACTGCACTGCACGGACTCTGAGTTATTCCTGCTGCGCTCGTGCACCATCACTCCCATCATCCACACTAACTGCCCTGAGGCTATACTCCTCCCGTGGGGAGTCATCCCGTTCTTAGCTGCACACACAACACCGGCCTCAGCGGTCTGCCTTGCAGCGGCGGTCCCCACTGACCGCAATCCACGGGTGGCGTAGTCGGACTATTATCTCACTAATAAGACTGCCACTGAACTGACCACCCTGGGCACGGACCGGGTCAGCGCCACGGAGACTACAACCCCCAGCGATCCGGCTCCGGGTATTCCCTGCACAACACAGGCCCAGGGGGCGCGTCAAAAACACACTACAGGCAGATCCGACTTTGATGTAATGTCCTTAAAACAAGACAAAATGAGTCTCAGTATTGTGTGTGGCCTCCACGTTTCTGTATGACCTCCCTACACCGCCTGGGCATTTTCCTGATGAGGTTGTGGATGGTCTCCTGTGGGTTCTCTTCCCAGACCTGGACTAAAGCATCCGCCAACTCCTGGACAGTCTGTGGTGCAACGTGACGTTGGTGGATGGAGCGAGACATGATGTCCCAGATGTGCTCAATCAGATTCAGGTCTGGGGAACGGGCGGGCCAGTCCATAGCTTCAATGCCTTCATCTTGCAGGAACTGCTGACACACTCGAGCCACATGAGGTCTGGCATTGTCCTGCATTAGGAGGAACCCAGGGCCAACCGCACCAGCTTATGGTCTCACAAGGGGTCTGAGGATCTCATCTCGGTACCTAATGGCAGTCAGGTTACCTCTGGCGAGCACATGGAGGGCTGTGCGGCACTCCAAAGAAATGCCACCCCACACCATTAGTGACCCACTGCCAAACCGGTCATGCTGAAGGATGTTTCAGGCAGCAGATCGCGCTCCATGGCGTCGCCAGACTCTGTCACGTCCGTCACATATGCTCAGTGTGAACCTGCTTTCATCTGTGAACAGCACAGGGCGCCAGTGGCGACTTTGCCAATCCTGGTGTTCTGTGGTAAATGCCAAGTGTCCTGCACGGTGTTGGGCTGTGAGCACAACCCCCATCTGTGTACGTCGGGCCCTCATACCACCCTCATGGAGTCGATTTCTAACTGTTTGGGCAGACACATGCACATTTGTGGCCTGCTGGAGGTTATTTTGCAGGGCTCTGACAGTGCTCCTCCTGTTCCTCCTTGCACAAAGGCAGAATTAGCGGTCCTGCTGCTAGGTGTTGCCCTCCTACAGCCCCCTCCACGTCTCCTGGTGTACTGGCCTGTCTCCTGGTAGCGCCTCCAGCCTCTAGACACTACGCTGACAGACACAGCAAATTTCTTGCCACAGCTCGCATTGATGTGCCATCCTGGATGAGCTGCACTACCTGAGCAACTTCTGTGGGTTGTAGAGTCCGTCTCATGCTACCACGAGTGTGAAAGCACAACCAACATTCAAAAGTGACCAAAACATCAGCCAGAAAGCATTGGTACTGAGATGTGGTCTGTGGTCCCCACCTGCAGAACCACTCCTTTATTGAGTGTGTCTTGATAATTGCCAATAATTTCCATCTATTGTCTATTCCATTTGCACAACAGCATGTGAAATTGATTGTCAATCAGTGTTGCTTCCTAAGTGGACAGTTTGATTTCACAGAAGTGTGATTTACTTGGAGTTATATTCTATTGTTTAAGTGTTCCCTTTATTTTTTTGAGCAGTGTACATAACAGATTGCAATATATACCTGGTTTTGTTACTGCCAGCCACTAATCTACGAAACCCGAGAGGCTTCACCAGTATAGGGATAAAGCAGTGAATCTCTTACAGGTGCAATCTCAGATAAAACCGAGCGGCACTATGAATATAATCTCTCTACTATTACATTTTACCTAAATCTTTCCAAATAAAAACCACTGTGGGACAAGTATCAATGACCTTATCTAATGGATTGGCAAGGCAGGAACATAAGCACTTAGCAGGTGTTAGATACTAGCTGCCAGCATTTATGCTTTCTCATTTATGGTAATCCTTGCAATAATTACAGTGCAGAGAAAAATTCACATTTCAACTCATTTCTTATGATATTTTACAACATACAGTACATATAAAATGGAATTGTTGCTATCAAATGCAAATTGGATTAAATATGTTGAAAAGAAAATATGATTAAAAAAGTTGCTAATCTAGTTTGTTACAAAGCTTTCCATTACATGTGACAAAGTATTCTCTCCAAAGGACCATCGAGATAAAGGACTACCTAAAAAAAAACGCTTCAGGTTATGTGACCATGCAGGACACTGCGAAGTGCCTCAAATCTATGGCAAAATGATTTTGCAATAATCTTTCATGTGAATTTCAATGCTCATACAGTAATGTTCAAAATAATAGCAGTCCAATATGACTAACCAGATTAATCACTATTTTGGTATAAATTATCTTACCACATGTCAAACAATTTACCAGTTGGTGCAGTAGATTCTAAGAAAACCAACAGACTCAGCATTCATGATCAGCATGTTTTTGAGTCTGTGTATTTGAACAATTAATTGAAAGGGGGTGTGTTCACAATAATAGCAGTGTGGAGTTCAATTAGTGAGGTCAATCATTCTGTGAAGGAACAGGTGTGAATCAGGTGGCCCTTATTTAAGGGTGAACCCAGCACATGTTGTACATGCATTTCTCCTTGAAAGCCTGAGAAATATGGGTCGCTCGAGACATTGTTCAGAAGAACAGCGTACTTTGATTAAAAAGTTGATTGGAGAGGGTAAAACTTATAAAGCAGTGCAGACAATGATAGGCTGTTTAGATAAAACGATCTCTAATGCTTTAAAATGGAAAGCAAAACCAGAGAGACGTGGAAGAAAATAGAATACTACCATTCGAATGGATCGAAGAATAGCTAGAATGGCAAATGCTCAGCCAATGATCAGCTCCAGGATGATCAACGACAGTCTCAAGGTAACAGTGAGTACTGTAACAGTTAGAAGACACCTGTGTGAAGCTAATCTCTTAGCAAGAAGTCCCCACAAAATCCCACTGTTAAAAAAAAAAAGACATGTACTGTACTGAAGCGGATACAATTTGCGAAAAAACATATCAACTGGCCTAAAGAGAAATGGAGAAACATTTTGTAGACTGATGAAAGTAAAATTGTTCTTTTTGGGTCCAGGGGCTGCAGACAGTTCCTCAGACACCCCACCCCCCCCAACTCTGCATTCAAGACACAGTACACTCTAAAGATAGTGAAGCATGGTGGTGCAAGCATCATGATATGGGCATGTTTCTCTTACTATGGTGCTGGACCTATTTACCACATACCAGGGATCATGGACCAGTTTGCAAATAGTAAAATACTTGAAGAGGTCATGTTGCCTTACGCTGTAGAGGATATGCCTTTGAAATGGGTGTTTCAACAAGACAATGACCCTAAACACACAAGTAAACAAGAAAAATGTTGGTTCCAGTCCAACAAAATTGAGGCTATGGAGTGGCCAGCCCAATCCCCGGACCTTAATACGATAGAACACTTCTGGGGTGAAATAAAAATGCAGTTTCTGAGGCAAAGCAAACAAATGGCAAAAAATTGTGGGATGTAGTCAAAGCATCCTGGGCTGGAATAACAGTTGACAGGTGACAGAAGTTGGTTGACTCTATGCAACATAGATGTGAAGCAGTTCTAAAAAAAACTGTGGGTATACAACTTGAAAAGATCTGAGATTGTGGGTTTTAATAATCACCTAGGCAGGTTAACGATACAAAAATATTTTATTACATCCATGGTAATACAGCAATTCCAGGTAAATGTGCAAAATACAATTGTCACAGTCCACAAGATCCCCTTGCCGGGACGGTAGTTCCATTGCCTTTGTGCCAGTATAGTCTGTAGTCACAGTCCCCGATCCTCTAGACGATAGAGAAAACGATGGAAGCACAGGTATCCAGTAGCAATAATCCTTTAAGAAAGTTTAAATCCAAACGACAGATCCCACAACTGTAGCATATTTATCCAGTCCAGTCGGTAACTGATCTCCAACACTTTACATGCCATGCATCCATCCATAATCCAGGTCCTCAGTCTCGATCATATTCCTTTGATGTCATTTCACCAAATCCATGACTAAACATGTGGCTTCTCTTTTCTCCTTCCCTGGGATCAGCCCCCTCCCTCTTAGACATTTGCTTTTAGCTGTAAGCATGAAAAATCTTTCAGATACCCAGTGACCCTTGTGGTGATGGCTCCTCTCAGAGAACAATGGATTAAGGCTCCTGAGAAATGGTGATTGAATGGAAGCAATGATTCCTGAATCTGAACTGATGAGCAAACAAATCACTAATGAGATTACTGCAATGCTGGACACTTTACAAGTGAAATTAGTGCACATACTGATGAGCAAGCAAAACTCTATAAAACATAACAAGTAAATCACTAATAAAACATAATAATAATATTGACGGAACCAGTGCTCCATGCTGAAAAAAGTCTGCATCTCTTAGAGCCGTGGACTCCGCTCTACTTCCATTGGTCAAATAGTCTTAGAACAAGGCCAGCTCCTCACATACCTACCCCGCGTTTTCAGCATGGACACGAACATAAGAGGATTCATCTTTATGAGAATTAAATTTTGCATCATCCAATTCCCTTAAAGCATATTCCATGTCATCCATGCAAATAAACTCCACAGTCCCCATCCCACCCTGGTATACATCAGTGTAGTAGACATCTCCAGCTTCTCTCATATGATCTTTCGGATCCTGCCAACTCCCCGGTGGGGGAAGCCTTGAAACGAGGACTCTGTATTTAGTTTGATGGGACAATGATCTCTCCCTCCTGCGAGGTCCTCCATATCCTCCCCCAGATCCCTGGATTGTACAGGGAAACTCCACACGTACCTGATGAGAACCAAACTTGTATCCATTCGACCAACCCCAGAGTGCTGACCCCCAGATAGAGGGGATGGTCACTTGGCAGCCAGGTAAATAGTATTCTGGGGGACAATATCTGGGCTGACCAGGGTGATTTTAGAACCAGTGTCCTGAAATCCCTGGGCCTCCTCCCTGATGTAATTTCTTTCCCCTATGTCACATTGATTCATGGTAACAGTCATTGTATTTTCTGACTTACTCAGTGCTGGCAGGGGGTTTAGTCATCGGCATTTTGAAATTGCTCCTTTCCCTCTCAGCTGATGCAATGTGAACCGGTCCTTGGCTTCGGGTTATGACACTGGCCCAGTGGCACACCATTTCTGCTCCTAGGTTGTGATGTGGGCTAGAACCTTCCCGGAATTCCCTGGCAAAATGTCCCATGCATCCACAGTTATGGCAGCTTAACCCTCTTTGCACTGATGCGGGCCATACTTAGGGGCTTTAAAAACTCCCCCCCCCCCCTTTGTGAAGTTCGAAATTCCCACAGTTCCTCCTCTGTCCAGTCCATGGGTCTCGTTGGCCTCCCTTTGCGATGATGCAGCTTATAATCTGAATCAGCCAGACGTTTAGATTTGTTAATCCAAGATAAATACACTATTATCTTTGTGTTGACTTGTGAATGTATGTGTATTTCTGTGGCTGGTCAAGAAGGGCAGACCAGTATTTGTATAACCCTGAATCTAGTCTTCTATTTGATTCTGAAACAATGATGTTTATTTACAAAATTACCCACTACGTCAATTGATTAAATGCACAAACAATGAGCCCTGAGTCCTGTGAGTAATGTCCTCCCTAACCCCGACCTATGACTGATGACCTTTATATGTAAATATAAAAAGGGTTTTTCTATCCTGCTGCAAAGAGAGTTGTAACAGAAATTGGAAAGAGACTTTACAGGGAGAGTCAAGGTTCAGACTCTCTGAGACCATCAGCTTGTAGCATGGCTTGATCCAAAGAGACACAGATTTGGATTCTACATGATTCCAGCCTAAGGGTGTATGGCCCTGACTGGAAAGATACGGATCTGCTCCATTGACCATCAGAGAGCCTATGGATACATTTGGGGAGACCAGGTTGAGACGATGAAGTCACCTGGCTCCATGGATATGTTGTTTGGGGTTGTCAGGTGGGACCCTCCGGTCACCTGGAACCCATGGAGACATTCGGAGAAGCCAGATTGGGACCAGCTGGTCACCTAGCCCCGTGGAAACTCTTGGAGAGATCAGGGTGGGACCCTCGGGTCTCCTGGCCTTGTAGCTCGATGGACTGTTAGCTTCCTAAGCTTGCCACTATCTTCTCTCTGTGGGGGCCCGCCAGAAGCGGGGGGGGCCACTGGTTGAGGTAGTTGGCCCTCGAAGTCCCAAAGTTGCAGCTGTTCTATCCCAGGCAGGCCAGCGGAAGCGTGAGGACTGTGTAATATTGTACCGTCTTGGGTATTTGCTGGGACTGTTCTATGTGTTTATTGTCCATTTTGTGGTTCAATAACGTATTGCCACATTGTTTTACCCTCACCCTGTGTTGTCTGAGTAGTATTACGCCCACGGAAGACACCGTGTCTTCACATTTTGATGGCAACAGTGGGACACTACTCAGTCCAGCAGATCTGGGGGAGCTTCAAGGAGACTGGTGTTAGCACACACCGTCCAAAGAGCTCCACAACCAGGGAGACATGTAGACAGACCCAGCAGAACATAGGTGAGGCATACACAGTGGGTTTCTGATGCTATTCAACCCCACCAGCCAAGCCTTGGGAGGAGGATTGGAGAGGATATACAGCAGCTACAAGAAACAGCAACTACAGGAGATGTGCCAGCTTCAACAGATTGAATACCAGGCCACCGACACTCATCGGATTTAATTCAGGAACCACAGGATGCTGAGGACGGCATGTGTGGATGAAATGGAAAAGAGTTGGTTGTCGTCAATTACGTGTGGAGTTTATTCGCAAGGAGGACATGGAATATGCTCTGAGGAAACTGGATGATGCAAAGTTTTGTTCTCATGAAGGTGAGACCTCTTACATTCGTGTCTGTGCTTAAAGACATGCTGATGGACTGTCTTCAATAAGTGGGGAAGGATGATTGGGATGCTATTATGACTGGCTGATTAAGATTGAGGGAGCAATGTGACGATACAGCTTATAATCTTAACCAGCCGAACATTTTGATTTGTTTTGTATTTCAAGAGAAATACACTATTATCTTTGTGTTGACTTGTAAATGTATGTGTATTTCTGTGGCTGGTCAAGAAGGGCAGACCAGTATTTGAATAACCCTGAATGTCACCTTCTCTTTGATTCTGAAACAATGATGTTTATTTACAAGAGACCCTGCTATACCCACTATGTAGTTACATAGTTACATAGTTAGTAAAGCCGAATAAAGACTTGCGTCCATCAAGTTCGACCTGTTAGTTCTGTAATTGCTAAAGTTGATCCAGAGGAGGGCAAAAACCCCAAATGATTTAGCCAATCTTCACCTGAGGAAAAATTCCCTCCCGACTCTGAAACCAGCAGTCAGAATAAATCCCTGTATCAACCTACTATTTTATTCTATTTTTAAGTATATGCAGAAATCTGCCTGGTATCTAGAAAAGCATCCAGTCCCCGCTTGAACTGGTGTAGTGAATCCGACATTACCGTCTCCTCACTCAGTGAATTCCATATTCTCACTGCTCTTACCGTAAAGAACCCCTTCCTATGCTGGTGCTGAAACCTTTTCTCTTCCAGTCTTAGTGAGTGCCCTCTTGTTACCGTAATATCCCTCCTTTTGAACAAATCCCGGGCAAGGTCTCTATACTGTCCCCTAACATATTTGTACACATTTATTATGTCCCCCCCTCAACCTTCTCTTTTCCAGGCTGAATAGTCCTAGTTTTGCCAACCTCTCTGGGTATTGCAGTCCCTCCATTCCCCTTATTAATTTTGTTGCCCTCCTTTGTACCTTTTCAAGCTCATTTATATCCTTTCTACATATTGGGGCCCATAACTGAGCACAGTATTCCAAGTGTGGTCTGACCAGTGCTTTGTACAGTGGAAGAACAATGTTCTCCTCCTTTGCAGCTATACCTCTTCTGATACATCCCATTACCCTGTTTGCCCTTACAGCAGCGGCCTGACTTTGGGCACTCCAATTTAGTTTGCTATCAATCAAGATGCCCAAGTCCTTCTCCATCTCTGAATTCCCCAATGATTTCCCATTCAGTGAGTACTGGTGACTTCCATTTTTCCTTCCCATATGTATGACCTTACATTTCTCCTCGTTAAACCTCATTTGCCATTTAATGCTCCACCTACCCAGCTTATCCAAATCCCTCTGTAGGTCTTCACTATCCTCTTTTGTATTAATTGTTTTACATAACTTTGTGTCATCTGCAAATATTGATATTTTACTATTTATCCCGTTGACTATGTCGTTAATAAAGATATTAAATAACATTGGGCCTAGTACAGACCCCTGTGGTACCCCACTAGTGACGCTTACCCAATCTGAGTATATTCCATTTATAACCACCCTCTGCCTTCTATCCTTTAGCCAGTTAGCTACCCACTTGCAGACATTTTCCCCCAGCCCCATCATTCTCATTTTGTATACCAACCTATTATGTGGCACGCTATCGAACGCTTTTGAGAAGTCGAGATACACGACATCCACTGGTTCCCCCTGATCTACTCGAGAGCTAACCTCCTCGTAGAAGTCAATCAGGTTTGTTTGGCAGGAGCGATTCCTCATGAATCCATGTTGGTTCGGGGTTAATAGATTATTAGCATCAAGATGCTCCATGATTGCCTCATTAATAAAGCCTTCAAAAATTTTGCCCACAACGGATGTCAGACTCACCGGCCGATAGTTTCCGGTGTTACTTTTTGCTCCCTTTTTGAATATTGGCACTACATTCGCCTGTCGCCAATCAAGTGGTACAGACCCAGTCTCAACAGAGTCCTTAAATATAAGATATAACGGTCTGTCTATCACATTACTTAGTTCCCTTAGTACCCGTGGGTGTATGCCATCAGGTCCTGGTGATTTGTTTATTTTAATGTTACTGAGGCGTTTCTGTACCCCAGCTTGGGTTAGATTTGTCATACTTAGTGGAGGATTAAGCTTGTCACTTCTCATTTCGCCTGTTAGTTCTTTTTCCTTTGTGAAAGTTGTCGAAAAAAATTTATTTAATAGATTAGCTTTATCCTCATCTTTCTCTATGATTTTGCCTTCATCACTTTTTATCGGTCCAATATTATTCGATTTAATCCTTTTACTATTTATATACGTAAAGAACAGTTTGGGATTTGATCTACTTTCCCTAGCAATACGTCTCTCTGTTTCCTCCTTTGCTATTTTTATTTGTTTTTTGCAGGTTCTCGTTTTTTCCTTGTAACACATTAGTGCCTCCTTGCTGTTTTCCTGTTTTAATCTCTTGAATGCCTCTTTTTTGCTATTTAACGCCCCTTTTACGTTCTTGTTCAACCATATTGGTTTCCTCTTATTTCTGGCCCTTTTATTCCCATACGGTATATATCTCTCGCACTGAGTATTCAGAATTCTTTTGAAGGTTTCCCATTTACTATTCGTATTTCCTTGATTAAGAACTTTGTCCCAGTCTATAAGTTGAAGGTTTTCTTTCAGCTGATCAAACTTCGCCCTCCTAAAGTTTAATGTTTTAGTTGTTCCCTTATTGATAACCCTACTGAAGGGCATTTTGAAATTGATAATATTATGATCGCTATTACCTAGGTGCCCCCCTATCTGTACCTCAGTTATTCTATCAGGCCTATTAGTCAATATTAAGTCCAACACGGCCTTCCCTCTCGTTGGTTCCTGCACTAGTTGGGAGAGATAATTATCCTTAATATTTGTCAAGAACCTTTTTCCTTTCTGCGATCTACAGGTTTCTGTTTCCCAGTCAATATCCGGGTAGTTGAAGTCCCCCATTACAATCACCTCATTATGTTTTGCTACTTTGTCTATTTGTCCTAATAGCAGTTTCTCAATGTAATCAATGTAAATTGATTAAATGCACAAACAATGAGCCTGAGCCCTGTGAGTAATGCCCTCTCTAACCCCAACCTGTGACTGATGACCTTTATATGTAAATATAGAAAGGGTTTTTCTATCCTGCTGCAAAGAGACTTGAAACAGAAATTGGAAAGAGACTTTACAGGGAGAGTCAAGGTTCAGACTCTCTGAGACCATCAGCTTGTAGCATGGCTCGATCCAGAGAGACACAGATTTGGATTCAACATGATTCCGGACTAAGGGTATATGGCCCTGACTGGAAAGATATAAATCTGCTCCATTAACCATCAGTGAGCCCATGGGTACATTTGGGGAGACCAGGCTGGGACGATGAAGTCACCTAGTCCCATGGATATGTTATTTGGGGTTGCCAGGTGGAACCCTCCGGTCACCTGGAACCCATGGAGACATTCGGAGAAGCCAGATTGGGACTAGCTGGTCATCTGGCCCCATGGAAACTCTCGGAGAGGCCCGGGTGGGACCCTCGGGTCTGCTGGCCTTGTACCTAGATAGACTGCTAGCTTCCTAAGCTTGCCACTACCTTCTCTCTGTGGGGGCCTGCCTGAAGCAGGGGGCCACTGGTTGAGGTAGTTGGCCCTCGAAGTCCCAAAGTCACAGCTGTTCTATCCCAGGCAGGCCAGCGGAAGGGTGAGGACTGTGTTATGTTGTACCATCTTGGGTATTTGCTGGGACTGTTCTATGTGTTTATTGTCCGTTTTGTGGTTCAATAAAGTATTGCCACACTGTTTTACCCTCACCCTGTGTTGTCTGAGTAGTATTACGCCCACGGAAGACCCCGTGTCTTCACACCCTTTAAGCTCCTGTTCCCGACTCGCTGGGGCTGTACTTCCACACAGACATGGTTGATTAGCACATCAATCATCAGCCAATCTTGCAGCCTCATCCAGGCTGAGTGGTTTTCTATCCGCCACCCATTCTTTTAAGTCACCTGGAAGCTTGGACACAAATTGTTCCAGCATGAATATATCCAAGACATGTTCTGCTTCCCGAGCCCTTAGTCATTCTATCCACCAAGTGCATGCCATACGTAGTGTGTTAGCAAACAACCGATGCGTGTGTGCAGCGAGCTTGTCAGTCTCCGGAAACTTCCTCTGGTAGTTATCAGGCGTAAAGGCATACCTCTTGAGTAATACGCTGCGAATGGTATAGCAACATCTCTGATCTCCAGAAGACAAGTTATTAAAGCTTCTCTTGCTTTTCTGGTCAGGCCAACGCGCAAAAATCTGGGCCAATCACTGACTGACACCTATGCAGCAGGCAGAGGTTTTCAAATAACCAGAGCTGTTCATCAATATCCGAGGTGTCCTTATTGAATTGTGGTATATCCCGGTACCTCAAAGATGCGGGCTCCTCTCTCCTGTTATCCACTGTCCTCTGCGATGGGGGTACTGCTACATGCACAGCCAAATATTTGCTTAATACTTCCACCCGCACTATCTTCGTGGCCCACTCTCCTAACGCGAACAGCACCCGCCTCAACTTGGTCGGTTGATCCTGCGTCATCTGGATGACAACCCTGGGCTGTTGTCCCTCATTCACATCTGAACTGACCTCCTTATGTGGTTGTTCACGGTCCCAGTCGTCCAAGCGTTGCATTAGGGTCGCCCGGTTGTTCTCCAGCAATCACTCTAGTTCTCTCTCAGAGCAAAGGGTTCTCAGTTGCTGCTTCTTGAGCCTCCTGTAGACTGAGTCTGCCATCTCTTCTGCCAAGTCACCTCTCAGTAACTTTCCCTGGTATGCTGTCCAGAGGTAGGTGATCCCACCGCTTGCCACAACTTGTAAAGATTTGAGATTGTGGGTTTTAACAATCACCCAGGCAGGTTAACGATGCAACAATATTTTATTCCTAACATCCATAGTAACACAGCATTTCCAGGTTAATGTTCAAAATACAATTGTCTCAGTCCACAAGATCTCCTTCCCGGGACGGTAGTTCCACTGCCTTTGCGCTAGTATAGTCTGTAGTCACAGTCCCCAATCCTCCAGACGACACTTAAAATGATATTTAAGAAAGTTTAAAAATTCAAACAACAGATCCCACAACTGCAGCATGTTTATCCAGTCCAGTCGGTAACTGATCTCCAACACTCCATATGCCATGCATTCATCCATCCTTCCAAGTCTTCAGTCTCGATCCTATTCCTTCAATGTCATTTCACCAACTCCCTGACTAAACATGTGGCTTTTCTTTTCTCCCTCCCTGGGATCAGCCTCCTCCCTCTTAGACATTTGCTTTAAGCTGTAAGTGGTGATGGTTCCTCTCAGAGAACAATGGATTAAGGCTCCTGAGGTATGGTCATTGAATGGAAGCATTGATTCCTGGAACTGAAATGATGAGCAAACAAATCACGAAATTAGTGTACACACTAACCAGCAAGCAGAACTCTATAAAACAAAACAAGTAAACCACTAATAAAACATAATAATAATATTGACGGAACCGGTGCTCCGTGCTGGAAAAAGTCTGCATCTCTTAGAGCCGCGGACTCCGCTCTACTTCCATTGGTCCAACAGTCTTAGAACAAGGACAGCTCCTCACACAACTAAATATTCAGTTAGTGATTGGCAGGAATGCTAAATCCTAAAAAAAAGAGAGTACATATTGTGAGTTTGTAAAGACAAATGCAGACACTGCTATTTTTTAGAACAGCCCAATGTTCATTTTTTGTTAATTTCTGTAAAGTAGTTAAAAATTATATACATTTCTCTTCATGTTTTGAATTAGAAAAAAAGTGTATAATGTTCCCAATGCATGGAAATAAAAACTAGTATAAAGATTTTGTGCTTAATTCATGTTTTTGAACACTATTGTATGCAGGGCTGCCACCAGGAATTTCAGGGCCTCATGAGCCTTGAGACTCCACCCAGGCTCCACCCCAGCTCTGCCTCCAAAGTCCCATCTCTTGGAAAAACTCCACTTCTGCACCATGTCTTCACTGATCACACATTAATAGTTCCCATCGAACATTAGATCACTTACATAGCCTGCAGCTTTTGTTTTGGCCAAAAGATTTTTTAAGCCGCCACCACGACAATTTAGAATCTTCTGTCAGGGTCCTACTCCACTCTAGCCTATTAAGCATTTCTTAAAATACCCAATACTCTTTTTAGGTATATATATATATATATATATATATATATATATATATATATATATATATATATATATATTTCTTCTCTAAGGGAATGTGCCACTTACATTTTTTTTAAATGACCAATAATCTCACATACAAGGGACAAATACCATCACACCATGGAAGGACCACATATTACCACCACATAGTGACCAAATAATACCACATACAAGGGACAAATACCGCTACACCATGACCAGGCCACATATTACCACCACATAGTTACAGAATATTACAATACTGATCATTAATGAAAAAAAAAACACAATACTAACTGCCATTATACACAGGAGTTCTGTATATAGTGTCAGTGTACCGGTAATATATTGATCATCAGTGACATTATACACAGGAGCTCTGTATATAGTGTATAGTGTACAGGTAATACAATTATCACCAGTGACATTATACACAGGAACTATGTATATAGTGTCAGTGTACAGGTAATACAGTGGTCACCGGTGACATACACAGGTGCTCTGTATATAGTGTTAGTGTACGGGTAATGCAGTGAACACCATTGATATTATACACAGTAGCTGTGTATATAGTGTATAGTGTACAGGTAATAAAGAGATCACCAGTGACATTATATACAGGAGCTCTGCATATAGTGTCAGTGTACAGGTAATACAGTGATCACCAGTGACATTATACTGTTATGATCTGCTACAAGCACTACGGAAAGACAGGAGATCTGTCCCTACAATAGAACTAAACTGGATCCCTACGGTGTAACGGGGAACCTGATCCTGCGATCAGACCCGCTAAAGTCCTCGGCTAGTCTGTACGAAGACCTATAGATGCAAGGGAGGAATCCCTACAAGAACTAGGGACTGGGATAAAGTTGGACACCTCCTAGCAGAAATTGTAGCAGTCAAAGACAAACACACAACAAAGAACATAGAGGTCCGAAGACCTAGCACAACTAACAGAGAACAGTAACAGAGCACCAAGCTAGCTCAAGAGTATTAAATACAATGCAGTCCAGCAAGGCCAGGAGGGCGGAGCCGGATTAAATAGGCAAAAATGGTCATGTGACCAGCAAACTAGAAAAAACCTAACAGGAGAGTTCTAACAGTACCCCCTCTTCTAAGAGGATCCTCTGGATCCCCTAGGACCGGGCTTATCAGGAAACCTGTGAAACGCTCTGACAAGTCTGGAAGCAGAAACATCATCCGCCCTCACCCATGAGTTATCCTCGGGTCCGAAACCCTTCCAAGCGACGAGATACTGCAAACTCCCTCTATACCGTCTAGAATTTAGGATGCGGGAAATTTCATATTCCCCGTCCTCCACCACCGGAGGAACAGTGGCAGAGGCGTCACCATCCGACACATCAGCTTTTTTCAACAGAGAAACGTGAAACACCGGATTAATCTTCCAGGAGGTAGGAACCTCCAACCTAACAGCAGATTGGTTAACTATCTGAAGCACCTTAAAGGGCCCTACAAACTTGGGACCCAATTTTTTCGAAGGAATCCTCAATCGCAGATTCTTAGAGGACAACCAAACCATGTCACCAATAGCAAACGAAACCTCTTGCCGTTTCCTATCAAAGTACCTCTTATATTTTTTGTTAGCCTCCTGAAGATTATCACGCACATCCGTCCAAACTCTCTCCAAATCACCGGAAAAACTCTCCTCCTCCGGCACAGCCGATACCATTTTGGAGAATGACCCAAAAGACGGATGTCTCCCAGTACAACAAAAAAAAGGCGAACACCCAGCAGAAGAGGATGTATGGTTGTTAAGAGCAAATTCAGCAAGTGGCAGAAACTCAGACCACCCCTCTTGATTGTCTGCCACAAAGCAACGCAAGAACTGCTCAACATCCTGGTTTTTTCTTTCTGTCTGGCCATTAGACTCAGGATGATATCCGGATGAAAACGACAAATGAACTCCCAACCTGTCACAAAAGGCACGCCAAAAACGAGCCACGAACTGAGGTCCCCTATCAGAAACAATGTCAGTAGGAACGCCATGTAGTCTGACAATTTCCTTGACAAAGGCCTTAGCGAGTGTCTTAGCGCAAGGCAGTTTGATGAAGGGAACCAAGTGACACATCTTGCTAAAACGGTCCACGACCACCCAGATGACCGTGAAACCTTCAGAGGGGGGAAGGTCAGTAATAAAGTCCATAGCCAGATGTGTCCAAGGTGCACTAGGAACCTCCAGAGGGCAAAGCAACCCCGCAGCAGGAGCATGCGAAGACTTAGATCTAGCACACACAGTACATTGACGCACCCACTTAATGACTTCCTTCTGCCATCCAGGCCACCAAAAACTGCGAGCCACAAGTCTCTTGGTCTCAGAAATTCCTGGATGACCTGCCAACCGAGACTCATGACACTCAACAAACAAATCTCTCCTAAAGGTCCTAGGCACAAACAACCTCCCATGGGGAGTGTTAGATGGGGCATTCTCCTGAGCTTTAAGAATCTCATCCTCCAAAACGGAGTCCAAAGCAGCAATCACAACACCTTCTTGTAAAATGTTCTCCTCCTCCTCAGCACTGACCATGGGAGAAAAGCTGCGAGACAAAGCATCCGCTTTAACATTCTTGGTACCCGGGATGTAAGTAACGGAAAAATTAAACCGCGAGAAAAAAAGTGCCCACCTAGCCTGACGGGCATTCAAGCGCTTGGCAGCATCAAGATAGATCAGATTTTTATGATCAGTGAAAACCTGAATGGGAAATTCAGCACCTTCCAAGAGATGATGCCAGTGTTCAAATGCAAGTTTAATAGCCAGCAATTCCCGATTACCAATATCGTAATTAAGTTCAGTCTCAGAAATTTTTTTTGAAAAAAAGGTACAGGGATGTACTCCATCCTTGCTTTCCTGAGACAACACCGCACCAACCCCCACAGAAGAAGCGTCAACCTCAACAAAAACGGCTTAGTCACATCAGGCTGCATAAGGATGGGAGCAGAGGTGAACCTCTCCTTTAGAAACACAAAAGCTTCAATGGCCTCAGAAGTCCACTGAACCGCATTAGCACATTTCCTAGTGAGATCGGTCAGCGGTTTGACAATAATAGAAATTTTTTTTATGAATTTTCTGTAATAATTGGCGAAACCCAAAAACCTCTGTATCTATTTCAAACCAATAGGCCTAGGCCATTCCTGCACAGCTTGAACTTTAACCGGGTCCATCTCAAAACCTTCACTGGAGATAATGTAACCCAAAAAACTAATTCTCTGTACAGCGAACTCACATTTCTCTAGCTTAGCAAAAAGCGAATTGTCCATTAATAACTGTAAAACCTCACGTACGCTCCGCCAATGAGACTCCAGATCAGGCGAATAAATCAGAATGTCATCCAAATACACAACCACATTTTTGCCGATCAAAGGTCTAAGGATGTCATTAATAAGATTCTGAAAAAATGCTGGAGCATTGGTAAGACCAAAAGGCATAACCAGATTCTCAAAATGACCCACAGGAGTGTTAAAAGCAGTCTTCCATTCATCACCCTCCTTCATGCGCAACAAATTGTATGCCCCCCGGAGATCAATTTTAGAGAACCACTTGGCCCCCACTAACTGGTTAAACAAATCAGGAATCAATGGCAGTGGGTAAGGATTGCGTACAGTAATTTATTAATCTCACGAAAGTCCAGACAAGGACGTAAACCGCCATCTTTTTTTTTAACAAAAAAAATCCAACAGCCACAGGAGACTTGGAAGGCCTAATGTGACCGGCGGCCAAGCTTGTCTGTATGTATTCCTCCAAAGCCTTTCTCTCAGGAATACTAAGATTAAATAAATGACTTTTAGGAAGAGTCGCTCCAGGGACAAATTCAATGGTACAATCATAGTCTCTATGGGGAGGCAAAATTTGTGACTCCTCCTCAGAAAAAAACTCTCCAAAAATCCTGAATAGGTACAGGTAATTCCCCTTTTTCCACCGCAGCAATACGTCCGTTACAACACTTGTCATAACATTTAGGGCTCCAGGACTTAATTTCATTGGTAGACCAATCCAGTACAGGATTATGCAATTTTAACCAGGGCAACCCCAATATTACTGGAGAAGGCAAATTATTCAATACAACCAAATCCAAATTCTCTTGATGAACACCATTAATAGTGAGGGGAAACTCACAGACCTTGTGAGTAACACTCTTCAAGGGAGAGCCATCAACAGAAACCACAGCAATAGGGGATGACAAAGGTTTAGGTTTTAATGTAAGTTTTTCCAAGAATCCCCCATCAATCACATTCAGAGTAGAACCACAATCCACAAATACCCGAAATTCAATTAATTCCTCCTGAGCAGCGGTAGTAGCAGATAGGAATACTCCCTTTGTATTTAACAGGCTATACGTGCATAACTGACCATTTTTTTTCTTTGTTCATACGAAGCACACAGTTCTTAATAAAATGACCAGAATTTCCGCAATAGAAGCACAAACCTTCAGAAAGCCTGCGGTCTTTTTCCTGAGAGCGGGGTGTCATCGCCCCAATCTCCATCGGCTCTCCTTTGTCAGCACAGACCCTCTCAAGACTCGGAGCTGACATAGCAGAGGATTTGCTCTCATTAACCCTTGCACGCAGTCTCCTGTCCACCCGTATAGCTAATTGCATTGCCTCCTGCAAGTTTCCAGGTGTGGGATAAGCAATCAGCAAATCTTTAACCCTTTCACCTAGCCCCGCAAGAAACAAAATTTTCAAAGCTGAATCGTTCCACCCCACCTGGGCAGACCACCGACGGAAGTGAGAACAATACTTTTCCACATTACCTGATCCCTGCCTCAAACGTCTCAATTCAGACTCAGCAGATGAGACACGATCAGGATCATCGTACAACAAACCCAAAGCAGAAAAAAAACTATCCACTGATCTAAAGCACGGATCACTAGGTTGGAGAGAAAAAGCCCATCCCTGAGGATCCTTGTGCAAAAGTGACATTATGAACCCTATGCGCTGTGATTCATCACCAGAGGATCCGGGTCTTAAACGAAAATACAATAAATAAGCATTTTTAAAAGAAAAAAAATCTTGTTGTTCACCAAAAAATAGATCAGGCAGACGTACCTTTGGCTCTACCAAATGTGCTCCAGAACAGCTACTCACGTGTTGTTGGAGCTCGGCCACCTCCAGAGAGAGTCCCTGCAAGCGTTGAGCCAAATCTTGAACCGAGACCATGATGGAAACTGGAGGTCTTTCCTTAGAGAATTTTGGGCTGGACTTACTGTTATGATCTGCTACAAGCACTAAGGAAAGACAGGAGATCTGTCCCTACAATAGAACTAAACTGGATCCCTACGGTGTAACGGGGAACCTGATCCTGCTATCAGACCCGCTAAAGTCCTCGGCTAGTCTGTACGAAGACCTATAGATGCAAGGGAGGAATCCCTACAAGAACTAGGGACTGGGATAAAGTTGGACATCTCCTAGCAGAAATTGTAGCAGTCAAAGACAAACACACAACAAAGAACATAGAGGTCCGAAGACCTAGCACAACTAACAGAGAACGGTAACAGAGCACCAAGCTAGCTCAAGAGTAGTAAATACAATGAAGTCCAGCAAGGCCAGGAGGGCGGAGCCGGATTAAATAGGCAAAAATGGTCATGTGACCAGCAAACTAGAAAAACACTAACAGGAGAGTTCTAACATATACACGCAAGCTCTGTATATAGTGTCAGTGTAAACGTAATACAGGGATCACCAGTGACATTATACACAGGAGCTCTGTACATAGTATATAGTGTATAGTGTCAGTGTACAGGTAACACACTGACTCACCGGTGACGTTTCTAATTTGAAGATATTCATCTTCGCTTTTCATCCAGTGCAGACAGCCATCACTTTTTCCAGCCAGGACTCTTCTCTGCATAAAATAACACACAGTTATCTAGAGCACCGCTTCCAGGTCAAATTCCCCAACTTCTACACCACGTAGCTTAATACAGACGTGCACCCACCATTAATATATAATTAGTTATTATACAACCGACCATTCCAAATATAAATTGTAATCCACCACTGCGCCCCCACTAACTATAAATAGCCACTTTCCCTACCTAATAAATATATAAATTAATTAGCACCTGTACTCTTTCCTCCAATTCATTACCAGTCACTGCATCCTCAACGCCCCCCCACTCTGTACCTCCCGCCAGGGCCGGCGTCAGCACCCGGCGCACCCGGGCAAGTGCCGGGGTCCTGAGCAGGCGGGGGGCCCACTCGCAGTCGGGCACCCCGCCAGGCTATGGGCAGAGGAGAGCGGTGCCAGCGCCCGCCCTTCTCCCCCGCTTCCTCAGAGCCTCGGCAGCTGGATACTTACCTCTCCCCGTGCCTCTGCAGATCCGCTGCCTTACTGCTGTGCTCTCCCTGTGACATCTCAGGTCAGAGGGTCCGGTGACGTCTTTCCACCGCGACCTCCCCTGAGCCATCACAGGGAGCGCAGAGCGGGAAGATGCGGGCGACGCTGGAGTCCGGACCTGAGCAGCGGCAGCAGGTGAGGAGAAGTGAGGTGAGTATTTGATTTTTTTTTTTTTAATGTATGGAGGCAAGGGGCATTATATGGGGGGTGACATCCTGCATGAGGCATTATATGGGGGGTTACATCCTGCATGGGGAATTATAAAGAGGAGGGGTGACATCCTGCGTGGGGCATTTTAAAGAGAGGGGGTGATATCCTGCATGGGACATTATATGGGGGGGGGGACATCCTGCATGGGACATTATATGGTGGGGAAAGGGACATCCTGCATGGGGCATTATATGGGGGGAGGGACATCCTGCATGGGGCATTATATGGGGGGGAGAAGTGACATCCTGCATGGGGCATTATATGAGGGGTGACATCCTGCATGGGGCATTATATGGGGGGGAAGGGACATCCTGTATGGGGCATTATATGGGGGGAGTAGTGACATCCTGCAAGGGGCATTATATGAGGGGTGACATCCTGCATGGGACATTATATGGGGGGGAGGGACATCCTGCATGGGGAATTATATAGGGGGGAGGGACATCCTGCATGGGGCATTATATGGGGGAAGAAGTGACATTCTGCATGGGGCATTATATGAGGGGTGACATCCTGCATAGGGCATTATATGGGGGGAAGGGACATCCTTCATGGGGCATTATATAGGGCGGAGGGACATCCTTCATGGGCCATTATATGGGGGGGAGAAGTGACATCCTGCATGGGGTATTATATGAGGGGTGACATCCTGCATGGGGCATTATATGGGGGAAAGGAACATCCTGCATGGGGCATTATATGGGAGGGAAAGGGACATCCTGTATGGGGCATTATATGGGGGGGGAGAAGTGACATCCTGCATGGGGCATTATATGAGGGGTGACATCCTGCATGGGGCATTATATGGGGGGAGAAGTGATATCCTGCATGGGGCATTATATGGGGGGGAGTGGCATCCTGCATTAGGCATTATATGGGTGTGACATCCTGCATGGGGCATTATATGGGGGGTGACATCCTGCATGGGGCATTATAAGGGGGGGAACAGCCTACATAGGGCATTATGTGGGGGGAACAGCCTGCATGGAGCATTATATGGGGGCCAGTATCCTGTATGGAGCGTTATAAGGGGACCAGTATCCTGTACAGAGCGTTTTATGGGAGCCAGTATTCTGTATGGAGCGTTATATGGGGGCCAGTATTCTGTATGGAGCATTTTATGGGGGCCAGTATTCTGTATGGAGCATTTTATGGGGGCCAGTATACTGTGTGGAGTGAGTCGCTGGTTTCTGGGCTATTGTAGAATGTACAACAGATATCACTCATGTAATGTAAGAAGTGAAATCTTTGTGTGGAACCCCAGGGGTCTGGTTACCACAGTAATAGCAATATTACGTCTGTGAGCAGGTGGGAGGTCTCCTGGTCAGGAATCCTAAGCATGCCACACCTCCTGCCCAGTCCTGGGAGGGGAAGAACTTCCCCTATATAAACTGGGGCTGAGGTGGGGTTAGAAAAGAAGAACACAGACAGAGACAGAGACACAGTCTGGTCTGGTGTGGATCAGTTACAGGGAAAATAAGAACAGGAGCTCTGTGGGAGCAGTGATAAAAGGAGTCCGGGACTGGAAGCTGTAGAGCTCGTCCGGACTGGAGAGATCTCACCGGACACGGAGTCCGAGGCTGTGGGGACTGTTCCATACCCAGCAGCAGAAACCGACCGGCAGGGGATTTCAGGTCCTCTGGCCAAGAAACCCGAAGGCACGGTCACACGCAAGGGACCAGCACCGCCGTCCTGGAGCGGAGGCTACCAGAAGGCCCCGAGTCACCGGCCATACGGGTGAGCACCACACGGTACACTCAGGGACGTGGGCTACTTTTACCCGCTTCTAGCAAGGTAGCCAAGAAGAGTACAGTTAGTTGGGGAGGCCTACAACTCCGCCTGGCCAGGGGAGATCCTGTCTGCTCACGGACTGACCAGACCCCGACCGCTAGCCAGTACTCCCGGGAGGGTCTATCTTTGTCACCAGTAAAGACCCTGAACTACACCGCACCGTCTCTGAGTGGTTCCTGGTGCCTGCGAGCAATTCCACTATCCCCATCATCCACGTCCGCTGCCCTGAGGCCATACCCCTCCCGTTGGGGGTTATACTATCCACGCTGCACAACCGTACCACCGGCCTCAGCGGTCTGCCCTGCAGCGGCGGTTTCATAACCGCATTCAACGGGTGGCGTAGTCGAACACTATAACATCTCCTACTAATTCCGCCACTTAGTTTGACACCCTGGGCACGGACCGGGTCACCGCCACGAGGACTACCACCCCCAACAGATCCGGCTCCGGGTATTCCCCAAACATGGCCCAGGGGGCGCGTCAACTTTTGGCGTAGTCGGCAGGATCCCGTGCCCGCAACCACCGGGTACTGCGTGCCTGAAAAAGACTGTTAAACTTACCTGTGGTGAAGATTCCCGCCATCCGACGCCATCTTCTGCCTTCTTCCCGCCATCCGTGGAGTTTTCCCGCCATCCGACGCCATCTTCTGCCTTCTTCCCGCCATCCATGGAGTTTTCCCGCCATTGGACGCCATCTTGAGGACGCCGCGCGGGAAGAAGAGGGGCGTGGACTCCGAAAGTGCGCGAGAACTGAAGCCCCGCCTCACGTCCGGACGTTGCGTAAGGTCCTGGAAGGAGCCCAGCAGACGCCGACGTCACCGGAGCGCGACGGAAGGTCCTCAACCCTGACGATCCACTGCGGAGCCGCGGCCTACGGAAGAGGATCATCGCAAGGTAGGCCACGGTCCACTAGGGGGGAGGAGGATGTCGGATACGGAGGAGAGCTTCACTGCCACAGTCACCGCCAGCACCACCGCTGCTGCGGTCATGCCTTTCACCATGCCCTACATCCCGGGGGCAGCCTGGCTACCCCAGTACTCAGGGGAGTCACATACCCTAAATGACTTCAGAGAAAGGCTGGATAGCCTCTTCCAGGTGTACCCCCTCACAGAAGAGCAAAAAGTGAGCATCCTGGTGGCTCAATTAACAGGGGCAGCCCAAAGGGAGGTAAAGTCCTGGCCACTTGGGAGAAGGAGGACTGTCGCAGAGATACTAGCCCGGCTGAAGGACACCCTTGATACCCGTACCTCAGCCGAGATCAAGCTTAGATTCTACGGGTGCAAGCAGCGAGCACATGAGAATATAAGGGACTATGCGCTAAACCTACAAGAGGCCCTGAGAGCCATTAAGCAGGCCGACCCTGACGGCGTGGGAAACGAAGACAAACTGTTGACTGAACAATTTATAGAGGGTCTACATTGTAATGCCCACCGAACCCAGTTGTGAGCCATGGCCTTACAGGACCCTCATCTGGACTTTGCACAGTTCAAGGACAGAGCCATCCGGGTGCTCCGAGAACCGGCACCAGGTGGCGCTGTGACCCACAAACGCCCTGCTACCGTTTACCACCAGGAGACGGCGCCCTTGTCGGCAGGGCCTGTGGGAGCTGATGCGCAGGCTTTAAACAATGACCCGGCTACAGACCTGCACCATCAGGTCCAAGAGCTAACTAAAAGCGTTGCCGCGCTAACCCGAACTGTGCAGTCTTTACAGGTTTCTACTCCAGGGAAGATCCAGCTGGCATCCGGACCGGAGGATATCCCGTGGCGCCGACCAAGGAGGACCCCACCGGCCAGAGGAAGACCCAGCGACCGATACAATGAGGACGGACAACCCATCTGCCGCCGCTGCAATCAACCCGGACATATGGCAAGGTACTGTCCTTTAAACTGGCACAACCTGGGGTAGAGGGCCAACCCCTAGGAATAAGATCACCAGGCCCATCGAACTGGCGTGACAAATACGTGGGAGGACGTCCAGTCTTGCCTGTAGTACTGGATGGCATTCCTATGAGTGCCCTACTTGACACCGGGTCACAGGTCACCACCATCCCGTACGTGCTCTTCAAGCAGTACTGGAATGACTCGGATATAACCCGCTACCCAGACGACGACTTGAGTATCATCGCCAGCAATGGTCAGCCCGTGCCACAGATCGGATTTAAAGAGATGACCATTAAAATCGGTAGAGTCGAACTGGCAGCACAGGGACTGATCATTGTAGACATTGACAAGCGCGAGAGTCACCCAAAGATAACTCTAGGAACTAATGTGATTGAAAATTGTCTTGCAGAGGTGATTCTCATTTTACAGCAGGTTGCCAAGAACGCCAGCTCCGGCCAGCAGCGAGTGCTCCAAAAAGAGATCCGGGCACTGATGCGACGGCAACAGGTGGAACTCTCCGGTGGTGAGATTGGTAGCGTGAGAATGTGTGACCCTTTCCCTATTGCCATGCCCCCGAAAAGTGAAATGATGATTTGGTGCCGGGCAGCTATTGGTCTGAGAGGTAGAGATTACCAGGCAATGGTAGAACCAGTCTACTCAGATAGTAGGCCCACCATTTTGACGGCACGGGGGGTGGTTGATGTACGCCATGGGAGGGTGCCCGTTCGCATAATAAATATCGGGAAGAGGGAAGTGTACCTGCCCCGGTATGCTACGCTAGCCAAATTGTATACCATCAACCAAAATTCTGTACAGTCTGTAGAACCCTTGCCTCCATCTCATCCAGAGGAAGGTAACGGCTCTAAGCAACAAATGGAGGACTGGTGTCAGCAACTGCATTTGGGTACTGACTCCACTCCCTCACACCAGAAACAGGGAGTCTATCGGGTGGTTCGAGAGTACGAGAGAGTGTTTAGTAAACACCCGCTAGACTTCGGGCGAGTAAAGGGGGTAGAACACCACATCCCCACGGGAGACCATCCTCCCATAAAGGAGAGATACCGACCCGTACCCCCTGCACACTACCAACACGCCAAGGGGATGCTTAGAGACATGAAGGAGGCTGGGGTAATCAGGGATAGCTGTAGCCCCTGGGCAGCTCCACTAGTCTTGGTTAAAAAGAAAGACAACACTATGAGAATGTGTGTAGATTACCGGAAAATCAACCGTATCACACACAAAGATGCGTACCCCTTACCAAGGATAGAGGAGTCTTTGGCTGCTTTAAAATCTGCTAACTTCTTCTCCACTTTGGATCTCATTAGCGGGTACTGGCAGGTTCCTGTAGCAGAGGCGGACCGGGAGAAGACCGCATTCACCACCCCGATGGGACTTAGCGAGTTTACCTGCATGCCGTTCGGACTCTGCAACGCACCAGGAACCTTCCAACGATTGATGGAATGCTGTCTGGGACACCGGAACTTTGAGACGGTCCTGCTGTACCTGGACGATGTTATAGTTTGTTCCAAAACCTACGAGGACCACCTGAAACACCTGGCGGAAGTGTTTGAAGCCCTGGCAAACTACGGTCTGAAGGTGAAACCATCGAAGTGTCACCTGCTAAAACCAAAAGTGCAGTACCTGGGACACGTGGTGAGTGCTGACGGAGTGGCTCCCGACCCTGATAAGATCACCGCGATTAAGGAATGGCCAAGACCCTCCAGCGTAAAGGAAGTGCGGCAGTTCCTCGGGTTGGTAGGCTACTACCGAAGATTCATTCCCGGTTTCACCAAAAAGGCAGCTCCTATGCAGGACCTCCTGATAGGCCAGTCCAGGAAGGCCAAGAACCAGAAGCCGCCCTTCAGATGGGAGGAGCTGGAAGAAGAGTCCTTCCGCCAGCTGAAGATGGCCCTCACGGGGGATGAAATCCTGGCATACCCGGATTACAGCCAGCCCTTTATCCTCTACACAGACGCAAGTAACATCGGGCTAGGAGCCGTACTGTCCCAGATCCAGCAGGGGAGAGAACGGGTAATTGCTTACGCCAGCCGAAAACTGCGACCCACCGAAAGAAACCCTGAGAATTACAGCTCATTCAAGCTAGAGTTCCTGGCAGTGGTGTGGGCAGTCACCGAACGCTTTAAGCACTACCTCGCCTCTTCCCGGTTCACCGTGTACACGGATAACAACCCGTTGACACACCTGGACACTGCAAGACTCGGTGCCCTGGAGCAGAGATGGATGGCCCGCCTGACCAACTATGAGTTCACGATTAAATACCGGGCAGGACGCTCCAATACCAACGCGGATGCCTTATCCAGAATGCCAAACCTACCGGACGTAGGGGAAGATCCAGAGAAACTGGAAGAAGTTGAACTCCCCGCGTTCCACCGTCATGGGACTACCCAGTATTCCCACCGTGTAAGGGGTAAGCAATCCACTACGTTCAACCCCTTACCTCATTACAACTGGGCGGAAACGCAAGACAGTGACCCCGCCGTCCGACGGGTGAAGGAGATGCTGACTCAGCCAGATGCCTGTCTTGACCCAGACGCTCCGGAGGAGACCAAGCAACTGTGGGCTGAGAAGAGTCGACTGTTCCTTTACAAGGGGAAGTTGTGCCGCAGAATGGTTAACTCCCGGACGCATGAACTGATCTGGCAAGTAGTGGTGCCAAGAAGAGACGCGGCTATGGTACTGGAGGCATACCACGACGGAGCTGGGCACTTCGGATGGAAGAAGCTGGAGTTCCTGCTGCGCGGGCGGTTCCACTGGGTAGGCATGAGAGGAACCATCGAGAGGTGGTGCAGAGACTGTGGCCCATGCAACCTAAGAAGGAAGGACCGTGCCAGCCAGAAGACTCCCCTGCAGTCCATCGTCACCAGGCAGCCGTTGGAACTGGTAGCCTTGGACCATGTAAAACTGACCCCCAGCAGAAGTGGCTACGTCTATGCGTTAACCATCGTGGATCACTACTCCCGGTTCTTGGTTGTAGTCCCCGTCAAGGACTTAACGGCTCAAACAGCAGCTAGAGCCTTCCAGCAGCACTTCTGTCGTCCACACGGATACCCAGAGCAGGTGCTGACGGACCAAGGACCTGCCTTTGAAGCGGAAGTCTTCCAGGAGTTCTGCACTCTGTATGGCTGCCGGAAGATAAGAACAACACCCTATCATCCGCAAACCAATGGACTTTGCGAGAAGATGAACCAGGTGGTGATAGACCTTCTGAAAACATTGCCCCTGGAAGAACGCAGTCTGTGGCCTGAGAAACTGCCTGATCTGGTGGACCTATACAACCACATCCCTGTAGGTTCTACCAACTGTACCCCGGCTTACCTAATGAGAGCAAGACCTGGTAAGCTGCCTGTTGATCTGGATATGGGAGTCCTGACACCCGAGGACACTTCACCAGAAGCAGACTGGGACACAGAGAGGCAGCAGCAGTACCGGAAAGTACAGGAGAGCGTTGAGCGAAGTCTCCGTCAAGCAAGAGAAAGACAGGAGAAGACTTACAATCAGTATGCTCCCGCTGTTCCCCTGGTACCTGGAGAGCAGGTCTTGAAGAGGAAAAGACGGCTCCACAAGTTGGACGACCAGTGGGAGAAGGACCCGTACACCGTACTGCCCTCAAGCCATGAAAACCCGAAAGTCTGCACAATCAGTAAGGATGGAGGAGAAACCACAGCCATTGTCTCCCGAGATCACCTGAAGAAGTGTCCCGAGCAGCTACGAAACCCTGAAGAAGATCAAGAAAACCCTCGACCCGCAGAGGAAAGGGAAGAGATGGTCAGTACTGTACTCGGAGACTTCCCTCGGTCTTGGACACAAGTAAATGGCGCTGTTGTGGTACCCGTCCTCACCTTCCTCCAGCCAGCATCCCAAGTGCCTACGGAAAAACAGGTAGAGCTGGAAGAGCAGCCGGTCCAGGAGGCAGAAGACCCCACACAAGCAGACCAGGAGAATCGACCCTCTGCTTATAGTGAGCCTGCCGTGCCCCTAGTGAGCCAAAGAGTCCGTAGACAGCTGCCCAGCTTACCTTTAACAGCTCCTACACCCTGTAGTGCAGGACCAGTTAGTGAGCTCCGTAGGTCCACTAGAGCCACTAGAGGCCAGTTGCCCGTACGTTGGAGGATCTAAAGTGTTCAAACTGTTTTATTGGTATTTACCTGTTTACTGTTGCTTGTAAATAATTATGTTTTCTCCAGTTATTTTATAGGTATCTTTTGTGGATTTACTATAACTCTATTGTATATATGTTTGGAGCGTAACCCAGGAACGGACTAAAGACTGCTAAAGACTCGGGGCAGAACAGACCCCTACCTGGTTACGGCTCCCTGTTCTTTGGTGAAATGGACACCCTTTTTGTTTCAAAAATTGCACCCGGTTGCGGACACGCCGTGACCACTTTAACATGTTTTTCCTTATTGTATTGTTCCTGTTTATACCCTGTTATGTTTAAAAAAAAAAAAAAAAATATGTTTAGTCCCGGAGTACTAAATTTTACTAGGGGGAAATGTGGAACCCCAGGGGTCTGGTTACCACAGTAATAGCAATATTACGTCTGTGAGCAGGTGGGAGGTCTCCTGGTCAGGAATCCTAAGCATGCCACACCTCCTGCCCAGTCCTGGGAGGGGAAGAACTTCCCCTATATAAACTGGGGCTGAGGTGGGGTTAGAAAAGAAGAACACAGACAGAGACAGAGACACAGTCTGGTCTGGTGTGGATCAGTTACAGGGAAAATAAGAACAGGAGCTCTGTGGGAGCAGTGATAAAAGGAGTCCGGGACTGGAAGCTGTAGAGCTCGTCCGGACTGGAGAGATCTCACCGGACACGGAGTCCGAGGCTGTGGGGACTGTTCCATACCCAGCAGCAGAAACCGACCGGCAGGGGATTTCAGGTCCTCTGGCCAAGAAACCCGAAGGCACGGTCACACGCAAGGGACCAGCACCGCCGTCCTGGAGCGGAGGCTACCAGAAGGCCCCGAGTCACCGGCCATACGGGTGAGCACCACACGGTACACTCAGGGACGTGGGCTACTTTTACCCGCTTCTAGCAAGGTAGCCAAGAAGAGTACAGTTAGTTGGGGAGGCCTACAACTCCGCCTGGCCAGGGGAGATCCTGTCTGCTCACGGACTGACCAGACCCCGACCGCTAGCCAGTACTCCCGGGAGGGTCTATCTTTGTCACCAGTAAAGACCCTGAACTACACCGCACCGTCTCTGAGTGGTTCCTGGTGCCTGCGAGCAATTCCACTATCCCCATCATCCACGTCCGCTGCCCTGAGGCCATACCCCTCCCGTTGGGGGTTATACTATCCACGCTGCACAACCGTACCACCGGCCTCAGCGGTCTGCCCTGCAGCGGCGGTTTCATAACCGCATTCAACGGGTGGCGTAGTCGAACACTATAACATCTCCTACTAATTCCGCCACTTAGTTTGACACCCTGGGCACGGACCGGGTCACCGCCACGAGGACTACCACCCCCAACAGATCCGGCTCCGGGTATTCCCCAAACATGGCCCAGGGGGCGCGTCATTTGCATTGCACTATATATATATTTCTCTGCGGTTTCTGTGCATCATGAATCGTGGTATGTGTTAAAGGGGCCCACTGAGACTCTTTCGCCTGGGGCCCAGAAACAGCTGGAGCCGGCCCTGCCTCCCGCTCCCCTGATTCATTAGATTTACATGTCCCCCTCCGCCCCAATTCATTGTTATGTCATGTCCCCTCTCCCACTCCCACCCTCTATTCATTATCAACTGCTCTCCCCCACATTCAATACATTATTTACTCTCCTCCACCCCCGATTCATCATTTGGTCTCCTCCACCCTCAATTCTTCAACATTTACTGCCCCCCATCCGCCAGTCTCAATACATCATCATTTAATCCCTCCACCCTCAAAGTTCATCATTATTTGCTCTCCCCCAGCCCCAAGTCATCATTTGTTTTCACCACCCCCACATTCAATTAATTTGCTCTCCAGACCCCCACCTTCAATTTAATTGCTGTTCCCCATTCCCCAACCTCACTTCATCATTTTCAGTTCCCTGTCCCCCTCATTTCATCATTTGCAGTCCCCCCTCTCACCATTATTTGCAGTCACCCCTCACCATCATTTGCAGTCCCCTGTCGCCCTCCCCCCTCACTTCATCATTTGCAGTCCCCCGCCCTCTCCCACGTCATTATTTGGAGCCCCCCTCTCACTTCATCATTTACAGTCCCCCTTCACTTCATTTGCACTCTGCCTCCCCTTTCATCATTTGCAGCCCCCCCTCACCTCACTCCATCATTTGCAGTCTCCCCCTCCCCTCACTCCACCATTTGCATTCCCCCTCACTTGATCATTTGCAGACCCCCCTCTCACTTCATCATTTGCAGCCCCCCACCCCCTCTCACTTTATCATTTGCTGTCCCCCGCCCCCTCCTCCTTCATCATTTGTAGTTTCCCTCCCTCACCCATTCAATCCAGTTTATAAAGAAAAAAAGGGGGATCATACTTACCTCACTTACGATCCCCTGCAGGCGCAGCTCAGCTTTTTCTGACGTGGCAACGGCCAGTGGCACGCGTACATGATGGCTCATATGTGATGATGTCATCGGGTACGCGCCATCACCTGACCAGAAGTCCAGAAAAGGCGGAGGGAGATGGAGCTTCACAGCCGTTCAGGTACTTTGACAGCCGCGGAGCTCCGGGAAAGCTCCCAGCGACAAGGTGTGCGGCGCCCCGGCGCACTGCTCCTTGTTACATCCTGGGGCCTGGTGAGCAGAAGCACATGAGGAGGGGCCCTGACTGGGTCCGGGCCCCCTCTGCTCACCGGGCCCCATACAGCAGTAAGGTCAGTTATACCCTGATGGCGGCCCTGACTGTATGTGGTAAGTAGATCTGTTCGCTGTTCATTTTTTTTCACAGACCCATTTACTCAAATGAGTGAGTTTGGTTTGCAAATAGGACCAGAATTGGACATAAAACCATAAGGTTTCATGGACCTCTCTTTCTGCAGCAGAGGCCCTGATTCATCAAAACTGGCGATTTTAACGTTGGTCTTGATGAGGGGGCATGGTGGAGTCAGATGCTCCTGATTCATTAAGGGTTGCACACATCTTAATAAATCCAGAATGTCTGATGAGTGGCGTGCGCCTCCATGAGCTGCACTACAAATCTTACTCCAATTAGTGACTGGAGTAAGATTTCTGGCATAAGGAATGCCACAGCTCGTCATAAATTAGAGGAGCTGTAGCATCATGCCCCCACCACGCTCCTATCCATTCCCAGCTCTTCCCATTTTATCAGAATTGGGCAAAATGGCATAAAAGCTTCGAAAAGTTACTAAAGTTTTACACAAATCTGTATTTCACAAAAAGTTTGCGACTTTTCAAAGCTTTCTACATCAAAATTCTGGTCCAGATTCATCAAAGCTTTTACTTCTCGTGTTTCACTCCCTGCTTATAAATGTAAGCAACTTCTTTAAAGGGAAGCTACCATCATAAAATGATCTATTGCTTAAATCAGGTTTTTGTGTTGCATATATATATATATATATATATATATATATATATATATATATATATATATATATATATATATATATATATATATATTATATATTATATATTTTTTTTTTTTTGCAAGATTTTTTTCCATATCACAATCATTATTACAAATAAAAATCAGAAATCTTGATATTTTCACACTGGCCACTAGGGCTTTTTAAGACTCGCAGGGTCAGGAGTGACATCGGCTATTGTGATTGCTGGGTCCTGTATTATCAGCTGTGTATAGGAGAGGCTATCGATCATTGCAGTCCTGCCTCTGATAATAAGAATATAAACCTATAGGAGAAATGGTGCACCCCAAAAAGTACAATTCAGTGCAAAAGAATGAATTAAAAGATATATATTTTATTTAGATGTATTTAAAACAGAAAACTCTACAAAAGTATAAAAGAGGGATCAATGGGTATGAAGTGAGAAATACATGAAAAAGAGGATTACAGAGGGGCATAGGGGCTCTATAAGCACTGCATAAGGAGTCCTGTATATTAATCAATACAAAAAATGACAGTATTCACAATTTAAAGGCACAAATATGCATGGACTCATAGGGCAGTACCACTGCCATGCGCACAATTCCAATATCAATCTAGCAAACAGTGTATACATATATCTATGCGCTCGCTGTTGAGTATGAGTCGGGCTTACCCATATGTGTCCCGCTGTGATCGCGCCCCCTCCCCTCTACAAATTGATAGGCCACAAGGCCTTTATAACTCCCACCTATCGTCTTAGACGCCACCCCCTGACGAAGGCAGTCGTGCCGAAACGCGCGTCGGGGTGAGCGCGAGCAAGGAACACTATACATTCAGGAGTAAGTGATCATGCGATATACATGATGGTTTATGAATTTATTATATGTTTGCTTCTCCTTTCGTAGTTCAGTATGTTTTACTGCGCATATGCACTTTAGGGGATTCAAAAGTAGTACTTTTTTTGATATACCTGTTATTGCTTACATAGGTGTGTAAAAGTGATATATGTACAGTACAGACCAAAAGTTTGGACACACCTTCTCATTTAAAGATTTTTCTGTATTTTCATGACTATGAAAATTGTACATTCACACTGAAGGCATCAAAACTATGAATTAACACATGTCGAATTATATACTTAACAAAAAAGTGTGAAACAACTGAAAATATGTCTTATATTTTAGGTTCTTCAAAGTAGCCACCTTTGCTTTGATGACTGCTTTGCACACTCTTGGCATTCTCTTGATGAGCTTCAAGAGGTAGTCACCGGAAATGGTCTTCCAACAATCTTGAAGGAGTTCCCAGAGATGCTTAGCACTTGTTGGCCCTTTTGCCTTCACTCTGCGGTCCAGCTCACCCAAAACCATCTTGATTGGGTTCAGGTCTGGTGACTGTGGAGGCCAGATCATCTGGCGTAGCACCCCATCACTCTCCTTCTTGGTCAAATAGCCCTTACACAGCCTGGTGGTGTGTTTGGGGTCATTGTCCTGTTGAAAAATAAATGATGGTCCAACTAAACGCAAACCGGATGGAATAGCATGCCGCTGCAAGATGCTGTGGTAACCATGCTAGTTCAGCATGCTTTCAATTTTGAATAAATCCCCAACAGTGTCACCAGCAAAGCACCCCCACACCATCACACCTCCTCCTCCATGCTTCACCATGGGAACCAGGCATGTGGAGTCCTTCCGTTCACCTTTTCTGCGTCGCACAATGACACGGTGGTTGGAACCAAAGATCTCAAATTTGGACTCATCAGACCAAAGCACAGATTTCCACTGGTCTAATGTCCATTCCTTGTGTTCTTTAGCCCAAACAAGTCTCTTCTGCTTGTTGCCTGTCCTTAGCAGTGGTTTCCTAGCAGCTTTTTTACCATGAAGGCCTGCTGCACAAAGTCTCCTCTTAACAGATGTTGAAGAGATGTGTCTGCTGCTAGAACACTGTGTGGCATTGACCTGGTCTCTAATCTGAACTGCTGTTAACCTGTGATTTCTGAGGCTGGTGACTCGGATAAACTTATCCTCAGAAGCAGAGGTGACTCTTGGTCTTCCTTTCCTGGGGCAGTCCTCATGTGAGACAGTTTCTTTGTAGCGCTTGATGGTTTTTGCAACTGCACTTAGGGGCACTTTCAAAGTTTGCCCAATTTTTCGCACTGACTGACCTTCATTTCTTAAAGTAATGATGGCCACTCATTTTTCTTTACTTAGCTGCTTTTTTCTTGCCATAATACAAATTCTAACAGTCTATTCAGTAGGACTATCAGCTGTGTATCCACCAGACTTCTGCACAACACAACTGATGGTCCCAACCCCATTTATAAGGCAAGAAATCCCACTTCTTAAACCTGACAGGGCACACCTGTGAAGTGAAAACCATTTCCGGTGACTACCTCTTGAAGCTCATCAAGAGAATGCCAAGAGTGTGCAAAGCAGTCATCAAAGCAAAAGGTGGCTACTTTGAAGAACCTAGAATATAAGACATATTTTCAGTTGTTTCACACTTTTTTGTTAAGTATATAATTCCACATGTGTTAATTCATAGTTTTGATGCCTTCAGTGTGAATGTACAATTTTCATAGTCATGAAAATACAGAAAAATCTTTAAATGAGAAGGTGTGTCCAAACTTTTGGTCTGTACTGTATATACATCCAGTGGAATAATGATGGCTATTCATATTACTACCTATGTATGTATATAAAGGTGATATATGTGTATACATTCATTTTAATAATGATGGCTATTTACTTATAATCCCTGCAGTCCCCCAAAGCACTTGCACTTTTTGATACCAATGTTCCTGGTTCGTGCCCCTGTCAATTTGTAATATGTCTTTTGTGTCATTTTATTCGATTCCTGTTCCCTGCAATCATGGATTCATTCCCTTTCCTTTTTTTGATGTCTGATTATGTATTAATAAAATTTGTCTTTATTTTGATAATTTTGTGGATCTTTATTCGAAGTTTTTTTCTCTAGTTTGTTTCACATATATAATAAGTACAGTGACAGTGTTGGTTACTGTACTTGTCATTTAGTGTTAAAATAAAGGATTTGTTAAAAAAAAAATTGGCGTAGGGTTCCCCGTAATTTTAGGCTCTAGCGGAGGTTAAGCAGACGGCTGGGGCAGATGTTTGAAGCCTGGGAAGGGGGTAATACCCACAGAGGTTCCCAGGCTACTAATATCAGCCTCCAGCTGAATGCCTAGCCTTTACTAGCTATTAAAATGGGGGACAAAAAGAAAATGACGTGGGGTTCCCCTATTTTAATAGCTAGCAAAGGCTAGGCATACAGCTGGGGGCTGATATTAATAGCCCAGGAAGGGTGCCATGAATATTGGCCCCCTCCCAGGCTAGAAACACCAGCCCTCAGCCGCCCCAGAAATGACGCATCCATAGGATGTGCCAATTCTGGCACTTAGTCTCGCTCTTCCCACTGCCCTGTAGTGGTGGCAGTGGGGTAATAGGGCTGGGGTTGATGTCAGCTTATAATGCTAGCTGACATCAAGCCCAGGTTAGTAATGGGGCTCACGTGGTAACGTCATTTGCCGGCAACCGCATGCGCAGGAGAATTCTCCCACGCTGTCAGTAACGTGCATGAGGTGAGCAGAGTTCATTTGACATGAACTCGGCTCATCTGGATGCCGTCGCAGCGAGACACTGAGGAGCGCAAGCACGCTTGCGCTTCTCAGTGTCTCTGGAGCATGGCAAGCTGGGTGGCAGCGTTCTGCTGCGGTCCAGCCTGTCATCTCAATGTAGCAGAGCTGGAGCCGTCGTGGGAACCATGGAAAGGTAAGGATGAGGTTGGTTCATTATTTTACTTTTATTGCAGTAGACATGGGATTCAGCTGGATTGGGCGATATAGTAAGTAGAGTTTAATTTAGAATATTAAAGTATTGTGTGTTTATTTCAATTAAAAGATTTTATTCTGGGTGTTGGTGTTTTTATTTTACATTTCACCTTCACTATGGGGTTAGTAATGTCGGCGTCTTGTAGATGCCTCCCCATTACTAACCTGGCCTTGATGTCAGCTGGCATTATAAGCTGACATCAACCCCAGCCCTATTTACCCCACTGCCACCACTACAGGGCAGTGGGAAGAGGGAGGCTAAGTGCTAGAATTGGCACATCCTATGGATGCACCACTTCTGGGGCGGCTGAGGGCTGGTGTTTCTAGCCTGGGAGTGGGCCAATATTCATGGCACACTTCCTGGGCTATTAATATCAGCCCCCAGCTGTCTGCCTAGCCCAGGGGTCTCAAACTCGGCTGGGTATATGGGCCGCACATGGAAAAAATTTGAATTTGGGGGGCCGCATTCTTTGTTCAATGTGACATTTTTAGTGATACCATTTTTTTTGTATACACCTTTTGAACATTTTTGCCGTGTTTATTTTTTTATGGCTTGGGTCGTTATGGATGTGGTGATAATAAACGTGCACTTTTTTGTGTTTACTTTAGTTTACATATAAAACAGCATTTTTAGTGCCCAATATTTTTTCATGCTTTATTTTATTTTTTATTTTTTTTACAATTTTATTTCCCCCAATTGGCCACATACAGTAATATTGTCTTACAATTAGCATCATATAGTAATAATGGAAAACATCTTGTAGTAATGTTCCCCATCCAAGTCCCCATCTTGTACTAATGTGCCCCATCCAGGTCCCCATCCTGTGGCTATGTGCCCCATCCAGGTCCCCATCCTGTGGCAACGTGGCAACGTTCCCCATCCTGGCGCCCATCTTGTACTAATGTGCCCCATCCAGGTCCACATCTTGTGCTCTGTGCCCCATCCAGGTCCCCATCTTGTGGCTCTGTGCCCCATCCAGGTCCCCATCTTGTGGCTATGTGCCCCATCCAGGTCCCCATCCTGTGGCAACGTGCCCCATCCTGGCGCCCATCTTGTACTAATGTGCCCCATCCAGGTCCCCATCTTGGGGCTATGTGCCCCATCCAGGTCCCCATCCTGTGGCAATGTTCCCCATCCAGGTCCCCATCTTGTGGCTATGTGCCCCATCCAGGTTCCCATCTTGTGGCTATGTGCCCCATCCAGGTCCCCTCTTGTGGCTATGTGCCCCCTGTGCTGTTCTTCACACACATAAAATAGAAAAAAAAAAAGATGATTCTCACCTGTCCTCCGTTCCCTCGGCGGCCTTCCTGCAGATGTGGCCCGCAGGCACCACAGAGTCCGACCCCTTGACGATCCCGACCTGGTCCAGAAGGATCCGCTGACAGCAGCGCTGCATTGCCGCACAGAGACTGTCTCCCAGCACAGCATTTTCAATGTCAGCCGCCGGCCAATCAGAGGCCAGCAGCTGACATCTGCATATGGCAATGACGTCATACTCGCTGCGCCGACACGCAGATATCAGCTGCTGGCCTCTGATTGGCCAGCGGCTGGCATTGGAAATGCAGTGCTGGGAGACGGTCTCTGTGTGGCAATTCAGCGCTGCTGTCGGCGGCTCCTCCTGGACCAGGTCGGGATCGTCAAGGGGTCTGTGCCTGCGGGCCGCATAAAGCAGCCTCAGGGGCCGCATGCGGCCCGCGGGCCGCGTGTTTGAGACCCCTGGCCTAGCCTTTGCTAGCTATTAAAATAGGGGGACCCCACGTCATTTTTTGGGGGGGTCCCCCATTTTAATAACCAGTAAAGGCTAGGTATTCAGCTGGGGGCTGATATTAGTAGCCTGGGAAGCTCCGTGGATATTACCCCCTTCCCAGGCTTCAAACATCTGCCCCAGCCATCTGCTTAACCTCCGCTAGAGACTAGAATTACGGGGGACCCCACGGCAATTTTTTTTTTATAAATCCTTTATTTTAAAACTAAATGACAAGTACAGTAACCAACACTGTCACTGTACTCATTATATATATGACTGACATGTTTCTATCTATCTAATCTATGTGTGATGCTCTATTCTTTCTGTTCTAAATTGTCGGGTACCGATGTTATAACTGTATGCCACTGATGAATTGCCGGCCGTTTTTTTTAAAGAGATGGGTGCGTGAAAATCGGAGGGCACTAGTGTGTTCCGAGTGCCCTGCTATGTTTTCCATGCACCCTCCTATATACTCACCCTGCCTGTCTGTCTATATATTCGGCCTGCCTGACATGTTTCATTGAGCACTGTTCTCATCGATTTGGGCAATTTTTTACCTTCTGCAGACCGCCGAGGGGGGACCGCCAGAAAAATGCTCAAGTTTCCCATAGACTTACATTGGGCTCGTTGTTTGGGTCGAGCACCCGAGTAGCACGATGTGCTCGGCCCAAGCTTCGAGCACCCGAGCATTTTAGTGCTCACTCATCACTAATCTTGAGCAATGGCGGCTTGATGGATGAACGATCTGTAGGAAGATCGATCTTGTGCAAGCCTAGATAGGACCACCAGGGTCTTCTCCGCTGTTATCTTGATAGTATCAAGTCTTCTGGTTGCTGATCTTCCTCTTCACCTTGGTCCTTCTGTTCTTCCGATCATACCTTCTCCAGTTATTGCTCTCTTTATATTATGTGTCCAAAGTAGGCAAGTCTTAGCTTGGTGATCCTTGCTCCGAGTGACATGTCTGGCTTTATTTGTTCCAAAACTGATTTGTTTGTTCTTGCCATCCATGGTATTGATACCATCCTTCTCCAGCACTACATTTCGAAGGCGCTGACACTTCTGACTTGCTTCTTTATCGTTCAACTTTCACATCCTTGTTACCACAGAAAAGACCAAATTATGCAGAGGCCGTGTCTTCGTTGCCAGTGAAATGTTCCTCGATTTGAAGACCTTGTCCAGTGACTTCATTGTTAATTTGCCCATAGCTATTCTCCTATTGATAGTCAATGTTAAAATATTTTATTGTGGAGTTCTAAGAAAAGAAAACCCAGCTAAGTTAACAATCAAACTTCTACTGGTCATTATGATTGCGGCGGTGCCAAAATATGTTGTTTTTTTTTTCTTATGAGGAACTATTTTAAAAAAAAGTGGTGCACTTTTTTATTCTTTATTAGACTTAATTGAACCTATTTTTGGTCCACTTAGGGTATGTTCA
Organism: Phyllobates terribilis; assembly: GCF_046119375.1. Lineage (NCBI taxonomy): Eukaryota > Metazoa > Chordata > Amphibia > Anura > Dendrobatidae > Phyllobates > Phyllobates terribilis. Next base: position 474,505,874 of record NW_027362764.1, on the reverse strand, counting down.
CATAATGTTTTTTTTCAGCTGGGTTTGGAGTGGGTCTGCTCAAAAACCTTGGGAAAAAGCCCTAACAAAACACTCACAAGAATGAATATATTAATTTCTGTATAAAATAAAATAACGACTTGCTGTTCAGATGTTCAGGCTTTTGAATGTGTTTTAACGGCTTCAAGTTTTCAAAAACGCCAAGAGACTAAACGAAGTGAGCACACAATTCTTCTGGCATCTTCTGCTCTCACATGCTTTATAGGTGACATTACAAGTCAATGAGAAGGCTCAAAAGATGCCCAGAGGACACACGGGAATATTTTTGAGCATTTTGTGCTCATTTTTGCTTCAAAATCCACTGGCGGTTTCTTCATTGATAAATGGAGTTAAAAAACAAAAGTTCAGGAAAGAGTCAGTACAAAAGAAGCCTGAAAAACTATGGAAAAAAAGCTCAAAAATACTACCAGTGGTCAAAAATAAAAATTCTCTAAAAAGCACTCATGAAATTGTGGCACCCCAGGGGTCTGGTTTCCACAGTAATGTAATGTTATGTCTGAGAGCAGGTGGGAGGTCCTTTGGTCAGGGATCCTGTGCATGCCACACCTCCTGCCCAGTCTTGGGAGGGGAAGAACTTCCCCTATAAAAACCCGGGGCTGAAGCAGGGTTGGTCAGTCAAGGAGAGTAGAGACAAGAAACAGTCATAGGAAGAAACAGCAGAAGCTCAGTGGGAGCAATACTACTACGAGTCAGGGGCTGGCAGCTGCAGAGCTCGCCCTGACTGAGAAGCTTTCTTACCGGACCCGGCGTCCGAGGCTGTGGGGACTAACTCTTACCCAGCAGCAGAAGCCGACCGGCAGGGGATTTCAGGTCCTCAGGCCCAGAAACCCGAAGGCACGGTCACACGCGTGGGACCAGCACCGCCATCGTGGAGCGGAAGCCATTAGAAGGCCCCGTCACCGGCCATACGGGTGAGCACCACACTGCACACTCAGGGACGTGGGCTACTTATATCCGCTTCTAGCAAGGTAGCCAGAAGAGTACAGTCAGTTTGGGAGGCCTACAACTCCGCCTGGCCAGGGGAGATCCCATCTGCTCAAGGACTGACCAGGCCCCGTTCGCTAGCAAGTACTCCGGGAGGGTCTATCGTTGTTACCAGTAAAGACCCTGAATTACACCGCACCGTCTCTGAGTGGTTCCTGCTACCCCCATCTTCCACGTCGGCTGCCCTGAGGCCATACCCCTCCCGTTGGGGGTTATACTATCACGCTGCACAATTCTACACCGGCCTCAGCGGTCTGCCCTGCAGCGGCAGCTCCATCGCTGCAAATCAACGGGTGGCGTAGTCGACACTCAAATAACATCTATCAAGACTGCCACACACTGAGTTTGACTCCCTGGGCACGGACCGGGTCCCCGCCACTCGGAGACTACAACCCTCATCTGATCCGGTTCCGGGTAAGCCCCGTGCGCGAGACGCTGCGCGACACAGCAGGCCCAGGGGCGCGTCAACTTTGGCGTAGTCGGCAGGATTTCGTGCCCGCAACCACCGGGTACTGCGTGCCTGAAAAAGAGACTTTTAAAACTTACCATCCGTGAAGTTTTCCCGCCATCGGTGAAGATTCCCGCCATCCGGCGCCATTTTCAGCCTTCTTCCCGCCATCTGTGAAGATTCCCGCCATCCGGCGCCATCTTCAGCCTTCTTCCCGCCATCCGTGGAGTTTTCCCGCCGTTGGACGCCATCTTGAGGACGCCGCGCGGGAAGAAGAGGGGCGTGGACTCCGAAAAGCCCGCGAGAACTGAAGCCCCGCCTCACGTCCGGACGTTGCGTAAGGTCCTGGAAGGAGCCCAGCAGACGCCGACGTCACCGGAGCGTGACGGAAGGTCCTCAACCCTGACGATCCACTGCGGAGCCGCGGCCTACGGAAGAGGATCATCGCAAGGTAGGCCACGGTCCACTAGGGGGGAGAAGGATGTCGGATACGGAGGAGAGCTTCACTGCCTCAACCCCCGCCAGCGCTACCGCTGCTGCAGTTATGCCCTTCACCATGTCCTATATCCCGGGAGCAGCTTGGCTACCCCAGTACTCAGGGGAGTCACATACCCTGCATGACTTTAGAGAAAAGCTGGATAGCCTCTTCCAGGTGTACCCCCTCACAGAAGAGCAAAAAGTGAGCATCCTGGTGGCCCAACTAACCGGGGCAGCCAAAAGGGAAGTAAAGTCCTGGCCACCTGGGAGGAGGACTGTCGCAGGGATACTAACCCGGCTGAAGGACACCTTTGATACCCGTACCTCAGCCGAGATTAAGCTTAGATTCTACGGGTGCAAGCAGCGAGCGCATGAGAGTATAAGGGACTATGCACTAAACCTACAAGAGGCCCTGAGGGCCATTAAGCAGACCGACCCTGATGGAGTGGGAAACGAGGACAGGCTGTTGACCGAACAGTTTATAGAGGGACTATATTGTAATACCCACCGAACCCAGTTGCGGGCAATGGCCTTGCAGGATCCCCATCTGGGATTTGCACAGTTCAAGGACAGAGCCATCCGGGTGCTCCGAGAACCGGCACCAGGTGGCGTTGTGACCCACAGGCGCCCCACTACCACTTACCACCAGGAGGCGGCGCCCTTGGCAGGGCCTGTGGGAGCTGATGCGCAGGCTTTGGACAATGACCCGGCTCCAGACCTACACCATCAGGTCCAAGAGCTAGCTAAGAGCGTTGCTGCGCTAACCCGAACTGTGCAGTCTTTACAGGTTTCCACTCCAGGGAAGATCCAGCTGGCATCTGGACCGGAGGACATCCCGTGGCGTCGACCAAGGAGGACCCCACCGGCCAGAGGAAGACCCAGTGACCGATACAGCGAGGACGGACGACCCATCTGCCGCCGCTGCAATCAACCCGGACATGTGGCAAGGTACTGTTCTTTAAACGGGCACAACCTGGGGTAGAGGGCCAACCCCCAGGAAAAAGATCACCAGGCCCATCGAACTGGCGCGACAGATATGTGGGAGGACGTCCAGTCTTGCCTGTGGTACTGGATGGCATTCCCATGAGTGCCCTACTGGACACCGGGTCACAGGTCACCACCATCCCGTACGTGCTCTTTAAGCAATACTGGAATGACTCGGATATTACCCGCTACCCTGACGACGACTTGAGTATCATCGCCAGCAATGGTCAGCCCGTGCCACAGATCGGATTTAAAGAGGCGACCATTAAAATTGGTAGAGTCGAACTAGCAGCACAGGGACTGATTATTGTAGACATTGACAAACACGAGAGTCACCCAAAGATAACGCTAGGAACTAATGTAATTGAAAATTGTCTTGCAGAGGTGATTTTCCTTTTACAGCAGGTTGCCAAGAACGCCAGCTCCGGCGAGCAGCGGGTACTCCAGAAAGAGATCCGGGCACTGATGCGACGGCAACAGGTGGAACTCTCCGGCGGTGAGATTGGTAGCGTAAGAATGTGTGACCCTTTTCCTATTGCCATGCCCCCAAAAAGTGAAATGATGATTTGGTGCCGGGCAGCTATTGGTCTGAGAGGTAGAGATTACCAGGCAATGGTAGAACCAGTTTACTCAGACAGTAGGCCCACCATCTTGACAGCACGGGGGGTGGTTAATGTACGCCATGGGAGGGTGCCCGTTCGCATAATCAATATCGGGAAGAGGGAAGTGTACCTGCCCCGGTATGCCACGCTAGCCAAATTATATACCATTAGCCAAAATGCTATACAATCTGTGGAACCCTTGCCTCCATCTCACCCGGAGGAAGGTAACGGCTCTAAGAAAGTAATGGAGGATTGGTGTCAGCAACTACACTTGGGAACTGACTCCACTCCCTCCCACCAGAAACAGGGAGTCTACCGGGTGGTTCAAGAGTATGAGAGAGTGTTTAGTAAACACCCGTTAGACTTCGGGCGAGTCAAGGGGGTAGAACACCGCATCCCCACGGGAGATCATCCTCCCATAAAAGAGAGGTATCGACCCGTACCCCCTGCACATTACCAACACGCCAAGGGGATGCTTAGAGACATGAAGGAGGCTGGGGTAATCCGGGATAGCTGTAGCCCCTGGGCAGCCCCACTGGTTTTAGTCAAAAAGAAAGACAACACTATGAGGATGTGTGTAGATTACCGGAAAATCAACCGTATCACACACAAGGATGCGTACCCTTTACCAAGGATAGAGGAGTCTTTGGCTGCTTTAAGATCTGCTAACTTCTTCTCTACCTTGGATCTCACTAGCGGGTACTGGCAGGTTCCTGTAGCAGAGGCGGACCGGGAGAAGACTGCATTCACCACCCCGATGGGACTTAGCGAGTTTACCTGTATGCCGTTTGGACTTTGTAACGCACCAGGAACCTTCCAACGATTAATGGAGTGCTGTCTGGGACACAAAAACTTCGAGACGGTCTTGTTGTACCTGGACGATGTCATCGTATATTCCAAGACTTATGAGGACCACCTGAAACATCTGGCGGAAGTGTTCGAAGCCCTGGCAAGTTACGGCCTGAAGGTGAAACCCTCTAAGTGTCACCTCCTGAAGCCAAAGGTGCAGTACCTGGGACACGTGGTGAGCGCTGATGGAGTGGCTCCCGACCCTGATAAGATCACCGCAATTAAGGAATGGCCAAGTCCCTCCAGTGTAAAGGAAGTGCGGCAGTTCCTTGGGTTGGTAGGCTATTACCGCAGATTCATCCCCGGCTTCACCAAAAAGGCAGCTCCTATGCAGGACCTCTTGATAGGCCAGTCCCGGAAGGCCAAGAACCAGAAGCCGCCCTTCAAATGGGAGGAGCTGGAAGAAGAGTCCTTCCGCCAGCTGAAGATGGCCCTCACGGGGGATGAAATCCTGGCATACCCGGATTATAGCCAGCCCTTTATCCTCTACACCGACGCCAGTAACATCGGGCTAGGAGCCGTGCTGTCCCAGATTCAGCAAGGGAAAGAACGAGTAATCGCCTACGCAAGCCGAAAACTGCGACCCACCGAAAGGAACCCCGAGAATTACAGCTCATTTAAGTTAGAGTTCCTGGCCGTGGTATGGGCAGTCACCGAGCGCTTTAAGCATTACCTCGCTTCTTCCCGGTTCACCGTGTACACGGATAACAACCCGTTGACACACCTGGGCACGGCAAGACTCGGTGCCCTGGAGCAGAGGTGGATGGCCCGTCTGTCCAACTACGAGTTCACAATCAAATACCGGGCAGGACGCTCCAATACCAACGCGGACGCCCTGTCCAGGATGCCCAACCTGCCGGACGGAGGAGAAGATCCGGAGGGACTGGAAGAAGTTGAACTCCCTGCGTTCCACCGTCATGGGACTATCCAGTACTCCCACCGGGTAAGGAGTAAGCAGGCTGCTACGTTGAACCCCTTACCCCACTACAACTGGGCGGAAACGCAAGACAGCGACCCTGCCGTCCGACTGGTGAAGGAGATGCTGACTCGGCCGGAGGCTCGCCTTGAATCAGACGCTCCGGAGGAAGCCAAACAACTATGGGCAGAGAAGAGTCGACTGTTCCTTTACAAAGGGAAGTTGTGCCGCAGAATGGTTAACTCCCGGACACATGAATTACTCTGGCAAGTAGTGGTGCCACGAAGAGACGCAGCCATGGTGATGGAGGCATACCACGACGGAGCTGGACACTTCGGGTGGAAGAAGCTGGAGTTCCTGCTGCGCGAGCGGTTCCACTGGGTAGGCATGAGGGGAACCATTGAGAAGTGGTGCAGAGACTGTGGCCCGTGCAACCTAAGAAGGAAGGACCGTGCCAGCCAGAAGACTCCCCTGCAGTCCATCGTCACCCGGCAGCCGTTGGAACTGGTAGCCTTGGATCATGTAAAACTGACCCCAAGCAGAAGTGGCTACGTCTACGCACTAACCATCGTGGATCACTACTCCCGGTTCTTGGTTGTCGTCCCCGTCAAGGACTTAACAGCTCGAACAGCAGCGAGAGCCTTCCAGCAGCATTTCTGCCGTCCACACGGGTACCCGGACCAAGTGTTGACAGACCAGGGACCTGCCTTTGAAGCGGAGGTCTTCCAAGAATTCTGCACTCTGTATGGCTGCCGGAAGATAAGGACGACACCCTATCATCCGCAAACTAATGGACTTTGTGAGAAAATGAACCAGGTGGTAATGGATCTTCTGAAAACGTTGCCCCTGGAAGAACGCAGTCTGTGGCCTGAGAAGCTGCCCGATCTGGTGGACCTATACAACCACATCCCGGTAGGTTCCACCAACTGTACCCCGGCTTACCTAATGAGGGCAAGACCTGGTAAGTTACCTGTTGACCTGGAAATGGGAGTCCTGACACCCGAGGACACTTCACCAGAAGCAGACTGGGACACAGAGAGGCAGCAGCAGTACCGGAGAGTACAGGAGAGCGTGGAGCGAAGTCTCTGTCAGGCTAGGGAAAGACAAGAGAAAACTTACAACCAGTATGCTCCCGCTGTTCCCCTGGTACCCGGAGAGCAGGTCTTGAAGAGGAAGAGACGGCTCCACAAGTTGGACGACCAGTGGGAGAAGGACCCGTACACCGTACTGCCCTCAAGCCACGAGAACCCGAAGGTTTGTACCATCAGTAAAGACGGAGGGGAAACCACAGCCATTGTATCCCGGGACCACCTGAAAAAGTGTCCCGAACAACTGAGGAACCCTGAAGAGGAACAAGAAGACCATCGACCCGTAGAGGAAAGGGAAGATATGGTTAGTACTGTGCTCGGGGACTTCCCTCGGTCTTGGACTCAAGTCAATGGTGCAGTTGTCACCTTCCTCCAACCAGCATCCCAAGCACCTACGGAGCAACAGGTAGAGCTGGAAGAACAGCCGGTCCAGGAGGCAGAAGACCCCACACCAGCAGACCAGGAGGATCAACCCTCTGCTTGCAGTGAGCTTGCCATATCCCTAGTGAGCCAAAGAGCCGGTAGACAGCTGCCCAGTTTACCCTTGACAGCTCCTACACCCTGTAGTTCAGGGCTAGACAGTCAGCTCCGTAGGTCCACTAGGGCCACTAGAGGCCAGTTACCCGCACGTTGGAGGATTTAAAGTGTATAAATTGTTTTATTTATGTTTACCTGTGTATTGTTGCTTGTGTATAATTTTGTGTTTCTAGTTATTTGTAGGAGTCCTTGGTGGATTTACCGGGAATCCTTGTACATAGTTGGAGCGTAACCCAGGATGGACTAGAGACTGTTAAGGACTCGGGGTAGGACAGACCCCTACCTGGTTACGTCTCCCTGTTTTGGTGAAATGGACACCTTGCTTTCCCTCAAAGACTGCACCCGGTTGCGGACACGCCGTGACCATTGTTATGTGTCTCTTTATTATAATGTTTTGGTTGTACTCTGTTATGTTTACAAAAATGTGTTTAGTCCCGGAGTACTAAATTTTACTAGGGGGGAATGTGGCACCCCAGGGGTCTGGTTTCCACAGTAATGTAATGTTATGTCTGAGAGCAGGTGGGAGGTCCTTTGGTCAGGGATCCTGTGCATGCCACACCTCCTGCCCAGTCTTGGGAGGGGAAGAACTTCCCCTATAAAAACCCGGGGCTGAAGCAGGGTTGGTCAGTCAAGGGGAGTAGAGACAAGAAACAGTCATAGGAAGAAACAGCAGAAGCTCAGTGGGAGCAATACTACTACGAGTCAGGGGCTGGCAGCTGCAGAGCTCGCCCTGACTGAGAAGCTTTCTTACCGGACCCGGCGTCCGAGGCTGTGGGGACTAACTCTTACCCAGCAGCAGAAGCCGACCGGCAGGGGATTTCAGGTCCTCAGGCCCAGAAACCCGAAGGCACGGTCACACGCGTGGGACCAGCACCGCCATCGTGGAGCGGAAGCCATTAGAAGGCCCCGAGTCACCGGCCATACGGGTGAGCACCACACGGTACACTCAGGGACGTGGGCTACTTATATCCGCTTCTAGCAAGGTAGCCAGAAGAGTACAGTCAGTTTGGGAGGCCTACAACTCCGCCTGGCCAGGGGAGATCCCATCTGCTCAAGGACTGACCAGGCCCCGTTCGCTAGCAAGTACTCCGGGAGGGTCTATCGCTGTTACCAGTAAAGACCCTGAATTACACCGCACCGTCTCTGAGTGGTTCCTGCTACCCCCATCTTCCACGTCGGCTGCCCTGAGGCCATACCCCTCCCGTTGGGGGTTATACTATCACGCTGCACAATTCTACACCGGCCTCAGCGGTCTGCCCTGCAGCGGCAGCTCCATAGCTGCAAATCAACGGGTGGCGTAGTCGACACTCAAATAACATCTATCAAGACTGCCACACACTGAGTTTGACTCCCTGGGCACGGACCGGGTCCCCGCCACTCGGAGACTACAACCCTCATCTGATCCGGTTCTGGGTAAGCCCCGTGCGCGAGACGCTGCGCGACACAGCAGGCCCAGGGGCGCGTCAACTTCACCAAAAATCCCTATAAAAAGGACGTTCCAGGTTTTTCAAATTGCTAGAGAAAAGGAGACTTTCTTGAAGCGTCTTGCTCTTTAAAAATGTATGGGGGATAATCTGTGCTCATTGACAAGCAATCTATTAGACAAAAACTAAAAGTCAGATGCTTATGGCAGACCTGGAGTTCTCTGTTAGGTCCCAGGCTGCCATTGTAAAGAATTGGATTACTGTTACTAAGGCGGAACCTAGGAAGAAGTCCCTTAAACAGCCAAAGTAAAAATACTACACACGTTAAAAAGGGTTAAAATGATGATTGGTTTTAAGGAGAGCACCACTGCCACCAATTGCTGCTTGCCAGGAGTTGGTGCGCTCTTAGACTACTGAAAGGTTGGACAAGTTTGGTCGCTGGTCCAAACTGTGCACTCTCTGATACTACAAGCAGGAAGAGCGCAAGGTAATTGAAGAATACAGGAATCAACAAGCTTCAGAGCAGCACTTACAAGCTGTGTAGCAAAGAGCTTGCGAGTGCTGTGTTCCTTACCTAGGAAATCGGACACCATTGATAGATTGCAGAGTTGGCCAATAACCGAAGCAACGAGCATAAAACTATGGAATTAATGAACCTCCGTTCTTGATAATGGAGGAGATTTTTAATAAGAGGTAAATGCAAGGTTGCTTGTTATTGCAATCACTTTGCAATTTTACATATTTATGACCATCAACCCCTTTTGGCACTTAGGAAAAGTCACTAGCGATACTGACCTGAAGTATGTAAATATTTCCAAGAGGAAATCCTGAGAGTTAAGAAGGAAAAGAATACTGTTAAACACAATGACTCATAGACAACATACACTGACTGTAATTATATGTGTAAGGTATAAAAATGCCAAGCCCTGGTCAGTCCCATGACTTTGTCTTATGGCACTTAAGAAAAAACCATAACACGTGGGCATGGTGTTTGTTTATGGACACAGCATACACGTGCACCTACATATCACTCTTATACTAACAGGTGTGCTGACCCATACTTACTCATCAAGTCCCCATTCCAATTCTAGCTTGTTCAGCCATATTTTCAGACAGTGTGCAGTCCCAGTGCTCCATGCACAGTACACCAGTGATTGTTCACATGGTCCAAAGCAGCATCCAATTTATGAACCAGAAAAGCGCATTTCAATAACAGACCGTTCCTGTGCTCATTTGTTGTGTGTACGAGTACACAAAGCACACGGAGAATAATCATCTCTTCAATTTTTGGATGTGCCTGGTACTAGTATGGCTGTCTGAAATCAGCCTTAGGGCTCATACTCATCTACAAGAAAAATGGATGAGTGCAATCAGATAAAAAATCGGATTGCACTCTGACTAATGTTATTCTATGATTCCCTGCTCATCAGCGATTTTTTTTTTCAGCTCAGATCGGAGTGAGAAAAAAAATCACAGCACGCTGCGATTGTCCTCGTATGTCTGACGAGACTTGCCAATTCAATGGATGCGAGAAAAAAAATCACATGGCACTCGGATCATGCGAGTGGCGTCGGACTGTTACAAACCCATCTCCTTAAAAACTCGACATTTCATCTGCCATGTACAGTAAAATCACAGCGTGACAAGTCAGAATAGACTAGATGTATATATACATAGAGTAGATAGAAAGATGTCAGTGAGATATATAATTAGTACAGTGACTGCGTAGCTTACTGTACATGTATTTAATTAATGAATAAATTGCTGAAAAAAATGGCGTGGGATCCCCCGAAATTTTATTAACCAGCAGAGGGAAAGTGGACAGATGGGGCTGATGTTTATAGCCTGGGAAGGGGGTAATACCCATGGAGCTTTCCAGGCTATTAATATCAGCTCACAGCTGTATACTTAGACTTTACTGGTTATTAAAATGGGGGACCCCCCCCAAAAAAATGACGTAGGGTCCCCCCTATTTTAACAACCAGCAAAGGCTAGGCAGACAACTGCGGACTGATATTAATAGCCTAGGAAGCTTGATGGGTATTACCCCCTTCCCAGGTTATAAACGTCATCCCACAGCATACAGTTTTTTTTATTATTTTAGCAATGAAAAAAATCAGAAGGTTGAAAATAATTTGTTTTTGGGTTTGTTTCCATTTTCCGAGACCCGTAACATTTTAATTTTTTACTCTGATGAAGCTGTGTGATGGCTTATTTTTTACGGTGCAAGACAATGTTTTTATTGATACCATTTTGAATAGATATGACGCTTTGATCATTTCTACAGCATTTTTTGTGGTATTACAGTGACCAAAAAAAACGTAATTTTGGCGTTCTCAAATTTTTTTTTTCCATTTATGGTGTTTACCGATCGGGTTAATTATTTTTATATTTTTATAGATCAGACTTTTCCAAACAAGGCGATAGCACATATGTGTATTTTTTTTTAATTGTCTTTATTTTTAATGGGGGAAAAGAGGGGTTATTTGAACTTTTATGTTTTTAACCATCTTCATATTTATAAAACTTTTTTTTTACTTTTCACTAGATTTATTAGTCCCCTACTGCTGTATATACAGTGCCTACAAGTAGTATTCAACCCCCTGCAGATTTAGCTGGTTTGATAAGATGCAAATAAGTTAGAGCCTTCAAACTGCAAACGAGAGTAGGTTTTATGAACAGAAGCATAAATCTTACAAACCAAAAAGTTATGTTGCTCAGTTGAATTTTATTAAATTTTAAACATAAAAGTGTGGGTCAATTATTATACAACCCCTATGTTTAATATTTTGTGGAATAACCCTTGTTTGCAATTACAGCTAATAATCGTCTTTTATAAGACCTGATCAGGCCGGCACAGGTCTGTGGAGTTATCTTGGCCCACTCCTCCATGCAGATCTTCTCCAAGTTATCTAGGTTCTTTGGGTGTCTCATGTGGACTTTATTCTTGAGCTCCTTCCACAAGTTTTCAATTGGGTTAAGGTCAGGAGACTGACTAGGCCACTCCAACACTTTGACTTTTTCCCTATTGAACCAGGCCTTGGTTTTCTTGGCTGTGTGCTTTGGGTCGTTGTCTTGTTGGAAGATGAAATTACGACCCATCTTAAGATCCTTGATGGAGGAGCGGAGGTTCTTGGCCAAAATCTCCAGGTAGGCCGTGCTATCCATCTTCCCATGGATGCGGACCAGATGGCCAGGCCCCTTGGCAGAGAAACAGCCCCACAGCATGATGCTGCCACCACCATGCTTGACTGTAGGGATGGTATTCTTGGGGTCATATGCAGTGCCATCCAGTCTCCAAACGTCACGTGTGTGGTTGGCACCAAAGATCTCGATCTTGGTCTCATCAGACCATAGAACCTTGAACCAGTCTGTCTCAGAGTCCTCCAAGTGATCATGAGCAAACTGTAGACGAGCCTTGACATGACGCTTTGAAAGTAAAGGTACCTTACGGGCTCGTCTGGAACGGAGACCATTGCGGTGGAGTACGTTACTTATGGTATTGACTGAAACCAATGTCCCCACTGCCATGAGATCTTCCCGGAGCTCCTTCCTTGTTGTCCTTGGGTTAGCCTTGACTCTTCGGACAAGCCTGGCCTCGGCATGGGAGGACACTTTCAAAGGCTGTCCTGGCCGTGGAAGGCTAACAGTAGTTCCATAAGCCTTCCACTTACGGATGATGCTCCCAACAGTGGAGACAGGTAGGCCCAACTCCTTGGAAAGGGTTTTGTACCCCTTGCCAGCCTTGTGACCCTCCACGATCTTGTCTCTGATGGCCTTGGAATGCTCCTTTGTCTTTCCCATGTTGACCATGTCTGAGTGCTGTTCACAAGTTTGGGGAGGGTCTTAAATAGTCAGAAAAGGCTGGCAAAAGAGATCTTTAATCCACACATGAGAAGCTCATTATTCTTGGTGCCTGAACTACTTCTTAATACTTTAGGGGGACCAAACAGAATTCTTGTGGTTTGAGGGGTTGAATAATAAATGACACTCTGAATTAACTTTTTACGTTTTAAAAAAAAAACAAAAAACAAAATTTGCTGCAGTGCATTTCCCACTTCCAGGCTGATCTACAGTACAAATGTCAGAATGCCAAGTTAATTCCGCATGTGTCAACCAGCTAAATCTGCAGGGGGTTGAATACTACTTGTAGGCACTGTAGCTTGTGCTATATACAGCAATACCACAATATTGCTGTAAATAGTGAAAATCATGGTCTCCTTTGGCTGGATTTCAAGGGAGCTCTGTAATGACAAGCACAGGGGTCTTCAATACAACCCCGGCTGTCATTCCAACCCATCGACGACCCGCAATCATATCACGGTGTACAGATAGTCACATTGAATGACATGCCCCCTACTGGCTCGTTGTTAATTCCGGTGGCAGAGTTTGACAGCGGCATATAACAGGTTAACAATTGCACCAGCTGCTATAATTAGAGGCAGGTCCTGGCTGTAACACACAGCCATTACCTGCCAGGTATCGGGCGAGCTCACCCCGTGAGCCGGCTACATGCACCCTCTTCCGACTTGCGCCGTACATGTACAGTGCATGTCGTGAAGGAGTTAATAGCTTGTTCACACCGGGAGACTGAAGTAAATGATGCACACTGAGCGATCTGTAATAGCTCATTCAGTGCACATGGGCTGCCATTGTTCTCACTGAGAACAATGATCTTTGTGCAGCACAAAATATCATTTCACCCGATGAACAAGTGTTTTGCTGGTTAATTGGATGATCTGCAGCTTTTGTTTACACTGAATGATTATTGCCAAACGAGTGTTCTTAAAACCGCTTGTTCATGAATGGCTTTCAGTGTAAACGCAGCTCTAAATTGTAATCTCTAATTGTTCTTTTCTTCCTATTGCTTGCTACTTCAGGAAATCTCAATCACTGCACAATATGTTGGTTCTCTATTCATTCAGATTCTTTTTATTTACTATGTGACAAAAAGGGATCGTGTATAAGGAGATCTTCACACGCAGCAGATTTGTTGCAAGCGTTTCTGTGAGTGTTCCATTTATCTAAAGGTATTTCTACAAATCCATGAACATGTTACCGAAGCAATCTCAATTAGATATGTTGAACAGAAATTCAGTTGCAGAAATTTCAGTAAAACATCAGCAGCTTGTTCACATATCACAAAACTAACCAGGAATGGGAGTCTCACATTGTCAATTTGTACTATTTCTAGGCACCAAATGAAAATTTAACAAACTATTCTGAATTTAGAGTAAAAAGGGCCATGCACTGTATGATAAATTTACTAAAAGTGTGTCCACAACTTTCCTTCACATGTACATACAAGTTAGGACCGTCCTGATGGGTTCACCTTGTCGTGGTGGGATGGTTTTTAAGCTTTCTTTTTATTTGTATAGCGTTAACCCTATAATCCTATGTTATTATATGTACTATTGCCATTCACTTGCTGTAGGGTCTATTCTCATTTTTGTGTTTTTGTTTTTTTTTTTTTTTTTTGGGGGGGGGGGGGGGTCTTTGAAATGGCCACAGTGTGAACCTGCTCTTATACTTTGCACATATACCAGCTTATAGTCCAGCTCAGCTTTTTGCTTTTACATGTACATACTGGTGTAGCTCAATAGCTGTAATGTATTTGAAGATGTGCTTTTTGATAACTATGGAGCATGCCACACCTTAATCCTACAGTGGTGGCCAAAAGTATTGGCACCCCTGCAATTCTGTCAGATAATACTCAGTTTCTTCCTGAAAATGATTGCAATCACAAATTCTTTGGTATTATTATCTTCATTTAATTTGTCTTCAATGAAAAGACACAAAAATAATTGTCCTAAAGCCAAATTGGATACAATTCCACACCAAACCTAAAAAAGGGAGTGGACAAAAGTATTGGCACTGTTTGAAAAATCATGTGATGCTTCTCTAATTTGTGTAATTAACAGCACCTGTAACTTACCTGTGGCACCTAACAGGTGTTGGCAACAACTAAATCACACTTGCAGCCAGTTAACATGGATTAAAGTTGACTCAACCTCTGTCCTGTGTCCTCGTGTATACAACATTGAGCATGGAGAAAAGAAAGAAGACCAAAGAACTGTCTGAGGACTTGAGAAACCAAATTGTGAGGAAGCATGAGAAATCTCAAGGCTACAAGTCTATCTCCAAAGACCTGAATGTTCCTGTGTTTTCCGTGCACAGTGTCATCAAGAAGTTTAAAGCCCATGGCATTGTGGCTAACCTCCCTAGATGTGGACGGAAAAGAAAAATTGACGAGAGATTTCAACGCAAGATTGTGCGGATGGTGGATAAAGAACCTTGACTAACATCCAAACAAGTTCAAGCTGCCCTGCAGTCCGAGGGTACAACAGTGTCAACCCGTACTATCCGTCGGCGTCTGAATGAATAGGGACTGTATGGTAGGATACCCAGGAAGACCCCACTTCTTATCCCGAGACATAAAAAAGCCAGGCTGGAGTTTGCCAAAACTTACCTGAGAAAGCCTAAAACGTTTTGGAAGAATGTTCTCTGGTCAGATGAGACAAAAGTAGAGCTTTTTGGGAAAAAGCATCAACATAGAGTGCACAGGAAAAAAAAGAGGCATTCAAAGAAAAGAACACGGTCCCTACAGTCAAACATGGCGGAGGTTCCCTGATGTTTTGGGGTTGCTTTGCTGCCTCTGGCACTGGACTGCTTGACCGTGTGCATGGCATTATGCAGTCTGAAGACTACCAACAAATTTTGCAGCATAATGTAGGGCCCAGTGTGAGAAAGATGGGTCTCCCTCAGAGGTCATGGGTCTTCCAGCAGGACAGTGACCCAAAACACACTTCCAAAAGCACTATAAAATGGTTTGAGAGAAAGCACTGGAGACTTCTAAGGTGGCCAGCAATGAGTCCAGACCTGAATCCCATAGAACACCTGTGGAGAGATCTCAAAATGGCAGTTTGGAGAAGGCACCCTTCAAATATCAGGGACCTGGAGCAGTTTGTCAAAGAAGAATGGTCTACAATTCCAGCAGAGCATTGTAAGAAACTTATTGATGGTTACCGGAAGTGGTTGTTCGCAGTTATTTTGGCTAAAGGTTGTGCAACCAAGTATTAGGCTGAGGGTGCCAATACTTTTGTCTGGCCCATTTTTGGAGTTTTGTGTGAAATGATCAATGATTTGATTTTTGCTTCATTCTCTTTTGTGTTTTTTCCTTGCAAGCAAATTAAATGAAGATAATAATACCAGAGAATTTGTGATTGCAATCATTTTCAGGAAGAAACTGAGTATTATCTGACAGAATTGCAGGGGTGCCAATACTTTTGGCCACCACTGTATATCTCTCGGAGGCACAAATATGACACCCTGTAGTGTCACTGCCCCCCTTGAGTTGAAAGTCACATAGGAAGGCACTGTAGAATTAATTCACATATAAGTAAGTAATTTCTGAACCAAAGTAAAAATAAAATAATACATTAAATGTCAAATATAGTTCGATAAAAAATTCTTCACACATACACACACTGAATAGGAAACTACTAATGGTTTCAGTTAAGATGCTTATTGTGGTCATTTGATTGAAATGAATAGGTAGTTGACATAGGCTTTGTCTGATTGTGGCCAAATCCATTCATACTGCATCTCCTCTCTGTTGTATTGTGGATTCATTGGTGTCATTGCACAGCAGGCAATTCTTCACTTTTATAACAATGTGGTATTCATAATGGAAATACAATTGTTAACATACCAACCAGGAATAGTCTGTCTGCTCAAAACAACCTTTTTGTCAGCCTGTATGTATTAGGATGCCTTCATACACAATGTGACAGATTTATTAGAATTGTCTAATTTTTCGGTAGTATAAACAGAATGGACAATTTTAAAATGAGCCATATTAATACCGTGGCTCATGCCGGTGGATACATTTTTAGACTGTCTAATCTTAGGGTGCATTACACTGCATGAATATTGGGAACAAGCATCGCTAAGCAAAATGCTCAATTATGGGGGAAATGCTTTCTTAAGCTTGCTTAAACATCCTCATTCTCGGCAGCACATCCTCCTTGTGCTACTGAGAAAAATGACAGTCTGTGTGCACAGAACGATAATGAACAGAACAAATACTGATCGTTCTGTGCACATCGTATGCGCAGGCGGCTTGTCTAAACAGGCTATTAAAGGACCATCAATCAGCAAACAATGCTGTCGATTGATAGTCATTTAACACCACTGATCGTGCAGTATAAACTAGCTTTAAGTTTACACCTCCTATTAGGCTATGTGCCCACGATGCAGAAATGAAGAAGAAAATTTCCGCTTCATTTCTGCATGTCCTTGCCAGTAAAAACGCGTGCGGATTTTAACAATCGTTTTTGACATGCGGATTTGCCATGCGTTTTTCTAATGCATTGAGTAGGCAATTCCACATGCGTAAACGCACAAATAATGGACATGCTACGGATTTTCCTGCACATAAAATCCGCTGCGGAAAATTCCGCAGCATGGGCACAGAACATGCGGATTGTCATTGGGGACCATGGGGCACGGATTACCAAGCATTTTTCAAGCGTTTCCGCAGTAGAAATTCCGCAGCAAAAACGCTTGAAAAACGCATGGTGGGCACGCAGCCTTAGCCGGCTTACTATATGCCAAAAATTTCTAGCCAATTTTTTTACGTAAGGCCATGCCTCCTCATCATGCAAAAGTCACAAAGTGTCTAAAACATTTAATAAATGTGGTGCAAGGCATGTAAACCAGTTTTTTGTGGCACAAACTGAAAAAAAAAAAATAAAGACGTCTTTTAATTAATGGTTTCAGTGTTCTTTTGAAGCAAAAACGCTTGTTGGAAGTCAAATTGGAATTACTACATCCTCACTTTTTAAAGTTTTTTTCATTGGCTTCCATTTTTATCTTTGTTTTTTCTGTAGTTTTTTTCTCCCATAATTTTTATCCCCCAGCATTGACTTTTTTGGTAATATGTTTTTTATGCCAGTAAATGGCTGTTAACAACTCCCAGTATCTACTTACCATTGTTAAGGACATACTGGGAGTTATAAGGTCATACGATACAGTTGTATATAGGGCTGACCTGACATTGCAATTGATTGCTGTACTAAGCTTGACGATGTTTTCATGTACTGACAATCGTTTTGGTAATGTATTATTGTACTGATGGTAGTTATGATTCTGTATTTCTGTACTGTTGGAAGTCCTGGGAATGTCTATATTGGTTCTTATCTTGTACATATGTAGCAATTCATAACTAGTCAGATAACGTGATGCGTGGCTATGTTGATAAAGTATTGTGACGTCTGACAAGTTAAGGATTGCTACATCTGTATTTATGCTAGGAGCATTAATTATAAAATTAAGCACTTTAGCATGCCAGATCCTAACAGTGTGTAATGTACTGTCAGGATGTGCCTCTGTTTGCTAGTTCTAGAGATCACCACATGACTATTCATATGCAATTTTTATACTTCAATTTTTCACTGAACATTGAGTAAATTAGGAAGAGCTGCTAGTCAGCATGTGGCTGTAAGTATACAAATTGCATATGCGCGGTCACATAGCACATACGCATATCGTTTAATCTGTATTGGAGTGAGTGCCAAATTGAATTTTTTGCCCCAGGTGCAGGAAAATCTAGATTTGCCTCTGTAAAGATCCTCTAGTTGTATGAGGTATTCACAGCTACATCTAATTATTCTTTGTTGGTATTTGATATGCCTCTAGGGAGGACATATACTCTAGGGAGGACAACACAAAATAGTGTTGGTGTTGTATTTGTTTTATTTATAACCTTTATCATATTACCATGACACAGGCAGCGTATTGCTGCATAAGAGGTTAGACTGGATGAGACACCTACACAACTCTTAGGATTTATTGTGCATGGAAGGGCTTAGGTAGCCAGGAGTCTTTTGTGTTGGGTACGTAGTTGGTGTGTTTGATGGGGTGTATTGTTTAAAATGCACATGTACCATACCTTCAAAATGGCTTCAAGTTACCGTGTAAAGAAATTTAATGCAAAGCAACAGATAATACCTGAAAAATGCAATTAAGGCCGGATCACACTATGTATCACTATGCAAATCACACTGATCAGCGTTTGGTCAGAGTGTGATTTACATAATTGACCCAATTCTCTCAGATGAGAGAATATATGCTGGTGTGACCCTAGCCTAAAAGTGGAAAAGTTTTGAAATGAATCTTCTTCTTGGCATGATTTTTTACATCATAAAAATGGGCCTCATTTTCTGACTGAGCAAACTTCCCATCAGCCTAAGGCATTTTTTAATTAATTAATTAGCGCTGGATCATACCTGCCCTTTAAATTTGTAGGCTTTTAGTTGGAGAGAGGCAATGTGCTGCTGTATTCTTTTGTTCGTATATTTTGCAGTCATAGCAGCTTGCACCTATTCACACTTGCTTTATTCTGTTCGGAGCTGCTGGTCAGTTTTTTGTAGTATACTGTTGGAGGTGTTGAGTGCCTCTTTTTCTCACTGAGTACTCCTCCTATCAGCCTAAGGTGGTTTTAATTTAGTGCTGAATCCTACCTGCCCTTTAAATTTGTAGGCTTTTAGCCCAGGAGAGGCATGTTTTATAAATATAAGGTTTAGGGTCCCATCAAAGAAATATCACTCTACCATGGTTGATGGGCACACATGAATTGGCCAATTTATGTGCTAAGTACCTTAATTTTGTAAGTATATTCTAAATAGCAGTAATGCAGTTCAGATTTCATATATTCAATGTTTGCATATGTCTTAGTGCTTACAGTGTATTCTCTTGCATATATATATATATATATATATATATATATATATATATATATATATATATATGCATACACACACAGTATCTCACAAAAGTGAGTACACCCCTCACATTTTTGTAAATATCTTATTATATCTTTTCATGGGACAACATTGAAGATATGACACTTTGGTACAATGTAAAGTAGTCAGCGTACAGCTTGTATAACAGTGTAAATGTGGTGTGCCCACTAAATAACTCAACACACAGCCATTAATGTCTACACCGCTGGGAACAAAAGTGAGTACACCCCTAAGTGAAAATGGCCAAATGGTGCCCAATTATCTATTTTTCCTGCCCAGTGTCATGTGACTCATTAGTGTTACAAGGTCTCAGGTGTAAATGGGGAGCAGGTGTGTTAAATTTGGTGTTATCGCTCTCATACTGGTCACTGGAAGTTCAACATGGCACCTCATGTGAAAGAACTTTCTGAGGATCTTAAAAAAAAATTGTTGCTGTACATAAAGATGACCTAGGCTATGAGATGATTGCCAATACCCTGACACTGAGCTGCAGCACGGTGGCCAAGACCATACTGCAGTTTAACAAGACAGGTTCCACTCAGAACTGGCCTCGCCATGTTGGACCAAAGAAGTTGAATGCACATGCTCAGTGTCATATCCAGAGGTTGTCTTTTCCTAATGGAAATATTAGTGCTGCCAGCATTGCTGCAGAGGTTAAAGGGGTGGAGGGTTAGCCTTCCAGTGCTCAGAACATACACCGCACACTACATCAAATTGGTCTGCATGGCTGTCATTCCAGAAGGAAGCCTCTTTTAAAGATGTTGCACAACAAAGCACAGAAACAGGTTGCTGGAAACAAGCAGATTAAGGACATGGATTACTGGAACCATGTCCTGTGGTCTGATGAGACCAAGATAAACTTATTTGGTTCAGATGGTGTCAAGCGTGTGTGGCGGCAACCAGGTGAGGAGATCAAGGACAAGTGTGTCTTGCCTACAGTCAAGCATGATGGTAGGAGTGTCATGGTTTGGGGCTGCATGAGGGCTGCTGGCTGTGGGGAGCTACGGTTCATTGAGGGAACCATGAATGCCAACATGTACTGTGACATACTGATATGCCTCCATCTCTTCAGACACTGGGCCGCAGGGCAGTATTCCAACATGATAAAGACCCCAAACACACCTCCAAGACGACCACTGCCTTACTAAATAAACGCTGCTGGACTGGCCAAGCATGTCTCCAGACCTAAACGCTATTGAGCTTCTGTGGGGCATCCTCAAATGGAAAGTGGAGGAGTGCAAGGTCTCTAACATCTACCAGCTCCGTGATGTAGTCATGGAGAAATGGAAGAGGATTCCAGTGGCAACCTGTGAAGCTCTAGTGAACTCCATGCCCAAGAGAGTTAAGAAAAGAAAGAAAATAATGGTGGCCACACAAAATATTGACAGTTTGGACACAATTAGGCCATTTTCACTTATGGGTTTACTCACTTTTGTTGCCAGTGGTTTAGACATTAATGGCTGGGTTTTGCGTTAGAGGGCAAACCAAATTTACACAGTTATGCAAGCTGTACACTGACTACTTTACATTGTATGAAAGTGTCATATCTTCAATGTTGTCCCATGAAAATATATAATAAAATATTTACAAAAAAATGTGAGGGGTGTATTCACTTTATTCACTTTTGTGAGATACTGTATGTAGATAATCTCTATATATACATACAAAGTGCTGGCACCCTTGAAATTGTTCCAGAAAATGAAGTATTTCTGCCAGAAATTTGTTGCAATTACATACTTTTTGTTATACACATGTTTATTTCCTTTGTGTGTATTGGAACAACACAAAAAAAAAAGAGAAAAAAAAGGCAAATTGGACATAATTTCGTACAAAACCCCAAAAATGGGACAGACAAAATTGTTGGCACCCTCAACTTAATATTTGGTTGCACACCCTTTGGAATAAATAACTGCATTCAATTGCTTCTTAAAACATCAAAAAGCTTCTTATACCTCTCAGCTGGAATTTTGGACCACTCTTCATTTGCAAACTAATCCAGGCCTCTCATATTTGAAGGGTACCTTCTACCAACAACATTTTTAAGATCTCTCCAGAGGTGTTCAATCTGGACTCACTATCGGCCACTTCAGAACTCTCCAGCGCTTTGTTTCCATCCATTTCTGGGTGCTTCTTGAAGTATGTTTGGGGTCATTGTCCTGCTGAGAGATTGCAAACCCAGCTTTCTGACACTGGGCACTACAGTGCGACTCAAAATCCTTTTGTAATCTTCAGATTTCATGATGCTTTGCACACAATCAAGGCACCCAGAGGCAGAAAAACAACCCCAAAACATCTTTGAACCTGCTCATATTTGACTGTAGGTACTGTGTTCTTTTCTTTGTAGACCTCATTCCGTTTTCTGTCCACAAGACACTTTCCAGAAGGATTTTAGCTTACTCACGTACATTTTGGCAAACTGCAGTCTAGTTTTTTTATGTCTGTGTGTCAGCAGTGGGGTCCTTCTTGGTCTCCTGCCATAGTGTTTCTTTTAATTCAAATGTCGACGGATAGTTTGTGCTGACATTGATGCACCCTGAGCCTGCAAGGCAGCTTGAATTTCTTTGAAACTTGATAGGGGCTGCTTATCCATCATCAGGACTATCATGCGTTGCAACCTTTCATCAATTGTTCGTTGCAACCTTTCATCAATTGTTCTTTCCCTCCAAGTCCAGGGAGATTAGCTACAGTGCCATGGGTTGTAAACTTCTTGATTATGTTGTGCATGGTGGAAAAAGGAACATCAAGATCTCTGGAGATCCTTGAGATTGTTATTTTTTAGCAATTTTAGTTTTCAAGTCCTCAGACAGTTCTCTTCTCTCTATTCTCCATGCTTAGTTTGGAATACACAGACATGCAATGCAAAGATTAAGTGAGCTGCTCCCTTTTTATTTGGTTTCAGGTGTGATTTTCACATTGCCGACACCTGTTACTTGCCACATTTGAGTTTGAACAAGCATCACATGCTTGAAACAAAGTTGTTTATCCACAATTTTGGAAAGGTGGCAACAATTTTGTCAGGCCCATTTTGGGGGTTTTGTGTGAAATTATGTCCAATTTGCCTTTTTTCCTGTTTTCTTTTGTGTTGTTCCAATACACAAAAGTGCCAACACTTTCGGCCATGACTGTATATATTATGTAGTGTGGACTCTCCACTTTTTACACAGCATGACACTATATGCTGTAGATAGTGTACAGCTGTGTATATAATATAGAGCAGTGTATTTATATACCATATAATGTAGAGCTACGTATATATTATATATAGTGTAGAGCTGTGTATATAGTATAGAACAGTGAATTATTGAAAGATGGCCGCAGGACAGGTCCTTGAGGGGAGATATCTATCATCCAGGTTGGTATCTTCGGTGATCTAAGCTCGGGAAAGCATGCTCCAGCATGTATAGTGCTTAGAGGGTTAATAGGGCTTATCAGGGCCGAGTTTTATGAGCAGTCATAAGAGATGGGTGGGAGTGGCTGCTCACATATCCCCCACCCCAGGTGCGTGGTTTGGTAAATAAAATGGAGACCAAGTGTCTCATTCAAGGTCTGTGTCTGCAGATGTGTGGATCTCCAGTTTGTTGGTCTGTACTAAGGACTTAAGAACTGGACACTAAGCTGAGCGGGCGAACCCGCAACATTGTATGGACATTTTACTTTGAGTTTCCATTTTGTGCCGGAAAAGGCTGTTTTTTTGTTTTGCTTCCTGAGCGGTTTATGCAGTATTAATAAACCAGCCTGGATATTCAAATGAAATCGTTTACTGTACCTACCTCAACCACAGCTGAGTACAAACCCTACAGTATATAGTGTAAAGCTGTGTATGTATAGCTTAGAAATGTGTATACAGTGGGTACGGAAAGTATTCAAACCCCTTTACATTTTTCACTCTTTGTTTCATTGCAGCCACTTGGTAAATTCTAACAAGTTCATTTTTTTCTCATTAAAGTACACTCTGCACCCCATCTTGACTGAAAAAAAAACAGAAATGTAGAAATTTTTGCAAAATTATTAAAAAAGAAAAACTGAAATATCACATGGTCATAAGTATTCAGACCCTTTGCTCAGACACTCATATTTAAGTCACATGCTGTCCATTTCCTTGTGATCCCCCTTGAGATGGTTCTACTCCTTCATTGGAGTCCAGCTGTGTTTAATTAAACTGATAGGACTTGATTTGGAAAGGCACACACTTGTCTATATAAGACCTCACAGCTCACAGTGCATGTCAGACCAAATGAGAATCATGAGCTCAAAGGAACTGCCCAAGGAGCTCAGAGACAGAATTGTGGCAAGGCACAGATCTGGCCAAGGTTACAAAAGAATTTCTGCATTACTCAAGGTTCCTAAGAGCACAGTGGCCTCCATAATCCTTAAATGGAAGAAGTTTGGGACCACCAGAAGTCTTCCTAGACCTGGCTGTCCAGCCAAACTAAGCAATCGTGGGAGAAGAGCCTTGGTGAGAGAGGTAAAGAAGAACCCCAAGATCACTGTGGCTGAGCTCCAGAGATGCAGTAGGGAGATGGGAGAAAGTTCCACAAAGTCAACTATCACTGCAGCCCTCCACCAGTTTTGCCTTTTTGGCAGAGTGGCCCAAGAGAAGCCTCTCCTCAGTGCAAGACATATGAAAGACTGCATAAAGTTTGCTCAAAAACACATGAAGGACTCCCAGACTATGAGAAATAACATTCTCTGGTCTGATGAGACAAAGATAGAACTTGTTGGTGATAATTCTAAGCTGTATGTGTGGAGAAAATCAGGCACTGCCCATCACCTGCCCAATACAATCCCAAAAGTGAAACATGGTGGTGGCAGCATCATGCTATCGAGGTGTTTTTCAGCTGCAGGGACAGGACGACTGGTTGCAGTTGAAGGAAACATGAATGCGGCCAAGTACAGCGATATCCTGGATCAAAACCTCTTCCAGAGTGCTCTGGACCTCAGACTTTGACGAAGGTTCACCTTCCAGCAAGACAAGGACCTTCAGCACACAGCCAAAATAACAAAGGAGTGGCTTCAGTACAATTCTGTGACCATTCTTGAATTCTTGACTAGCCCAGCCAGAGTCCTGACCTAAACCCAATTGAGCATCTCTGGAGAGACCTAAAAATGGCTGTCCACCAACGTTCACCATCCAACCTGACGGAACTGGAGAGGATCTGCAGGGAAGAATGGCAGACGATCCCCAAATCCAGGTGTGACACACTTGTTGCATCATTCCCAAGAAGACTCATGGCTGTACTAGCTCAAAAGGGTGCTTCTACTCAATACTTAGCAAAGGGTCTGAATACTTATGACCATGTGATATTTCAGTTTTTCTTTTTTAATAAATTTGCAAAAATGTCTACATTTCTGTTTTTTTCAGTCAAGATGGGGTGCAGAGTGTACTTTAATGAGAAAAAATGAACTTCTTAGAGTTTACCAAATGGCTGCAATGAAGCAAAGAGTGAAAAATTTAAAGGGGTCTGAATACTTTCCGTACCCACTGTATATAGTGTAGAGCTTTGTATATGGTATATAGTGTAGATCTGTATATCGTGAAAAGTTGTGTGTGTATGGAATATAGTGTAGAGCTGTGTGTGTATGGCATATAGTGTGTAGTTGTGTATGAGTAAAGTTGATATGTGCACCAGAAACGTATCAGTCTGCCTTGTGATTTCTCGTGGTATGTGTTTTTTATGGATTGAAAAAAGATTTTATAATTTGTTAAATTTCGAATTTGCATTTTTTGATTAAAGATATTAGCTTTTGTGGCCCAACAGTGACGCCAGGCACCTGATTCTATGAGCCTGGTGGATTATATATGCACAGCAACCTCTAAGTTTTCCATGACCTCTCATCCTCAGATCGGCCGAGCTTGCATCTGTTCTCTGCATGGAAGGAGTATTGGCCAAGCTCCAAAGGATCAAACAGTCCAATCCTTATGAACATCTACTGCAGAGAAAGAGTCTAAGGCACCTTATACACATGGAGTGCTTTGCTCGGCCCTTAAAAATCGGCAACTGGAAATGATGAATTGCTGGCCCCGGGGACACTGCGGTAAAAGTGTCCTAAAGTTTGTAATGTGTTAATGGAAGAATAATTCCATACATATAGAGCCTGATGGAGCATCCTGTAAGGCCTGTATGAAAATGTAGATACAGGCCTAATGCACTATTATGGCTTCCCTATGCCCTCCTGCCAAGTGAATGTCACAAAGCTTCTAGGACAAATGTGGCACAAACTGCACATGAATTCTGGCACATTTAGCACAATAAATCCCAGTCATTTCTTATATGTATATAATAATGGCTTCTAATGGCATTTCTTCTGTTTGTTTTTTTTATTTGTAAAACCAATTGCTGGAAATCAGGTTGTTTTTTTTTTAGGCAATAACACTTTCTGGAAGATTAATGGGAATTTTAACACTCTCTTTATTAGAGTATTCTCACTCCGATTGCATTTTTGGCTTTGGCTATTTATATAATTTTTCACCCATAGTTTTTTTTTCCATCTGTATTGAATTTTATGGTGGTGTTTTTGTTGCATTTTAAAAATTACTAATCAAGAGATTCTAAGATGAATATTAGAATCACTCGAAATTCATGGTTTCTACATACAAGCAGTGTCTTAATGTAACTATGTGCATGAGCACCTTATCAAAAAAAAATACGGAGCTTGTTTAACTGTAAATAACTTATTACAAGTAGGATACTTAGAAGAAAGACTTGGTTGTTTGTTGTCAATGTTTGCACATTTGCACTGGGTAGTAGTCTGAAACATGCAACCAAACACAAGCGAGTACACGACAAACTATACATTTCAAGGGAAAGAAACAGAATAATTTAGGAAAGCAAACTTAGGAAGAGTACGTGATACACTGGCTGTGAATTCCCATGGCTGTGCAGTTTACCTATATTGGAGGAGGTCTACAATGTAAAGCTGCCCATACACATTATGGATGAGTATGTACAGTTGTGCTCAAAATTTTACATGGTCACGGCAGAATTTTTCCTTTCTTGGCCTTGTTTCAGAGAATATGAATGATAACAAAAAAAACTTTTTCTCCACTCATGGTTATTGGTTGGGTGAAAACATTTATTGTCAAACTACTGTGTTTTCTCTTTTTAAATCTAAATGACAACCAAAACCATCCAAATGACCCTGATCAAAAGTTCCCATACCCCAGTTCTTAATACAGTGTATTGCCCCCTGTAACATCAATGACAGATTGAAGCCTTTTGTGGTAGTTGTGGATGAGGTTCTTTATTTTCTCAGATGGTAAAGCTGCCCATTCTTCTTGGCAAAAAGCCTCCAGTTCCTGTAAATTCCTGGGCTGTCTAGCATGAACTGCGTGCTTGAGATCTCTCCAGAGTGGCTCAATGATATTGAGGTCAGGAGACTGAGATGGCCACTCCAGAACCTTCACTTTGTTCTGCTGTAGCCAAATGACAGGTCGACTTGGCCTTGTGTTTTGGATCGTTGTCATGTGGAAGCGTCCAAGTACGTCCCATGCGCAGCTTTGGGGGTGATGAGTGTAAATTTGCCTCCAGTATTTGCTGATAATGTGCTGCATTCATCTTTCCTTCAACTTTTACCAAGTTTCCTGTGCCTTTGTAGCTCACACATCCCCAAAACATTAGCGATCCACCTCTGTGCTTTATTGTAGGAATGGTGTTCCTTTCATCATAGGCCTT
Source organism: Phyllobates terribilis (assembly GCF_046119375.1). Taxonomy (NCBI): domain Eukaryota; kingdom Metazoa; phylum Chordata; class Amphibia; order Anura; family Dendrobatidae; genus Phyllobates; species Phyllobates terribilis. The sequence continues at coordinate 474,479,048 of NW_027362764.1, read as the reverse complement.
CTTGACCTCTCACCAAATTTAACGTTTATTGTTGTAGCCAAAAAGTTCAATTTTGATCTCATCACTCCAAATTACCTTGTTCCACAAGATTTGAGGCTTGTCTCTGTGCTGTTTGTCGTATTGTAAGCGAGATACTTTGCGGCATTTGCTGAGTAATGGCTTTCTTCTGGTGACTCAACCATGCAGCCCATTTTTCTTCAAGTGCCTCCTTATTGTGCATCTTGAAACAGCCACACCGCTAGTTTTCAGAGAGTCCTGAATTTCAGCTGATGTTATTTGTGGGTTTTTCTTTGCATCCCGAACAATTTTCCTGGCAGTTGTGGCCGAAATTTTTGTTGGTCTACCTGACTGTGGTTTGGTTTTTACAGAGCCTCTGATTTTCTATTTGTTAATCAGTTAGAATGCTGCTGACTCCAATTCCTTTTGATCAGGGTCATTTTGGATGTTTTTGGTTGTCATTAACATTTAAAAAGAGAAAATACAGTATTTTGACAATAAATGTTTTCAACCACCCAATAACCATGAGTGAAAAAAAAATTGTTTTGTTATCATTCATATTCTCTGAAACAAGGCCAAGAAAGGAAAAAATCTGCCGGGGTATTTAAACTTTTGAGTCCAACTGTATATATATTTCAATGGGAAGAGGGGAAAAAGCCACCACTGAGCATCTTTACATTCAACATGCCCAACCCTTTTTTCTCCTGATATGTGCCATCAAGGAGGGTTGGGTAGCTTATATGCACAGATGGTTGACCAATTTCTTCCAAATTCAGCAAGATCAGCCAAGTGATCATATGTTATGATCAGTTTGTCATTCCGGCAGTTATTTCTATGTTCTTGTATTTTAAAGTGACTGCAGGTTCTTGGACAGACAAATGTATTTTAGTGATTTAGAATTGCTTCTATATAGCATTACTAGGCATCAAGCATAAGTCATTACTCCTACATCCCGACTAAGTTGCATGCTGTTGTTTTCCTGATGTAGCTTTGCAGATCCATGGCCTTCAGGAGCAGAGGTCAGATTGTGACTGCTACCTCCACACTTCTCCATATTAACACTACTGGAGAAAAATAGACTTTTCTAATGCCATATTGCACAATGATGATAATCAGTGCCCTTTTTCCTCTAAACACTTGTGCTTTTAGAGAAACAGAACCTATCAACTGTTTATCTCCATTAGCATCTGCATGTGACTAGGGGCAGTTACTGCACATGAAAAGAATATCGCATGATTAAAAATGTGTATCTAGATGTTACCAGAAAGTACAAGATTCCAGATAAGCTGAACTACATTTGAACGCTATACATTTCACCAAACAAATGAGAGTATTGCCACACATAGGGTGATCAGCAGAATGGCTACACTGACTGATTATCAAGAAACAGGCCATTCATTTTATACTAATGAAAATGTATAAATGGTGGCTACTTCCCCTATAAAAAAGGAGCCATGAAAGTGGTTAAATGGGATATCTCTAATGAGAGTAAATAATGGATAGAATATTGAATGGATAATAAAAGAGATTTACTGCATTAAATATCACCATTGTATTCACCCTCCTGACATCAGAGAAAGGTGAAAAAGACACATACAGAAACTTACACAGCCAGTTCTTATAGCAATGGTATCGCATCCAGTGAAATGTAAATGCAGGTGATGAAGTCACACTGTGAAAGTTTCTCTACTAAATACTTTTCGATTTATCACAGGGAGTGCCAGCAACAGTCACTGGGAGAAACCCCTGGGGGTAAGACAGACTTATGGAGCTCAGGTGATGTTTAGGAAGACAGAAAGTACAGCTCATAAATGATCACACAAAGACACACTAGTCATGTTAGACACGGAAGCTGTCAGCTCACTGCCTAACCCATGCTCATATTTGACGCTTTAGCATATAGAATTAACATAAACAGCAAAGTAAGAAAATAACAGAATCTACTATTTAAAATGTTAAATATAGTAAAATGTAGCTAGATGCTCCAGAATTCCTACTAATTCAGAAAACATTGAAAATCCCTTTAATTTCAATTGACGTTAAATGGAGTTATGGAACTTAAATAACTTCAGTCTGTAGAGTTGTATACTATGCCTGATACCCAAAATGACACTTGAAAGAAGCATTATAAGAGCAGCAGCCCTCAGTGAAACAACAATTCTGACAATACAGACAGATTCCACAACGACATCTGCTTCAAATCCGACGACAATCTATACTATATACAAGTCAATAGTGTTTCTCCAGACGCACCAAGGACTAATCTTCACAGGGACCTGCTGCAAATATATAAATCTCTGGGAGAAATCCAAGGATCAGCTTCAGATTAATGCAGTGGAAATACGCATTGGTGAGATTTACTAAAACTGACTAATTTTTAGGCAGTGCAGGCTCAGGCCCCGATTTATCAAGACAAAATATGAACTGAGTAAGATGCGCCAAATCCATTAGGAGGCGTGCACCTATGATTCTGTCGCATCTTTCAGCTGCCGTGTGTCACCATAAGACATGTAGAAAAAAAGAAATAAAGAAGCTCACCATGCCAATATTGTTCAGGATACAAAGGAAAGTTGATGAATAGGTGCTAATTCCTGCTGGTGAAGCTCACCTACTGTAGAACCGATGAAGAAAAAAAGATTTTCCGGCACTTCCATCCATAAAATTAATCTTTTTAATCAGAAATTCATTTAAAAACAGGTGGATCCATCATGAAGATAAAACCTTACGTGTTTCTGGAGTACACCACGCCCTATGACTAAGCAAGGGATGAGATATCACCAGTGGTGGTCATGTACATTGGATAACTGTTTGACTGAAAGCTCAATCATCTGATAGCTCCCTCTCTCTGGGGCACTCTGGAACGTCCGCTCTGTCTGCAATAAGCTACATGTTATTCACGACCTCTTTACATCTCGTAATCTCTCCTTCCTGGGCATCAACGAAACATAGTTGACACCCTCTGACACTGCCTCCCCTGTTGCGCTGTGTTACGGTGGCTTCCACTTCACTCACACTCCTCGCCCTGGTAACAGACATGGTGAAGGAGTGGGTCTTCTCCTTTCTACCAACTGCACCTTCAACCCTATCCCACCTATACCCTCCCTTATTCTCCCTTCTTTTGAAGTCCACTCTGTCCGCATCTACTCTCCCTCCACTCGGTCACTGCCTTTACTGATCAATTCTCCACCTGGCTTTACTTTCTCTCGGCTGACATTCCCACCATCATCATGGGCGATTTCAACATCCCCACTGACACTCGCCAGTCAGCAGCATTCAAACTCCTGTCACTTACTTCATCTTTTGGACTTATTCAGTGGACATCCTCCGCCACCTACACAGACGGACACACACTAGACCACATCTTCACCCAACTCTGCTCCCTATCTAACCTCTCCCCCCTTCCCCTATCTGACCACCATCTACTCACTTTCTCATCCCTGTCCTCCTCACCTGTCACCCATGTCCAGCAACTAGAACACCCCCACAGAAACCTTGCACATCTAGACACTGACACACTCTCTGACTCTATATGACCACTGACATCCATATCTTCACTCCACGACACAGACAGTGCCACTGCTTTCTATAATGCCACTCTCACATCAGCTATTGACTTGGTCGCCCCTCTTGTGCATGGCAGAGTGCGACGTATCAATAGACAACCCTGGCACAATAACCTCACTAAAAATCTTCGGCAAGCATCCAGGGTTGCAGAGCGGCGTTGGAAGAAAACACACTCGCAAGATGACTTTACTGCATTCAACCAAGCAACACTCGCATTCAAATCAGCCCGCGCCTCCGTTAAACAGGCCTAGTTCACAACCCTCATATCTTCCTTATCCTACAACGCCAAACAACTATTCAACACTTTTAACTCCCTCCTCTGCCCTCCACTGCCCCCTCCGACCTCCCTCATCGCTGCTGAGGACTTTGCCAAAAACAAGATTGACCAAACAAGGAAGCCTTCATTGTCCAACCACCACAACCCCTTTGTTTTCCAGACCATTGCCCTTCCCCCATAACCTCCCTCTCCAACATCACTGAAGGAGAGCTTACCTGCGTCCTCGCCAAATCACACCTCACCACTTGTGCACTTGACCCCAACCCATCCCACCTCCTCCCAAACCTCACCCCCACACTCATCCCATCCCTAACTCATCTCTACAACCTATCATTAACTTATGGTACCTTCCCCTCTGCTTTCAAACATGCCACAATCACACCCATCCTCAAAAATCCATCCCTCGACCCAACCGCTTTGTCCAGCTATCACCCCATATCGCTGTTCCCATTCGCCTCCAAACTCCTTGAGCAACATGTTCACACTGAACTTTCCTCTCACCTCTCATCTAACTCTCTCTTCGACAACCAACAATCTGGCTTCCGTCCCTACCATTCCACCAAAACTTCCCTTACCAAAATTAATGACTTACTTACAGACAAAGCTAACAGACAATTCTCTATACTCCTCCTCCTAGACCTGTCCTCTGCCTTCGACACAGTTGACCGCTGCCTTCTACTACAGATTCTCTCTTCCTTTGGTGTCAAAGACCTTGCCCTATCTTGGATCTCCTCATACCTTTCCAACCGCACATTTAGCGTCTCCCACTCCCACACTACCTCGTCATCCCATCCTCTCTCTGTTGGAGTCCCTCATGGCTCTGTCCTAGGACCCCTACTCTTCTCCATCTATACCCCTGGCCTGGGACAGCTCATAAAGTCCCATGGTTTCCAGTACCACCTGTAAGCTGATGACACTCAGATCTACCTGTCTGGCCCAGACGTCACCTCTCTGCTGTCCAGAATTCCAGCGTGCCTATCAGTCATATCCTCCTTCTTCTCCTCTCGCTTCCTCAAACCCAATGTGGCCAAATCTGAACTCATCATCTTTCCTCCATCTCGTGTATCTTCCCCATTTGATCTATCTATCACAATAAATGACATCACTCTTTCCCTGTACCAGAAATCCGCTGCCTCGGCATAACCCTCGACTCTGCTCTGTCCTTCATACCACACATCCAAGCCCTCGCCACTTCCTGTCGCCTCCAGCTCAAAAATATTTCCAGAATCCGTCCTTTCCTCAACCCTCAATCTACTAAACTGCTTGTGCATGCCCTCATCATCTCCTACCTTGACTACTGCAACATTCTCCTCTATGGCCTACCTGCTAACACTCTTGCACCTCTCCAGTCTGTCCTTAACTCTGCTAGCCGACTAGTTCATCTCTCTCCTCGGTACTCCTTTGCTACCCCCCTTTGCAAATCCTTTCACTGGCTCCCAATTGCCTAGCGTATCCAGTTCAAACTACTAACACTGACCTATTAAGCCATCCATAACCTTTCTCCTCCATACACCTCTGAACTAATCTCCTGATATATTCCCACACGTAATCTCTGGTCCTCCCAAGACCACCTCCTCTCCTCCACACTTATTCGTTCCTCACCCTATCGCCTCCAAGACTTCTCCCGAATATCCCCCATCCTCTGGAATTCTGTGCCTCAACACGTCTGATTATTCGCCACATTCGGATCCTTCAGACGGAACCTGAAAACCCATCTCTTCAAACAATCTTACAGCCTGCCATGACCACGCTGCCGCATCACCACCACCAGAGCTGTTGCAACCCCCCAACCTACTCTCTCCTCTCCCATCATCCTGTAGAATGTAAGCCCGCAAGGGCAGGGTCCTATTCCCTCTGTACCTGTCTATCATTGTTAGTTCATTTACTGTAAGTGATCTGTATTTTGTAATCAATGGAATCAATGGTGCAATATAAATAAATAATAATAATAGCTACCTCCCATACACATGAACCTAAGCATTCATGTTTTTTTATGGGGAGAGGAGAGTAAGCTGCTGCCAGACTCCTCGAGGGGAACAGAGGATTCGTGGGTTTAAGTTCAAATTGCCACAATCTTCTCCGCTGACAGATGATGGTACTACCAAAATCAGTGAGTTTGGACAACTTTAATGTGTAAGGCAAATTAGGATTTTTTATCAGTCACTGATCAGTCATGAGCAAGTCTGCCAGGACCCATACCAAACAATTTTCAGTTTGAGAATGGCTAAAGGAGTTTTCCCATCTTGTATGTGTATGGCATATCTTAAGGATATGCCATGAATGTATAGTAGATGCGAGTCCCACGCATAGGATTTACATTTATTTTGAAAAAGGTCCTGCTGCACGCTACTTGTGGTGGAGTTGTGGTCAAAATTTTCCTACAAAGTAATAGGAATTCCAACCACCTCTCCACTGACGGATGACTGATCATCTATTCTCGAGATAGATGCAGGTTCCATTGGTTGGATCCACATCCCTTTAAGTGTGGCTGCCTTGCAAGTGTTCCCTGTAAAGTGATCATGGCCCAGACCTGATCGGCTGCTCCCTTAGCTGATGTACATTGATGTGTGTGGTTATAAGTATCACTTATATGACAAGAAGAATGCACTAGAACATATTCCGTCTACCGTCATCAAATGGGGTAATCTCTATTTCCCACAAGTTGTTATTCACTAATAGGTAGTATGTATCTGTCAGCAATGATGCAACTGCATCTGTTTGGCAAACCCATGAATATGCGGCATGTCAAAAGTTTAGTGGAAACAACAGGAAGATATTCCAGAGTGGAAACCAAGGAGATAATTCACGTAAGTGTATTCCTGCCCCTGAATTACAGGAGACAGTAAGACCAGAAGAGTTACATTCGAACAATGCTGGATATAAAGTCTGATATGCCTATAACTCATTTATATAGTTTTTCATTAATGATTTAGTATTAAAAAAAAATATATATATATTATATTACTGTTTTAATTAAACGTTTTTTCTAAGTTATACATTTACATATTGGCAGTGTTTGTCTTTTTCAGGCTTGCAAAAAAATGAGGCAGTCCACTTTTTGTGCAGATCTGAAAAAGATGTATACTGCCAAGGATAGAGGCGAGAGAGTGTCCAAAGTGACTCCTTCAGCCTCATAGGGGTAAATGGCTCCATCGGAGCTCTGTTGAGTTTTCCGCCAGGATCCTGGTTTTCAGGGATTCTGATGGAAACTCTGACCCAGTTCTCAGCAGAGAGCAATGTATGTTTGTTAAAAGAAACCTTAGAGATATTTTTATTGCCCACACGTTAGCTCAAAATCCACAATGTGACATGTAGTATTGAATCTATGCTGGATTCTAATCGTGAATTGCGTCAGAAATTTGTTGTACCAACTTTGCGCCACTTTTAAGATTGAAATGCACCAAAATGAACTGTATGCTATATGCAACAAGATTTTTTTTTTCTTCTCAAAAGTGGCTAGCCTATGTCTATGTATTCAAAACATTTATAAACCAGAAAATTAGAATCAGTCACAAAAATACTGGTGCCTAATAGATGTTGTAAACTTAGACTATGCTGTAATCCAGGTTAGGAAAAATAGCGTCACCTTGAGAAAGCGTGTGTTCACACGAAACGGCGTTGGCCGACGGGGTTTTCATCTGCTCGGTATAGCAATTTCATGCTTCAATAAAAGATCAGCACTTTATTTGGTATTGAGTGCCAGTGTTTTTTCTTACCTGGATTACAACATAGTTTCCACTATGAGCTGAGCACCACTACTTGTGTTTCCTTTTCTACCTTGAGGAGTCTTGAGGAGTGTTTTAAGATCTGTGGATCGGTGTTTCCCCCTCTGTCCTACTAAGTAGCTGTTATTTGGAGCTTACAGTGACGGTGAGCATTATTTCTTTATTTATTTACTCATTTATATAGCGCCATTAATTCCACAGCACTTCACAGACGATATCGGCACTGTACCCATTGGGGCTCACAATCTAGATTCCCTATCAGTATGTCTTTGGAGTGTGGGAGGAAATCGGAGAACCTGGAGGAAACCCACACAAACATGGGGAGAACATACAAACTCCTTGCAGATGTTGTCCTTGGTGGGATTTGAACCCAAGTCGGCAGTGCTAACCACTGAGCCACCGTGCTGGCCATACTCTCTTTTTCATTAAATAAAATTATACTATACCGTCTAAATATGCACCACATTTATCAACAGCATGAGCCACTGTAATGAATTTGGCACAATTTAAGACTGTCATCAGGCTTTACCCGAATTCTGGCAAAAAAAGTGTTTGAAATGTCACAAGTTATTTTTTGCAACTCATACGACAAAAATGTAGCTACTTTTGGCACTTTTACGTCATCTCTGCCAATTTTTGGAAAAGTAAGTAGAGGTTAATGAAAAGGGGGCATGGCTGAGCGTATTCAACAAATTCATCATGATTTAAATCACAAAAGTGGCGTTAATTATGACTGATGAAGAAAAAAGGATTTTCCAGCACTTAAATAAAATTTAATCTTTTTATTACAAATTCATTTAAAAACAGGAGGATCCATTTAGGATAAAGCCTTATCCTAAAATAAGTGAGATTTACATACCTCATAGAATCCAGAGTAGTACAATATTATGGACACCTACATAAGAGATAAAAGCGTAAAACATAGATAACGTAAAAGCATTCTCTATCAGGCCTTGTAAAAGCATACACAAGTAGTATAAATACTATTAGTAGTAGTATTAGTAGAATTAGGGGGCAAATCTCTCTATAATCGGGCATGACCTGGAAATGAGCCCATCCAGGGTCCGTTATAGTTTCTGTTTCCCCCCAGATACCTAATTCCGCATTCTATGTATGAACAAGGGCAATCAGGTAGGGCAATGGTATCCATGTAGGCCCACCACAGATGGGAGGATGGTACAGTAAGGTCCATGGTGGAGTAATACCTTAACCTTTACATGACTATGGCTTCTGCCTTGTAACTGAGACACGTTAGGAGAGATGGAGGACAATGGTGGTCCATCAGTTAGGATTCCAAGGTCATAAGGCTCAACATAAACTGTCCACAGAAGCCAGGGAAATGTGAGCTAAAGGCACAAGGGGCACAGTGCTCATAGGGGAAAACACAAATCTAGGAATTGGGTGGGGGGAGGGTCCCAGCTGTGACATCTTGTGTGTCTGAATATTATTCAGTTATTCCAAGGTGTTTTTACTCTTAAGCCACATTTACACATCCATGTGACAGTCTGAGCACAGAGCACAATGCAGAGACTGGACGGCCTCATATATGCCTAGCTATGAGGCTGATGAGTTTGGGGTGGGATAGCCACGGCCGGTCCATACATAGCAGCCCGTTCTCACACCGTAACACACGGATGTGTGAATGTGCTATGAGGCCGTGTAGATGGTCGTATTGTGCTTCCTATTAGTACATAGCCGGAGTAGGTCTGTTATTAACCCCTTCCAGTAGGAGCCAATTTTCGTCTTTAAGCTTTCATTTTTTCCTCTCCTTCTAAGAGCCATAACTTTTGTCACTTGTCTGTCAACATAGATGAGGGCTTGTTTTTGTGGGACAAGTTGTAGTTTAGAATGACACCATTCATTTTACCACAAGATGTACTGAAAAGTGGTAAAAAAAAATTCAAGCAAGATAAAATGGTTAAAAAAAAAAAGCAATTTGGCTTTTTCGATTTTTTTTCTTCTTTCTCTGCGGTGTTTACCTTTTGAATAACATAATTTTAGATTTTGATAGATCAGACTTATATGGGCACAATATTATATAAGCTTCTATTTTTTGATGGTCATTGAGTGGCTGCAAGGGCCATATGCCAACAGTGCCAGAAGAGGAGAAGAAGAGACTGACGGGGGACCTGGCCACCAGGATGGAGGATTGGCTAATGAGTTGGCGCTGTTAATAATTTTCATAGCACACATGGGCCAAACCTAATATAAAAGAAAGAGGTGCCAATCTGCTTTAAACCCTCTAGTGATTCGCTACACCCCTCCATGTCTAAATAAATCTTTATTACCACTTGTAACAAATCAACAGTCATTTGAATGGATAGGAAATCGAAAGGCTTTTGTTCTCCTGTGACCACTAACTCCCCCAAACATGGCTGACTTATAATATCGTAATATAATTATGGCAATGCTGGTTTTATCATGGTGTAAACCAGGCCTGTGGTGCCTGATGTTCATACGATGTTCTCCATCTTCACTGACACGTCTTGTGCATTAGATATCTGATGGAATCCGCAATACAAATGTGCTGGAGACATCCACATATGTGGAGTCAGCATTCTGTAATCTCATGATGCCACGAGGGAATGTGGTTTACTGATGCCGATAGATCTTGTGAACAAGTCTGCACAAAAAACCACAGACAAATGTCTGACCTTAAAAACTCTACTGAACTTTGTAAAAGTAAAAATTCATGACTGGATGGTGTCACTTCATTTAACGTCACTCCGTGGACACTGACTGTAATAAATTTGCTTGTGTCAAAAATATTTTGCAGCAAAAATAACAGAAATATTGTAATTATTTAAATGAGCATAATATAAAACCGAAATCAGAGAAAAAGGGAACATGTGTTACAAATTCAGTTCTGTCATTTTGCACCCAGCCTCCATACACATTAGTAAATGTCCCTAAGGCTGTGTGCCCACGATGCGTTTTTTAAGCGTTTCCGCAGCGGCAAAAACGCTGCAGAAACACTTAAAAAACGCTTGTTAGAAGGCCTGCCATGTTCCCCAATGATAATCCGCATGTGCTGTGCACATGCTGCGGAAATTTCCGCTGTGGATTATCATTGCGGAAGAATACGCAGCACTACCAATTATTTTGCGGAAGCGCAACGTTTTCGTCGCCATTGACTTGCATTGGAACGCATGGAATCCGCCTCACTGGATATGTAGATGCGGAATCCATGCGTTTCAATGTGCGGATGGTACCCGGGTGTGGAGAAGAGGAGACTCTCCTCCGGACCCGGGTACCATAGAACCTGTGAAAAAAAGAATAAATATTATACTTACCTTCTGATGGCCCCCGGTGTCTTTGTCTCAGCTTGCCGGCAGCTCGCGGTGGACTGAAGGACCTGCGCTGACGTCATAGTCATGTGACGGCAGGTCCTTCAGTGTAGTGTACCGCGAGCTGCTGGCAAGCCAGGACGGAGTGAAGCAAGACTGCGGGGGCCATCAGAAGGTAAGTATAGATTTATTTTTTGACATTCTCTCGGGTATCACACTATATAAATCCATGCTGTTTGCATGGATTTATATAGTGTGACCAAGTTGACAAGCACTTTCCAAGTGATGCTATCGCCTGGAAAGCGCTTGTCAATCTGCATGCGGAAACGCATGTGAATCCGCATGTGGATCCGCATGTATTCTGCAGGAAAAACGCATGCACAATCTGCATACGTTTTTTCTGCCAGGGAGATGCAGAAATGCTGCAGAAATTTTCTGCTTCATTTCTGCATTGTGGGCACATAGCCTTAACCCGCATGCGGAAATGCATGTGAAGAACGCTTCACATCCGCATGTCCCTGGCAGGAAAAACGCGGCTCCCAGTCCCGGTCCCGAGCAGCCGGCTCCCCGTCCCTGTCCCGAGCAGCCGGCTCCCCGTCCCTGTCCCTATCCCGAGCAGCTGAGCTCCCCGTCCCTATCCTGAGCAGCCGGCTCCCCGTCCCTGTCCCTATCCCGAGCAGCTGGCTCCCCGTCCCTATCCCGAGCAGCCGTCTCCCCGTCCCAGTCCCTATCCCAAGCAGCCGGCTCCCCGTCCCTGTCCCGACCAGCCGGCTCCCAGTCCCAGTCCCTATCCCGAGCAGCTGGCTCCCCGTCCCGACCAGCCGGCTCCCAGTCCCCGTCCCTATCCCGAGTAGCCGGCTCCCCGTCCCAGTCCCTATCCCAAGCAGCCGGCTCCCCGTCCCAGTCCCTATCCCGAGCAGCCGGCTCCCAGTCCCTGTCCCTATCAGCCGGCTCCCAGTCCCTGTCCCTATCAGCCGGCTCCCCGTCCTAGTCCCAGTCCCGAGCAGCTGGCTCCCAGTCCCTGTCCCTATCAGCCGGCTCCCCGTCCATGTCCCTATCCCGAGCAGCTGGCTCCCAGTCCCTGTCCCTATCCACGTTCCTGCGACGCCGCTACCTGATGCTCCCGGGGGAGGTGTCGCCCGGAGCCGGCGCTGCAGGTTGGCTTTTGTGGATACTTCCGGGGGGCGGTAATTAGGGAAGGAGAGGGCAGAGCTGTCATGTAATGCGGAGGCTCAGCAGCGCTGACTGGACCGGTCGGATGATACACGTTGTCTCCCGGGAGGAGGCTCCATTGTGTGCGCTACCTTCGGGCTCCCGGCCGCCTCCGTCCTGCACTGCTCTCAGTCACAGCCGCTGAGGACGACGCCACATTTTCTGCGGATCACGTGTGTCCAGGCGGCTATTCCCGGATCCTTCTTGTGAGGACAGAGGGCTCCGCGCAGCGCCCGGCACCGGGCAGCACTGGGCACTCGGCTGCCAGGAGGCGGTGAGGTATTATCTCAGCACCAGCTCCTTACCTGCGCCCGCTGACCAGCACTAGCCCCAGACCTGGTAGAGCGGAGCGGGGCTATGTGCTGATGGTCGCATGCGGCCACTGACAGCCCCGGGAAGGAGGCGGCATCATGGCCACAGACCGAGATCCTGAATCCGGTTGGATGAGACAACCGGAGGCCGAGGAGAATGGCTCGGTGCTGCCGGCCTCCTGCACGGCTGTGCCCCCGTCAGAAGAGCTCCCTGCAGCCCCCGCATCCCCGGGCCAGCAGGGCTCCCGGTACAGCCACCTGCTGCTGGACTACGATGGCACCGTGCTGCCCTTCCTGGGCGGGCTGGGCTCCTTCCAGCGGCGGCTGGTGCTGCTCACCTGGATCCCCGCGCTGTTCCTCGCCTTCAGCCAGTTCTCGGACTTCTTCATGCTGGACCAGCCCGACAGGTGGTGCAAGAACAGCAGCAGCCTGGCCGGGAGGACGAGCCCGCCGCACCTGCACAACCACAGCTCGCCGCCCCCCGAGGTGATGCTCCTGCTGCCGCCGACACAGCTGCCCACCACCCCCTCACCTGGCACCGGCCTCCTAACCCCCCAGAACGATTCCTGCCTGTGCCACGAGTGGTCCTACCAGATCCACGCAGGACTCGTGCAGAACGTGGTCAGCAAGGTAAGAAGGCGCAGTGTGTCTGTGCCCTGCGACATCTCTGGGATGAGCCCTGTGTGATCTGTGCCCTGCGACATCTCTGTGATGAGCCCTGTGTGATCTGTGCCCTGTGTGATCTGTGCCCTGAGACACCTCTGGGATGAGCCCTGTGTGATCTGTGCCCTGAGACACCTCTGGGATGAGCCCTGTGTGATCTGTGCCCTGAGACACCTCTGGGATGAGCCCTGTGTGATCTGTGCCCTGAGACACCTCTGGGATGAGCCCTGTGTGATCTGTGCCCTGAGACACCTCTGGGATGAGCCCTGTGTGATCTGTGCCCTGCGACACCTCTGGGATGAGCCCTGTGTGATCTGTGCCCTGCGACACCTCTGGGATGAGCCCTGTGTGATCTGTGCCCTGCGACATCTCTGGGATGAGCCCTGTGTGATCTGTGCCCTGAGATACCTCTGGGATGAGCCCTGTGTGATCTGTGCCCTGCGACATCTCTGGGATGAGCCCTGTGTGATCTGTGCTTTCCCCCTGATTAGCTGCCCTGAGACATGTCAGCCACTTTCTACAGGACCAACATATGGCAGTAGGTTACCTATGGGGCAGTGCCAGTGTATCCCATCTTCCTGTATAGTCACTACTGAGATATGCAAAGATGTGCCAACTCAGGGAAGGTCTCCTGGCGCGCACAGATTAGCAGCTCGTAGGGAGATCTCCTGGCGCGCACAGATTAGCAGCTCGTAGGGAGATCTCCTGGCGCGCACAGATTAGCAGCTCGTAGGGAGATCTCCTGGCGCGCACAGATTACCAGCTCGTAGGGAGATCTCCTGGTTTAGTTTCCCCTACATAGTGTATTACTTAGAAACCTAGGGACTTTTTGATTTTGCAATATGATAGTCTGTGTATATAGATATTATCACTCCTTTTTCCCAAATCCAAGTGGCAGAGCTGCCCGTCCATTAGTGGTGCCGGCAGACGTTATAAATGTTTATTCAGGATATGGCTAACTTCACATTAAGGCCACGTTCATACGTTCAGTATTTGGTCAGTTTTTTTTACCTCCAGTGTCTGTTAGACAAAACCAGGAGTGGAACAATCAGAGGAAAAGTATAATAGAAACAAGTCACCACTTCTGTATTTATCACCCACTCCTGGTTTTGGCTTACAAATACTGAGGTAAAATACTGACCAAATACTGAACGTGTAACCGTGGCCTAAAAGTGACAGTGTAATGACGGTAATCGCTGCTGTGATGGGAAGTGGTCTATTCTGGGTATGTGGCTAGATCCTATGCACATGGCGATGTACTGTGTATGGAGTACATACGCCATCATAGGCTGTGCCACACAATGCCATCAGGGCTACCTCCATTTATAAACGGTTATCTCCATGATGGACCATCATCTGGGCTGGTAGGTGCATGTTTGGCATCGGGTCAGTTCTGTAGAGTTGGGTATACTGTGATACCTGTCAGCACAATTATTCTGATATTGATTTGGCTGTCGCTTGCCCTGTGGGGAAAGTATCCCTTGGTGTGAATGGGCCTATTTGCTAGATTTCCAGTTTCTACATTGGACTGGAGTGTACCGCCGTCATGTTCAGCTGGTTATCAGTAAGATTCCTACTGTTCTGCTGGGCACGTGAAGCAGCAAGGCCATCCATTTCTACAAGCCCCATTATCTGAACCCTAAGGCTGTGTGCCCACTATGCGTTTTTTAAGCGTTTCCGCAGCAGCAATTCCGCCGCAGAAACGCTTAAAAAAAACGTTTGGTAGAAGGTCTGCCATGTTCCCCAATGATAATCCGCATGTGCTGTGCACATGCTGCGGAAATTTCCGCTGCGGATTATCATTGCGGAAAAATCCGCAGCACTACCAATTATTTTGCGGAATCGCGGCGTTTTTGCCGCCATTGACTTGCATTGAATCGCTTAATATCCTCATGACTACATGTGCACATGCGGATATTAAGCGATTCAATGTGCGGATGGCACCCGGGTCTGGAGAAGAGGAGACTCTCTCATCCAGACCCGGGTACCATAGTATCTGTAAAAAAAAAAAAAAAAAAAAAAAAAAAGAATTTAAAATAAAATAAACATTATACTTACTGATGGCCCCCAGTCTTTTCTCCGCTGTTTCCTGGCTCCCCGGCGGTTCGTGATGGTGTAAAAGGACCTTCCATGACGTCATTTAGTCATGTGACGGGTCACGCGACCTCTGACGTCGGCGGTCGCGTGACCTGTCACATGACTAAATGACGTCATGGAAGGTCCTTTTACACCACCGCGAGCTACAGGGGATACCGGGGGCCATCGGAAGGTGAGTATAATGTTTTTTTTTTATTTTTTACCATTTTTATTCTTTTTTTTTTTTTTTTTTTAACTAACTTGGTCACACTACTATAAACCCATGCTGTTTGCATGGATTTATATAGTGTGACCAAGTTGTCAAGCACTTTCCAAGTGATGCTAAAATCGCTTGGAAAGTGCTTCACAACCCGCATGCGGAAATGCAAGTGAAGAACGCTTCACATCCGCATGTCCCTGGCAGGAAAACGCATGCACAATCCGCATGCTTTTTTTCTGCCAGGGAGATGCAGAAACGCTCAGGAAAAAATCCGGAGCATTTCTGCATCGTGGGCAAATAGCCTTAAGGTTCTCTAGCTTTATCGATGAGTCTATATACATTTCTATGGATGTATGCGACCTTTTACGCTATACAGACCGCATGAAATATTCAGACATACAAGCTACGGATCTATTGATGTAGTTTTTATTTCTTTCTGAACTTCGATGTTTAACACTAAAACAGTATCTACTGTAAAGTGCAGCAGTGTGAGAAATATTTCTCTCTTGCTTTTGCATATAGTACTGTAAGTAATGAATATAGTCTAGTGAATGTATCACTGTTAGGACAATGCTTTATATTTAGTAACTCCACATTGGGCTTGTTCACATCACGTTTGGCTAGCCTACTGAAATGTCCATCTTTTTTTTTTCTTTTGTTTTATTACATTTTATTTTTGTATTTTTTCCCCTCTATCGGCTCCTCTACATCAAGCGGCAACTCCATGTTAGAAGTCCAGGAGTCTGGCCGTATGTACGATAACTTTTACTGAGAAGGGTTACTGCATCCAAAATAAAACCTGTAGACTAATAATAAATTCTATATAAAGTCAGTGATCCTATAATCTAATATTTAGACGCTGTAATGTGCTACATATGGGAATATTTTCCTTTTGTTGTTAACCTTTTAGCTGTGTTGTCGCGGCCCGTCCCTTCTAGCTTGACCTTTGATTGAATTAAGTAGATATCTCTCCTGATTTTTGCAGGAAAACAATTCATCTCGGAGCAGCTTGATTTACCAAGTGGTTGAGAAAAGCCTTATTAGACAGAAGCGGTCTCCAATTAGCGGTTCACTTTCTCTGTCTAGTAAAACGTCTTCAGATTATGGAAATTGGGGACTAGTTAACAAGATTACGTCCGTACTTCAATACCTCCAATTCTACCAAAGTGTAGGAACGGCTACTACAACCTGGTTCTATATACCAAGTCGGGTTATTTTCTAATTTAATAGTAATGTTCAAATTAATTTAATATTTTTTACATATCAAGGCTTTCCACTTTATAGTGATGACAGATTTCCAAGTGGTATGCATGGGAAATTAAAGCGTTATTTCTGTATCTTTAAGTGATGGCACATCACCATCTGTGTGGGTGTAATCTATGGGATCATGACTCCTCCTGTGAAATCAGGGGCTGTATTGGTGGGGGACCCTAAGTTCATACTCATTGGCCTACCCTAGCAATAAGCCATCACTTAGTGATGGAAATAACTCATCAAAGGAACCTTTCACTCGATTCATGCAGAGAATGAATCGGAGCCAGTCTGCATGATTGCAAAAAATATAGTTTGAAAAGTCAGCCATTGAAAATATGGAGAGACTTAACCAGTCTGGTGCCGCACTTCTTCCTGCCCCGCCGCACTCTAGTTGATTGACAGGTATCTCCTCACACCACTCCAGCTCTTCAAACAATGTTTCTCTAACGTTCTGCGGCTTTTCAGAGTAGAACTTACTTGGCTGCAGTCGTAGAGCCAGAATCGAGAGACAGGTTCCCTTTAACTCAGTCTCCTAAGAAGAGGTGAATTTTCGAGGATCTCAGACTCCTTCTCCAAAATACGACTGAGCTGCAGTCACTGATCTTAGATAGCGGTGTCCTAATGGAGCAGACAGAGAGCAGCCAAGCCGCTGACGCTGAGTAAAGTGCAGGTAACCATTAGGGGCTGACAATTAAGCCGACATCTTGTCATCCGCTTTCTGATATCCTCTATAAGAATTTTTGGATCGGTGGCTCTGAGGTTCAGCACTTTTATGGTGCATTTAACTTTCAGCTGCAAAGGTTTAGTATTTATATCTACGATGCCATTAGCTTAAATAGTCAGAAGTCGTCTCTTCTAATAAGGCCCCATTCACTCTTCACATGTGACACTGATTACTGTGTGGATTCCACGCCGAAGTCCGACAATAGTCTGCATCCTGTGCGTGTCAAAGCGTTTCCACACCCCCAATTATGTGCAGAGGATAATTCTGCGGTGTTTTTTGGCGCTGCCAATAACTGTCTCTATTGAATTACAGTGAGGCTAATCCTTGTGAGGATCTTCTGCTTATTCGCACCAAATTCACAGCTTGGATCATAACCGCCTGATTCTATTAATATGCGTCTTTTTTAAAGTCTATTAGAAGTTCCTCTGTGTGTTTTTTTCTTTTTCTTTTTTTTTTTTTTTAATTTTCATCATTGTGGACGAGGTTTGAGGTTTCCAAATATTTTCTGTTGCTTCATCAATTGTGACTTTTGTCACAAAAAGTATTTACATTGACTAAAAAGTATTCTCTGAGTGATACCTTTATTGGCTAACCAGAACAAAATATACAGGTGCATCTCACTAAATTTAGAATATCATCAAAAAGTTAATTTATTTCAGTTCTTCAATACAAAAAGTGAAACTCATATATTATATAGAGTCATTACAAACAGAGTGATCTGTTTCAAGTGTTTATTTCTGTTAATGTTGATGATTATGGCTTACAGCCAATGAAAACACAGAAGTCATTATCTCAGTAAATTAGAATACTTTATAACAACAGCTTGAAAAATGTTTTTAAAATCTGAAATATTGGCCTACTGAAATGTATGTTCAGTAAATGCACTCAATCCTTGGTCGGCTCCTTTTGCATCAGTTACTGCATCAATGCGTCGCATGGAGGTGATCAGCCTGTGGCACTGCTGAGGTGTTATGGAAGCCCAGGTTGCTTTGATAGCAGCCTTCAGCTCATCTTCATTGTTGGATCTGGTGTCTCCCATCTTCCTCTTGACAATATCCCATAGATTCTCTATGGGGTTAAGGGCAGGCGAGTTTGCTGGCCAATCAAGCACAGTGATACTGTTGTTTTTAAACCAGTTATTGGTACTTTTGGCAGTGTGGACAGGTGCCAAGTCCAGCTGGAGAATGACATTTCCATCTACAAAAAGCTTGTCGGCAGAGGGAAGCATGAAGTGCTCTAAAATTTCCTGGTAGACGGCTGCGCTGACTTTGTTCTTGATAAAACACAGTGGACCTACACCAGCAGATGACACGGCTCCCCAAACCATCACTGATTGTGGAGACTTCACACTAGACCTCAAGCAACTTGGATTGTGGCCTTTCCACTCTTCCTCCAGACCCTTGATTTCCAAATGAAAATTGGAACTCTGGGACCTTGTGGAGTGTGTCAATGACTGCCTTCTGGACATCTGTCAAGTCAGCAGTCTTCCCCATGTTTGTGGAGCCTACTGAAACAGACCAAGGGACCTTTTTAAATGCTTAGGTAACCTTTGCAGGTATTTTTTTTTTTTTTAATTATTTTAATTTACTGAGGTAATGACTTTCGTGTTTTCATTGGCTGTAAGCCATAATCATCAACATTAACAGAAATAAACACTTGAAATAGATCACTCTGTTTGTAATGACTATATAATGAGTTTCACTTTTTGTATTGAAGAACTGAAATAAATGTAACTTTTTGATGATATTCTAATTTTAGTGAGATGCACCTGTATATTTATGAGCAGTCAGAGGCTCCTTCTTCAGTCAGAGGCTCCTTCTTCAGTCAGAGGCTCCTTCTTCAGTCAGAGGCTCCTTCTTCAGTCAGAGGCTCCTTCTTCAGTCAGAGGCTCCTTCTTCAGTCAGAGGCTCCTTCTTCAGTCAGAGGCTCCTTCTTCAGTCAGAGGCTCCTTCTTCAGTCAGAGGCTCCTTCTTCAGTCAGAGGCTCCTTCTTCAGTCAGAGGCTCCTTCTTCAGTCAGGATTACAAATAAGGAGCCTGAAGAAGGAGCCTCTGTGTTTTGAAATCTCATAAATATATATTTTGTTCTGGTTAGCCAATAAAAGTATTTATATCGATTTTTCTGGCTAACACTGTACCACAATATAATTTTTTATTGTACATAATAACTTTTTAGTCACAATTTTTTGTGCAAATGCAAACCAACTCCTCATCCTACAGAATTAATTTATGGACATCTGAAATTCTTGCTCAAATTTTGTAGTATTTTAAAGAAACATACAAATTATTATGCTAAAAAATGCAATAAAGTTAAAGAGCATTTCTGCGCAAAAAAAATTCTTGAACTAAATGCTCCATTCTTAAGTATCTTTGCAAAGAAACGTGAATGAATGCCAGAAAACAGAAGAAAAATGATGAAGCAGGTCCATAGGTTTTAAAATTGATGTGTAAATATAACCTAAAATGTAATCATTTATGCTATGAAACCCCCATTCATGGACATAAAATTACATTCTTGCTAATGCAATTGGAACGTATGGTGGCAGCTATTGTGTCACTATCAGGCCTGATCTTCTAGGGGCTCGTTCATCCCTGTTTTCCATGGATATCATTCATACCTATGATAATCTATGGGTTAGTTCACATGTCCGATATTTATTTTTTTTTCCTTAGATCAAGTGGTCTGTAAGAAAGCATGGAGACTTGTCCGATATTGATCCGAGTATTGTACCAAACTTGCCAGTGCAAGTCTATGAATCCATGAAAAGAATCGGAGAGCACTTGAATGCTATTCGTGACCTGTCAGTTTTTTACAGATGGTTCGATATGAGAAGCTTGAGGAATCACCATTAGTTTTTTTTTTTTTTTTTTTTAATTTAAGAAAAACTGATGAAAAATCTGACCCAAATCTGATGATAAAAAACTGACCCTGACGACATTAGGTCCAAGTTTTGCATATGTGAAAAATGACTGACCTCTGAATGAGCCCTCGTGGTCAGAAAATCCTATAAAAATAAAACAAAAAGAACAGCTGTATAAAATCATCATAAAGCATATATGGCATTAAACCACAAGTCTCAGCAGTACCCATAGCCTGAAAAATAATAAAACCTTGCCTATCTTGGTTGAACACTTATGTTACTGAGTGGAAGTGAATTTGCACATGACTGTATTTTCGGCCCTAGTGTGATCTGACCAAACATGGGATCGCGCCCCGACCAATGTTATGCTATGGGGCAGTGCACATGTCCGATTTTTTTTTTCTTTTCCTCGGAAAGAGTTGGTCTGAGGAAAAAAAATCGCTGCAAGCCTGAGTTTGATCCAGTATTCGGATCGCACTCGGCCATGGAAGTTAATGAGTCCATGGAAAATATTAGGCTGCGCTTGGATGACAACTGAGTGCAGTCCGATTTCCATGGACTGACAGAATGGAGAAGAATTTGCTCTGAGTGTGATTTGCATTATTGACCCTATTATTGACCCTATACGCTTGTGTGGCCCTAGCCTTATGCGGAGTTAAGAAGTTTGTGTCTGTTCCAAAATGAGAGCAAATAAATGGATCCCAAAGGCAATGGCACATGATGGACCCCGCTGGCTTATTTTGGGATCCACCATGGTGCCCAGCTTTGAATCTTTGAAGAGGCCTCCTAACAAACCTCCAGTGCAGATGTGACCTGCTGTTCTGTCTCGTCATCTTCCAGCACAGAGCCCTTCTCTTCCTTGTCCCTTTCCTCTTCTGATGTGCTTGTCTCCTCTTCCTCTGGTTGAATGCTCACTCAGGATATTGCTCTTTGCATATGTATATTTCCCTTCTCTCTGGGAGAGATGAGGACATGTTTGGCAGCGGCTGAAGCCACAGTGACTGACTACAGTTGGCATCACTAATGAACAGATTTGTGTAGAAGCCTCATATATGTAAATTTGCTCATTAGTTGCAGTTGACTCGCAGCTTTGGTCCTCTCTGGGGGGAAGGAAGCTTTTGATTTCTAAGCCAAGTAGGAAGCAACATTTAAAATTTACTTTGTTTCAAGTGCAACAGCATTGCACAATTTCTGCCTTTTAAATAAAAAGGTAAAATGAGGCAGTCCTACCCCATCATAGTTACATGTGTTAGTACACCATTTCAGCAGCTAGACTACACATGGTCTGAGCTGTGTCTATAAGCTGTTAAATCCAAAACTGACTGCTTGCCCTATTCCCAATGTGCTGTATTCACCGCAGGAGTGCTTACCATATTGAGTGTATCCTATAACTGCTAGTACATCTATGTTCACACGCAGTGTTTCTTCCTGCAGAAAATAAGCTGCATTTTACATGATCAGCAAAAGCTATGACATTTCAGAAGTCTGGTGCATTTTTTTTTTCCTGACTGAATTTGAGCTCGGCAGCGTTTTTGAAATCCTGCAGCATGTCAATTTTTTCAGTGTATATGCAGCTTTCTTTCACCCATAAAAAGCAATAAGAAACTGCAATGAAAGCATCATAACATTTTTGGTGATTAAAACTAACTTTATTAACGTGTACAGTAGACAAATCACACATGAAAAAGCAGCAAAAAATCAGAGCATTTTTAATGTCAAGCATTAAAGGGATTGTCCATTCCAAATTGGTAAGTCTGCAGTCACTCTGTGTAACTACAGACTTATGAATCCCCCCAGCGCATGCACTGTGCGCTGCGGGGAGTCACTCGTTTCTGAGCCAGACTGGAGGGTATATATGCGTAAGGCCATGGCCACACTACCAGTATTCGGTCAGTATTTTTCTCAGGAGTGGGAGCCAAAACCAGGAGTGGGTGATAAATGCAGAATTGGTGACTTGTTTCTATTATACCTTTTCTCTGATTGTTCCTCACCTGGTTTTGGCTCCCACCCCTGAGAAAAAATACTGACCAAATACTGATAGTGGGGCCATAGCCTTATACATACTCCCGGACGGTTGCGTCACTAGATGCATGGCGGCCTACCTTAATACAAATGTGTGGAGCGAGGCCACACCCTTTAGACGGGCTCTGTCTGGGAGTATATATAACTCGTACATTCCCTCCGTTCCTGGCTCAGAAACCAGCGAGTCCTTTCAGCGCACAATGCCCGCACTGGGGGGATTCATAAGTCTGCAGTCACACAGAGTGACTGCAGACTTATCGATATGGACCGGACAACCCCTTTAAAGTTTACCTGCAGAAAAGGGAATCACTGGGTTAGTGCTTCCCAGTCTGAGGGCAGCATAAAATATGGATAGAGACTCTGATTCCAGCAATTTGTCAGTTTTTGGGCTTCTTGCTGTAGTCTTGATCAAATCCGTTTTATCTGCAGAAGCTCTGCTAGTCCTCTTAATGATGTGCTCCGTATAATGTTGTCCCCAGCACTGATTGGCAGCTTTCTGTACACTGTGCATTGGCAGTTTTCTGCCAATCAGTGGTAGAAGGCAGGGTAAGACAGAGCTCATGAATATCGAGGTTTTTGTGGCAGAAGCTCATTATTGAAAGGACTAGCAGATCTGCAGCCAAAATAGTTTTATCAAAACTGCAGCAAGAAACTCAGAAAGTGACATACTTGATTCAGATTCTTTCCCCCGCTGCTCTCAGATGGGGCAGATTATCATTAAAGAATACAATTTGGCCACTGTCTGACTAATATACTACTACAGATACATGAAGCGTGTATATCAGGAGCTTTCTGGGAGTGCCCCAGGTAGACTACTAAACATTCCATGTGCCCACCATATGCTGCCCTCCAGATTGTGCTGCTACATAGCACACTATCAATCTGTATTATTGCTCAGGGCTGAACTCTCTGAATACTTGCCATACTTCTCTGGATCATTGTCTGCACTACTGGAATCCTGTTGACTGGTAATGATGACGACCATTGTTAACTAAAAGTAAACAGGCCGAGCAGGATCAGTACAATATAAATATGTCCAAGTTTACTTGACTTTTCATATGGCTTATGTCAATATATAAACTTGTTTGGCATCTAAACAAGATCTCTTTCACTTAGTTATATTTGTGATAATATCCCAACTACTTACCCTAGATATGTTATGGGATTACATCTTTTCCATTAGTTATTTACCAGATTGGACCTCATCGATGAACCCCATTGTAGACATGAGTCGTACATGTTGTCCTTTTCAGCCAATATGATCACTGCTTTTATTTTGAGGCCTTCTTTGTAGAAATAAAAGCTGTTATTTGGTTGCGGTGGCCAACCCCTCCAGTTCTGGTCTTCCCTGGCTTTGATGATTGGAGCCACTCGCTGTATTTTTGCTACAATTATTGGGATGCTGAGTGATCTGCATATTTATGACACTTAATGACCGTGCATTGTCCTGATGTCATCTGTTTGTTTAGATATTTTATACTTTGCTATGTTTATTGGTCTTCAGCTTACTCCTTAGGTTCCTAACCCTAAGGTCTTTGACATCACACACCTTCAAGTATGTGACCTTTGGCTGCTTCACAAGGATATAAGTCCTTATGTCCCTTTTCATATGTGAAGCTCTTGGAATCTAATCTAATTTTTCCGCTCCTCCTTTATTTAAAATCCCTAATGCCACAGGACTATTGTATAGGACTATTGTCTGCCTGTCACTTGCTGTGCCCTCCCATTCGTTTTCCTAAAAAAGGAGCTTTGTAAAGCTATTTTGTTCTCTCTCGGCTGATCAATGTGCTTTGAAGCCTCTTGGTTAAAAGCATTTTCTCTATATCAGTTTCAATTCAGAAATCTCTTTACCTGGGACTGTCTCTTACTTTCTACAAGGCAGTTATGATGCCTGCTTTGCTAAACTGTATGCACCGGCATGGCGAGTTTGCTGCGGATTTACAGGTAGAAAACCCACAGTGCATTACAGTAGTCTCAAACTGGATGACACTCTACTTAAATCCGCAGCGGCCATTATCCTACCATGCGGATTTTAATTATAGTATGCCAATTTATGCCGCAGATTTACACAGCAGGAAAAATATCAATAATACTCCACATTCAACAAGATGGGTTCCTTGAAGGTAATGAGCCTATTCACTACTGACCTAAGCACGGTACCTTTCTAAAATTGCTGCATTTTTAAATGGACTACATTGAAGGGCACGAATGACTGTTGAGTAGTATTGAGCGAGTATGCTCTATTAACCCTTTCGCCGAGTATGCTCGGGCCGAGCTCCGAGTATTTACAGCTGCTCGGTGATAAGGTTAAATCGCTCCCGTGTGCATGATTTGCGACTGTTTGACAGCTTTATTACATGTGAGGAATGTCTATTTCCTACTCATTCCTCACATGTAATAAAGCTGTTAAACAGTTGCAAATCATGCACACGGGAGCGATTTAACCTCCTCACCGAGCAGCTGTAAATACTCGGAGCTCGGCCCGAGCATACTCGGACAGAACATACTCGCTCAACCCTACTGGTGAGCATTGCTTTCATTGTGACAATCACAAAACTGGATATTCTTTTGGTTTTAATAGAAATTTTTTTTTTCTGAATAATTATTTATTAGCTTTTGTTGCCAGCTACTCGCGGTTATTTGGCGCTGGATTAATTTAACCTTGATTTGATCTGCCTACTTATGTGTATTGATGGTCTTTAAAATCTGTTGGTGTCGAGTCATGTCTCGGGCGCTACTTTTATGTAAAATGGAGCAGTATTTCAAAAGAATTGATATTTCTGTATTTCTTACCCAAACAGAAAAAACAACGAGAAATAGTCCAAGATATATGCAAAAATAAGAATATTTATTATAGATTAAATTACATATATAGGGAAGGGGGTCATGGGACTTGTATCCACATGTGAAGATGACTGTGAAAGGACAGGGGCATGCAGTACCGAAGCGATCACATACATATATACACTATACTACATCTAATCCTGTATTGAGACTCCAAGTTGGTCAGAGAAGGGGAGGGCATGTATAGTCATATTACAATATATAATTACACCCAGTCTGTGCCATATTGGAATACCTTAGTCAAATACAGGAGCTCTCATGGAAAACTACATTAAAAAGCAGAAGTAGTGTGTGAAAATTAAGTACACCCTTACTGTTTTCATACAAATTTAGAGGGCAAGTAGCAGCCAGGTGCTGCCCTTATTTGTTCATCAACAGTGGTGAGCATCTCAATGAGAGCAGAAGTTTTGGCAGTTTGCTGGTCTGGAGCATTCGAGCACAGGTTAAGTGGACAACACTCAAAACCGTTGACAAAGCTCCCAGGAGTGGACGTCTGTGCTGGCAAATTCACGCCAAGACCAGACCGTGCGATCCTCAGAGAAAGTCCAAAGAATACAAAAGCTACAGCTCAGACTCTAAAGACCTCTGTTAGCATGTTAAATGTTCATGTCTGTAATGTTAAAAAAAAAAAAAAAAAAAAAAAACCTCCTCCACAAATAAATTGATAGCGTCGAAGGTGGGTTTAGATATAACAGTATAAATTTATTGTGCCATATTCATAATGTGATGCTTTGACCTAATGGAGGTGTAGCTTGATAAAGACCACCGCTAGCTCGAAAAGTCGCATTATGTATATCGCAAAATAAATTTCTACACCCACCTTGGACACTGTTGATTTCTTTGTGGATGATGTCTATAGCCAGATATTTTTTTAATAAATGTAGTGCTACGTTTTCATGGTCTTCACCAAGGGAACATTGGCCACTGGGTAATAATATAGGTGTAATAATATAGTAGGCACCCATGGCCTTGTTTTTTTTGCGGGGTATTAATAATGAGCAGCCTAAAGACATACTCCTAGTGAAACCTGTGAGCATCAACCCTTAAGTAAAAATTATCACTAAATAAAATTGCCCAGATCTCCAGAACATTTTTGATTTTTTTTTTTCGTTTTCATTTTAAATTCATCGATTAGAATAATATAAGTGCAAGAACTGGTGATGGGTGCACAAACCTCAGTGAACTTGAGCCATGTTGTAAAAAACAGCGAGCCCAAATTCCTCCAGAACAATGCCAGAGACTCCTACAGAAAACGATTACTTATTGCTGCTACGGGTGGCTTTACCGGCTGTTGAATCATGGGGTGTACTTAATGTTTCATACACGGCTTCTGCAGTTTGGCCTAGTTTTTGTTAAATCTACAGTAACTGTAATTTGTGTTGTTAATCTGTGGTTGTATTTATCTAATTGTAAGACCTTCTATAAGGACCGGTCATTCTAATGTCCTGATAACATTAAGCCATAGAATTCAAAGAGGGTGTACTTGGTTATTCTCATCGCTGTATATTCATCTGGTACCTTCATATGTAATGAGTGGTGAAGTTTCCAGTTTTGTAAAGTTGTGCTAAGCTGTGAGTTGCAGGTCCTGTCTGTCATACTTGATGCCGCAGACAAACCCGGTATGTTGTGTAACATTCTTGACATTACACGATATGAGCATTGATGAGCGCTTTCATGCTCTTGTTCTATGGAACAAAATTGACCGGAACGCAGCTGCTTTGTTTTTGATACTTCCTAGTACTTGGCTTATGTATCCTCACCCATCCCTCGTAGACTGTGAGCCCTCGCGGGCAGGGTCCTCGCTCCTCCTGTACCAGTCGCTGACTCGTTTTGTTAAGATTATGTAAATGCTTTTGTTATGTATATCCCTATCACATGTAAAGCGCCATGGAATAAATGGCGCTATAATAATAAATAATAATAATAATAACTTTGTCAGTAATGTGTGGATTGCATGTGGTTTGTTTTTTTTTGCCTGTGGATTTTTTGTGCATCTATTGCAATTCTATGAGTAAAATCCGCACATAACTCACATTACCCGCAAGAGAAGATGACATTTTGCGGATTTCAAAAACGCACCGTTGGTCAATTTTACACAACATAACACACATGTTCTCTATAAATCCCATCCACTTTGCTGGTACTGTAAGGCAGTGGGGGATTTTTTTGCAGTGAAAATATGCAATGTCAAAAGCTCATAGTGGGAACATACAACAAGAGTCTAGATTTGGGGCAGGAAGCCACTTTTTTCATATGCGCCCCATCTCTCGTCTCCCAGTGCAGATTGAAGGGAATGTAAGGACCATTGGAGATCAGATCCCAGCAGAAGATGTGCCAATGCCACCCACCGTCGGCACAAGCTGTGAAATAGGTCTGCATGTGTATTACAAAGCTTCACACCATCAGCCGTCTCGCCTTTGTGTAGCTTTTTTTTTCAGTGTGCCGCTATAATTTGAAGCTTTTATTTTTTGGATTTATTTTCCATTTTAGTGGTAGGTAGTTTGTAGGTTACCTTATTTTTAATGCTTACCATATGCAGCATGAGCACAGATGTTCTCTTATGTATCCTGCTCTCTGCCCTGCATCACAGCTGTTGTATTGGTATAGTTAATGCCTTTTGTTAATGTTTAACCTGGTACAAGGTGCCTAGTCATGTCCTGACCTATAAAATGCACGTGATTGCATGTGACATTAAACTCCGATTATGACCTAACCTAGATTAGGACCTATATAATACTGATTGCTTTGCTGTGTCAAATATTCTAGTATGCTAATAACTTTTTACCTTTTAATATATGTATTTGTCCTTTTATATATGTGCAAAAAAAGTAATTTGTGTATTTCTCTCGAAACACCATTTTCCCTAATATATGGTAGATGTTAGAATTATTTGGATTAACTTGTTTTGGATATTTAACCTTTCCCAAAAGAAGTTGAGTGTCTAACGTATATTTGGAAACACTCGCTGGAAAAAGCCGACATACTTTATTATTTCTAAGCATGAAGTATTTTCTGACCTTGTCCCGTCAGGACCCCTGCCCTGGATCTCTCCATAGGAATGCACTTTCATTGTTTCATGTTATTAGTTGTCCTGCCCCTTGTGCTCATAGCAACTCCTGCTGTTTACCGTCCCCGCCTAGCTGCAGACAGGTGAGCAGAGCCTGATCACTTCTCCTATGTGAACAAGGTGTCAAGGAGTTCATGTTCCTGTAGAACATCTCTTCTGCCTAGATGAGATACTTGTCTGGACTCTATTTTCTTTAACTGAAATGTTTATAATGTAGAGATCCTAAATGATGGCTGTCTTTCTAACAAATGTTGCATAAATGAATAGTAATAATTATAATATTATAATATTAACGGCCTTCAGCTTGATCTCGAGCCATGGCGACCTGGATAAACGCTCTGTAGGAAGATCGATCTTGTGCAAGCCTAGAATGTCTTCTAAGCCATTATCTTGGTAGTATCAAGCCATCTGGTTGCTGATCTTCCTCTTCACCTTGGTCCTTCTGTTCTTCCGATCATACCTTCTCCAGTGATTGCTCTCTTTATATTATGTGTCCAAAGTAGACAAGTCTTAGCTTGGTGATCCTTTCTTCTAGTGACATGTCTGGCTTGATTTTTTCCAAAATTGATTTGTTTGTTCTTGCCATCCATGGTATTGATGACATCCTTCTCCAGCACCACATTTTCAAAGGCGTTGATTCTTCTTTCTTGTTTCATTTCTAAATGAATAGTACAAGCGAATATAAGAAACTTTTTTGTACTAATTGTATCTTATCAAAGAAATTTTTCTTCCTTTCTCCACCGAGGAGCCACTTTTTCCACTACCTCCTGAAACCCTCATCCACGCAGAACACCCCCTCCCCCACCCAGCTCAAACCAATCTCAGTCAAAGCAATTCGGACTGCCAGCTTTCAGACGCGTCAGTGTCTTTTAAACTCTATGGAGAGGGTGGTGTGAGGAGCACTCTGCACTGTGAGAGACAAGACACTCTGCAGTAGGATCTGCACGTTCCTATCAGATTTATTTCACTGCAGTGCTGAATTCACAGTTGCACAGCTCAGTTATTCTGTATAAGTCCATGTTGCTCCTGCTTCTGTCTATGTGCCGTCGAGAGAATCGAAGAAATCCATCTGTGTGTATTGTGCATAGGAGACAGAATAGCAACTAGTCTCCATCCACATGTTTAGAAAAAGCTGAAAATTAGAGATCAATCCTGCAGAGGGGAAAACCAGGAAAACATGCGGAATACAAGTCCTATAATAGTCAGAAATAGTGTTAAAGGGGTTTTCCTGTTTTCAAGAATGTTGTAACCCAGGTGCAGTTAGTTGTAGGAAAAAAAAACACACCTGCTTCACTCGCCCTTCTTGGGTGCAGCGTCATGTCGATAGCGCTGCAGCCAATCATTTTTGGAGTCTCGAGTTGTTAACCCTATCAGTGATCTCAGTGATTGGCTGCAGCAGTGTCGTCTTTATTTCATAGAATGTTAGAGTTGGAAGGGACCTCCAGGGTCATAGTGTCCAACCCCCTGCTCAATGCAGGATTCACTAGCTGCAGACTAGCTACACATGAGACACCCGAGACAGCGCTGGAGGAAGGGAAGTTGAGCTAAGCACCGTTTTTAATTTTATATACATTGCTAAAAGAAAATAATAAAAAAAATGGAAAACCTCCTTTAATCTTCATGTGCACACACCAGAAGTTATTTTGAAATATTACCTAAAATGCCAGATACACATTGAGGAAGATCTCCAGTAAATGTTGAACATTGGCAAACACATACTGTTTGCATAGGTGTACTCTAAATTGTATTCACTGTCGCTGTATGATTGCTGCACTGCAGCAGCGAGGAGCTGTAATCTTCATGACATGAAGAAGCGCTGCAGTGTTCCCGAGTCAAACATACCTGGCTGAGATCATATCGCCAGTGCCTGATACATGCTGTTGGATCCACGGGCAGCATGAATCAGCTGTCAGGTTCAAGAGCTTGTACCGAGTATGGAAGCCATGTTTCTGACCGCTGTGGATCCAACTGTGGGACCCTCACCCATCCTAAGAATGGAGCTCTGAAGTGTATGGAACAGAAATCAGAGTGCAGTGCAGTCTCATTAACCATTAATAGACCAGAAAGTTATCCCCTATTTAATAGATTAAGGATAACGCCCATACTTGATGCTAACCATCTGACAAATTCACTTTTAAAGAATAGACCTGTGTGACCGATTTATAAAACAAGAAATAAAGGGTTTATACATAACTGGAATGTTATTGAAATGCCTCTATAAATCTGTACATTCCTATTTGGTATTTTCTAGACATACTGTATATATACACTGGTCATGCATATGTAGAGGAGCAGGGGTCAAGTCATTGAAGGTACAATCTGATGTAGTTAATACCATTCTACTTTTTCTATCCATAGAGCGGTCTTATAAATCCATATAATGTGTTGGTGGTTCGCTGGAATACAGGAATGCTGGCCAACTTGCAGCCCCCCAAGCCTTCTCTTCTTTTGTTTGGGTGGGAAAGATCAGGAACTTTATCTGTAGACATAGGGGCCAGCTAGCGTATGTGGCAGATAACATCATACTTTGGCTAACTGGATTATAGTCATGCCGTAAAGTGATCCAATTTATTTTAATCGCATCAACGTGCTGGCTTGTGTTAGGGTCACTGGGGTAATGACGGGGGGGGGGTGTAAATTCCTAATCTTGTCCCTGTGTTGATTATTGGCCCAGCTAAGGTGAAACTGTCCGATCAAGTATACCAGATCTGTGCAAGTAAGGCAAGTCTAATGTGACATTAACTCTATAAATCTGAGCAGAGCATGGTGTCTGTGGTGATTTATAAAGCAGGTATCCCTTTATTGGTTCCTGATAATACTACAGTGCCTTATAAAAATGAACTCCCTGCATTTTTCCCAAACCCTTTAACTTTAATCTTTTTCTTTGACTGTTACGATCTGTAACAAAAGCATACTTTTTAGAAATATTTGCTTTTATACGCATTAGTTACTCTCAATAGATCTGATTAATACACAATTACTTTCTTCTATTGTGTGTTTGTTTCCTGTGGGATCAGATTTGCTTTTCCAAACCATCAGGGTTACATGATGAAATCAGTAGAGAAGCATGTACAACAGGCCAATTAATATGATCACATATGGCCGAGATGGGACAGCATAAATGACTGATGGCGGCCCGAGACGCTGACACTGGAGCGTTTTGGTAACACGAGCACCAGACAAGCGTTCATTTCCAGCCAGAATAGCTTACTTTTCTTTTTTTAAAGCACATTTACTGTTGTCTCAATTTGTAAGAATGGATCAACCTAAGGCAGAGGTTTAACAAGACTCTTGATCTTGGCATACTTTACTAGTGTATGCTAGGTTTGATGTAAGAACTGTGATCACAGAGGATGGGAAAGACCTTCTTTTGCTTTCTACTTATTAGAGAATCAGAATGAGTTTAAAAAAAAAATCGCAGCATGCCCCATCAGATTCTATTTTACAATCAAAAATGACCAATAAGTCGGTGCAAAGCAAAAAAAATAATCTGTTAAATGGATCACAAAAACAAGTAGTTTTGATCCATTGAACAGATCTGCGTTACATTGATGCATAAAAGCTGTAGAAACTCTCTATTCCTTTCAATGGGAGTTACGGAAATGAGAGCGTTCAACCACTTTCCGCTGTTCGGAGCTGGACGGGGTTATTCCCGCTCAGCCATGAAAGTATGAGATGGAAGTAAGACAAAGCTGATGGCTAAGAAGAGCGATGAAGGTATGTTTAGAAGTATGACTTCAATATAAACCACGGCAAACAAATAAAACCTACTAAGCACTATGCCATCGCCATTACTAACCACCTGCATATAATCTAGGTCTTTTATGGCCAATAAATAAGTGCAGCATTCGAATAAATGCTGGGTTAAGACATTGCTGTACCTAAAATAGCCACGCTCCTGCAAGGCCTTCAATTAAAGAGTTTTAGTGAAGGTCGGATGTATTAACTGTGATTCATCAGCTCTGCTTTGTTCACTCACTGCTTAGCAATATGGTTATTTGGGAGGAAAACCACAGAACTGCTTTTATGAGGTCTGTGGCGTCTATATATTCATATTGGGTTGACTGCTTTTAAACCACATCAATGGTTTGAGTTTAGTCAATTGCTGTTTCCTAATTCTGGATTTGGTTAGCCCTACTTTTTTGAAGTGTAAATCTTAGTTTCACATAACTTAGTTTACTGATCTTGAAGGGGTTGCCAACCATTAATGAGAACCTGTCACCAGGTCAAAAGAAGCCTTTTTAGTTCTTATTTTATTCCCACTTCTCCCCTGAGGATTCAGTTTCTTCATAGTTCTGTTTTTTTCTAAAGCCACCATGGGCCTTTTTTATTTACCAAGGGGTCAGTGCTCACCGGATTATCTGGAGGCTTGTCTTTAGGCTCCTCGGCATTATTATTCTGTGATGTTCGCTCTATTTTAAAGAACCTAATAAGAAGGACCCAGTTATACCCAGTTTGATGATCTGAGAAGTCTGGATCGAAGTGGTCTTCATGAAATATTTTTTGTCCAAAAGCCATACCTTCAACTTGGAAACAATGTTCAGAGACTAAACTGGGCACGAAAACCTAGAAGCTGGGGTGCAGAAAAATTGCTGCAGGTGCGCCGAACTGATAAGTTAAAATTTTAAAGATTTGGTTCTAAAAGAAGGCAGTTTTGTTCCTTGAAGGGTACAATAATGTGTCTACAGGCAACAGTGAGCCATGTTGGAGGTTAAATGCAAGATTGGGGCTGCTTTCAGCAAATAGAGTTGGCAGTTTGGCAAGGATTAATGGTGCCCTCACTTTTAAGAAATACAGGCAGATACTTATCCATCATGCAATACCATCTGATTGGCTCCAAATTTATTCTACAATTGTATGGCTGCCCCAAATATACAGCCAAAGCTATTAAGAGCGATCTTCAGCGTAAAGAAGAACAAAGCATCCTGGAAGTGATGATCTGGCTCCCATAGATACATGAAGAGACCAGATTTGTGAGAGTCTTACATCTGCAGAAGATCTGTGGTTAGATCTCCAAGATGTTTGGAGCAACCTCCTTACCAAGTTCCTTCAAAAGTATTTGACTTCAAAACCGCACCAATTATTCTAGGCTTGCAAAACGTATTTGATTTTAGATTTCTCTTTATTTTTATCAGTTAACAAAATGTAAAGTGAATTAAGTAAACTATTAACACTTCTATTTTCAAAGCATTCTTACTTTGTAGCATTTTTTCTAAACCTACCCAAAAATACTTTGAAAATCCAACCTGGAACTATGTGTCTCGGCACCTTCTCCCCACTTCAATCACTTTGACTGACAGGTCAATGCACACAGGGAGAGACCTGTCAATCTAGTGGGGTGGGGAAAAACCTCTGGGCACCTTACTTGGTCTAGTTAGCCGAAACACACAGTTCCTGGCTGATTTTTCAAAGTATGCTTTCTGTGAAATTCTGCAGTATTTCATAGTAAACACTTCTGCTATAACGCTGCCAGACTTTAATGCATGTGGCCATGGTTCCAGTAGCATTATTCCAATGACTGGTTCTCTTTAAATATCTCATCCATGTAATCATAATAAAACTAACAGTTTAGGCAAAGTGCTTGTGGATGTGCATGCTCAGTAACTCTACAGCCAACTTTCTCCAAAGTGATCCTCTTTTTACTGCAAAGCAGAGAACAAAAAAGATCTTTCTGCCTTGTGGCAGAGCATCAGTAGTATTATGACAGCAAAGCTGAGAAGACTTGTCTACCAGGGAAAAGACTTTTTTAGGTGCCAGACGAGGAAGGAGATTGCTTCTGTCCAAATTCTGCCCCCCAGATTTTTGCTTTTTAATCTGAGAGCACCATGATGTGTGTGGGCAGGGACCCTGATTTTAGAGATGTCATTTACTGGTCTGCTATTGTACTTTCAATAAAATCACTATTTTTAAGAGAGATTATCACTAAAGGATTAGTTGCCTTGTGCCATGTAGTCATTCTGCTCTGCGTAACCCCTCCCTCACCACTGATGAGCAGCTTTCTGACTATGTAGACAGCTGCCATTCAGTGGTGTGGCGGGGTTACACAGAGCTCAACATTCAGAGAACTGCTAGATCTGCAGCAGATAAAAGTGATTTTATCAAAATGCCACCAAGCAGATCAGTAAGTGACACATCACTGGAATCAGGGTTTTTGTCCCCACATTATTCTGTGCTCAGATTACATAGCAAATGCCTGGTGACAGATTCCCTTTCACATCCATATGGTGGAAAAACTGTTTTTATTTTTTTAAGAAACCCTGATAATAATGGTAATGATGCTGATGCAACATAAACCAGAAAAAGATCTTTGAAAACAGACCAAATTATACTAGGGCTGCATTTTTACCGTATTACCATGCTGGATAAAAATTTGGTTTCTAAATCTTTCAGGGTTTTGGCATTAAAATGGTTTGAGAGAACACATTTTAAAGGGAATCTGTCTTCAGAAAATAACCTATTGTTTTATGTTAAATGTTTCCACCCGAGCCAGCAAGCACTTGCAGTAAGGTCAATTACACGTGTCTGTTCTAGTCGTCATCTTATTATGGGAAAGCTGAAGACAGATTACTGGAACTCCTGAATTCAGCTCAGATTTGCCGTATGTGACTTTCAAGTAATCATCTCCATAAAGGAACACCCGGAGCATACACCTCATGACTTCACCTACATGTCCTGCCAGCGTATCTTGCCAATGAGGACTAGTAATCCGTGATTTCGGTTTTTTTGGATTGCTATAAATGCTGAGTCAGACCCTCATATGCCGGGTCAACGAAAACTACAGTCTTACCGGTATTTCTTGTTTATTCTGTTGTGTATTCACTGGCCGTAAGAACTAGATGAAACCTATAATTTTTTTTTTAGAAATGAGGATTAGGTCTTAGTCATCAGAAGAACTGAAAACCCCTTTTGTTATAGCTCATTTACCTATCCCCATCTACATGCACTTGTATTGCTCCTTCTGTTGTTGCCTTCCAGATACAGTATATGGAGACTTATTGGTTACTTTCGGCAGCCGCTGCTCGGCATTTACAGCTATAGTTGGTTACAGAGTTTCTCTGTAATATTGGCGGATAGGCTAGCCAACCATTTACAGCAAGCAGAAATGTTCAATATGCCATTGAAACTGGATGACATTTTATGCAAGAAAAATAACACATTTTGTGCAGTTAGGTTTTTTTTTCATTGATATCGGAGAGGCATGTTTGCAAACTTCATTGTAAGGACACCAATATGACCAAACAAGTTAAAAGAAACATCAACAGGACAATACTTAAAAAACCACAATGTTAAAAAAGGGGAGGTGGGGGAGCATAAACCCCATGAACCATACATGGTCATGTATCAGTAATATAACGAGTAAATATATTCGTATATAAAGATAGGAATTATAATTGCCAAAAGTGAATGATCACTCTCTGAGGAGTGATCATGATAAACATCAAAGCCACAAATGTGGATGATTAAAAAATAAGTCAAAAGAAATTACTGACCCGGATTCATAGTGGAGATGCCACCGCCCCACACTCCAACGCGCGTTTCACACAAGCTTCCTCAGGGAGTGATCATTCACTTTTGGCAATTATAATTCCTATCGTTAAATACTTGTCCTTCTGTGCACTTCATATATGAATATATTTACTCATTATATTGCTGCTACATGACCATGTATAGTTCATGCTTCTCTGCCTTCTATTTTATAGTCCTGTTGATGTTTCTTTTATCTTCTTTTGTCATATTGATGTCCTTACAATAAAGTAAATAGTCTGTTAATCCTTTCGGGGTTATCTATTGATTATTCAGAGCAGTTCTTTTGGTTATATAGTTGATTGTTTGCTTGAATTAGTGCTTCAGTGCACTTTTATGTTTGTGATTAGGGTTATATTACTTCTACTATACGTATCATGATTGCAAACTTGCCAAGTTCTGCTGGTAGGGTCCAGGTGAGGAGAGGTGTAAATCCTGTACATGCTATTTACTGGGAATTGTGTACAACAGCCATACAGAAAAGGGAAGAGCACACGCCATGCTAGTGATGCCAATATATCAAACCACTTGAATTTGGTATATTGGCCCACATTTATAAAGCATATTATATCAGCTTTTGACATAACTTATGTCTCAAAAATTTGCAAATAGTCCCCAAATTTTTGTTTTTTTGTATCATGCTTGCCAATCATTGAAGAAGTGGACATGAAGTACAACAAAGGGATGTGGTGAACAACAGAACCATTGCACATATTGGCACAAATCTGTACCTGTTCATCTCAGATGTAGATTTAATTTTCTTACTTTAGGACAGGCTAAAATTGCAGCAAATTTATTAGATGGTGTGCACCTTTTAACAAATTTTGTGCAGTGATCGTTGATAAATCTGCCCCATCTATAGCTTAATTTTGATAGTTTGCACTGTTTACTATGTTCACTTCCATTATATCATAAGCCAAAAATTTATTTTATTTTTTTATGAATAACATTGTAGGTATCCTAGCGAATGTGTACAGGTTACTCATAAAACCCTCAGCATAGTATATATAATATATACAGTACAGACCAAAAGTTTGGACACACCTCATGTAAAGATATTTCTGTATTTTCATGACTATGAAAATTGTACATTCACACTGAAGGCATCAAAACTATGAATTAACACATGTGGAATTATATACTTAACAAAAAAGTGTGAAACAACTGAAAATATGTCTTATATTCTAGGTTCTTCAAAGTAGCCACCTTTTGCTTTGATGACTGCTTTGCACACTCTTGGCATTCTCTTGATGCGCTTCAAGAGGTAGTCACCGGAAATGGTTTTCCAACAATCTTGAAGGAGTTCCCAGAGATGTTTAGCACTTGTTGGCCCTTTTGCCTTCACTCGGCGGTCCATGTCACCCCAAACCATCTCGATTGGGTTCAGGTCTGGTGACTGTGGAGGCCAGGTCATCTGGTGTAGCACCCCATCACTCTTTTTCTTGGTCAAATAGCCGTTACACAGCCTGGAGGTGTGTTTGGGGTCATTGCCTGTGGAAAAATAAATGATGGTCCAACTAAACGCAAACCGGAAGGAATAGCATGCTGCTGCAAGATGCTGTGGCAGCCATGCTGGTTCAGTATGCCTTCAATTTTGAATAAATCCCCAACAGTGTCACCAGCAAAGCACCCCCACACCATCACACCTCCTCCTACCATGCTTCACGGTGGGAACCAGGCATGTAGAGTCCATCCATTCACCTTTTCTGCGTCGCACAAAGACACGGTGGTTGGAACCAAAGATCTCAAATTTGGACTCATCAGACCAAAGCACAGATTTCCACTGGTCTAATGTCCATTCCTTGTGTTCTTTAGCCCAAACAAGTCTCTTCTGCTTGTTGCCTGTCCTTAGCAGTGGTTTCCTGGCAGCTATTTTACCATGAAGGCCTGCTGCACAAAGTCTCCTCTTAACAGTTGTTGAAGAGATGTGTCTGCTGTTAGAACTTTGTGTGGCATTGACCTGGTCTCTAATCTGAGCTGCTGGTGACTCGGATAAACTTATCCTCAGAAGCAGAGGTGACTCTTGGTCTTCCTTTCCTGGGGCAGTCCTCATGTGAGCCAGTTTCTTTGTAGCGCCTGATGGTTTTTGCAACTGCACTTGGAGACACTTTCAAAGTTTGCCCAATTTTTCGGACTGACTGACCTTCATTTCTTAACGTAATGATGGCCACTCGTTTTTCTTTACTTAGCTGCTTTTTTCTGGTCATAATACAAATTCTAACAGTCTATTCAGTAGGACTATCAGCTGTGTATCCACCAGACTTCTGCACAACACAACTGATGGTCCCAACCCCATTTATAAGGCAAGAAATCCCACTTATTAAACCTGACAGGGCACACCTGTGAAGTGAAAACCATTTCCGGTGACTACCTCTTGAAGCTCATCAAGAGAATGCCAAGAGTGTGCAAAGCAGTCATCAAAGCAAAAGGTGGCTACTTTGAAGAACCTAGAATATAAGACATATTTTCAGTTGTTTCACACTTTTTTGTTAAGTATATAATTCCCCATGTGTTAATTCATAGTTTTGATGCCTTCAGTGTGAATGTACAATGTTCATAGTCATGAAAATACAGAAAATTTTTTAAATGATTAGGTGTGTCCAAACTTTTGGTCTGTACTGTCCATATGAGTCAGACTAGTAAATGAAGGAATATCCTCTAAGGCTATAGTGTCAGTGGAATGTCCCCGCAGCCCTTTGTGTGCGCATTGGTCTCTTTTCAGTGTTTCTCACACACAGCCTTGGGAGAAATTAATATGCATGTCATATATATATTATATATATGACGTTAGGAGGATCCGTCCTTGAGCATACACGCTGTATGTCGGGTAATTCTTTTTGTTAATCCTTCTTGCCTAGCAAGCCTAGGAACAGAGCGCTTCCATGATCACGGGAGGTTTAACTCTTCAGGTGTAGAAGCCGATCTATGTGGTAAGGAATGTTATATTCCAGGAAATTCTTCTTCAAATAAGCAATAAAGTGCATCGGATGCAACTCATTCTGTGTAAGGATAGCTGAAGATTTGGCTTGCTTTTACAGTTTTATTTCCCATTTCTGACTTTTTCATCTCGTATGGAAATGATCTGTTAATAAATTGTGAAGTGGTTACTCTGTGAAAGCGTGCAGCCTTTCATAAGACGCAGCCCGTTTATAGAAGGATTTTATGTTTAGAAAGTGTTCAGCCGGGCATTTAATGAGAAACAGAGCTCACCACTGAGAAAAAGAATGTTCCTGTAATTATGTCGCAGCTCGCTGGGATTGGGTGAAGGCCCTCGAAATGAGGCAGTCTACATGGCTTATCATGCCTGGACCATTTTGTAGAGACAGTGTAAGGTATGGGTTCCTGCTGAAAAAATGTGACAAAACATTTTAGATAATGAGATTTAGTCCCAGTCCTGCTATGCAGTTAAAGGGAATTTGTCATGTCCCCAAACGCTATTAGCCTCCAGATATGGTATTAATCTGATGGTTAAATGGGTTTTCCACTACTCGTCAACCCCTTCTCAATCCCTTTGCCCCCCCCCCCCCCCCAGTAAAATAATGTCAATTAATTCTGGAGGAGAGGAGACTGAGGCCAGCACAGCCTCAGGGATCGCTTGACACAACAATGTCATGTGAGCCCAGTGACAGCCAGTCATGACACCACTGGAATGGCGCCGGCACCAAAGGTAAATATCAGGGCGCAGTCAGATGGTCGTATTACTTGTGATGGTATAGCATTGCATCCCATCGCAATCCTCGGACTGGCCATCAGCTTTCCTGACCTGAGCATGACCGTTGCATAAAAACACATGCTGTCACACTAAGATCAGGAGAGCCAATGGCCAGTCTGAGGATTGCGATCCTCGCGCTAGTAATACGGCTGTCTGACTGCACCCTTATTGTTTTACTAAGTGGGAA
Source organism: Phyllobates terribilis (assembly GCF_046119375.1). Classification (NCBI taxonomy): domain Eukaryota; kingdom Metazoa; phylum Chordata; class Amphibia; order Anura; family Dendrobatidae; genus Phyllobates; species Phyllobates terribilis. Next base: position 474,439,523 of record NW_027362764.1, on the reverse strand, counting down.
ACATAGGGATTGAGAAGAGGTAGTGGACAGCCTCTTTATTAAGGTTTCTGTCTGGCTGCTTTACTGAAGTCCAGTTACCAGGAGGAATTTAACTTCATTTCTTCTGGGAGCCGCCAGCTTTCGGTCACAGAGGTGTGTCCGGAGCTGCTACATCATCGATGACTACACAGTGAGTGGTGGCTGTGACATGTCCTTGGTACTTTGATGGACAACTCGCTCTGTAGCGCATCTGTGCAGAGCAAGCTCTTATAGTGCTGGGAAGTGCTTACCGCCACTGTTCACAATGTTGTGAGCTGTGGCTATAGCCGCTCTGAGTACGCCTAAAGATAGTGGCTACTGAGAGCAATAAATGTTATTTTCTACCAGTAACCGCGCTGGACAGCACTGTAATGCTATTAATCTGCAGGTTAATAACATTTGGCTACATGACAGGTTCCCTTTTAAAGAGGATCTGTCCTCTCTTGTTTTAGCAAATACTTGAATTCCCCATAAATGCAAACAATCCTGGACAATCTTTTCTACTTTATGCCACCCCTCTGTTATTGGCCTTGGAAATGTGTGAATGAGTTAACAGCTGGGCATTGTCAGTAGGATGTGACAGTCTGACACTGTCAGGAATGTTCCACGTTAGAAACTTGGACAATATGACGATTGCAGCAAAACATTGCTCATTATTCACCTTTACACATGTGGCTACAATACAAAAGCAAACTGTCTGCTGCTGCAATGCAAAACCAAACAAGCATGAGCATTGATTCAGCAGCTCTATGGGGATGCTAAGATTTATATAAGCATGTCATATTTTTATTTTAAATTTGCTTTGCTGCTATATTTGCTATACTTAAGGTTCGGTTTGAGGTTCTTAGTGCACATTTTGATCAACTTGTGTGAGCCCACTTGCCAGACAAGATCCCGTTGTTCAGGTGCGTTTGCATACCAGACAGTGTACCTGTACAAGAAGACTTGCCGTCTAAATCAGCAGAACTACTGAGCTCCATGATTGGCTGCAGCGGTCACTGTAGTCGTGAATTCAGCACTGCAGCAAATGCACAGACGCTGGAGTAGTGGCAGAAAGCAGGTACTGGATCCAAGAAGATCTGTGTTTGGTGTTTTACAACTATACTATTGTTTGGGTACCACGTTTGTGAAAGTGGAAAATCCTTTTATTCTACCAGTGCTGTTCTCTTGCATGGTATTATAGCTCCTATAGGATAAGAAACCCTTGGGGCGCCATACTACTTATTCTTGATAAATATTGATCATGCAAAACAATGAGTAGGCAAATTGCTCCAAGGGCAATTTCTATCTTTTTACATTTAGTTTTACAAATCCTCAATTAATGGCCTAAAGCTGAAAATAAACTGAAGAATTGAAGAACGATAAAAAATGTTGAGGAGCTGCAGTGAGTGGAATAAACAAGCAGCAGTATTGAACCACAAAGCCCCCCAAGGTGAAATGAATAGCCGCATGTTATGGTGGGTAACACAGAACTCTAGTTTTGGTGATTTATGATATTGTATGTGTATTTAAAATAGTAGTTAATAATGGGGAACAACATTTTAATCCTTTTGGAGGAGATTGTAATTATCCTACATATAGGTTGAACATTAAAACTATGTCATATAATAATAATAATAATAATAATTTTTATTTATATAGCGCCAACATATTCCGCAGCACTTTACAATTAAGCGGGGACATGTACAGACAATAAATTCAATACAAGGTAAGACAGTTTAAACCAGGGGTCTCAAGCACGCGGCCCTCGGCCTTCAGGCTGCTTCATGCGGCCCGCAGGCACCATAGACCCCGATCGCGGCCCGGTCCAGGAGCTACCGGCAGCTGCGCTTCAGTTCAGTGTATTGCCGCGCAGAGACCGACTCTCTGCACAGCAATACCATTGTCAGCCGCCGGCCTATCAGAGGCCAGCAGCTGACATCTGCGTCCCAGCGCAGCAGCGTATGACGTCACTGACATGCGCAGATGTCAGCTGCTGGCCTCTGATAGGCTGGCGGCTGCCACTGGTATTGCTGTGCAGAGAGCCGGTCTCTGCGCGGCAATACACTGAACTGAAGCGCAGCTGCCGGCAGTTCCTGGACCGGGCCACGATCGGGGTCTACGGTGCCTGCGGGCCACAGGTGCAGAAAGGACGCAGAGGGAACGGAGGACAAGTGAGAAGAATCTTTTTTTTTTTTCTCTTGTATGTGTAGAACGGCACAAGAGACAGTCCTTCAAGATGGGGACCAGGCTGGGGACAGTCCTTCAAGATGGGGACCAGGCTGGGGACAGTCCTTCAAGATGGGGACCAGGCTGGGGACAGTCCTTCAAGATGGGGACCAGGCTGGGGACAGTCCTTCAAGATGGGGACCAGGCTGGGGACAGTCCTTCAAGATGGGGACCAGGCTGGGGACAGTCCTTCAAGATGGGGACCAGGCTGGGGACAGTCCTTCAAGATGGGGACCAGGCTGGGGACAGTCCTTCAAGATGGGGACCAGGCTGGGGACAGTCCTTCAAGATGGGGACCAGGCTGGGGACAGTCCTTCAAGATGGGGACCAGGCTGGGGACAGTCCTTCAAGATGGGGACCAGGCTGGGGACAGTCCTTCAAGATGGGGACCAGGCTGGGGACAGTCCTTCAAGATGGGGACCAGGCTGGGGACAGTCCTTCAAGATGGGGACCAGGCTGGGGACAGTCCTTCAAGATGGGGACCAGGCTGGGGACAGTCCTTCAAGATGGGGACCAGGCTGGGGACAGTCCTTCAAGATGGGGACCAGGCTGGGGACAGTCCTTCAAGATGGGGACCAGGCTGGGGACAGTCCTTCAAGATGGGGACCAGGCTGGGGACAGTCCTTCAAGATGGGGACCAGGCTGGGGACAGTCCTTCAAGATGGGGACCAGGCTGGGGACAGTCCTTCAAGATGGGGACCAGGCTGGGGACAGTCCTTCAAGATGGGGACCAGGCTGGGGACAGTCCTTCAAGATGGGGACCAGGCTGGGGACAGTCCTTCAAGATGGGGACCAGGCTGGGGACAGTCCTTCAAGATGGGGACCAGGCTGGGGACAGTCCTTCAAGATGGGGACCAGGCTGGGGACAGTCCTTCAAGATGGGGACCAGGCTGGGGACAGTCCTTCAAGATGGGGACCAGGCTGGGGACAGTCCTTCAAGATGGGGACCAGGCTGGGGACAGTCCTTCAAGATGGGGACCAGGCTGGGGACAGTCCTTCAAGATGGGGACCAGGCTGGGGACAGTCCTTCAAGATGGGGACCAGGCTGGGGACAGTCCTTCAAGATGGGGACCAGGCTGGGGACAGTCCTTCAAGATGGGGACCAGGCTGGGGACAGTCCTTCAAGATGGGGACCAGGCTGGGGACAGTCCTTCAAGATGGGGACCAGGCTGGGGACAGTCCTTCAAGATGGGGACCAGGCTGGGGACAGTCCTTCAAGATGGGGACCAGGCTGGGGACAGTCCTTCAAGATGGGGACCAGGCTGGGGACAGTCCTTCAAGATGGGGACCAGGCTGGGGACAGTCCTTCAAGATGGGGACCAGGCTGGGGACATTACAACAATATGGGGCCCAGTATGGAATATTACGACAAGATGGGGACAAAGATGGGGGGGGGGGGACATTACAAGATGCAGACCAGGGTGGGGCACATTACTACAAGATTTTGGCAGAAAAACTTCAAAATAAAGCATGAAAAAATATTTTGCCTGTTTTATTATCGCCACATCCATAACGCCCTAAGCTATAAAAAATAAAACGGCAAAAATGTTCAAAAAGTGTATAGAAAAAAAAATGGTATCACTAAAAATGTCGCTTTGTCCTGCAAAGAATGCGGCCCCCCAAATTTTTTTCCGTGTGCGGCCCATATACCCAGCCGAGTTTGAGACCCCTGGTTTAAACAGTTACATCAGGAGTGAGGTCCCTGCTCTCAAGCTTACAATCTACAAGGAAAAGGGGGGACACAATAGGTGAAAAGTGCTTGTTATTTCAGGTCAGGCAATTATAATAAGTCGGGATTATCATATAAAGCTGTATGATCCGGTCATCAGTCTGTATGTTCAAGTGCAATAATAAAGTATCGAGTGCAGTTATCGTGTGCATGGAGGGTGTAGAGACCGATGAACAGTAGGGAGCAGATTCTGAATAGTATTTAGGAGGGAACAGGGGACAGTTAGTTTACTGGGTATTTGAGGTGGTAGGCTTGTTTAAAGAGATGGGTTTTTGAAGCGCGCTTGAAGACATCGGGGCTAGGCATCAGTCGGATCATCTGGGGTAGAGCATTCCAGAGAACTGGCGCAGCGCAAGAGAAGTCTTGGAGACGGAGGTGCGAGGTTCGGATTATGGGGAATGTTAGTCTTAGGTCATTTGTGGAACAGAGGGCACGTGTAGGATGATAGACTGAGATGAGAGAGGAGATATAAGGTGGTGCAGAACTGTGGAGAGCTTTGTGGGTGAGAGCAATGAGTTTATATTGGACCCTGTAGCGAATGGGTAACCAGTGTAATGACTGGCACAAGGTGGAGGCATCGGTGAAGCGGCTGGACAGAAATACGACCCTGGCTGCCACATTCAGGACGGATTGGAGAGGGGAAATTTTGGTAAGAGGGAGACCTATCAGAAGAGAGTTGCAGTAGTCCAGACGAGAGTGAATAAGAGCGACAGTAAGAGTTTTAGCAGTTTCAAAAGTGAGAAAAGATCGGATTCTGGAGATGTTTTTAAGATGCAGGTGACAAAAGCGAGTGAGTGATTGGATATAGGGAGTAAAAGAAAGGTTAGTGTCGAATATGACCGCAAGGCAGTGGGCGTGCTGCTTGGGAGTTATGGTTGAACCCTCCAAGGTAATTTCGATGTTAGATAGAGTTAGGTTAGTAGAGGGGGGAAACGCAAGAAGTTCAGTTTTGGAGAGATTCAGTTTAAGATAGAGGGAGGACATGATGTTAGAGACAGCAGACAAACAATCCTTGGTATTTTGTATTAGGGTAGGGGTGATGTCAGGGGAAGAAGTGTATAATTGGGTGTCGTCAGCATAGAGATGATACTGGAACCCAAATCTGCTGATTGTTTGTCCAATAGGGGCAGTGTATAGAGAAAAGAGGAGGGGGCCTAGGACTCAGCCCTGCGGAACCCCGATAGTAAGGGGATGAGGAGGGGAAGAGGAGCCGGCAAAAGATAGTGAAGGAGCGGTCAGAGAGGTAGGAGGAGAACCAGGAGAGAACGGTTTCCTTGAGGCCTATAGAGCGGAGCATAGTGAGGAGGAGCTGGTGATCCACAGTGTCAAATGCTGCAGAGCGATCCAGGAGAATGAGCAGGGAGCAGTGACCTTTGGATTTGGCTGTTAGTAGATCATTATAGACTTTAGTGAGGGCAGTTTCAGTGGAGTATAAGGAGCGGAAACCAAATTGTAGAGGGTCGAGGAGAGAGTTATCTGAGAGATAGCGGATTAGACGGGAGTGGACCAAGCGTTCCAGGAGTTTAGAGATGAAAGGAAGGTTAGAGACAGGTCTGTAGTTAGTAGTGCAGTTCTGGGCCAGGGATGGCTTTTTAAGTAAAGGGGTTATGATGACCTGTTTAAATGAGGAGGGAAAGATACCTGAAGAAAGAGAGAGGTTAAATATTTTAGTCAGGTGAGTGGTGACCACCAGTGAGAGGGACTGCAGGAGATGTGAAGGAATGGGGTCACTGTTGCAGGTTGTAGGCCGAGAAAAAGCAAGGAGCTGTGTAACTTCTTCTGTAACAGGCTCAAAGATGGCAAGTGAGCTTGAAGTGCGGCAGGAAAGGGGATCCAGGCACTGAGGAGATTGGGCTGAGATGTCCTTTTGGATGTGGTTGATTTTTTAAAAGAAATAAGTGGCCAGATCCTCCCTGCTGAGGTTGGTGGTGGGGGCTTTAGGTTTCAGGAGGGAGTTTAAGGTTTCGAAAAGTTGTTTTGGATTGTTGGACATTGAAGTGATGAGGGTGGTGAAGTAGGATTGTTTGGCCAGATGAAGGGCAGCGTTATAGGTTTTGAGCATGAATTTATAGTGGATGAAATCCTCTGCTAAAAGAGATTTTCTCCACTGATGCCCAGCACACCTTGAGCAACGTTGAAGAAAACGTGTTTGCATCGTGTGCCAGGGCTGCCGTTGTCTGTGTCGGGTCTTTCTGCTTGTAGAAGGAGCTGCTTCATCAAGGGCGCTCTTCAGTGTATTATTGTAGTGTGACAATGCTATGTCTGGACAGGAGAAGGAGGAAATGGGGGGCTAAAGATGTGTGGAGATTGTCCATAAGCTGCTGGGTATTAATGGTACGTGTATTCCTATAAGTATGGTAAGTGGGGGTGTCCCGGGTGAGGAGACAATTCTTGACAGAGAAGGAAAGAAGGTTGTGGTCCGAGAGCGGGAGAGGGGAGTTGGTAAAGTCATCCAGCGAGCAGAGACTGGAAAAAAACAGGTCCAGAGTATTCCCGTCTTCATGGGTAGGAGAATTAGTAAACTGTGAGAGACGGAACGAAGAGGTTAGAGAAAGTAGATGAGAGGCAGATTGGGAGAGGGGATCATCGATGGGGATGTCACAGGATAGAAAGTGAGGAAGCCAGGTGGGTGGCAAAGTGATCCAAGAACTGGTGGGAGGAGCTAGAGGGCGATACACAACCGCCACTCGCAGGGAGAAGGGTTTTTAAGAGTCTGATGGTGTGGACTTCAAAGGAAGGAAACATAAGTGAGGGAACTGGGGGGATGACCTGGAAAGCACATTGTGAGGAAAGGAGCAGACAAACACCTCCACCCTGTCTGTTGCCAGGTCTGGCGGTATGTGAGAATTTCAGCCCACCAAACAAGAGAGCAGCAGCAGCGGTGGTGTCTGGCTGCTGAATCCAGGTTTCTGTGATAGCCAGAAGGTTAGAGAGGAAAAAATCGTGGATATAAGTTAGTTTGTTACACACAGACCGTGCGTTCCAGAGAGCACAATGGAAATCGATAGGAGAGGGCATGCACTGAACGTTAATAAGATTAGCAGGGTTTCTATATGCAGCTGGAGGAGAGTAATGTATGCTAGTGGAGGGGGGCCCAGGGTTGGAGGAGATGTCGCCTGCGACTAGTAAAAGGAGAAAGAGCAGGTGGTGCAATGATTTGTATGAACGTTTTGAGTGCTGTGTGGAGGTAGAGGATGGTTTGCAGTGGGTGAGGAATGTCAGTAGAGCCTCAGAGTTATACATGGGAGAGGGGAGAAGGGAGGGGTGGATATGGAGAGAGTGCACAGAATGTGTTAAAGGGCGGGCGAGTTGTGAGAAAGCAGAAGTGATAACAAATAAAAAGCAGATTGATAAGACTAATGCATAATGCAGTATGACTGACCGAGAAGCATGTTTGTATGAATATCTTATGCACCTTACCTGTCTCCTGCCCTGTCCAACTGCCATTGTATAACTGCACTTTTAACTATTGCACTTAAAATCTATTGCACGTGTGACCCAGCACGCGTGCTATCCCGAGCCAGAGAGCCAGAGCTGAATATATCTACTAGAATCCAGCACCAGTTGGTCATACTGAGTCAATTAGCACAAGGCCAGAGCAGGCAATATTATGCAGGGTAAACACCCAATATTAACCCTGGAACGCATACCTGGGGCCTAGCAGGCCCGCCCTGTTAATTGTTTTCTATTTTCTGCAAGATTACTTTAGTTAGAATTTTGAAACTCTAGGTATTCCTCAGAAATATAGTTGTTTGTCATTTCCAGTTGTTCATTTATTTTTATGTTACAGGCATTTTCGGTATAACAACTCTTTTTTGAAAATACCCATTTTTATGGTCATGCGTTCTAGGGTTAAACAAAGAGGCCATAAAACAGTGAAATAGAAAGCTTTGAACACTAAAATAGAAACAGGAAAAAAAAAATAAAAAATCTTAGAAGATTCCCTATTCCAGTATCTGGCTCATTCTCTTGGTGGTGTTATGGAGTTTTACTGTAGATAAAAACTATTCAGAAAATATATACAATTGATACGTTTTAGTTTGGTCATTTCCTTTTGAATGATGTAGTAATATCAATCACCACTTTGTTTCTGTAATATACATTGTAATGGCCTGGATTGGAGATTAACTTTATCCGGTCAGTTTAATCCATTAGATGACAAATTTTGCCCATTTGCACACTTAGGGGTCAATTCTACATGGTGCATATGCCATGGAAAATCTGGACAGAAAACTTGCATATTACCGTCACACCACTGTGTATGAGATTTTAAGGAATCTTGTGCACAAATGAATCATAATCAAGGGGCAGTGATAGTCAGTGTGAATGACAGCAGTGCCATTCCCTGATGACAGTTCGTTTCAGGGCAATGATAGAAGCTGTGGGGCAGCACTGCTATCACTCACACTGCTTCTATCACCGCACCCCCATGACAATTTGTTTCAGGAAAAAGTGTGGAAGAGAAGCAGAGACTGTGGTGGCTGTGAGTGAATGTGCGGGTGGCGGGGACATAACCTGTAGTTTCTTCATCACCCCCCTGACACAGGATTTCATCAATGGACAGTGGTGACCGAAGCTGTGCTTAGTGACAGCCCCAGAGGAGTTTGGCCCCATGACATCCTGTTTCAGTGGGGGTGGCAAAAGCTGCAGAGAAGTGAGTGGACTCCTGTTGTGCCATCTGTGGAGGTTGATCATGGATGATGATTTGCATTATCATATTGCACATGGATAATATTGTACCAGGATAAAGATATACGATCATTGCAGTTCATGAAGATGCACTAGTCTAATCAAGAATTCACAAATTTATTACACTTTGCGGTTAAGTAAAAAAACTAATTTCTTTGTATATTTTTTCTTCTTTTGCTTTTAGAATTACAGATATTTATTTCTAGCGTTAGTGATCCTTTTAGTAAATCCCAGTGGTGTAGTTATAACTAAAACAAATACAAGTAGTGTATATATTTTAGTTTTTCTCAGATTTTTATTTTGTGTCAAACCAACTTTGCGTTTGTGATATTACCCAGTTTGTTTCTTTACTTACACACATGTAGAATGCCACAAGGGAATTCTCTGAGAATAATTGCTTTCGCAGTCTTACTTTATAGGGGAGTACACTGCCTTATTCTGGCTGCATGGTATTGTTACTATTCACTGCCAAATATGATCCCAAAATGTCATGCACGCTGCAGAAATACGTGCGGAAAAAGGTCCATGCGTTGTTTACATCTACGCAACATACCCATACTTTGTAATGGAGTTAGAATCAGCAGGGAGGAAAAAGAAAAGGGTTTGGCTTTTGTGGTTTTACTCTGTGTCCAGTCTTCTGCTCTACCTAGAACTCTCAAAGATATTGACCTCTTTGTATTGCAAAGAGTTTGTTAAGCAGATTTATTATTTAAAATTCTTAAAAGGAGCCTGTCGTTTAATTTAGCCCCCTAAACTTCTCAAAACCAAAGAAATGAGCCGGAGCATAAATTGGCTTATGTGCAATGTGTAAGAGTACGTTCACACTGAAGCCTTTTCACAGACAAAACCTAAGAAAAAAAACCTAAGTGAGCATATACCCTATAGTAAATAGTACATGTAAATAAGAGTACTTGACTAACACTGTTTTTATCAAAAAAGCATAAAAGCCATCCCACTGCGACAAGGTGTACCCAACCTGGATGGTCCTAATCCTGTCACTAGTAATACCTCACCGTGTCAACCGACCTCCAATATAGATGAGGGCCGAGCTGGACACAGGCCTGACTGTTCAGACATCTGCCCGGGGGGAACTATATAGATTAAATGCCTAACCCCAAAAGGGGAGCCACGCCACTGTGTGTACAAAGTACAAGAAACTACAGTAAAACTAAAGAAATGAGCCGGAGCATAAATTGGTATACATGCAATGTGGAAGAGCACGTTTACACTGTGGCCATTTCACAGACAAAATGCAAGAAAAAATAAAAATTGGCATATTCCCTGTAGTAAGTAAAAAAGTAAGTATGGCTTTAACACATTTTTGATCAAAATAGTGTTAACTAAGTACCCTATGTTATTTACATGTACTATTACGATTTGCTCATTTTGGGGTTTTTTTTGTTGGGTTTTCCCCTAAACTTCTCCCAGAACGTAGTCATTTAAATAGTATTCTTGACATGCTAACGAAGTGCTAAACTTCTCATCTGGCTGTGCTACAAAATGTTTACTGTGATATCACTGTCTATGATTATGACTTGCTTCCAGTCAAGTGAGAGATGCTGAATCCCAAAACTGTTATGCTTCAGAGGCTCTAATCATGTCCATCATGGTCTGATTGATGGGTCCAACAGTTTCTGATCTCACCCTGATATCTTGCGTAGGTGACTGCTGGCTATCAGGGCATGCACAGTGCAGCTGGGTATGAAGAGTACGATTCACCTCTGCTTCCAGAGCATTGCATAGGTATGCATTGCACCTATGAAGCTGGGAATGTACACACAGCGCATGTCCTTGGAGCTGGTATTCATCATGCCTGCGCAAGATTTGTAGAACGAATAGTGTGATGTCAGGAACTGACTGTTGTGGGATCCAGAATCTCCTACTTGACTGGAAGCAGGTTGAGATAGGCGGCACCAACAGGTTAAAAATGTTTTGTAGCATGCATGCAGGACCAGTTTAGCTTCTCATTAGCATGTAGGGCGTACTATTTAAATCAGTGTTTCTCAACTCCAATCCTAAAGGCTCTCCAACAGGTCAGGATCTGAGGGTATCCTATAGAAAGAACCTGTGGAAATTTGTGATGCCTTGGTAATGATTCCGTCACCTCTGCAATACTATGGATATCCTCAAAACATGACCAATTGTGGGGGCCGTGAGGACTGGAGAAATACAGAGACACTCACCCAGTGTTGCATTGAAAAGTAGTCTTTTATAAGGTTGGTCTTGTCAAGGACGATGGCCAGCATGCAAAATATATGGTGGAACTGTAAATCTATCACAATAAATCTGGTTTGGTTTCTCAAAGAAGTGTACATCAGAATACCGCCCCCAAAAAAATTTGAATAGTGTAATGTGCTATGTTATTCAAAATGTGGAGTCCAGTAAAACATATTCATTAAACATATATGGTTGAAATCTAAGTGACTGACACTGTATGGCATCAGACATGTGTTATACAGATCTGTAATGAACTTATCCCTTAAAGAAGCACTCCTCCTCCCATCCAAATTTTTATCCTCTTAAGATATTGCAGTCATCATATTATATAGCACTGTGTACTTAAAATTGCTCATTTTGCCTTTCTGCCCAGTTATTCTCTTTTCCTTTATGTCTATGACCTCACGTGATTAAAAACTGACTAGTTGAATCCTTCTAAACTCTATGTAGTAACAGGAGGTCAATTTTCCCTGCATGAGTCTTAAGTCACTGCAATAGTCTTTGGCAAGGGGATGAGCCGAGCAGCTGGGTCACGAGTTGAAGAGGGGGATGATTTTTGCAGGGACAAGATACTTCCTGTTTCTATACAGAGCAGAGAAAATAGATGAATTAGCTGGGTAGAAAGGCAAAATGAGCAATTGTAAGTACACAGTGCTATATAATATGATGACTGCAATATATTAAGAGGATAAAAGCTTTCAACAGATGTCATTGTAGCCAAATGGATGATGGAATGCTTTAAATCAGGGATGTCAAACTCAAACACACAGAGGGCCAAAATGAATACTTGGACAAAGTCACGGGCCAACCAGTATACAGTATAATGGGCCCCCCCATAGTCCTCCATACAGTATAATGGCCCCCCCATAGTCCTCCATACAGTATAATGGCCCCCCCCATAGTCCTCCATACAGTATAATGGGCCCCCCATAGTCCTCCATACAGTATAATGGCCCCCCCCCCATAGTCCTCCATACAGTATAATGGGCCTCCCCATAGTCCTCCATACAGTATAATGGGCCCCCCATAGTCCTCCATACAGTATAATGGGCCCCACATAGTCCTCCATACAGTATAATGCCCCCCCCCCCATAGTCCTCCATACAGTATAATGCCCCCCCCCCCCCTAGTCCTCCATACAGAATAATGGCCCCACATAGGGGTGGTGGTTCTGGTGTTATGGGCCAAATAAAACCACCCCGTGGGTCAGATTTGGCCCACGGGCCACAGTTTGACATGTATGTTTTAAATGGATACCTAAGGATAAGTTTCCATGATGAGTAGATATTTTGTTCATATTTCTGATACATTTCTGCTCTAATTACCTAAATTATGTTACTTGAGTTATTTCTTTGCGGTTTTCATAGCCTTTTATACATGCATCATCACGTTTATTCCTACTGCGATTTTTGTCTTTTTAGTATGTCATGTTTTAAATTAAAACTTTTTTGTTTTGGATCCTTCCTTTTACTTGGCTGGGATAAAACTTTATTGACACAATCCTATGAGGTTACATGTTTTTTTTAGTGTGTTTCCATTGCAGAAAGGCACAGTGTATGTGGTTTTTACATGTGTATTTTCTTCATCTCATTCAAGTCTGATGAAAATCTTCTAATAAAATGCATATGTACTGCAAGAGAAACTGACATATTGTGGATTCCAAAAAAGCACCGCAGGTCAGTTTACGCTGATTAGAAATAGCACAGTGTGCATGAGATCTCTATAAATCCCATTCACTTTGCTGAATCTGTAAGTCCCTGCATTTTATAGCGCAAGAAAAATATGCAACGTAAAAAATAGCACCAAAGATTCTTGTAGGGAACTAAGCCTAGCGGTGACATTGTAACAACTTATTGGTGACCTATCTTTTCATGTATATATCAAAAACGGTCATGATGTGCCATTGGACAGATACTATTGTAGCAAAACCATATTCACACTGGCCACTAACCAACAAACACGACCTCTAATAAAAATAATGAATAGACACCCTGCGGTAAGTAAACAATTAGTAGTAACACATATGAATAATATAGGGTACTTAGTTGACACTTGTTGGATCAAAGAAACTTAAAAGCCATCCTACCACGACAAGGTGTACCCAATCAGGATGGTCCCTTTCTCGCCTTATGCGCCAGCAGGCTTCAAAAGACAGGGGCAGAGCAGGACCTAGACCTGACTGCTTTACACCTGCCTGTGGAAAGCTATACAGACAAGATGCACAGCCCAAAGGGGAATGAGCCCCTCCATCAGATGTACAAGAAACTAAGGCAAAACCAAGGACGTGAGCCAGCATACCTGTTAGTATAAGTGCAATGTGCACATTCACATGGTGGCCACTAACGGACAAACCTAGAATATAAACACACTATTGTAGTCTATGGGTGACACCCATCACAACCACGGTTTAACATACCGTATACATCAGGAGGTTTTACGATCATATACTTTTTAAAAAGACTAAAAAAAAATGGTTTTGGCCTTGTTCACAGCAATCAATGATGCACGGATTGTGTTGAATTGTTACTTTGTGCTTCAAATGCCACCAAGGACATCATCTGCGAGGAGTTTGTATGTTAACCCCGTGTTTGCATAGGTTTCCAATGGGAACTCTTGTTTCCTTCCACACGCCAAAGACATACTGATAGGGGATTCAGATTGTGAGCCCCAATGGGGACAGCGATGACATCTGTAAAGAGTGATGGGATTAATGGCGCTATATAAACAAGTAAAATAAAATATATAATTAAGGTTCCAGTTCCAGTTTGTCTAGGGGCTAGTGCTCCATGTAATAGCAAAATTCTCTAAATCATTATGAAAAATGGAGAACATAGAGTTGGAACTATTGATAAAAATTAGTTTATTTAATTCATTTAAAAAAATTCTATCACACACACACATATACATATACATATATATATATATATATATAATGTGTGTGTGTGTGTAATATAATTTTTTTTAATGAATTAAATAAACTAATTTTTATCAATAGCTCCAATTCTATGTTCTCCATTTTTCATAAGTAAAATAAAATGTATAGCTTTATGCCATACGTCTGAAGTGGAAGACTTGTCTAATTCAGCCATCCCAGTAAATGTTAATTTATGGTGATGACTCTACTTTAATTGGTATTGGGGCATTTATGGAAGAATTGGGTTACGCTGGATTTACTGAAATGTCTGACACCAGGCTTTGTTAAATACTTAACAGCTAGATCACAAAATGTCTTGTAATTTAATAATACCTCACATGGGATATTGACTGTTCAAGACCAATCCTCTTGGAAGCATCTCACAGCATTATAACTTTCTATCTACAAAGAAGTGGCAAAGCCGGAGTAGTTTTATCAATGGCAATGTTATACCATTAAATATCAATCGGGCATCATTTTATTATATCTGATGTAAAGATTAATATACTGCTTTATCATCTCATCGCTTACCAAGTAGTGGCTGCCAGTCCAATATGATGAATACTGCTTACAATTTCAGCTTCATCTTAAGAAAAAAAGCTTCCTTTATGCAGGATTATACTGTATAGTATACTATATTTATTTAGATCATATTTAGCGAATACAGTATTGGAGAGAAACTTTTTAAAGAGCTTTTTTTTTTATTATTTCTAATGCATAAATTGTGACCACCCTCAATTGATAACCTCAGCAGCCATCTACTCCTCTGCCCTGAAAAATATTAATATATTAATAATTTAGTTTTATTCTTATTAAATTGTCCTTAGTTTTTGTGTGAGAGTTTTGAAAAGCAGAAATGTCAAATGTCAGCCCCACTGATTTCAGTGTTTACAGTTTTGTGTGATAAAAAAGGAGAAAAAAATACATGTAACGGTAAATGGCAAGTTTCTTTTTTTTAACTGCACTTAAGTAATAAGCCAAGGTTTTAATGCTTAAAGTACAAGGCATACTGCCCTCCAGTAATGCTAATGCTGTTGGTCAAGCAGGCTCAGAGACGCCTAATGACTGTTTAATAAAACATCTAATAGCCGGCTTGTAAGCACAGCTTGGCTATTAAATGCTAAAGATTCCACTGATACAAGCTGCAATTGCACCTAATCACCTTGTCTAATAAAACATCTCCCAGGCACTATGAAGAAGCACACAGGAGAGGAGAGGGAGGGACCTGCAGCACTGAGGAGAAGCCGTATGCTGTTGGGAAATTGCAGTTTTAGCAGATCAGAGTTTAATGGGTGGTATTACTCTTAAGTTGGATGCGCAGAGGGGCAGAAGAAGATGAAAAAGACACAAAGGTACAAGAAAGAAACTATGTACATTTATGCTGTTTGTTAACAATAGTCATGCACATACTGTGCTTTCTAAAAAAAAAAAATTGCATTGTAGGAATAACCCTATAATAATTCAGAAGTGATAAAAATATGCAAACTGCTTGTTAGAAGGAATCTCTCTTTTTATCACAAAAACAATGTTTGGTGTATGAACCTCCAAAATTTGGTACAGACATATTTGCAAATACAATTGAACAGAATAACATGATCCACACTCCTTTTACATTTCAGATACTAGGTGACAACTGCATCATTGCTATTGAGGTTTCAGTAGTGGAAATATTTAGCGTAAGTATCAGAAAATTTTGGCTAGGACTTGTCAAGTTCAGAAATGCATTTACCTGCAGATAGATATAGGCTAAATCTGCGTGTAAATAGCGTTAAAATAATGCATGGGTGCCTTACTGGAAGTGCGGCTACAGGGAGAAAATGTACTTATATCCTCCCTGTAGCCGCTCTCTTTCAGCCATAGGGGCATGCATGGAGCAGTTAGTCACCCTCTCACTATACTGTGAGCAGCGTCTCGTCACTTTGCTCGATCTGCATGGTAAATGCCAGGGACTGCCTCACGTGGGCATTATTTTAATGCTATTTCCCTGCAGATTACCATATATCTGCAGTTAAATAGTATCTCTGGCTCCATTTATTGTTTAAAGAGAACCTGCCTTATCTGAGCATCCTTCCTTCTTTTCTTTGCAAGTCTAGTGGTACTGTTTCATATTGTGTATACCACCAAGGGAGAGGCCTGGTATTGCTGCCTATGAAAGAAAGATGTATGCAAATAACTTTTTTTCCTGCAGAGAGCTATTTCACTGATATATATTCCACATTAGCATTTCAGAAACCTGCTGCGAGACAGTGATTTTACTGCAATTAGCAGGTGACTTCAGGTCACAATGAGGCTCTGGCTTTGATAAATGGGTAACATTGCAAAGTGCTTGTAAAATCAATCAACTCTGCAATTTACCTCTTATTAAACAGCCTCTCTGTTTTCGAGAATAGCGGTATTTTTAAGTCTATTGTGTACTGCTCGTTGCCTAGGTTACTGGCCACCTCTGCAGTACAACTAATCATTGAGGAGCGCACGGTCTCCAGCGAGCAGGAAGCCAAGAGGTTGAGGAGTGGCACTCTCCTGAAGAATCATCTTGACACAACCTTTATAATGACTTATAATGCCTACATATGGCTTGTTGTCCGGTTATTGTGCATATATCCGTGTTCAGCAGTGCTAGCTAATGTTTGCTTACATCGTAAAGCTATCTGGGCTTCTCTAGTGAACGTCATATGGCCTGGATGAAGTAGACAGTGATTGCCTTTTAGTGGCACCTGTTCACATCCCATTAGAACGTCATTTCACGGCCCTCTCAGCCCATCAGGAAAACATTGAGTGCTATCTTCTGTTCATTTCCTAAGCTTGATTTGGAACAATGCTGTAAAAAAAATCAATTTAATCGCATGTCCAAATTGTTTAAATGCTGAAAGGGCCAATGTGCACGATCACAGCGAAGTGTCATTCATTTTACAAAGGGAAGAAGGAATCTAAACCGGTGAAAATTAATATTTCTATTTCCTGTGTTTTAGGGTGTCCTTTTGTTTTGTTTCTGGTCGGGATGTGTTGGGTGTCCTTTTTTCTATTTATAATAACATAAGGCAGCAGCTGATTAAAAAAATAAAATAAATTGTAAAGCCATATATGACAGTGGTAACCATTAACTGCATACATCTGACGTTTTTCCTGGAAATTCACTTGACGGAAACCTGGGACCCGTACTGCAGGACGTGGTGTGAAAGGAGGTCCGTACTGCTAGACATGGTGTGAAAGGAGGCCCACACTGCTGGACATGTGGTGAAAGGAGGCCCGTACTGCAGGACCTGGTGTGAAAGGAGGCCCGTACTGCAGGACGTAGTGTGAAAGGAGGCCCGTACTGCAGGACCTGGTGTGAAAGGAGGCCCATACTGCAGGACCTGGTGTGAAAGGAGGCCCGTACTGCAGGACCTGGTGTGAAAGGAGGCCCGTACTGCAGGACCTGGTGTGAAAGGAGGCCCGTACTGCAGGACCTGGTGTGAAAGGAGGCCCGTACTGCAGGACCTGGTGTGAAAGGAGGCCCGTACTGCAGGACCTGGTGTGAAAGGAGGCCCGTACTGCAGGACCTGGTGTGAAAGGAGGCCCGTACTGCTGGACCTGGTGTGAAAGGAGGCCCGTACTGCAGGACCTGGTCTGAAAGGAGGCCCGTACTGCGGGACCTGGTCTGAAAGGAGGCCCGTACTGCAGGACGTAGTGTGAAAGGAGGCCCGTACTGCAGGACGTAGTGTGAAAGGAGGCCCGTACTGCAGGACGTAGTGTGAAAGGAGGCCCGTACTGCAGGACGTAGTGTGAAAGGAGGCCCGTACTGCAGGACGTAGTGTGAAAGGAGGCCCGTACTGCAGGACGTAGTGTGAAAGGAGGCCCGTACTGCAGGACGTAGTGTGAAAGGAGGCCCGTACTGCAGGACGTAGTGTGAAAGGAGGCCCGTACTGCAGGACGTAGTGTGAAAGGAGGCCCGTACTGCAGGACGTAGTGTGAAAGGAGGCCCGTACTGCAGGACGTAGTGTGAAAGGAGGCCCGTACTGCAGGACGTAGTGTGAAAGGAGGCCCGTACTGCAGGACGTAGTGTGAAAGGAGGCCCGTACTGCAGGACGTAGTGTGAAAGGAGGCCCGTACTGCAGGACGTAGTGTGAAAGGAGGCCCGTACTGCAGGACGTAGTGTGAAAGGAGGCCCGTACTGCAGGACGTAGTGTGAAAGGAGGCCCGTACTGCAGGACGTAGTGTGAAAGGAGGCCCGTACTGCAGGACGTAGTGTGAAAGGAGGCCCGTACTGCAGGACGTAGTGTGAAAGGAGGCCCGTACTGCAGGACGTAGTGTGAAAGGAGGCCCGTACTGCAGGACGTAGTGTGAAAGGAGGCCCGTACTGCAGGACGTAGTGTGAAAGGAGGCCCGTACTGCAGGACGTAGTGTGAAAGGAGGCCCGTACTGCAGGACGTAGTGTGAAAGGAGGCCCGTACTGCAGGACGTAGTGTGAAAGGAGGCCCGTACTGCAGGACGTAGTGTGAAAGGAGGCCCGTACTGCAGGACGTAGTGTGAAAGGAGGCCCGTACTGCAGGACGTAGTGTGAAAGGAGGCCCGTACTGCAGGACGTAGTGTGAAAGGAGGCCCGTACTGCAGGACGTAGTGTGAAAGGAGGCCCGTACTGCAGGACGTAGTGTGAAAGGAGGCCCGTACTGCAGGACGTAGTGTGAAAGGAGGCCCGTACTGCAGGACGTAGTGTGAAAGGAGGCCCGTACTGCAGGACGTAGTGTGAAAGGAGGCCCGTACTGCAGGACGTAGTGTGAAAGGAGGCCCGTACTGCAGGACGTAGTGTGAAAGGAGGCCCGTACTGCAGGACGTAGTGTGAAAGGAGGCCCGTACTGCAGGACGTAGTGTGAAAGGAGGCCCGTACTGCAGGACGTAGTGTGAAAGGAGGCCCGTACTGCAGGACGTAGTGTGAAAGGAGGCCCGTACTGCAGGACGTAGTGTGAAAGGAGGCCCGTACTGCAGGACGTAGTGTGAAAGGAGGCCCGTACTGCAGGACGTAGTGTGAAAGGAGGCCCGTACTGCAGGACGTAGTGTGAAAGGAGGCCCGTACTGCAGGACGTAGTGTGAAAGGAGGCCCGTACTGCAGGACGTAGTGTGAAAGGAGGCCCGTACTGCAGGACGTAGTGTGAAAGGAGGCCCGTACTGCAGGACGTAGTGTGAAAGGAGGCCCGTACTGCAGGACGTAGTGTGAAAGGAGGCCCGTACTGCAGGACGTAGTGTGAAAGGAGGCCCGTACTGCAGGACGTAGTGTGAAAGGAGGCCCGTACTGCAGGACGTAGTGTGAAAGGAGGCCCGTACTGCAGGACGTAGTGTGAAAGGAGGCCCGTACTGCAGGACGTAGTGTGAAAGGAGGCCCGTACTGCAGGACGTAGTGTGAAAGGAGGCCCGTACTGCAGGACGTAGTGTGAAAGGAGGCCCGTACTGCAGGACGTAGTGTGAAAGGAGGCCCGTACTGCAGGACGTAGTGTGAAAGGAGGCCCGTAC
This sequence comes from Phyllobates terribilis, assembly GCF_046119375.1. NCBI lineage: Eukaryota > Metazoa > Chordata > Amphibia > Anura > Dendrobatidae > Phyllobates > Phyllobates terribilis. Next base: position 474,420,264 of record NW_027362764.1, on the reverse strand, counting down.
TGCAGGACGTAGTGTGAAAGGAGGCCCGTACTGCAGGACGTAGTGTGAAAGGAGGCCCGTACTGCAGGACGTAGTGTGAAAGGAGGCCCGTACTGCAGGACGTAGTGTGAAAGGAGGCCCGTACTGCAGGACGTAGTGTGAAAGGAGGCCCGTACTGCAGGACGTAGTGTGAAAGGAGGCCCGTACTGCTGGACGTAGTGTGAAAGGAGGCCCGTACTGCAGGACGTAGTGTGAAAGGAGGCCCGTACTGCTGGACCTGGTGTGAAAGGAGGCCCGTACTGCTGGACCTGGTGTGAAAGGAGGCCCGTACTGCTGGACCTGGTGTGAAAGGAGGCTTATTTGGAATTTTTGTATAATGGTTGTTCACTTCCTTTTGCTATTCGTGATAATGGATAGGTTCATGTTATCAACTTTTTTTCCTTCTACAATATTAATAATCATCCTAAAAGTCATTCTTTATGCATGGATTTTCCATTTGTGCCATCATGGATTTAGTATACCATCAGGTATTAATTGGCTCTTCTTACAAAGTGACTGTAAAGCAATAGGGAGCTGTGACTCAGAATGGATGTAGCCGTCGGGAGCACAATGGACTTGCCTGGGCTGAATTGTACTTTGTTCACAGGCCGGATTGCAGCATGCTCAGCCTGCCCTTTAATTATGGGAGAGTGTCTAGCTTTTATGGTCACTTAATATCCCTTCTGGATGCCACCCACGGTATGGCATGAAACACTTTCCTAATCCCAGTGGCTCTCGCACACCAACTGTATTGTATGTTATCCTTTGTACAGTATGTGGGACATATGAAACAGACCTAAAACCTGAACAACAACATGTGTGTTCCCTCCTATCCGTTATAAGACCACTGTGTAGGATGCCGTATGCTCCCTGCCCCGCTCACCATGCTGCTTCTGCTTTTGTCTTACAGTGGGATCTGGTTTGCGGCGACTCCTGGAAAGTTCATATAGCCAAGTTCTCTCTGGTTGTGGGCTTGATTTTTGGATACTTGATTACAGGATGTATTGCTGACTGGTAAGAGTTAACTTTATGAAAGATCTAACATTTGTTTACATTATCTTTTTAGATGTCTAGATAAAAAATGATGTTGCCTTTTATGAACAATTTAATTTGGTTCACATTGTTGCCATCTAGTGCTGCTCCAACGTTGTCTTATTACAGTCCAGAAATATCTGCAATAATTTGCCTCAAGATACAGACAAAGCCTGGAGCTGTACTTAAAGGGAATCTGTAAGCAGTTCATCTGAGATTCAATATAAAGTGTGTATGTAATAATTACTAGACTCACAGATCTTACACACAAAATCATTATTTGTTGGTATCAATTAAAATTAGGTTTAAGAAATGCAAAAAGTCCTTCAAAAAAGATGTGACCCCACCCAGTGTCGTAAAAAAAAATCACAAATGAGGTAATGTAAGAGGGAGCGATCACTATCCTGCTCCCTAGCGGAGGTTAACACCCTCTTAAACACAAATGGCATCCCCGCTTCTCGACGGCTCTCCCCAACGGTTCCTGTTAGACCCTATCAAGATGACAAGTTATGGGGGACACAAAACCACATTGAAGGGTGGATGAGTAGTAGCCAGACACTAAATAATGGAAAGTGATCCACATCAAACCAAATCAGCACACGAATCACACCACCGCAAAAAACTATAATAATAGCAGAAACTGATCAATTGAGTGTGTGGGAGATATGCAACATGCGTCAACAATTCCGTTATTTGTTGTAAATCTTTATTGCAGTCTAGGTCACACAGATTGCTCTGCAAAAATACAAAAACAACTATGTATGTAGCTTGTAACCAAACAATACATTGGACTCAATAAATCCAGAGAAAGCCGTCGAGGAGCCAGGTCGTCCTTTGAGTTCAAGAGGATGTTACTCTCCGCTGAAAGGTAGGGATCAGGATAGTGGTCAGTACAGGGTGATCATCCCCTCTTTTTGCATTGCTTTCATTTTTGTTTTTTACTACATTGGGTGGGGTCACATCTTTTTTTGAGGGACGTTTTTGCATTTTTTAAACTTAATTTTAATTGATCCCAATAAATAATGATTTATGTGCATGATCTGTGAGTCCAGTTCATCTGAGAGCAGAGTAATGTAGGCAAAGAGAAGCTGAACCCAACAATGTACCACTTAGATTACTGGGTGCAGCCGTTCTCGCGCAGAGTTTTTAGATTTAACAATGAAGGAGAGCTGAGAAAGCTAACCCCGCCCACACCAGGCTCTGTATGTACAAAGTCCACAGACAGTGAGCTGCTTGTCACAGGAGAGGGCGTGTCAGACTAGCATGCACATGCTGCTGTGTCCCGTCAATAAGCTCCTGGTGCTAAAACCATCATTGTAAGCAAACAAAACGGAGCTTGAAAAGAGAGGCATCCCTGAAATCTGTGTTTTAACCCGTACCTCATGCTGTCTTCAGGTTACATAGCAAAAACATGCTGACACATTCGCTTTAAGTGATTCCTTTAACTAAACTTTTATTTAAAAAAAAAAAATTGCGTTTGACTGGCTCCTAAACCCCTGTTTTTTCCCAGTCTATTTGTCTGCCTTTAGCTGCATTGATATCCGAACGTACTCATTTGGATGCTGGCAGTGAAAGGGTCAGCACCTCGGTCTTCCTGAGTGCTGATGAGAAGTACATTTTTTATGTTGCGTATTTTTGCTGCATCAAAAATACAGCTTCTTGCAGTTCCAGCAAAGTGGATGGGATTTATAGAAATCTCCTGCCCACTGTGCTTTATTACGCAGCATAAAATCATAAAATGACCTGTGGTGCTTATTTCAGATCCACAACATGTCTATTTCTCTTGCCAGTACAGTTTATATGCAGATTTTCCTCGTAGAATTGCATTAATGTCGAAAATCTGCGGGTTAAAAACGCATGTAAGAAGAATAAAAAACAAAGCAGCTTTATTTACAGCATGACACTAAAATACAAAAAAACGCACCATTAAAAAGTGATAAAAGGATATGTAAAAAAAAAAGCACTCAAAAGTGCAATGAAAGAAAAACAAAAAAAAATAATTTAACAAATGGTGCAGATGCAGAGAGGCTGCAGATAATCTGCAATATTAAAAACTCACCAAATACTCAGTGGGAACGCGGCCTAGGGGGGGAAGGCCCAGAACGCAGCCTAGGGGGGGAAGGCCCAGAACGCAGCCTAGGGGGGGAAGGCCCAGAACGCAGCCTAGGGGGGGAAGGCCCAGAACGCAGCCTAGGGGGGGAAGGCCCAGAACGCAGCCTAGGGGGGGAAGGCCCAGAACGCAGCCTAGGGGGGGAAGGCCCAGAACGCAGCCTAGGGGGGGAAGGCCCAGAACGCAGCCTAGGGGGGGAAGGCCCAGAACGCAGCCTAGGGGGGGAAGGCCCAGAACGCAGCCTAGGGGGGGAAGGCCCAGAACGCAGCCTAGGGGGGGAAGGCCCAGAACGCAGCCTAGGGGGGGAAGGCCCAGAACGCGGCCTATGGGGGGGGGAAGGCCCAGAACGCGGCCTATGGGGGGGGGAAGGCCCAGAACGCGGCCTATGGGGGGGGAAGGCCCAGAACGCGGCCTATGGGGGGGGAAGGCCCAGAACGCGGCCTATGGGGGGGGGAGGCCCAGAACGCGGCCTATGGGGGGGGGAGGCCCAGAACGCGGCCTATGGGGGGGGGAGGCCCAGAACGCGGCCTATGGGGGGGGGAGGCCCAGAACGCGGCCTATGGGGGGGGGAGGCCCAGAACGCGGCCTCTGGGGGGGGGAGGCCCAGAACGCGGCCTCTGGGGGGGGAAGGCCCAGAACGCGGCCTCTGGGGGGGGAAGGCCCAGAACGCGGCCTATGGGGGGGGAGGCCCAGAACGCGGCCTATGGGGGGGGGGGGGGAAGGCCCAGAACGCGGCCTATGGGGGGGGGGGGGAGGCCCAGAACGCGGCCTATGGGGGGGGGAAAGGCCCAGAATGCGGCCTATGGGGGGGAAGGCCCAGAATGCGGCCTATGGGGGGGAAGGCCCAGATGCTAACCCTTTCACTGCCATATGTACTCCAAATGAGTACATTCTGATATCAATGCAGCTAAAGACAGGCAAACAGACTGGGGAAAACAGTTTAGAACCTCTTACATGCAATTGTTTTACAAGAGTCAAGACCAATCCCCTAATGAAGGGATATAAGTGGCAAAATAAAATAAGGCAATAGTTTTCTACCATGCAAAGAGGACACCTGTGAAAGCCTATGAAGTCTTCTGTGTTAAATTCATATTACATCCTGCTTGTGAATACTCTCAAGACTTTTCTCTGTACCTTCTAAAATAATCCCAGGATTGTTCCTTATTGCTTCTCGTCACCCAGAGCTTCAAGGTCCACCTACTACACCTAAGTCCACTCACTATACCCATAACTTCAATATTTGGAATCTAATGAACCGTAAGGCTGCGTGCCCACTATGCGTTTTTTAAGCGTTTTTGCCCCGGAATTTCCGCATGGTAATACGTGCCCCATGGTCCCCAATGATAATCCACATGTGCTGTGCACATGCTGCGGAAATTTCCGCTGCGGATTATCAATGCGGAAAAATACACAGTATGTCCATTAATTCTGCGGACACGCAGCGTAATTGCTGCCATTGACTTGCATTGAAACGCATAATATCCGTGTCAGCACATTTGCACATGCGGATATTAAGCAATTCAATATGCGGATGGTACCCGGGTCTGGAGAAGAGGAGACTCTCCTCCAGACCTGGGTACCATAGTACCTGTAAAAAAAAGAATAAAAAATAAAGATTATACTTACCTTCCGATGGCCCCCGGTCTCCTCAGCGATGCATCCGGTCTCTTGTACGGCTCGCGATGGCCTAAAAGGACCTGCGGTGACGTCAGTCATGTGACAGGTCGCACGACCTGTCACATGACTAAATGACGTCACTGCAGGTCCTTCACACCACCGCGAGCCGTACAAGAGACCGAACACACCGGAGAAAAGACCGGGGCCATCAAAAGGTGAGTATAATGTTTATTTTTTATTTTTTACCATTTTTATTCTTTTTTAACTAGTTAACTTGGTCACACTATATAAAATCCATGCCGGTTGCATGGATTTATATAGTGTGACCAAGTTGTCAAGCACTTTCCAAGTGATGCTAAAATCGCTTGGAAAGCGCTTGATAACCCACATGCAGAAATGCAAGTGAAGAACGCTTCACATCCGCATGTCCCTGGCAGGAAAAACGCATGTACAATCCGCATGTACAATCCGCATGCGTTTTTCCTGCCAGGGAGATGCGGAAAAAATCTGCAGCATTTCTGCATCGTGGGCACATAGCCTAAAACAAGAAGAAAAGTTGAGGATTACGGTTATGAGCAGTATTTCTGATTATACATGGTCATCATGAAACTTATTCTGTGGTTGAGCCAATTACATAAATGTACACTGTGATCTCAGATATTATTAATTGAAGTTTAAGGTCCTATTTAAGTTTAATGAAAGCTATCAGCTCTCCTATCATGTCTGTTTTAATAAATTTTTACATTTCCCATAAATATTAATCTTTTATTAGAAATTAGCATTATTGTGTTCCTCTGTTACTACAAGGGTTATATAAATAGACAACTGGGTGGTATTATTCCCCTTCTCAAATGGGTGTGTCACTATAGTTTGATACGGTCATCACTGATTGGACAGTGTCATACTCATAGGGGCACACCTCTAGTTGGTAACACCCAATTGTCAATTTATTGATACATTTCTGGAAGGAACAAAGCAACAGTGCAACGCAGAATATAAAGCAAAAATTATTCCGAATTGTTGGCTTATGTGAAGTACGATTACTTACTAAAATACACATATCCAGAGATGAAAAATCCTCAATAATAATAATATTAATAATAAATAGTAATAGTAATAAATAGTACTTTTATTTATATAGCTCTAATATATTCTGCAGAACTTAAAGGGGTTGTTCGGTCTAAAATGACAATTCTGCAGTCTCTCTATGTGACTACAGACTTGTGAATCCTCACATGGCGTGCGTTGCGTGCTGTGAGGATTTGCTGGTGTCAGTGCCGTGAACGCAAGTATGCAATTTGCCAGAATCCGACGAGACTGTTCCCAGCCTCGCGCAAGACACTTATTGAGTGCGCCGGAAACAGTGTGGCCCGGAGTATGCATATTGCATTCTTACGGTCATCTTACCGCCATTCCTGACACTGGCGAATGCCCATAGTGCGTGTGCTGGAAGGATTCACAAGTCTGCAGTCACATAGAGAGACTGCAGACTTGTCATTTTGGACCAGACAACCCCTTTTAACAATTCAGAGGCGATGTGTGCAACCAATATCGGACAATACAGAATAACACGTACTACAATTTAAACAAGAGGAGTGAGGGCGCTTCTCACAAGAGCTTACAATCTATAAGGAAATAGGGAGACATGCACGAGGTAAACATTTTGTGTCCGTGTATGGTCCATTTATCTTTAGAATAAATTAGGGCATTCAATTACATCTGCCATCAGCCAGTATCTGTAGAAGTACAGATACAAAGTGCTATTGAGTGAATGAATGAATGGAGGGTCTGGAAACAGATGATTGAAGGGACCAGATTTTTAAGAAAAATATAGGAAGGGAGAAAATGGAAGTTATGTACTGTACGTGCTGTGAGGTGATAGGCCAATGTAAAGAGATTTGGTGTTAGGGCATGCTTAAAAGTTTACATACTGGAATTTATCTGGATTGGGGAAAAAGGGTCAGTGGTGCAGGTTGTAGGGTGAGAAGACATGAGGAGCCTGGTAACTTCTCCAGTGACCGATTCAAAAGGTAAAAACTGAACTGAAGGGGGAGGGGGGGAATTTTTCTATAAAATAAGTGGTCGGATCATCAGCGCTGGGGTTGGAGATGTGGCCCTCTACTTCAGGACTGAGGAGGAAGTGAAAAGTGTCAGTCATTTTGGTTTGTCAGACAGTAATGAGACGAGGGTGGTAAAATAGGGGACTAGGCTTGTTTGGCAAGGTGAAGGTCATAGAGATGTTTTGGGCATAATGTTATAGTGGGTGAGTCTGTGATTGTCTCCAGACATTCGGCACACCTAGAGCACCGCTGTAGGAATCGAAGGCCACTTTCATTTCATGTTACTTATTGCTATGACTCCATATTGCCATTACTGTCCAAAAGCTGGACAGCATTGTCCTAATTCCCGTTGTAGTCCAGATTCTTGTGCTGGTGCTGCTACAGCGGAGGCTTTGGAGCCCCCGAATCTCCATGCACGTCGTTCAGTGCTTCAGTGTGAGAGGTTTTACTAATGTTTGCATAAATGAGTATTATTTGGGGACTGTGCAGCAGGTCCTCACTGGGGTCAGTCCCTGTTCCCTTTGACCTTGAAGATGTTCTTCGTTATCCTAGCTTTGCCTTGCTGCCCGGAGATGAAGGGAAGCAGGACTGCAGTTGTTCCGCAGTACGCATGTACAGTATTCTTACGGTTACTAGGCAACCAGAAAATGACTCGACCTAGGAAAAACACCGGATTTAACAAGAACATAGGATATCATTTAAGTTAAAGATGCAAATAAACACATTCTTCCACAAGACGCTTAAAGGAATAGTCACGTTTAATAACACAAGGAATGTCACCGGACAAAATGATTATAGGTTTTTTTTTTACCAAGAAACCTATCATTTTATTTAAAATTATAATGTCAAGCATTGTAATTGTGTAGGAGCCCAACATGAAGATAATGAAAGAGGTTAAGACTTGTGTTCATTGTCATTGCTGTATATTCTTGGAAACAATGACTCCTATGAGTTTTCCAAGAACTGGACTAAACTTTTAGAAAACCTGGGAACCGCTGAAGTCATCAGGTCACATTTTTCCTATATTATACCTGTGATGTTTCTTTAGGAATTCTTTAAATCCTACTTCCACTACTGACCTCGTACTAACCATACTAAGGCAGCAGAGGATTGTGCCCAGGGCCATTTCTATATAATGGAGCTTGTGCATGATACCTTCTGAGTGTCGTACAGCAATTGCAATGGTGAGCGTGCAGGGGCATCTCGCTACACCAGGTGGTCCGGTGGCATGGAGAGCAAGAAGCATAGGTGCACTTATATCATGTAACATTAGTGGGTGCAAAAGCATTAAACAAATGGTTCATTGAGGAGATATTCGTGCCTCAGACAGCTTTACAAACAAAAGACAAGGCTTTCAGGAAGTGGTATGCGAATCATTTTGGCTCTGCTGTTTGACTAGTAAATATAAAAGTATCTTTGTAATATAAATTTTCTATTGTGCACCATTTTTCAGCTCCTTGAATATGGGCCAGCATGGTAAACAACGAATAGTTTCATCCCTGTTGGCATGGGCATGTCCACTGAGCAGTAGCCATCTGGTTGTTTAGATCAAAGCATATTCATTCATGTGTGTGTGAATGGCCAAGTCAAAGTCCCATCAAAGTCCATATCTAAATCCCACTGAGACTCTATGACAAGACTTGAAAATTGCTGTTCAGGCGCTCTACATCCAATCTCACTGTGCTAGAGTGAGTTGCAAAGAAGAATGAGCAAAAATTTCAGCCCCTACATGTGCAAAGCTGGTAGACACATACCCCAGAAGACCTTCAGCAATAATTGCAGCAAATGGTGGTCCTACAAAGTATTGACTCAGGGGGCTGAATACAAATGCAAGTCACAATTTTCAGATTTATATTTTTTACATTTTTCAAAAACTAAGTATCATTTCCTTTACACTTCACAAATACTTGCTACTTTGTGTTGGTTTATCACATAAAATCCCAATAGCAAAATGTGACATGCAGAAGTAGTTCCGTTGCAGAGTGTGACATGCAGAAGAAGTAGTGCTGTTGCTTCAAAAGCATCCAGTAACACAAGCACAGGAGTAAGTGTTGTGCTCCAGAAGCATCCAGCAACTAGAGGGGTTAACACAGTCACAGGAGACGTGAAGGCAAGGGAGCAGAATTAAGGTCAGGAGGGAAGCTAAACACAGGTCAGATAGACTCCCTGAACTAACAGTGTGGAGTATTATTTGGCAGAAAGATAAGGACTGGAAGGAATTGTGTCACAGGGATCATCTCCCTCATCACCCACCCCCCCCTCTATCTCCATGCAGGATAAAGAATGCTGTGTACTATTGTGGCCTTGTGAAGGAAAAGCCTGTGGTTGTGTATGCATAGAAGTGTGCTGCTAAGAGATCTAATCTGTGCTGAATTATGCTACTGAAGAGACTGATGTTACTGTGCCTGCTTTATTAGACTGTACTGTAATGAAGATTGTTGCTGTAATATCCCTGAATTGCACTGGCCGTGCTTCCGATTAAATTCCACTGTTAAACTGTTGAAAAAGACTCTTGTCAGATGTGTCTGGTCAGCAACTGAATCTATCGTGTGCCTGAGAGAAGTTGCAGCCTATGGTTGCCCTGAGTAATGGTTCCCCCAGGATTCAAATGAATTCATGAAACCTGTCTCGCCCCTATCTGAAGCTAGCGGCATGCGTGTAACAAAAACATTTAAGTTTGTGGGGGTAATCTGAAAAAAAAATATGTGGAAAAGTTCATGGGGTATGAATACTTTTTCAAGGAACTATATATAACTTGTATATCAGAATACATGAGCGAATATATACAAGAAAACATGTTTTTTTCTTTTAATGCAAACTCCAGAACCTTGAAAGCTGTAAAATTAGGTCACATTTACATTCATTCTGGAATGTCCAGAAAGGCCATGACATTCGTGTAACAATGACTACAAAATTGACTTTTTCGATCAAAAAATGAACTCAATAGAAAAAGTGTATAGAACTGATTCACTTATACTTTGTCCAATCCGGTAATTTAAGGAAATAAATTCTAGGAATGATAAACTAGAATGCTATGTTACAGCTCGCCTATGAGGTTGATGTCTGTTGCACAACAATTAGATCTGAAGTTTCATGTGGCTCCCTAGCAATGGGCAGCTGCAGATACAATTGTACACAGTTGGCACCATGTCTTGACCACGGTATTTTGCATCCAAATGATATTAGGGCTAGGGTAAAAGCTGTATGATTATGTATTGATATTGTGACGGAGCACTATCTTTTATATCGGGAAAATACATGAAAGTTGCTCCTGCCTCCTGACCCTAGAGGATGGCTACTTCTGTTCTAGACTATAAAGGCGTACCTTGTTCTTGTGATCACACCCTGTTGTGGTTTTAGTTGACTGCATTAATCTTGATCCTAAAGAGACACCAAAAGTCCTTCTGTGCAGGAGAGGAGACCAGTCTGATGTCTACACCCTCCTACACCGGCAGATATAGAAAATGGAGTCAGAAAGCAGCTTTTTGCGAACTGCTTTTTCTGTCATTTACCTATGAGCCACCAGAACACACGTCCAAGTATCTGCAGCCTGCAACTGTAGCTGAATCGAGTAACTTTGTCACCAGGAATGGGTTTAAAAGGAATATAGAAAAAAAGATAGTTACAGTATATGTGGATTTCATATGCTGAAGCTGATCTTTGAGTTATGTAGCTTTAATTGCTCGTTTTTAGAATATGTGCACGTTTATTACAATTTATTTCTCTTCTTTTAGGATCGGCCGACGTCTTGTGCTGCTGTTTTCTGTAATCTTCAATCTGATTTTTGGACTTTCTGTGGCACTTTCAGTTAATGTCACAATGTTCAGCACTCTCAGGTTTTTTGAAGGATTCTGTCTTGCCGGGATATTCCTTTGTCTATATGCACTGAGTGAGTACATCCCTCTATGCCATGTACAGAAGTGTGCAAAATTGTTGGTACTTATCTGTTAAAGTTTAAAAAAAAACAAAAAACATAATGGTCACTGAAATAACTTGAAACTGGCAAAATAAAATTTTAAATGTACTGAATATCAGCTAATGAAAATCAGAAATTTTGTTTTAAATTGTGTTATAACAGATTTGTTTTTATTTTTTTTAAAAAGTAATAAAAATGGCCTGGACAAAAATGATGGTGCCCCTAGAAAAGATTGAAAATAATTTGACCATAGATACATGTTAAACTAAGATGTGTCCTGTAATTAGCATCACAGGTGTCTACAAACTTGTAATTTGTCAATTTAAGTCATGAAAAGTAGTCACTGTGCTGTTTGATATCATGGTATGTACCACAGTGAACATGGACCAATGAAATCTAAGGAGAGCGTTGTCTCAGGAGTTTAGAAAGGACGTTATAGACAAACATGTTAAAAATAAAGGCTAGAAAACCATCTCCATCTCCAAAGAGCTTGATGTTCCTGTTATAAAAGTTATACATATCGTTCAGAAGTTTAAAGGGGTTGTTCGGTGAAAAGTGATAAGTCTGCAGTCACTCTGTATGACTGCAGACTTATGAGTCCACCCAGCGCATGGACTGTACGCTGCAGGGATTCGTCGCTTTCAGACCTGTGACCGGAGGGTATGTATGAGTTATGCATACCCCCGGACAGTTGGCGCCGCCTCTCTCCATACACTTGTATACAGCGAGGCCACCCCTCGTCTAGTGACGCAGACGGCCAGGGGGTGTGTCTTACTAGAAGGCGCGACCTCGCTCAATACAAGTGTATGGAGAGGGAGGCCACGCCCACTGGCTGGGATATGTATAACACATAAATACCCTCCGTTACCGGGTCTCATACCGGCGAATCCCTGCAGCGCACAGTGCGTGTGTGTGTGGGGGGGGGGGGGATTCAGAAGTCTGCAGTCACACAGAGTGGCTGCAGACTTATCACTTTTAACCGGACAAGCCTCTTTAAGGTCCATCGGAATGTAGGCAACCTTGGACAACCCCTTTTAGTTCAGAAATTGCTTGTCTCTGCGATGAGTTTTCCATTTGGGAATGCAGTATGAATTATGGCAGCAGGGTGATGTGAGTATGGAGGTAGGGCGTCACATAGGACTATGTAGTCTATGGGAGGGAAGCTACACGATGTATAAATACTAAGGAATGAGAAACCAGATTGATTCACACCTGTAAGTGTAGCCATTAGTGATGAGCGCCAGTGCTCCTTACTCAAGTTTGTCTAGGGTGCTTGGGTATGCACCAAGTATCACGGGTTCCCGAGAGATGCTTTCAGGCCCCGCGGCCGCATGTTTCACGGCTGTTAGCCACAAAATATGTGGGGATTGCCTGACATACACTGGCAATCCTTTCATGTTTTCTGGCTGTCAAAGAGCTGCAAAACATGGGACGTGAACATGTCACTCAACCACCCGCAAAACTTGGTGCATACCCGAGCACTTGCGCTCATCATTAGTAGCCATATTTTAATGTACATTACTTCACATTTTGGTAACATGTAAACTACCAGGAGGATCTAACTATTAGAGCAACTTTTTTTTTCCAGTTGTCCTACTTTTAGCATGGTATATAGTGAAGACGTTGTAGAAAATGCTTTATTGTGTCTCCTGTATTAGTTGTTTAGAAATAGTGGCTTTAATATTTATGTATCTTTTTTCTTAAAATATAGAGAAGCTGCAGAATTTTACTAAATAAAAAAATAAAAAAAATTTGGGGATTTTTGATGGGGGAGATGTTACATGTAAAGAAAAAATCATGCGTGGAAAAACCACATATTACCTGAAACATAGGAAAAGTTTAGTAAGCCAACACTGCTGGTAGCATGACAACTCAAGATCTTACCAAATGGCCACCCACCAAGAACATATTTAGTGGGAAAACGCTCTTAAGCCTACTGTATGTGTGCATATATAGTCTATACAGCAGATCGTGGCTTCATTATTTGAGAACTTTTAGTAGTACATATGAATAAATCATACCTTTCCCTAGGCTTTAAATAATTTCTAACCTACTTGATTTTCTCTCTGAAGATTTCCATAAAATGGTATTTTTGACCTGCCTTTTGTGCGGTGTTAAGCACCAGATTTCCATAGGCCCAGTGTCGTCAGCCTAATTGGGGAAAAAAGAAATCAAATGGTAAAGTCCACGTGTCCCAAATAGGCTGCTGCGGAAATGACATTTAGTGTGTTTGCACATAGAGTGTTGGCATTGCCATTAACAAACATTCACAAGTTAAACAAGCAGAACTGCCTTATCCCGGAGTATAGCAGAATACACGAGCGCTGCCAGTGCCACGGCTTCCTGAGCTGCTTTATCACTCTGTCTTTCATATAATGGCTCAGGATCTCAAGCTCGACTGTAAAAAAGAGCGTGATTAGATGGTATCACCTGAATCCTTGGATCTTTCATATGGAAAAATTCTACATGTGCAGCAACATTATTAACGTGAGGGCTTTAAAAATACAGTGGGGGGAAAAAGTATTTAGTTAGCCTCCAATTGTGCAAGTTCTCCCACTTAAAAAGATGAGAGAGGCCTGTAATTGACATCACAGGTAGACCTCAAATATGAGAGACAAAATGAGAAAACAAATCCTAAAAATCACCTTGTCTGATTTGGAAATAATTTTTTTTCAAATTTTGATGGAAAATAAGTATTTGGTCAATTACAAAGGTTCATCTCAATACTTTGTTATATATCCTTTGTTGGCAATGACAGAGGTCAAATGTTTTCTGTAAGTCTTCAAAAGGTTGGCACACACTGTTGCTGGTATGTTGACCCATTCCTCCATGCAGATCTTCTGTAGAGCAGTGATGTTTTGGGGCTGTCGCTGGGTAACACGGACTTTCAACTCCCTCCAAAGGTTTTCTATAGGGTTTAGATCTGGAGACTGGCTAGGCCACTCCAGGACCTTGAAATGCTTCTTACGAAGCCACTCCTCCATCGCCCTGGCGATGTGCTTGGGATCATTGTCATGCTGAAAGACCCAGCCACATTTCATCTTCAATGCCCTTGCTGATGGAAGGAGGTTTGCACTCAAAATCTCACGATACATGGCCCCATTCATTCTTTCATGTACACGGATCAGTCGTCCTGGTCCCTTGACAGAGAAACGGCCCCAAAGCATGATGTTGCCACCCCCATGCTTCACAGTAGGTATGGTGTTCTTTGGATGCAGCTCAGCATTCTTTCTCCTCCAAACACGACGAGCTGTGTTTCTACCAAACAGTTCTACTTTGGTTTCATCTGACCTTATGACATTCTCCCAATATTCTTCTGGATCATCCAAATGCTCTCTAGCAAACTTCAGATGGGCCCGGACATGTAATGGCTTAAGCTGGGGGACATGTAATGGCTTAAGCAGGGGGACACGTCTGGCACTGCAGGATCTGAGTCCCTGGCGGCGTAGTGTGTTACTGCTGGTAGCCTGCGTAACGTTGGTCCAAGCTCTCTGCAGGTCATTGACTAGGTCCTCCCGTGTGGTTCTGGGATTTTTGCTCACCGATCTTGAGATCATTTTGACCCCACTTGGTGAGATCTTGCTTGGAGCCCCAGATCGAGGGAGATTATCCGTGGTCTTGTATGTCTTCCATTTTCTAATTATTGCTCCCACAGTTGATTTCTTCACACCAAGCTGCTTGCCTGTTGCAGATTCAGTCTTCCCAGCCTGGTGCAGGGCTATCATTTTGTTTCTGGTGTCCTTCGACAGCTCTTTGGTCTTCACCATAGTTGAGTTTGGAGTGTGACTGTTTGAGGTTGCGGGCAGGTGTCTTTTATACTGGTAACAAGTTCAAACAGGTGCCAGTACTACAGGTAATGAGTGGAGGACAGAGGAGCCTATTAACAAAGAAGTTACAGGTCTGTGAGAGCCAGAAATCTTTCTTGTTTGTAATTGACCAAATACTTATTTTCCACCAAAATTTGAAAAAAAATTTCATCAGCACTTTGAACACATTTTATAAGTGGTCATAAACTTGTAAAAAACTCATGAAAGAATAAAGTTACGTTAAAACCAAGCACACCATTGTTTTTCTTATGAAATTCTCAATAAGTTTGATGTGTCACATGACCCTCTTCCCATTGAAAAAAATAAAGTTGGATCCAAAATGGCAGACTTCAAAATGGCCACCATGGTCACCACCCATCTGGAAAAGTTTTCCCCCTCCCATATAGTAATGTGCCACAAACAGGAAGTTGATATTACCAACCATTCCCATTTCATTTAGGTGTATCCATATAAATGGCCCACCCTGTATAATAAAAATGGCCATACAATGCTCCCTTGCACTAACATTGCCATTGGTTCTCATAGGGGCTGTAGTTTATGAACTTTTCAGATGAGAATGATCCTTTTAGTTATTCTTTCAATGGAGGGAGGAATTTTGCGGCACTCACTGGTAATCCAAGGGGTAACGTTTCTCCTTGTGTAGAGTGACAAGCCAGGCCTGGCATGTCAGAGTGAGGAGACTTATACACCATGCATGCTCCTCTAGGAAATTTAAATATGCAAATTGCCTCTTCAGATAGGAAGATGACTAGAACTCTAGTGCCACCTATTGAAAGTCGCAATCCTAAAGGTCAATATCTTCCCTTTAATGAGCCTTGCCATATGACTTAGGATAAAAGCCTCTCTGGTAATGTGACATGTAAATCTAGCTTAGTGAATGCAGACAGAAGACATCCTAAGAAAGTAAAGATCCTCCGTTGAGTTAAAAGAATAAGTGAGAAGTAAGAAGCTGTTATCCGGGCATATTCATGCTAACATGAATAGTGAAGGAACTAGTGACCCACACCTAAAAGAAGATTCCGTTCTATTTAGGACCAAGTTAATATATTTTTTCATCTAAAATCCATTTTATCTAGATGAAATAGTTTTGTATGAATGTGCTCTTTCCTTTTTCTTTTGCTAAGGCATTGTTGTGACTATTCATGCTACCACAAACCACAGGAGTTTTACTGGCAATAAAAAGGCAAATATTTTATTAAACACTTAAAGACATAGGACATACAACAAGGAACAACCCGGCATAAAAAGTGGGGCTGCATATATACATATATTCAGATTAGCCAATCGTAGAGAGTAGAAATAACAATGGATAAAAAGAGGGGGTGCAACAGTGTTTAACCCCTAGTGGGGTAGTTGTCTAAGTGCCGCATACAGTAAAAGTCTATAAAGATATGTATTTTTAGTATAACAGATCGTGTCAGCACATAAACCCCTATAATCAATGTTCAGATCATGGTATTGCACGCTTACCCATTGCTAAATAGCAGCCACACAAGAAAAATCGAGGAAGCGATTTAACACACCAAGCGAAGCGTGCGTTGGGGATTTTTCTTGTGTGGCTGCTATTTAGCAATGGGTAAGCGTGCAATACCATGATCTGAACATTGATTATAGGGGTTTATGTGCTGACACGATCTGTTATACTAAAAATACATATCTTTATAGACTTTTACTGTATGCGGCACTTAGACAACTACCCCACTAGGGGTTAAACACTGTTGCACCCCCTCTTTTTATCCATTGTTATTTCTACTCTCTACAATTGGCTAATCTGAATATATGTATATATGCAGCCCCACTTTTTATGCCGGGTTGTTCCTTGTTGTATGTCCTATGTCTTTAAGTGTTTAATAAAATATTTGCCTTTTTATTGCCAATAAAACTCCTGTGGTTTGTGGTAGCATGTATATTTATCTTATGGAGTGGCATAAACTTCCACTTTTTCAATTTTTGGGACCCCATTTTCGGTAGAGTGGTTTGTTATAATGTACCTGATGAATATATGGTTAATTGTTGTGACTATTGTAGTATATTTCTGATGGTAAGGCTTTGTTGTGATTATTGTAGTATATTTCTGATGGTAAGGCTTTGTTGTGACTATTGTAGTATATTTCTGATGGTAAGGCTTTGTTGTGACTATTGTAGTATATTTCTGATGGTAAGGCTTTGTTGTGACTATTGTAGTATATTTCTGATGGTAAGGCTTTGTTGTGACTATTGTAGTATATTTCTGATGGTAAGGCTTTGTTGTGACTATTGTAGTATATTTCTGATGGTAAGGCTTTGTTGTGACTATTGTAGTATATTTCTGATGGTAAGGCTTTGTTGTGACTATTGTAGTATATTTCTGATGGTAAGGCTTTGTTGTGACTATTGTAGTATATTTCTGATGGTAAGGCTTTGTTGTGACTATTGTAGTATATTTCTGATGGTAAGGCTTTGTTGTGACTATTGTAGTATATTTCTGATGGTAAGGCTTTGTTGTGATTATTGTAGTATATTTCTGATGCTAAGGCTTTGTTGTGACTATTGTAGTATATTTCTGATGCTAAGGCTTTGTTGTGACTATTGTAGTATATTTCTGATGCTAAGGCTTTGTTGTGATTATTGTAGTATATTTCTGATGCTAAGGCTTTGTTGTGACTATTGTAGTATATTTCTGATGGTAAGGCTTTGTTGTGACTATTGTAGTATATTTCTGATGGTAAGGCTTTGTTGTGACTATTGTAGTATATTTCTGATGCTAAGGCTTTGTTGTGACTATTGTAGTATATTTCTGATGGTAAGGCTTTGTTGTGACTATTGTAGTATATTTCTGATGGTAAGGCTTTGTTGTGACTATTGTAGTATATTTCTGATGGTAAGGCTTTGTTGTGACTATTGTAGTATATTTCTGATGGTAAGGCTTTGTTGTGACTATTGTAGTATATTTCTGATGGTAAGGCTTTGTTGTGATTATTGTAGTATATTTCTGATGCTAAGGCTCTGTTGTGACTATTGTAGTATATTTCTGATGCTAAGGCTTTGTTGTGACTATTGTAGTATATTCCTGATGGTAAGGCTTTGTTGTGACTATTGTAGTATATTTCTGATGGTAAGGCTTTGTTGTGACTATTGTAGTATATTTCTGATGGTAAGGCTTTGTTGTGACTATTGTAGTATATTTCTGATGGTAAGGCTTTGTTGTGACTATTGTAGTATATTTCTGATGGTAAGGCTTTGTTGTGACTATTGTAGTATATTTCTGATGGTAAGGCTTTGTTGTGACTATTGTAGTATATTTCTGATGGTAAGGCTTTGTTGTGACTATTGTAGTATATTTCTGATGGTAAGGCTTTGTTGTGATTATTGTAGTATATTTCTGATGGTAAGGCTTTGTTGTGACTATTGTAGTATATTTCTGATGCTAAGGCTTTGTTGTGACTATTGTAGTATATTTCTGATGCTAAGGCTTTGTTGTGACTATTGTAGTATATTTCTGATGCTAAGGCTTTGTTGTGACTATTGTAGTATATTTCTGATGCTAAGGCTTTGTTGTGACTATTGTAGTATATTTCTGATGCTAAGGCTTTGTTGTGACTATTGTAGTATATTTCTGATGGTAAGGCTTTGTTGTGATTATTGTAGTATATTTCTGATGGTAAGGCTTTGTTGTGATTATTGTAGTATATTTCTGATGGTAAGGCTTTGTTGTGACTATTGTAGTATATTTCTGATGCTAAGGCTTTGTTGTGACTATTGTAGTATATTTCTGATGGTAAGGCTTTGTTGTGACTATTGTAGTATATTTCTGATGGTAAGGCTTTGTTGTGACTATTGTAGTATATTTCTGATGGTAAGGCTTTGTTGTGACTATTGTAGTATATTTCTGATGCTAAGGCTTTGTTGTGACTATTGTAGTATATTTCTGATGGTAAGGCTTTGTTGTGACTATTGTAGTATATTTCTGATGGTAAGGCTTTGTTGTGACTATTGTAGTATATTTCTGATGGTAAGGCTTTGTTGTGACTATTGTAGTATATTTCTGATGGTAAGGCTTTGTTGTGACTATTGTAGTATATTTCTGATGGTAAGGCTTTGTTGTGATTATTGTAGTATATTTCTGATGCTAAGGCTCTGTTGTGACTATTGTAGTATATTTCTGATGCTAAGGCTTTGTTGTGACTATTGTAGTATATTTCTGATGGTAAGGCTTTGTTGTGACTATTGTAGTATATTTCTGATGGTAGTGTCTGAATGAGAGTGTTTTTATTAAGTATGATGGAAATGTTTTATCTGATTCACATGCAAAACGCCTAACCACAAAACAGGTCTAAAGCTATGTAAAAGCATATTCCTACATCTAAAGCCTACTTACAAACTCCGATTGGATACTTTTTTCTTCTTCTGTGAACTGGAAAATGTTTTCCATATTCATTATTTATTACATTACCACAGTTGCAAAGAAATTTTTTTTTTTGTCTTTTGTTGGGGACATATGGTCTTAAGGAGGTTGTCCACCTAAATAGGTTTAGATACCTTTTATAATATACCTGGATAAAAGTAATTAAAGATGTATCATTCTCCAAATATGAATGTTGGTCCTGGGAGCTCGGCTTCTGACGGGTGTTCACAGGAGCTGGAACTGTTCTTGGACCACTGTAATATCTGCGGATCGGGAAACTTTTGATAATGCAAGTATGTTATTACATTGCATTGTATTAAAGGAGATTTCAATGATTGTTTCATTATTATATAGTATTGAGAAGGTTAAAAATAACAAAATTAGCTTGCTCTAGTGATGCATCTCCACAGATGTCTCTGGCCTTTGTTGAGTGGCTGCAGTGGTGACATCAAGACTACAGCGCATGTAGCTGCTTCAGCCAATCACTCGATTCAGCAGGCCTTCCCTGCAGCCCAGTGATTGGCTGCAGGGGTTACTTAGGCTGCAGCAGTGACGTCATGATTACGGCTTTTCAACAAAGATCTAGGAAGCGCCAAAATAATATTGTTGGATCAGCAATGAGTGAGCAGAGCAAATGTTATTTATTTCCCCAAACCTGTATAATAAAGAAATTGAATAATGGAAAACCTCCTTTTTAATATTTTGAACACTTCCAAACATGGTTGTGTTTTAAGTGGACTTTAACAGGGCTTAAGATGCGTAAAACAGTAAAAGTCTCGTCTATTGTTACTTTTTCTGATATGCACTTTTTAAGGTTTTGTCCACATCACATTTGACCCTTCTATAGTAGGAATAAGTCTGGAACAATTCCTAATATAGTCTCACAATTGAAGGCTCCTATGTAGGAGGCTGTCTAGGTATACAGTGGCTTATGTCAATCATACCAGAGTGCTATGCATGATGCTCGTTGACTTGTTTTATTTTCTATGCTGTGCAAAAGATTTATATTGTTTGCAGTGACTGGAAGCGAATGGATTCTTGTGACCTTATGAGATTTATCCTCAAGTCTTTATTATTAAGCCACAGTTACCAGTTTTCAGTGTATCGTTGCAGAAGCTTTGATTTTGCAGCATTAAAACCTTTCCACTCTCTCTCTCATTCGTGTGAGTCTCAAGACTTGTGCAGTTACTGCAGTCATACGTTGAAATGGCTTTTTGGGTTACTTATTAAGCCTATTTCTTGTAGTTTTAATCTAATTGCTTGTCCAGTACATGTTTTCTGTAGTAATTAATAGGCAATTATACAACCAGGCTTCTGATTTCTGTGTGTGAACGTAACGTCCTGTAACGGGCTCCAGAGCACTTGCCTCATAGAGAGACGAAACGCTTGTGATTGCTTTACATCTCGCAGCTTTAACAGCTCCAAATGCTTTCTGGTGGTTTTGTAAATCTCACTGCATAAAGAAGACTACAAATGTCTCCTAACTACCTATTATACTAATTAAAATTTACTTTGCCTCCATCTTTGTGTTAACATGTGGACCCCAAACTGACCGCCGGAGCTGATTCTGCATAGAGAACTTTGTTTTTGTACATTCTCGGTGGACAGGGTTTCAGCTTTTATTTTTAATTTTGTAGACAATATTTTGGGACCAAAAGCTGAAAATTCACACTAGTGTTTTTTTTTAATTATTACATGTATGAGCTCATGCCTCACTTTCCATGTGCTCCATACATCATCTGAGCTCATGTGTCCCTTAGCTTCTGCGATTAGTGGGGGTCTCCGTACATGAAAATGTGGCTATAACATATCCTAAAAGTTTAATTACCCTTTATCATTATAGAAGATCAGAGAAGTAAAACTCTGACTGCAGAAAAATATATATAAAGAATTGAGATGAGCATTTCAATTCACGATGCCCTGGTCCGGTGCCCACTCCAGGATGCCATGAAGGACTGGACGCCGGACCACGACAGCGTGAATTGAAAATGCTCATCTCTAGTAAAGAACATTTATCAGCACTAGAATTTGGACCTTTTAGGTGATGATCAAGGGTTGACACTTACTTTAAAGGGTTCGTCCTTGACTGAGAATGTCCCACACATGGCACTTTTACCCACTGATTAGATGGAAGCAGATCTTATGGCCTTTAGAAATACATAATCTGTGAAGCTAGAACACCAAAGCTTTGAACACTGGGCAGTGGTTGTTCTTGGTTACTGCAGTTTAGCTGCCAGTCGCTTCATTAGGAACTGTTCTGCAGTACCAGAGAGAGGTCACTACAGCATATACTGAGCTGTAGTGCTCGGCCTCCATAGATCGGTTACTTCCAATGGCTGCTTGACCTGGTAATGTCTAACTGATGGAAGTGCTTGGTGTCAGTCCACCACCAACTTGATATTAATGGCCTATTCTAAGATTAGGGTATCAAAATCAAAGTCCTGGACAACCTTTTTTAAAGAGGTTGTCCACTACATTTTGATTGATGACCTCTTTTTAGGATAGGTCATCAATATCTGATCGGCCAGGGTCCGACACCCGGCACCCTTGCCGATCAGCGGTTATCGTGTTGGCCAGCTCACTTGCGGAGCTGGCTGTCTTCTGGTAGTGGGCAAGGCTTGGCACTACACATCAGCCTCCTATTCAATTCAACAGGAGGTGGATGTGCAGTTACCCTGCAGCGGCAACTACCAGAAGATGGAGCAGCTCCGCAAGTGAGTACTGCCGACACCGATAACAGCTGATCGGCGGAGGTGCCGGGTGTCAGACCCCGGCCGATTACACATTGATGCCCTAGCCTAAAGATAGGTCATCAATCAAAAAGTAGTGGACAACCTCTTTAAGTTTACTCTTTGTGCATAGGGTAACTTCCAGCATTTTTTACTTTTGTGACTTTTTTATAAGTGCCACTATGGAGAATTATTTGGGAGAGAGGAGTTGCTTGACTTCAGCTGTTTGCGAGTCCTGCCTGCACATGTTTAGAGGTTAATCGGGAGACTGAAGATGAGCGCTTTGAAAACTCTTGTTTACTTATTTTTGGCTTTTGAGAGAAAAATTGAAAGCTAACCAGCAAACCAAACCATTTAGGCTTGGCGTGTTTATATTATTATTATTTTTTTTAAAATGTAACTGATTTCTCTGGATCCTGAAAGTGGAGACTTCCTTTCAAAAGCAAATTCATTGTGGATCCTGTTTATATTAAGAGCAGCATTGCATATCCTGTACTTCTTTGCTACTTTACTAATGTCTTTATCATGCGTCATAACTTTAAAGGGAATCCATCATCAGGTTTTCTTTCTATGTAATCTGAGCGCCACATGATAGTGGCTGAGACCCTGATTCCAGTGATGTCACTTGCTGGTCTGCTTTCTGTCATTTTGATACAATCACTGCTGCAGATCTAGCAGTTGTCTAAATGCTGAGCCCTGTACAACCCTCCCCCACCACTGATTGGCAGCTTTCTGTGTGCACTGTATATTGACAGAAAGCTCCTAATCAGTGGTGGGGATGGGGTTACACAGAGCAGTTGACTAGAAGGCACGAGACACCTAGTCCTGTAGTGATACTCTCCTGCCGATAAGACATTGATTTTATTGAAACAACACCACACAGCCTAGTAAGTGACACATCGCTGGAATCAGGGTCTCTGGTCCTACATCATGCTGCTCTCAGATTACATATACATAAAAACCTGCTTATAGATTCCCTTTTCAAGATCGCATAGGATAAAATTCTAGTGGAAAACTTGATGCCATGTTTTTTTTTGTCACTGGGAGCATGAAGCTTCATTTACACTGAAAGATTGTGAATGAGCATTCTTAAGAACGCTCGGTCACGATAATCTATCAGTGTAAGCAAGCTGCCGATAATCTTGAAATCTTTTGTGCGAAAGATCATCGTTCTTGGCGGTGCAACGACCTGCCGATAACGATGGCGACCTATGTGACTTGAGCGATCTCTTACAGATTGTTCAGTGTGCATCATTTGGCGCGGCCTGCCTGTGTAAACGGGATATTAAACGACCGCTGACTGGGGTTTGCCGTTCAGCAGCTGTTTAGTGCCGCTGGTCAGTCTGTATAATTAAATCAGAATTTTTCAGAGTTGTCTATTGAAGACGAAGCGGTTTACATTGAAGCCGTTGTGGGGATCAGCTGTAAGGCATGTGCTCGCTGAATTTTTTTTGAGGCCATCAAAAACGACAAGTTTTCTAATGGAAACCGCCCCTCCTTTGGGGAATTTTTGGAGGAGTTTGAAGTAGTCTTGAAGGTTTTAAGCATTTACAAAGTTTTTTTTTTACATGAAGTATTTTCTTTGCAGCCTTTTTATTGGACAGTACCTAGTATGGAGCACATCCCATTCAGAAACGAAAATGAAAACTGTAGTGTGAATGTGACCTTACATGGAGGTCACGATTAATCTCTGTCCCATGGATGCTTCTGCGGCAGCGGCCGACTTCTGGCGCATAGAGTGGAGCCCTTTTAAATGGCATCTTGTTAGTTTCTAAACTAGACTGAGATTCATTGTGGCTCGATGGATAAATAAAGGAACTTTTTTCATTTATTCATCTTGCAATCGCAGCACAATTTTAAGATACATATAGAGCGGGGTCTAACAGAGTTTTCTTATTAGCTTATGCTGGAAGGAATTGCTCTTCTTGCTCCGATGAAATTGCCTGAGATAGCAATTTCCCTGCATGCTGCTATTTTAATGGAGTGAATTGAGAAGTACAGATGAAGTGAAAGCAGACTTGTTTTATAGAGTTGGTTGGCTTTAAGCACTTGTGAGTATGAACCCTGTAGACAACGGTAATTCCAACGCTAAAAATTATGTACTAAAAGAAATTGGATGTTTTTCATTTTTTTTAAGTAATGTGTTAGGAATAGAGAACATTGTGATAACTGATGCTGGATGGTTTTGATGTGCGTCTCCTATGTAATGTAATAATTTAGAATTTTTGGGTAATTTTCCTGGAAATAATATAGGTATTGAATTTAGAACGAACCTGTCTGATTTAGTAACTATGTTTGTTCTAATTAATATACTAATCGTTCTGCATTGTGCCATTCCTCCGTCATTCCTACTAGAAACGTATGGATAATGCTATGAATGGTCCTATCCGTGTCTGACCGTTATGTCTGTATGCACACTTATACAAAGATATCTGTCGATCACAATAGGACTGACTTCGTTTCCGTTTTTATCCCTCCCCTTCTTTCCAAAGCCATAACGTTTTTATTTTTCCATCAATCTAACTGTATGATGACATGTTTTTTGCGTGTCGGGTTGTACTTTTGAATGGTCCCATTGATTTTAGGATATAGTGTACTGGGAAAAAAATTCCAAGTGCCGTGAAATTGCAAAAAAAATCCGAGGTAGATCCTCAGTTACTTCTCTTTTCCTCGTTTCCTTAGCGCTTGTTCACATGTTGCTGTTTATTTGCCATGTTTTTCTGAAAAATCACGCACATGCTGCTCATTTTTCCTTGAAGAATTGAACCTTCAAAGTGAGTTTTTCAAATCTGCAGCAGGCCAATTCTTTCAGCATTTTTCGCCCATTCAAAAGAAAGGGAAAAAACGCATGTAAAATCATATCGAAAACGCGTAAACGTGTGCATTTTGCTCAGTATTTTTTTTACTGCCAATACTCTGTGTTGCAGCAGAAAATTCTGTTGCAAATACTAAGCGTGCACACATACCCTTAGGGCTCATGCAGACGCGTTTATAAATTGAATGTGTGCGATCTGATTTTGGATTGGATAGCACACGGACGGCACTGACCCATCCGTGAGAACAAGAATATCACCGCATGCACTACTTTCTTCCGAGTCTCCGATGCGACTCGCCCATTCAGGTCTATGGGTGCCTAAAAAAAAAAAACTGGTCCCACATGGTGTATCAGAGTGTCATCCAATTTTTGCGGGTTTATTTCTATTATAAAGCTAGGAAACTGTACTTGGTCATGTACATTTTTAACTTTGTTGTAGTGGGGTGAGGAGAAGGCGCTGGGAATTGATATCGAACTATCCAACCAAGAAGCAAGGACCTTGACTGGCATTTCAGGGTGAAACACACCACAGTGGTACAAGCAGTTGAAAGGTTTCCTTAAATAACAACTATTTAGCACGTTGCTTAACTTTGCATTTAGGAATCAATTAGACAATTTAAAAAATTCTGCGTGCTGGTGTACATAACCATTAAAGGGGATATCCACTACTAGGACAACCCCTTCTTGATCTAAATATTTGGCCCCAATAAAATAAAAAATCTTATACTCACCTGCATTGCTGCTTCCAGCGGTGTCAGTACTCGCGGTGCCGGGGCTCCACTACTATTGTTGTGACACGTGAACCTGGCGCACAATCAGCTCTGGCATCAGCATCACTGTCCCCGCCATCGTACTAACTGAACATGAAGAGGAAGTGAGAGAGGAGCCCGGACTTCCTTTTCATGTTTAATTTGTACTAAGGTGGGGACAGTCATGCCAGCGCTGATTGGGAACGTGCATGCCGACACCGCTATCGGGGCCAAACATTTAGATCAAGAAGGGGTTGTCCTAGTAGTGGATAACCTCTTTAAGGGTCATCCACTGAGGAAAATGGGATATTAATTGGGCAGTGAATTTTAATGCAGCACTGCGACAATGTTCTTCAAGTAAATCTGTCACCAGGTTTTTGC
This sequence comes from Phyllobates terribilis, assembly GCF_046119375.1. Lineage (NCBI taxonomy): Eukaryota > Metazoa > Chordata > Amphibia > Anura > Dendrobatidae > Phyllobates > Phyllobates terribilis. Next base: position 474,394,626 of record NW_027362764.1, on the reverse strand, counting down.
TATGCCACATGAGAGCAGCATGATGAAGAGGCAGAGACCCTGATTCCAGTGATATGTAATTTACTGAGCTGCTTGCGGCTGTTTGATAAAATCACGTTTATCTGCTGCAGATCCAACAGTTCTCTGAATGCTGAGCTCTGTATAACCCCACCACCACCACTGATTGGCAGCTTTCTGTATACACTGTGCATAGGCAGAAAGCTGCAAATCAGTGGTGGGGGAGCAAGGTTATACGGAGCTTATGGATATGGAGGACTACATGGCAGCAGGTTTACTGATAATCTACTGCTGATTAAAACCGTGAATTTATCAAAACTACAGCAAGCAGACCAGTAAGTGACATACAGCTGGAATCAGGGTCTATAGCTCGAAAATTGGGTGCAAAAAAAACTGTTGACAGATCCCGTTAATTAGCGCATTGCAAAATCTGCACGAGTTACATGATGACTTGCCCTGGATTTCACCCTAAGTATTAAATGTGAAATCCGCTGTGAAAATCGTCAGCATGAATTGACAGGCTATGGAGTAGTAGTGTGCACTGCAGGTCAATGTCAGCACGGATTACAGTGTCGATTTTTTTTTTTCCCACAGCAATAGGGTCATCCTGACGCCATTTGTGTCCATTATAGGATAGATCCTCTTCCTTTAGGGGGTCTGTTGTTCTTTTCCTATAACAGAAGATAAAAACATAACTCTAGTGTGAACCTGGCATAACCCTGGTTCTTTTATGTTGACTTTTTTCCCATTTTCACCACCATTATATTGTTACTATACCAGGCGGCTCCCGAGAACAGCAGGATTTTCCTACTTGGGATTTGCAGACGCCAGGACTGCAATGGAAGGATATAGATAGATAGATAGATAGATAGATAGATAGATAGAGAGAGAGATATCGCTCTATATATATATATATCTCTATATATATATATCTATAGATATATATCACAGTACAAACCAAAAGTTTGGACACACCTTCTTATTTAAAGATTTTTCTGTACTTTCATGACTTTGAAAATTGTACATTCACACTGAAGGCATCAACACTATGAATTACCACATGTGGAATTATATACTTAACAGAAAAGTGTGAAACAACTGAAAATATGTCTTATATTCTAGGTTCTTCAAAGTAGCCACCTTTTGCTTTCATGACTGCTTTGTACACTCTTGGCATTCTCTTGATGAGCTTCAAGAGGTAGTCACCGGAAATGGTTTTCAATTCACAGGTGTGCCCTGTCAGGTTTAATAAGTGGGATTTCTTGCCTTATAAATGGGGTTGGGACCATCAGTTGTGTTGTGCAGAAGTCTGGTGGATACACAGCTGATAGTCCTACTGAATAGACTGTTAGCTGCTTTTTTCTTGCCGTAATACAAATTCTAAGTAAAGAAAAACGAGTGGCCATCATTACTTTAAGAAATGAAGGTCAGTCAGTCCGAAAAATTGGGAAAACTTTGAAAGTGTCCCCAAGTGCAGTTGCAAAAACCATCAAGCGCTACAATAATATATATATATATATATATATATATATATATACACATATATAATCTCACGACGTCTCTAGAAAACAGGACCGTACACAACAGCCAGACCGGTTGCTAGATTCCTATTCACTCAGGGACACAAGTCTGTTGTATTAAAATATCCCAATGGACTGTTTCTAACATAAGCTGTCACAGATGTTCTCCTAGACACCAATATAAGTCATTTCCTCCAGGAGTAACGTACCTTGGACTTTCGCCAAGTGCTGTAATGCTGCCCAGAAAAAAGTAAGGCCCATGTCAGTAGCCAGGTGTCTCGGGGATGGGAGCCAATATCAATATTACCCAGTATGCTCTTGTGATGAGGACACTATCATCAGACTTATGCCCATAGAGTAAAGTTTTGGGTTCACAACTCTCCTGCTAGGACTCTAGATACTATTATACCTTTTTCCTAAATGGTAAAGCGACATCAAACATCATGGCAAAAATACTCAGAGCTCTGGCTGAATTTTTTTTCTCTCTACTGTCCCCTTTCTATAAAGAATTCGGGAGTACTGTTCTTTATTAACCTTTTGATATTTTATGATTTAGTACCTGACATGCCCGTGCCACTTACTGATTATTAGCAACTGGTCTGGTGCTTTCCAATTGGAGCCACTCAGATGTAGCTTGCTAAATGACCTTCACAGTTGGTGGATGAACACTCTTCTCGCCCAAGGGTATTTTCTTCCCTTCGTGATGTATATCCCCAGCTCCGTGTAATCAGATCATTGTCATGGTTAACAGCAGGAGCTGTAATCACTTCTAGCTTTGCTGATACATTGTAGCCTTTCACATTTCAAGAAGCACCTTGGAAGGTGAAAAAGTGAAAAATTGCCAGATTCCTGATGTACTTAATTACAATCTACGGAAATAATATGATCTTAAACCTATTTGAAATGTACATTGATATTAGTAGAGGGTGAAATTATTTTAAAATATGAATGTGCATGAAGGGTTCAAAGACCTAAACAGCAAGAACGTAAGTACAAGTCCCAACGTTCTTTCATAACATTTTCGTAGACTTATTAAAGTGCAAAACATTGTTTTAGTGATGATAAAGTATTTACGAAATCATTGGAAACACTATGGTATGAGGATGCCCTTGCATTGGTATGGGGATGCCCTTGCATTGGTATGAGGATGCCCTTGCATTGGTATGGGGATGCCCTTGCATTGGTATGGGGATGCCCTTGCATTGGTATGAGGATGTCCTTGCATTGGTACGAGGCTGCCCTTGCATTGGTACGAGGCTGCCCTTGCATTGGTACGGGGCTGCCCTTGCATTGGTACGAGGCTGCCCTTGCATTGGTACGGGGCTGCCCTTGCATTGGTACGGGGATGCCCTTGCATTGGTACGAGGCTGCCCTTGCATTGGTACGGGGATGCCCTTGCATTGGTACGGGGATGCCCTTGCATTGGTACGGGGATGCCCTTGCATTGGTACGAGGCTGCCCTTGCATTGGTACGAGGCTGCCCTTGCATTGGTACGGGGATGCCCTTGCATTGGTACGGGGATGCCCTTGCATTGGTACGGGGATGCCCTTGCATTGGTACGAGGCTGCCCTTGCATTGGTACGAGGCTGCCCTTGCATTGGTACGGGGATGCCCTTGCATTGGTACGGGGATGCCCTTGCATTGGTATGGGGCTGCCCTTGCATTGGTACGGGGATGCCCTTGCAAAGCCGCCGACCGACATTCCTGCCATCAACTTATCTCTGGGAGAACAAACCGATCAACAATCCAAAGTCGGACATGCCCGATCAACATCTCCCCCTACAATCAGTTGACCGGGGCCCCCAAACGCATTAGACTGTCAGCCAAAATCGTCGATATCGGCAGGTTCGTCTGACATTAGTCTAATGTGCGTGGAGGGCTTAACTTTTGATTAAGTGGTCCTATTTTGAAAAAATGTAATGTTGCAGCATTTTATTTTCACAGACTCATTTGATCGTTACCCACCCAGATACCAAGCTCCCGAAAAGGAAGCACTGATTTGCTTCTAAAAAGGAAAATTCTGGCGTTGTGACCTTTTAAGCTCTAATGGTCATTCACCCTGTTCAGGTTCACTCTTTTTGGTACTTGGGTCACGATGGCCGACACTGAGAATTAACGGAACAGATCTTTATTGTGAACTCCAAGTCCGTCGTGAGTCCACTGTTATTCTGCGGCTCGTGCATTATTGTTCCCATAGACGGAATATGCACTTGGTATTAGTTTGTCACTAGTTAAGGCAATAGCAATAGTTAAGTGTTTACAGCTCACAAGTGTACTTGGCTGCTATGCCTCGTAGAATCGTTCCAGGGGGACGCAGTTGATTTAAATAGGGCTAAATAATTCATTGCTAAGTGAATGGAATGGAATTATTAGAATGGAATATGCAAATACAGTGGGACTCGCTCAAAATGAACCCAGCGATAGAAAGAACATCGGCCTCCTGGAAAGACTGCACAACACCAATTATGTCATCATTGGAAATGGTTCCTATGTGGGGTGTGAGACCGAGCCAAGCATTCCTCTAGGTAATGGGTGATTAGATACTATGTAACACAATTTATAGTGCTGGAATGTCTATAAGGAAACTGCAGCCCTTATCTTTTATCTCCATATTTACATTTTTATTGTCTGCACTTCAGTATACTTTACTTTTTGGGAGAGTCATCTTTGAAAAAAGTAAGTTCAGGATAATTGTCTTTATGTTGATGAATGTAAAGTAATGCACCTAGGCTGCCATATTGCAGGATATGCATTAAATGGAAATATACTAGGGTTTAAAGAACAGGAAGACTTGTGTATTCTGGTTACAAGTAAGCCTGGCAGCAATACTCAATGCCAGGCAGCTGCTGCAAAAGCAAAGAGGGTGCATAAAAAGAACTGAAAGCCAGTGATCCCAATGGAATATGACCCCCTCTATAAGTCACTTGTAAGGCCACATCTTCAATACTTTTGGGCTCCACATTCTAAAAAGGATATTAGAAAGGTAAATCTGTTCAAAGGCGGGCAACTAGATTTATAATTAGGATGGAAGGACTCTTGTAATGTAAGTTGGGCTTGTTTAACTTAAGAACAAAAAACAAGAAAAAAGTCTCAGATGAGATCTCTTTTTTTATATGTGGATAAATGTGTGGTCAATTCAAAGGACTGGCACCCGACTTATTCCCTCCAAAGACCTTCCAGAGGACCAAGAGACATTCATTTTGTGTGGAGGAAAGGCAATTCTGGCATCTAAATAGATAAGGATTCTTTACAGTTAGAGCAGTCAGACTGTGCAATGCCCAACAACAAGAGGTAGTAATGGCAGATTCTAGATCATTATTTAACCCCTTTAACACTGGAGCAAGTCAGGGTGTATGATGTTTTGAACCCCAAAAAACAATGGCAAAATTGCATGTTTATTAATTATTTGACCTCATTTGGAGTTTTTCTTTTCCCCCCACTTTCACGTATACTATACTATACTAATACTATGTTTTTCAAAACTACAAAAAACAATCCCTCATATGGGTATATAGGTGGGAAAATAAAAGTTATATCCCTTTTGGAGAGAAAAATGAAAATCCAGTCACGAAAATTAATTGCGTACTTTAAAGGGAATCTGTTATCAAGTTTTTGCTGCATAATGTAGAGACAGAGACCCTGATTCCAGCCATGTGTTACTTACTGGGCTGCTTTCTGTAGTTTTCATAAAATCACTGTTTTATCAGTAGGAGATTATTACAAGAGGACTAGTAATCCTGCTACCCTGTAGTCCAACCACGCCACTGATTGGCAGCTTTCTGCCTATGCACAGTATACACAGAAAGCTGCCAGTGGTGTGGGTGGGGTTATACAGACCTCAGCATTCAGGGAACTGCTAGATCTGCAGCAGAAAAATCAGCTTTTAATCAAAACTGCAGTAAAGTAAGTGACGCATTGCTGGAATCAGGGTTTTTTCTCCTACATCATGCTGCTTTTGGATAGGTGGCAAAACCTGGAGACAGATTCCCTTTAAGGCCTCATTCAGAGGTTAGTGATTTTTCTGCTTCGCAAAAAAGATCCGATTTGTCATCAGTGTTTAGTCCATGTGTCCGTTTTTACAATTGGTGATCTTCTCATTTGAAAAAAGAAATTTCAAAGTTGCTTGTACCAACTGCAATGTCAAGAACAGACCGCACACTGACCGCACAGCGCCCGTGTGCAATCCGGGATTTCTCATGGACCCATAGACTTGTATGCATAACTTTGGTCCATGACTCAGATCAATAACAGACATGTCTCTATGATATTTTTCTTTTTTGCAGACACGTCATAGAACACTTACCTATTGTAATCTATCTGTGAACATGGACAGGAGATGTATGTGATCCACCGATGTCTGAACAGATTATTTTCTCACAACAAATGGCATTTTGGGATAATCTAGTGCTGGATAATGGCTGAATTTGATGGACTGACGTCTTTTCTTTTACTTATGTAACAAAGTATTAGTCAGTTAAGTTGAAAGCTATGTTTTTAGTAAATTTCTAATATAATTGGATAAGGTCAAAACAATATTGTAGGACATTGGCGATATCAATCATTTACATTAGTTTGATCAGATATGTAACCTGTAGCTCATACTACGATGTAGAACTAAGTGGTTGAGCAGAAATAACAACTGACAGAGCCATATGGTTGAAGGGGTTGTCCGGCGGCGGCTGGGTGTGCTCAGTTGTAGAGAAGAACTGCTCAGCCCCGTCTACTGTTAGTGGCCACTGCCTGGTACCACTACTATTGATTTGAATAGAGGGCGGATGTGCAGTACCTGACCGTGAACACTATACAGGTGATGGCGCTGTGATGTGCAGTTCCACAAAGGAGCACACCCAGCCGCCTCTGCCATCGGGAACAGCTGATCAGCGGGGGTGCTGGGTGTTGGATATTAATGACATATCCTGAGGACAGGCCAACAGTGTAAAAGTCCCAGACAACCCCTGTACAGGTACACTCTGGGCAAAACTTCTCCTGTTTTGCCAAGTGCGGAGTGTTTGGGTTATTCGGAGCACACACAGAATTCACACATCGGCCTCGGAGTTGTTGCACTAGGCGAAGCACCATGTGTCAGTTGTGCCCGGAGTGTTCCTTTAATATATATGTTTTTCTGATGGATCATTTTGTTCCACAAGCTGGAGACATGTCTCCGTTTTATTTTAATTCTATTTTTTTTTTGTTTTTGCAAAAAATTTAGTTTGCAATAGAAAAACTGACATGTAAACGTGCCCATAGGCTATCACGAGTTTGTGTCCTATCCATGAAGAACACGGCTAGAACACGTACATGAAGGACCTACATCTGCATCAGGCCTTAGAAACATGAATTATCAGATATGTCGCAAGGTGCCAACAAAGATCTTTTTAAAGAGGCACTATATCTGCCCCGCTGTATTCATAGGCACTAAGGTGGCAGACCTCCTTAACAATCAGTGGATGTCATCAATAAGGAACGTCGTCAGCAATGCTTAACTATAGTGACAAGAATAGAATATTTGTGAGCAATGCAAACCAAAAATCTGCTAAATGAAAGACACTTGCTATTCTCTGAATAATTGTCCATATCTTCCTTTTCTCTGATTAGTTCACCCCCTATGTGTCTTAGTTTATTTTTAATATTTCTCACTTTAAGGGTTGGTCAGGCAGGTAAATGTGGCATGAATGTCGCAGTGCCAGGCCGTATTAATTGACTTCATGGTCTGATCGCTGTTGCACAGTGTTGGATGCAGTACTGTCGGATTGAATTGTAGATAATTGTATGACTTCTTATGGTACGTAACATTGTAACACAAGTCCTCTCGCCATACCAGACTGCCCGGTGAAGAATCAGAAGTAAACTGCCTACGTAACAGGATTATATAGTGTTCTGCAGTAAATCACACTTATTTAATAATGTCCTCATATAGGCGTCCTATTCGCTCCGGATTAACGCTGTAATCCAGGGAAGGAGGCAGACATATTGTAGAGTAGAGGATATTAGCTGTCACTTCAGCTTTCTCGCCACCTCTATGGTAGCACTTGACCTCCCGCCTTCTGTTACATGGGATGTCTTCCTTGCGTTTCACATTGGTGTGTACGTTCCTCCCATTATATTGGTTGTTAAGCACTTTGGAATGATGAAATACACCTCTCTCCGTTGGCATTTTAATACACTTGTCTTCATTGGTGACATTCCTGCTAGCTTCGGCATTATCTTCATATTACCATTGTGCCGGCTGCACTTGGAGAAATTGACTGAAGACTCAGTGTGACTCCTCAATTAACGCTTATTACTTTTCAGATGGGCTTTTTAGCTTACTTCGCCTCTGGATATTTTACTGCTTTTTTTGTGTTGCTGGACTGATCTTATTGTATGAATGCAATGAAGACTTCAGCTCATTTTTCCTACAAAATAGGTAGCCGTGCACTGACAAAAGCAGGTGTGGAGTTTTAGTTTTTCACGATTTTATTGTTCTTTCTTTCTTCATTGGCTTTCAAATAAAGTTGATTTAGAGCTTAATATCCTAAACATATTAGGGACGGTGCAGCCGGACAAAGGCCCAAGAAGTAGAGGTAAGGGGGCCCACTTCTAACTCCAAACCAGCCAGCAGCTTCAGTTATAGACAGAACTATTGCAGAGGACCCCTAAAGCGTTCTTGTCTGTGTCCGACACTGAAACATAATATCTACGAATGTTACTCACATGTAGTTTAGTCTTTGTGTATAAATTGAATAAATATCAAATATTAGCTTGTTGATATGTAATATTTCTGCAAAAAGAAAGCAGTAGTGTAGTGTCATATATCAAACGTAGAGCAATAAATTGCCCAGTTATGACCGACAGCTTTTATCAGAAAAGCTTTTAGATTGTGGTGCTTTTGTTGTGTGTCCCACATAGCTGTCATCGATGTCTGAGCCTGTGAGGGCATTGCAGACGTCAAGGTAATTTCTCTTTTTCATCACCGTTACTGTCTGTAGCAGACGCAGTCAGCAGAAGATAATGATATCGGTTTGACCACCAGTTTTGTGCCATATTCTGGTGACGTGATTGCGTTTTTAGTTTCCCCCAGTCTCATCATATGAGTAACCAGTAATTCCCCTATGTATCTGTGATGGAAGTCTGTCGAATAGATCATAACTTTGGTTGGCTATATTTGCAACCATCCCTGCTTGCCTATATCTTCACACGTACCATGTACCCAGCCGATGGGAACGTGCACCTCACCCATGCACCCAGATGTAAGCTATATGAAATGCACATTTCCTGGTGGTCCAATTCAGCAGTTATTAGGGGTTCCTGACTCTTATTGAATAGTATAGTGGATGCACAATACTTGCAGATTATGCATGTGACCCGATGAGTATCCATAGATGTGACATATTTGGCCCTATGGAAGTGAGTGGAGCCGGCACATTTAACCAATGTGCCAGAAGCTTTGCCATTCATTTGATAAACATAAATAAAAGTCAGTGTGAACAGACCCTAAGAAATGTTTGGGCTTCTTTCACGCCTTATATCAGCTCCACCTTATACCTAAATATAATATGGCTGTCATAGAGTCACCACTATAAGTTCTAATATTTTATATAGAGGCATTTAGAGGTTTGGCATCAGACACTTATAGAAAAAGTAGCTGTACAGGAATTGGCCCTGTTAAAACATAAAATATACTATTTAATTTGATTCACTACTAAAATTTAAAAAAGGTCTGGATGCCTTTCTTGAAAAACATAATATTACAGGTTATGGGCACTAGATTCTGTGATGGGATGCTGGTCCATGGATCTAGTCTGATCGCTGTGTGTGGATTCGGGAATAATATTTCTCCTAATATGGAGCAATTCGCATCTGTCTCATGGCATTTTTGTCTTTCTCTCGATCAACATGTTAGGCTGTCAGTTGAATATGATGGACTGAAGTCTACCTTCAACCTTAAAAACTATGAAACTATGAATTTCACTGGTCTTTTTTTTTTTTTTTTTTCTTTGACCCAATTGTATTTCCATCTGTTAGGACACCAAGGTGACAAGGCTATTTAATAGGTTGCAAAAAAATGTTTTCTACCCTATCCAGAAGGATGTATATTCTGTATGGCATTCAGTTCTTTTTAACTGTATTCGATTTCCACAGATACATTTTTTGGAGTACCATATACAGATCTCAGGGAGGTCTATTAAAGGAAAACTTTATACAACCCCTGGCAAAAATTATGGAATCGCCGGCTCGGGGGATGTTCATTCAGTTGTTTAATGTTGTTGAAAAAAAGCAGATCACAGACATGGCACAAAACTAAACTCATTTCAAATGGCAACTTTAGGGCTTTAAGAAACAATAAAAGAAGTCAAGATGAAAAATGTGGTACTCAGTAAGGGTAATTTTTTTAAGACCAAGCAGAGGGAAAAAAATATGGAATCACTCAATTCTGAGGAAAAAATTATGGAATCATGAAAAACAAACACACAAAAGAACACTCCAATACATCACTAGTATCTTGTTGCACCACCTCTGGCTTTAATAACAGCTTGCAGTCTCTGAGGCATGGACTTAATGAGTGACAAACAGTACTCTTCATCAATCTGGCTCCAACTTTCTCTGATTGCTGTTGCCAGATCAGCTTTGCAGGTTGAAGCCTTGTCATGGACCATTTTCTTCAACTTCCACCAAAGGTTTTCAATTGGATTGAAATCCGGACTATTTGCAGGCCATGACATTGACCTTATGTGTCTTCTTTCAAGGAATGTTTTCACAGTTTTTGCTCTATGGCCGGATGCATTATCATCTTGAAAAATGATGTCATCATCCCCAAACATCCTTTCAATTGATGGGATAAGAAAACTGTCCAAAATATCAATGTAAACTTGGGCATTTATTGAAGATGTAATGACAGCCATCTCCCCAGTGCCTTTACCTGACATGCAGCCCCATATCATCAATGAGTGTGGAAATTTGCATGTTCTCTTCATGCAGTCATCTTTATAAATCTCATTGGAACGGCACCAAGCAAAAGTTCCAGCATCATCACCTTGCTCAATGCAGATTCGCGATTCATCACTGAATATGACTTTCATCCAGTCATCCACAGTCCACGATTGCTTTTCCTTAGCCCATTGTAACCTTGTTTTTTTCTGTTTAGGTGTTAATGATGGCTTATGTTTAGCTTTTCTGTATGTAAATCCGATTTCCCTTAGGTGGTTTCTTACAGTTCGGTCACAGACATTGACTCCAGTTTCCTCCCATTCGTTCATCATTTGTTTTGTTCTGCATTTCCTGTTTTGGAGACATATTACTTTAAGTTTCCGGTCTTGATTCTTTGCTGTCTTCCTTGATCTACCAGTATGTTTGCCTTTAACAACCTTCCCATGTTGTTTGCATTTGGTCCAGATTTTAGACACAGGTGACTGTGAGCAACCAACATCTTTTGCAACATTGCGTGATGATTTACCTTCTTTTAAGAGTTTGATAATCCTCTCCTTTGTTTCAATTGACATCTCTTGTGTTGGAGCCATGATTCATGTCAGTCCACTTGGTGCAACAACTCTCCAAGGTGTGATCACTCCTTTTTAGATGCAGACTAACAAGCAGATCTAATTTGATGCAGGTGTTAGGTTTGGAAATGAAAATTTACAGGGTGATTCCATAATTTTTTCCTCAGAATTGAGTGATTCCATAATTTTTTCCCTCTGCTTGGTCTGAAAAAATTACCCTTACTGACTACCACATTTTTAATCTTGATTTCTTTTAGTGTTTCTTAAAACCCTAAAGTTGCCATTTGAAATGACTTTAGTTTTGTGCCATGTCTGTGATCTGCTTTTTTTCAGCAACATTAAACAACTGAATGAACATCCTCCGAGCCCTGTGATTCCATAATTTTTGCCATGGGTTGTAGCACAAGTTGTAAGATTTCTATGATACATGACAAGGCCTTTTAATGAGTTGTCTGCTGTGGATAGTCCTTTTTATTAGGAAAGATGAGGTTCCCAGTCAATGAGATATCCTTGGTAGTCACTCTGGCTAGTAGATGTCTGGTCCTGCACAGAGCGATCCCTTAGTTTAGGGGTCAGAGCTCCATTTATCTGATAGGCTTTGACCCTCCTGTTACTCCTATGGTATGATATGATTTGTAGCTCCTCTCCCTGTAAGAAGAGTGGTAATGGAAGAGTCTGTCCTCTCTAAACAAGCCCTGACTCTCTTGAACTGTCGGCTCGGCATCTTGCCGCACTGGCTCAGTAGCATATTTTAAGCGCTTTGATATGTTTCAGCCACTATTTTTGGCTTTTTATCTGAGTCTGTTGTATTGAAGGCTGGAATGGGAAAGCACTGCATAGCCAACCCAAACACACAGCAATTATACGGATGCGTTGTTTTGATGTTGATTGCCACAGCAATCATTTTCTATCATTTGCAATTAAGCAACTGCGTAGGAATGGCTGGATTAATGAAAAAGACTCTGCGACTGGCTGCAAAAATTATATGTGACGGGTTCACATATCTCTTACTGACAAATGACTCTACAGTTAGAAATTCCAATAGATTTGTATTGATCAATAAAAAGCCAAATGTAATTTACATTCACCTGTTGTCTAGGATAATGCAGGATATATATAGAGAGAGAGAGATCTCTCTATCTCTCTCTCATATATATATATATATATATATAATATATATATATATATATATATATATAATCTATATCTCTATCTATATCTCTATCTATATATCTATATATCTATATATCTATCTGTGTGTGTATGTGTATATATATATATATATATATATATATATATGTGTATATATATAGAGAGAGAGAGAGAGAGCGAGAGAGAGAGAATCTATATAGATATATCTATCAATTATATTATATGTGTATATTATATGTTTAATATTACAATTTTTTTTATTTACATATTTTTTTGTTAATATCTGATAATCTAGCATGTGTCTACTTCTATGGACAGTGAGTTAAAATAAACTTTTTGCTTGCATTTCTGCCAATGATCCAGGCTCATTTTTTTTTTCTCCAGTTAACTGCCTAAATCTCTGCAATACAAACTAGTTGGAAAAGTGGATGTGATACCCCACTGCCAATAATCCACCAGGTGATGAGAGAACAATAAAATATATGCGTTTTTTTTGTCAACGCGTTTCGAAGCATACAAAACTTCCTCAGCATGTATGTGTGCGAGAAGGCCACTTCTGCTGTTATTGAGTTAATGAGTATGTCGTGTATGGATAAATGATTTAGCAGGAGTAGAACTACAGCCATCCACCAAAGACAGGTATATTGTAGCTTCTGTAGTACATAGGATATGTGGAGTTTATTACTTCATTCAGTGCCCAAAAGAGAATAAGGGAAGAGGATGGAAAAGGAAGGATGCACCATTGTTTCTATATCCTCAGAGGCTTAGTCCTGTCTAATGAATGGCGCTTTTATTCCAATCTATAGAAGCTGTGGAAATCTGCATCCGTCGGGGAAGGGGAGATTTCCTGGCTCGCAGGATGGGGCAGTGGCATGTCACAGATCTGTGACTTAATTTGTACCATGTTTCAGGAAGTCTCCTCTACAGTTCAAAGGTATTAATTACGAGCGTCCCATCACAGATCCACAGACGGAGAGCATCCGAAGAGATTCCCGTGAGCTGACGCCTATTCTGAGAATTGAAAATTCCTGCCACAAGCAGAGAAAACTGTGGAGTGTTGCTTGCTTCAGTAAATCCTTAATGTCATAGACCTCCTTATACAATCTAGAGCCGCATCTATAAGGTACAAGTAAAGTATGGAAATAACCGGTGCAAGCCACGTTTTTTATAAGTGTGAATGTGGTGTACACTAGAATAAAAATTCTAAGGGCAACATAATTAAGGCAACACATGCGTTTATGTATATAGGGACCTTACTGGATATTGATGGTGAAAGTGGTTGTCTGGGCAAAATCAAAACTGCACCTGTGGCTTAGAAAATAAAAATAACAGAGTAAGCTGTACTTGTCTACCGTCACTTTATAGGATCCAGTTCAGACTGCCCTGTAGTCTGCGTTTACGCAGGGAGGAAGTAGTCACTTTACTGATGTGGTTAGGTGTCTTCAGCAGTGCATCATCCATGACATCAGCCATAAGTGATGGCCGTGATCAGGAGCCTTCAGCGATGATACAGGGGTCCCAGCAGTCCTGCTGCAACTTTGAACTATTGTGCAAATAATAAGGAAGGTGTTTGTCTGAGCTAACAAAGGCTCAGACAAAGAACAGCAAAGTGCATTCGAAACGCGTTGCCATTTAATTTTACTATTTTTTAGTAAAAATTCACATTTTAAGTAGCTGGAATCTAATTTTTTTTGCACATTGAACTATGACAACTTCCTGCTGGTGTAAGGAGACCGCAGCGCGGCCTGCGCTGGATGCCTGTAGACGAGTGCGGCTTGTTTTTTTTGTTTTTCTCTGCTTTAATTTAGCCTGGACAACCCCCTTGATTGTCATGGCATTGTATGAAGCTCTAGAGAAGATGTTGCAGCCATTAGGCTCTGTTGACAACTGTACACGTCTGGCAGATCCATCTCACGACTGACACCAAACTCGGGGCGGTTCTACATGACTTTGGTGGGTTCGGCTGACATGTCCTTTCTTTTACCAAAATACAGCTATTTTTTTCCTATCAAAAAACGAATGAATCTGAGACACAGACTCCAAATGCCGATCTAAACTGAGTCTAAAAATCCAGAATCTTTTAGCCTTTAGTCCCAGTGAAGTTGCATAGGTTGTGCCAAGACTACATAGTAATCCAACAGACTACAAGTTGATAGCCGCTTAGAAATTGAACAGAAGGGGGGAACTCACAGCCCCGTCCTTAGGCACAGTTCCTGACACCAGTGTAATTGAATGGAAATGTTTCAGATGTATTGTTATGGTCTGATGAAAGGACGTAGATGAACAGGCTGCTTGCTGGGTGTTCATAGTTTTTCTTTCCTGGCAGGATCTCACTGATGAGTTTGAATGGTGCATTGAGAGCGACCATCTTTTCCCATGCTCACAGAATGGGGTGCACTCTTTTGTTACATTAACAATTTTTTTCTTTGTGTTTTAACACAGTTTTTAGAAATCCAATTCATAATATGTATTTTTTTTATGCCATGAGATTATGCATCGTGCCTTGACGTTTAGAAGTGATGAATTTCTGCAGTAGCTGTCAATAATTGGCTCCAAAGTGGTTTCTTCTTCATCGGAGGCCAGGACTGGGAATTGGTTACATGCACTTTATTGTCTAGTTGTGAGACAGTTGCTGATTGTTTTGTGAGTTTCTGTCCAGAGAAATAGAGAAAGCTGCCACAGGAAACTAAGCCGATCACACGGCAGCTGCATAAAAGCATTTCTCGCCTTTTCTTTTCCATACAAGTGTGGAAAAAGCTTTAAAGAAAAAAAATTCTTTCTGTGTACATTTTTTGACAGGTTCAAACATATCCACGATCTGCATTACTATTTACTCCCACAGCCAGATATGTCTGTTCATTACTTTTGGAATAATAATAAAAAAAAAGTTTAATATACTGTTTCATATAAAGTAATAAGGACACAACAGCACCGAACTCTTGACAGACAAAATGCCATATACAGGTGCATCTCACTAAATTAGAATATCATCAAAAAGTTTATTTCAGTTCTTCAATACAAAAAGTGAAACTGCACCTGTATATGGTCCAGTGTGATTGATTGATTGATTGGAATATATATATATATTCATATATATTGGGTGCACCCAGGTTAAAGGGATTTTCTGGATGACTATATTGACAGTCCATGCCTGGGGCAGACCATCAATATTACAGTGGTTGGAGGGTAAGACTCCTGGCATCTGCACCCATCAGCTGACTCTGTGAGCACAGTGTCACTTTGTTTACCAGGCACAGATCTGTATTTTTTTTTAGCAGCTGTGCTTGGTAATTAAGTCCCATTCACTTGAGAGAGACTGAGCTAAAGAGAACTGTAGTACCAGCCATGGCCACTACAAAATGAACGGTGCTGTCTGATAAGCGGGAAAAAGAGCGATTACTTGCTCAGCGTCATTACCCCTTCACTGAACCGATGGGGTGATGTAAGTAGGATCTGCCACCCCCAACAAATATTTATAGACTGTTTTGAAGGGAATATGTCACCATATTTTCCCAATATAAAAGGCAAAGTACTGTAATGCGCATGAACCGGCTTTACTTTCGGGTCATCGGCGCTCTTTGGCTTGAGGGGATTGAGGACTTTCATGCAGCTTACTAGAATACACTAAAAGAGGCCTTAAAGGTGGTGGCTGTAATTTATATTGGGAAAACCTGGTGACAGGTCCCTTTTAAGGATAGACCATTGATATTAAAGTCTTGGGAAATTCGTTCAAGACTTCTAAAATTTTTTGCTCCGTCTACATGTCTAGTGCGATTGTTACTCAACTTTAATGTATGATAGATACAAAATACTAATATTGTTTGACAGTGACTTTCTCTGTACAGTTTTCTGTTCCGTCATTTATACAGAAAAATGAAGAGAAATGTTTCTGTTCACGTCTCCCATCAGCTGCTGCAGTTAGATAATGGTACAATCTACTATACTATTCTATACTGGAAATAGGATCCGCTAAAAATGTCAGCAATATAGACCTCAAAGTGGTTAAGGGTATTTTCCACAATAGGAAGATGTAAATCACTAATGCAAGGATTACATCTCAAAGTAACTTTATTTTCATTATAAATTGCTAATAATTCCACAAGTTAACAGATTCCGTGCTGTTAAGTGGAGCAATCACTGTCTAAGCTTGTCAACAGAGTTGTTCTCAAAGTAGTTTGTATGTTATATGAGAGAGCAAAGGCTGAAAGAGTCTGGATGTAATATAATAGATTCTAGTCTGCTATGACAAGGGCATCCATATCTCTGCCATCCACACGCCTGAAGCATATGTATATAAGCATATGTTCCACAAGCTGGAAAGCAGTCATCGTCTGCTATCCGTTTTCAGGCTGCTAGACTGGCCATTGAAACCCCTACTCTAATGCTATTACTAATGGACCATGCAGTAAATGAGTGCAGAAGGTATTGGTGTACTCATCAAAGTCGATATCTGAGAAATGGTAAACCAACAATTAAGATTTCATACGGTTTATGACTTAGTGGGTTGAGACCAGCTGCTAGGTCTCACACACACAAATAAAGGGGGCTTCTGACTTCTTTCTCTGTTTTGCACTTTTTCGGAAGTCACAGAACAGCATGGAGGTGATTATACAACAGTGCTGAGCTGTGTAGCTGTGTATCCAACTCTAGAAGAAGCTAAATGGCTCATTAACTGAAGCACAATCTGCCTGTTTCTGGCTCTTCATATTTTCTCACTCTTTCCTCATTACTTTTCCCTATATAAAAAGATGTAACTTGGCACCTCACTTTTCTGGTTGATTAAGACGGATTTGAGCTATTTTTCTGAGTGGATGGTAAGTCTAGGAGGAAGGGCAGAGGTGCAGTGGCTCATAACTGGAGAAAGAAGCTAATTTCTCTGATATATTAAAAGCTTCTTGTATTACAATATATTATTAATTTATACAGTTTTTTTAAATGACCGGGACCATTTAAAAGCGAACCTGTCACTTACTCAAATAAATTGAGTTAAATGCCTTGTAAAAATTCATAAACTTCCCTTGATTCTGCTGCTTTTTTCCATTTTGCGCTGCATTACTCCATTGCAGAGATATTCACATTAGATGTTTTTGGAGAGTAGTATGGGAAATTTCTGCTTGCAGTCAAACTGAGCGTTTTTTCAGAGTCTTTTCTGGGAGAATATGCTTTCACTCCTTCCTCCCAAATGTTGCCAGTCACAATTCTGCAACATCTCAGACTGCTAGATCAGCTGCCGAGCTGTCATTGGCAGTGTCTGGGAAGGGTGAAAGCGCAGCCCCCAGAGAAGATTTTTAATAAATGCCCAGTTGAGTGACGAGCAGAGATTTCACCTGTTGTGCTCCAAAAGCAACAAATGTTTGCAATGGAACGAGGCAAAAATTGAGATAAGCTACAGAATCAGGGGAGCATAGGGATTTTTTTTTACAAGGTATTTAACTTTTTCTTGGAGCAATTGACAAGTCCTCTTTAATGTTTTTTTTTGGGGGGGGGTTGCTATAGGCAACAAAATGTTTTTATTTTTAGACAATTGTGTCTGAGCAATCATTTTAATTTCAAAGGAAAATTGTCATTATAAGCTTATTTGAATAGTGCAAAAATAAAGATATAACGAGAAAGTATTTATAATAAGAAATAGCCTTAGCAACCACTTAAACTTGGGCTTGTTACCCTATAATCTAGCTGTTTTGTGACTTCCCCAAGTTATATATGAAATGCTTTTGGTGCATTTTTCTCTTCCGTTTCTAAGGATTTAAGGCTGGCGCTGTGCATTTTTAAGAAAAGTCTTCCCTGGGAAGAAAATTGCACAACTGAAGGGGTTGAAATTGTGTAGAAAATGACAGCTGTTTTCTGGGGAATAAATTTAGGAAGTTGTTTTTTTCTGCATAATCTTTTTTTTGTATCTACTTTCACTAACATTTTCCTTAGTTGTTGTAGTGTATTTTTAAAACCCATCAGAAAAAAAAGTTTCTTAAGGGAATCTGTCAGCAGATTTTTGCCTACCGCATCTGAGAGCAGCATAATGTAGGCAAAGAGACCTTGAATCCAACAATATATCACTTGGTTTACTGGGTGCAGCCGTTCTGACACAGAGTTCTTAGATTTAGCAATGCTGCAGAGCTGAGAAAGCTAACCACACCCACACCACTGCTCTCTATGTACAAAGTCCATAGACAGTGAGCTGGTTATCACAGAAGGGGGCGGAGTTGGACAAGGAGGCACGCTCTCCTGTAGTCCAGACAAGGATAATCACAAGGTGATAATGTGGCACCCCAGGGGTCTGGTTTCCACAGTAACAGCAATGTTATGTCTGAGAGCAGGTGGGAGGTCTCTTGGTCAGGAATCCTATGCATGCCACACCTCCTGCCCAGTCCTGGGAGGGGAAGGACTTCCCCTATATAAACCTGGGGCTGAGGCAGGGTTAGTGAGAAGAGTAGAGAGAAGAAGAGAAGCAGTAATAGGAAAGAAAGATCAGGAGCTCTGTGGGAGTCGTGCTAAGAGGAGGTCAGGGCTGGAAGCTGTAGAGCTCGCCCTGATTGAAGATTTCTTACCGGACCCGGAGTCCGAGGCTGTGGGGACTAACTCCTACCCAGCAGCAGAAACCGACCGGCAGGGGATTTCAGGTTCTCTGGCCCAGAAACCCGAAGGCTCGGTCACAAGAGTGGGACCAGCACCGCCGTCGTGGAGCGGAAGCTACTAGAAGGCCCCGAGTCACCGGCCATACGGGTGAGCACCACACGGTACACTCAGGGACGTGGGCTACCTTTACCCGCCTCTAGCAAGGTAGCCAGAAGAGTACAATTAGTTGGGGAGGCCTACAACTCCGCCTGGCCAAGGGGGATCCCATCAGCTCAAGGACTGACCAGGCCCCGACCGCTAGCCAGTACTCCGGGAGGGTCTATCTTTGTCACCAGTAAAGACCCTGAACTACACCGCATCGTCTCTGAGTGATTCCTGCTACCCCCATCATCCACGTCGGCTGCCCTGAGGCCATACCCCTCCCGTTGGGGGTTATACCATCCACGCTGCACCATCCTTTCACCGGCCTCAGCGGTCTGCCCTGCAGCGGCAGCTCCGTAGCTGCATTCAACGGGTGGCGTAGTCGTCCTACATCTACTGCTAATATACCGCCACTTAGTCTGACTCCCTGGGCACGGACCGGGTCACCGCCACGAGACTACTACCCCTATCAGATCCGGCTCCGGGTAGTCCCTGCGTGCGCAACGCTACATCACATAGGCCCAGGGCGCGTCAACTTTTGGCGTAGTCGGCAGGATTTCGTGCCCGCAACCACCGGGTACTGCGTGCCTGAAAAAGACTGTTCAAACTTACCAGTGGTGAAGATTCCCGCCATCTTCAGCCTTCTTCCCGCCATCCGTGAAGATTCCCGCCATCCGGCGCCATCTTCAGCCTTCTTCCCGCCATCCGTGAAGATTCCCGCCATCTTTTGCCTCCTTCCCGCCATCCGTGGAGTTTTCCCGCCGTTGGACGCCATCTTGAAGACGCCGCGCGGGAAGAAGAGGGGCGTGGACTCCGAAAGCGCGCGAGAACTGAAGCTCCGCCTCACGTCCAGACATCGCGTAAGGTCCTGGAAGGAGCCCAGCAGACGCTGACGTCACAGAAGCGCGACGGAAGGTCCTCAACCCTGACGATCCACTGCGGAGCCGCGGCCTACGGAAGAGGATCATCGCAAGGTAGGCCACGGTCCACTAGGGGGGAGGAAGATGTCGGATACGGAGGAGAGCTTCACTGCCTCAACCCCCGCCAGCGCCACCGCTGCTGCAGTCATGCCTTTCACCATGCCCTATATCCCGGGAGCGGCCTGGCTACCCCAGTACTCAGGGGAGTCACATACTCTGCATGACTTTAGAGAAAAGCTGGATAGCCTCTTCCAGGTGTACCCCCTCACAGAAGAGCAAAAAGTGAGCATCCTGGTGGCCCAATTAACTGGGGCAGCCCAAAGGGAGGTAAAGTCCTGGCCACCTGGGGGGAGGACTGTCGCAGGGATACTAACCCGGCTGAAGGACACCTTTGATACCCGCACCTCAGCCGAGATCAAGCTTAGATTCTACGGGTGCAAGCAGCGAGCACAAGAGAGTATAAGGGACTATGCACTAAACCTACAAGAGGCCCTGAGAGCCATTAAGCAGACTGACCCTGACGGCGTGGGAGACGAGGACCGGCTGTTGACTGAACAATTTATAGAGGGTTTATATTGCAATGCCCACCGAACCCAGTTGCGGGCAATGGCCTTACAGGACCCTCATCTGGGATTTGCACAGTTCAAGGACAGAGCCATCCGGGTGCTCCGAGAACCGGCACCAGGTGGCGTTGTGACCCACAGACGCCCCACTACCACTTACCACCAGGAGGCGGCGCCCTTGTCGGCAGGGCCTGTGGGAGCTGATGCGCAGGCTTTGAACAATGACCCGGCTCCCGACCTGCACCATCAGGTCCAAGAGCTAGCTAAAAGCGTTGCTGCGCTAACCCGAACTGTGCAGTCTTTACAGGTTTCTACTCCAGGGAAGATCCAGCTGGCATCCGGACCGGAGGACATCCCGTGGCGCCGACCAAGGAGGACCCCACCGGCCAGAGGAAGACCCAGCGACCGATACAACGAGGACGAACAACCTATCTGCCGCCGCTGCAATCAACCCGGACATATGGCAAGGTACTGTCCTTTAAACTGGCACAACCTAGGGTAGAGGGCCAACCCCTAGGAAAAAGATCATCAGGCCCATCAAACTGGCGTGACAAATATGTGGGAGGACGTCCAGTCTTGCCTGTGGTACTGGATGGCATTCCTATGAGTGCCCTACTGGACACTGGGTCACAGGTCACCACCATCCCGTACGTGCTCTTCAAGCAGTACTGGAATGACTCGGATATTACCCGCTACCCTGACGATGACTTGAGTATCATCGCCAGCAATGGTCAGCCCGTGCCACAGATCGGATTTAAAGAGGTGACCATTAAAATCGGTAGAGTCGAGCTGGCAGCCCAGGGACTGATCATTGTGGACATTGACAAGCGCGAGAGTCACCCTAAGATAACTCTAGGAACTAATGTAATTGAAAATTGTCTTGCAGAGGTGATTTTTATTTTACAGCAGGGTGCCAAGAAGGGACGCAGCTATGGTGATGGAGGCATACCACGACGGAGCTGGGCACTTCGGATGGAAGAAGCTGGAGTTCCTGCTGCGCGGGCGGTTCCATTGGGTAGGCATGAGAGGAACCATCGAGAGGTGGTGCAGAGACTGTGGCCCATGCAACCTAAGAAGGAAGGACCGTGCCAGCCAGAAGACCCCCCTTCAGTCCATCGTCACCCAGCAGCCGTTGGAACTGGTCGCCTTGGATCATGTAAAACTGACCCCAAGCAGAAGTGGCTACGTCTACGCATTAACCATCGTGGATCACTACTCCCGGTTCTTGGTTGTCGTCCCCGTCAAGGACTTAACGGCTCAAACAGCAGCTAGAGCCTTCCAGCAGCACTTCTGCCGTCCACACGGCTACCCAGAGCAGGTGCTGACGGACCAGGGACCTGCCTTTGAAGCGGAGGTCTTCCAAGAGTTCTGTACTCTGTATGGCTGCCGGAAGATCAGGACGACACCCTATCATCCGCAAACTAATGGACTTTGTGAGAAAATGAACCAGGTGGTGATAGATCTTCTAAAAACATTGCCCCTGGAAGAACGCAGTCTGTGGCCTGAGAAGCTGCCCGACCTGGTGGACCTATACAACTACATCCCTGTAGGTTCCACCAACTGTACCCCGGCTTACCTAATGAGGGCAAGACCCGGTAAGCTACCTGTTGACCTGGAGATGGGAGTCCTGACACCCGAGGACACTTCACCGGAAGCAGACTGGGACACAGAGAGGCAGCAGCAGTACCGGAAAGTACAGGAGAGCGTGGAGCGAAGTCTCTGTCTAGCTAGGGAAAGACAAGAGAAAACTTACAACCAGTATGCTCCCGCTGTTCCCTTGGTACCCGGAGAGCAGGTCTTGAAGAGGAAAAGACGGCTCCACAAGTTGGACGACCAGTGGGAGAAGGACCCGTACATCGTACTGCCCTCAAGCCACGACAACCCAAAGGTCTGTACCATCAGTAAAGACGGAGGGGAAACCACAACCATTGTATCCCGGGATCACCTGAAGAAGTGTCCCGAACAGCTACGGAACCCTGAAGAGGAACAAGAAGACCCTCGACCCGTAGAGGAAAGGGAAGATGTGGTTAGTACTGTGCTCGGAGACTTCCCTCGGTCCTGGACTCAAGTCAATGGTGCAGTTGTGGTACCCGTCCTCACGTTCCTCCAACCAGCATCCCAAGTACTTACGGAGCAACCGGTAGAGCTGGAAGAACAGCCGGTCCAGGAGGCAGAAGACTCCACACAAGCAGATCAGGAGGATCAACCCTCTGCTTATAGTGAGCCTGCCATACCCCTAGTGAGCCAAAGAGCCCGTAGACAGCTGCCCAGTTTATCCTTGACAGCTCCTACACCCTGTAGTTCAGGGCCAGACAGTCAGCTCCGTAGGTCCACTAGGGCCACTAGAGGCCAGTTACCCGCACGTTGGAGGATTTGAAGTGTTTAAATTGTTTTATTTGTGGTCACCTGTCTGTTACTTGTAAATAATTATGTGTTTCTAGTTATTTTTAGGTGTCCTTGGTGCATTACCGGGAATCCTTGTACAATTGGTTGGAGCGTAACTTAGGAATGGACTAAATACTGTTAAGGACTCGGGGCAGGACAGACCCCTACCTGGTTACGTCTCCCTGTTTTGGTGAAATGGACACCTTGCTTTTCTTCAAAAACTGCACCCGGTTGCGGACACGCCGTGACCATTCTAATATGTTTTTTTTTTATTATTGTACCGTTTCTGTTTGTATTGGTTATGTTTTTCTAAAAATATGTTTAGTCCCGGAGTACTAAATTTCACTAGGGGGGAATGTGGCACCCCAGGGGTCTGGTTTCCACAGTAACAGCAATGTTATGTCTGAGAGCAGGTGGGAGGTCTCTTGGTCAGGAATCCTATGCATGCCACACCTCCTGCCCAGTCCTGGGAGGGGAAGGACTTCCCCTATATAAACCTGGGGCTGAGGCAGGGTTAGTGAGAAGAGTAGAGAGAAGAAGAGAAGCAGTAATAGGAAAGAAAGATCAGGAGCTCTGTGGAAGTCGTGCTAAGAGGAGGTCAGGGCTGGAAGCTGTAGAGCTCGCCCTGATTGAAGATTTCTTACCGGACCCGGAGTCCGAGGCTGTGGGGACTAACTCCTACCCAGCAGCAGAAACCGACCGGCAGGGGATTTCAGGTTCTCTGGCCCAGAAACCCGAAGGCTCGGTCACAAGAGTGGGACCAGCACCGCCGTCGTGGAGCGGAAGCTACTAGAAGGCCCCGAGTCACCGGCCATACGGGTGAGCACCACACAGTACACTCAGGGACGTGGGCTACCTTTACCCGCCTCTAGCAAAGTAGCCAGAAGAGTACAATTAGTTGGGGAGGCCTACAACTCCGCCTGGCCAAGGGGGATCCCATCAGCTCAAGGACTGACCAGGCCCCGACCGCTAGCCAGTACTCCGGGAGGGTCTATCTTTGTCACCAGTAAAGACCCTGAACTACACCGCATCGTCTGAGTGATTCCTGCTACCCCCATCATCCACGTCGGCTGCCCTGAGGCCATACCCCTCCCGTTGGGGGTTATACCATCCACGCTGCACCATCCTTCCACCGGCCTCAGCGGTCTGCCCTGCAGCGGCAGCTCCATAGCTGCATTCAACGGGTGGCGTAGTCGTCCTACATCTACTGCTAATATACTGCCACTTAGTCTGACTCCCTGGGCACGGACCGGGTCACCGCCACGAGACTACTACCCCTATCAGATCCGGCTCCGGGTAGTCCCTGCGTGCACAACGCTACATCACATAGGCCCAGGGCGCGTCAATAAAACCTTCAATGTAAGTAAACCGCATACAGCTGGACATATGACACATCGTTGAATTGTGTCTAACTTATTCCTACCGGAGATTACATAGCAATCTGTTGATGTAGGAACTCTGTTCCTTCCATAGGGCTTCTGGAAGTGATGCTGTCATTCTGTAGACATTGCTTGAGAAGGCATACATGGGGGATTAGAGTCTCACAAGTTTACTCTCCCAAGTAGTTCTGCATTGTACAAGTGGTTTGGCTAATACTTTTTTTTTTGTTTTCTTTCATTTTAAATTCTACATGTATAAATCCCAACAGATGCTGATTTAGTAAATGTTCAAGAATCTCAAATAAGTAACATGAATAAGTTCCCAAATGTCTGTAAAGCTGATAAGCCTGCGGAAAGTGACACCATGAGAAGCCTGTGGATCTGAGCCCACTTTCAGTGACTCGCTCTAATGGCTCTGACAATGCGGGATCTGTATTTATCTTGGGAATGGAGCAGGTGCCTGGTGCAGACATGAGCAGGGAAGAAGCTTTTCTTGGTACGAGATGATAGAACACAGCAAGACTTGTTTAACGGGACATTCTCCATTTCCTCAGATGAACCTTCAAATTGTGTTGGAAATGCTCAACAGATTTCTAATGAGCTGATATAAATCCGGGCAGTGCCAACTGCTTACACTGTCGGCATCCACACATTTCTTCTAGAAACTGCCTTTTCTATCAGTTTTTATCACGTATATGATTATTAAATATTGGCATGACTAACTTTCCTTTAGCTTTGTTGTGTTTTATGTTATGGTAAAATGACACCAATGATTTCACTACTAAACCTCCATATTTCAAAGTTGTATTTTTTTTTTTTTTCTAGCTGTTTTATTTTTTCCTTTTTTTGGTTTGATTTCACTGTTATCTTGCACATAGCTTTAGCATCAATTTTCCTATTCACTTTCATTAATTAATGTCCTTTGTCCTCCCTGATCCTTTTAGCAGGCAATGTGATGACACTAATTGACACTTTAATCACACAATTCTTCATTTACTTAGCACATTAGCAAAATCCATACTAGTGCTTTACACTGTAAAAGCACTTTATTTTCATGACCTGCTAGTGGGGGGATAAAAAAAAAGAAGAAAAATCATATATACATATATGATTATACATATTTGCCACTATAAGGCTTTGAGACCCTCGGAGTACTAGATCAGTGAGCCATTTTGCAAGTAAAATCCTCACATTGCTTACTATTCCTATGCCTTGTCTAATGTACTAAGCCCACTACATTTTGATCTATATTTTAATTTGTCCAGTCATTACTTTAGTCAAGATGAATAGCCTTCAGCAGATAATTTCGTTTAAAGGGAATCTGTCACCAGTTTTATGCGGCCAGTCAATACTGTAAAGGACACACTAATGTCTATATCGTGAGCATGAGTCAGAATAATTGATGGCCTTGGGACACTATTATTGTTCAGTTCAGTGAAGGATTTGCGTAGGACTGATTTTCCAGAAAGAGAATTTACTTATCATGACGGAGCCTAAGATCCGCCATACACATCAAATGGCTGTTGGCCAGTCAGTCTCCGGGAGACAATACGATCAGCGTCCAAAATCGGTCATGCCAGCTCGATATTTTCCCTGACTGTATATTGTCTAGGACTCCCATACACAGACTGTTGGACATACCATTAATATCAACAGGTTCGGCCAACATTGGTCTAATGTGTATGGAGGGGGCTTAAGAGTGTACTTAAAGGGTTTTTCAGGATTGTAAAATATTGATACTAAGGTCGTCCACCCAATAATTGTCATTGATGAGGACAGTGATTGACCACCTACATGACTGCATTGGAATCACAGGTGAATCAAGTAATTTTTTTTTTAATTATTTTAGAACATTACCAATCTTCAGGCCAATTTTCTATAATGCCAGAAAGCCCCTTTTAAAGTCAATTTCACACTTTTTCGGAAAGGTAAGCTTAAAGAGGGCGCTCAGTGGGTAGTGTACCATAAGATTGAAAGGGCTCACCTTATAGTATTGTGCAATGGTATACTAGTGTTGAGCCTATCAGGTAGCATCGGTGCAGCCTGATGTCCCGATTTTTATCCAACAAGTTGTTGGGTGGGAGATTTTAGGGGGTAAATAATCAAGGGTAGCAGATTAAGGAGCACTGCCAGATGAACAAGTAACTTTTATTTACTAAGATACAGCGCAATTCAAAGCTATTTTACTTCTTTCTCAAGTAAAGAAACCTTTCTCTGTACTTGAAAAAGATCCACCATAGCTTCAAAACACATAGGGGCCGATACACCAAAGTGTGTACACCAGAAAAATGGCGTCAAGCACTTTGCATTGCGCAATAATTTCACCACTTTTCAGAGTTGCAACTTCTGGCATTTTCACAACGGTTTAAGGCATTTCCATTAAAATGAGTGGAGTCGGCAGGGCTACGCCCACTTGTAAAATTGATGGAAAGTGGCGGTATTTCTGACGAGGCGCACATCACTGATGAGATGCACCAAATTCATTAAGTGACATGCACGTCTTAATGAATTTGGCGCATCTTATTTCTGCATGCCCCTCATTAAGGCTGTCATGTGAAACGCCAATCTTAATGAATCGGGGACATAGTATCTTTGAAACTACTTTCTATTCATCTTGCTGATGGATGACTCCACAATCCAAAACATTGGATTATTTGCACCTTAAAATGTCCATCAACTGGGATTCGTCTAACAATCAGTAGGTTTCCACTTTCTAGATTCATGGTCCAAATATGGACCACAATGTCGGACCTGGCTATGGGTCTCCTGACCCGAACTCAACCACCTTGTATATATCGCTAAAGCT
Organism: Phyllobates terribilis; assembly: GCF_046119375.1. Classification (NCBI taxonomy): domain Eukaryota; kingdom Metazoa; phylum Chordata; class Amphibia; order Anura; family Dendrobatidae; genus Phyllobates; species Phyllobates terribilis. The sequence goes on along the minus strand of NW_027362764.1, from coordinate 474,367,713 downwards.
GTTGAGCACTAGTAAGGAAACCATAGCCAGTGCAGACATTGCGTTCTGTGCTCTGACCGTGAATGTCAAACATGTGAAATGGCCTAAAGCTTTAAAGTTTAATGCCTATTTTTGTGGAAGCTCATGAACTTTCGCGAACATGGCGGCCGTGTTGTACCCATTTATTGGGGAGATGCATTCCTAGAATATGCATACAGCTCCCAAGGTCTACATGGGCTGTAAAATAGCAGACACGTTTGCTTAGTGTTTCCCACCTTCTTGCAGTGAATGTGTCCAGAGAACAACCTTCTTGAATTTTGTTTTGCTGTTGCTGACATAATGGCCATACTGCAGTACAAGAGTGATGTAGCCTTTTTTTAATTCATAGCTGCATTGCCAACTTAAGAAGCCCTCCAATCAAAATTTGCATCCTCTTTAATATATTGCAATCATCACATTATATAGCACTGTGTACTTACAAGTGCTCATTTTGCCTTTCTACCCAGCTAATTGTTCTCTTTTTCCATTAGGTCTATGACATCACGTGATTAAAAACAGACTAGCTGAAACCTTCTAAGCTCTATGTAGAAACAGGAGGTCAATTTACTCTGCACAAGTCATGAGTCGCTGCAAAAGTCCCTGGCGGGGGGAGGGAACAGCTGGGTCAGGAGTTGAAGAGCACAATGATAAATGCAGAGACATCAGACTTCCTTTTTCTACATAGAGCAAGGAAAAGAGAAGACTTAGCTGGGTAGAAAGGCAAAATGAGCAATTGTAAGTACATAGTGTTGTATAATATGATGATTGCTATATCTTAAGAGGATAAAAACTTCTTTGATGGTAGGAGAAGTGCTTCCTTAAAGATTTACGACTGGTGACAGATTTGTCCCTCCTGGAATGAGCCGGTGATGGGCTGTGTCTAGCATTAGAGTCATCAGACAGAAATGAACTGATGCCGCATCCTTTTATCTAAACATGAATCAATTTTAATGTGAGAGATTCTATTGGAATGTTCTAATCGGAGTCTGTTAGTTGCTTCGCTCCTCGTTCCTATATGGATTACGGGATTGCATGTCATTCTTTATGTTCCATTTTCTCTGTCATGACATTTATGTAGGAACTCAATTGCAAAAAGAACTTCGGCACTCCATACATGAATATATAAGAAATATTGTATCTAGACTAATGTCACTTTGAAAAATGAAGGTTTTTTGCGCCTAATTTGGCCAATTTATGTGTGCCCATCAACCACGACATCCCGCTCCTGGAACATTGCAGCAGGTACGTGTTCATACTACTAGAAGTTTGACAGCCTTTTTTCTGACCATGTGTCCCTCCCATTCAGTCACAGGTGGTTTTAACTAGCTCTACCAGCCCATACATTGTAGGTTAAAAGCCCAAGCAGAGACATATTGTTCATACAGGCTTACAGACCAAGAGTGGCATATCCAGTGGTAGCGTGGCGTAGTTTCCCATCATACGAAGGTGACCTTGTCATGGTTGATGGGCACACATAAATTGGCCAAATTAGGCGCAAAAAACCTTCATTTTTCAAAGTGACATTAGTCTAGATACAATATTTCTTATATATTCATGTATGGAGTGCCGAAGTTCTTTTTGCAATTGAGATTACTTTTTTCTTCAGAGCACCCGAATAGACCAGTGAGCGACCCCTCTCTTTTTTTTCTATTTATGTAGGAACTAATATAAATTCTCTTAATGCAGAGGGTAAGTTAGAAGAAGGATTTCTGCAGGTTGTTGTAGTACAAATCTCCACTACATCCCTACAAGTGATCATCAATACATAGAAAGAATTGGAACGTGTCTATTTTGGGCACAATTTCTTAATTGTATGTGGCAACTGCATTTAGCTTTTCCATTGAACTCTATTATATGGCACTGTAGCCAAATGGCAAGAGATTTGCTAAATTTTGTGGTTTACTAGAGATCCTCTTACATAGGACACAAACAAAAAGGTAAAAGCCATCTCTAAAAATACCATTGTACTGCACAGGATAAAAAGATAGCTGAGGCACACAGAACCTATGTAGTACTTGCCCTGTTACAGATCTATGTCACCACACAGAATGCCAATCATGGCAACAAAATCAGGTTACAACAGCCAGAATTAGAACCATTGCCTAACCTAGGTAGTTCTCGTCCATTTTCAATCCTGTAGGGGAAAGACATTTCAATGTGGATCCTAATATATATTGTCAGAATCTATTGGAATTGTTTCATCTCACAATTAGAGATAAAATTGTATTAAGTGGCTTCCTATTAGCAAGCATCTGATTTTCATTAAGCGCTCATTAGTGCTACCCAATGTATGTTTATACTGCAGCACAATTTTGGAGGATGTTGATGAGATTTTCCTAAAGCTTTTAATTGAGTGGAGTGCAACTTGGGTGTTCAAGCATGGCCGTGATATCCACATTTTCTGGATATTGCATTTCTAAGCAAGGCGCGAGTAATAAGTGTTGGGAATTATCAGAAGCTATGACTATATATCAAGTATGTTCCATATTGTATAGATCATCTCTTGTAAATGAAGTATGTTGTCTGCACAGAGTCAAGAATTCTGTCATCTGAAATGGAATCAATAGTAGATGCATAATGAATTGAGAATTTTGGGGTTGTTTTCTCAACCTGATTTCATTTACTGGTGCCTGGAAATTATAAAAACAAAAACAAAAGTACAGCAATGAAACCTGAAGGTGTGTTGCCATTGGGGAACATTATGGCTCTTTGATATTCAATGGACATTTGTGACAACTAGGTATATATTGCACTTTGGCTGTAAGTCAGTTACACCTATGCATTTTCCTTATGATACCTTAATAGGATCCCCGTAAGTGACCTCCATGGAGGCCTGATCTTTAGGCAACTGAAAGAAGCTTGGGCTAACGCTGAATGTGGCCTTACGGTAGTGATTCTTTTAGTCATCCATTGCAACAGATTTTGGCCCAGAATTATCAAGACTGGCATTTTGTGCACCAGTCTTGATGAAGTGTGCATTGATTAAAATGCACCAAAATCATTAAGCAGTGCATATAATGATTTTGGCAAATCTTTCAACTGCTGTGCACTACCACAAGAAATGTTACTCCAGTCAGGTACTGGCATACACTTCTGTCATCATTTATACCACTTTTGTGTAGTAAATATTTAATAATTTGCAGTGTGCGCTCATCCACATCACTCCCACATCCACAAAGCTCTGCCCACTTTTCAGAAAGAAGGCAGAGCTGGCCGGGACTGGTGTAAAAACCCCAAATGTCGTTGCATTTTTCTGCAACTACAGAGGTGAGCAAAAATGTTGCAATATTTCCAGCAATTTTACGTTCGAATTCTGGCAAAAATTTCTGGATGGATAGTGTCACACTAGACCATGTCAGGCACTGAAAGAAGGCCAAAAAAATGTGATCTTATATGGTGGATATATTTTTTCCGACCTAGTCAGTAGTAGTTAATAGATTTGGAAAGTATTATATGAAATGACAAATGTGAAACCTGTCACTAATCTCATAAATAGTCACAGATGGTAGCAAAGAATGATGGACAACCTGTCATGTTAAAATTATGGCGCTGTCCTCCAGAATCTTCACAGCAGACCTTGAACGATATAATGTAGAAAATGACTGTCCAAAATCTGCATTGTATAGCAAAGTGTTTCTTGAAGTTTTTTCGTTATTTCTCAGTTCCTGCCTGAAAACTGCAAATTAAATTTTTGACAACCGTGATCTCCTCTAAAGGGATTTTACACTCCTATAATATAAATGACTTTTCTTTAGCATGGGTCATCGATTTCAGATGAAAAGGGGGAAGGGGAGTATAATGGAGATCATCTAAACCTTCAGCAGAGCAAAACACCCCTGCTGTCATACTCTAGTGGCCGGCTACAGAGCGGTGGTGTTCTGCACCATACACTTCTTACATATGGTCACGACTGATCGGTGGGGGTGCAAGATGTCGGACATGTTACAGTGCGCAAGAAATCTGCAAACTTCGGGATCTGTTTTGTGTATGACTGCTAGCATTGACAATTGTACATCTACATAGAATGGGCAGCCTTAACTAGGCTAAAGGCGGTAGAATATTGGCTCAATTTGCACCAAAAAATGACTTGTACCATATTTATGCCTTGATTGACAATGGGGTGTGAAAAGTGGTGTGCATCAAAAAATTCATCAAAATTATGCCATACATTTCTGGAACAAACCAAGCCCATTGGTAGAAGCTTAGAGGAGATAGTGTAAAGATGCACCAGATTTATCAATGTAAATGAGCCAGTGTGATAAATCCAAAACTTACAGATGGAGCATACTGCAGGTCTCTCAAACATAGATATGTATAAAGATGTAAAGCAATAAAATGACACATATATGGTATTGCCATACTACCCATATCAGGATAGAGGTGGAGATGCTCATGCATTTATCTCTATCGGAATTCCAAAAATGGCCAATCACTGTCCAGGGGTGTGGAGTCTGAGTCTGTGTCCATTCTGGTGGAGTTGGAGTCGGTATATAATGGACTGACTCCTAAAATATATAATAAATTGGGTACAGTAGTACAATGCAGGATGTGCTGTAAATGTTTTCATAAGGATTTGGGAAAGTTATGAAATGTCCTATTCCTGATCTAAGGATCTCGGCTCTTAGTTGAGATGAATCTGTGCTGCACTTTATGTACATGCTCAGTAGTGAGGCAGTTCTGCACTTTATGTACATGCTCAGTAGTGAGGCAGTTCTGCACTTTATGTACATGCTCAGTAGTGAGGCAGTTCTGCACTTTATGTACATGCTCAGTAGTGAGGCAGTTCTGCACTTTATGTACATGCTCAGTAGTGAGGCAGTTCTGCACTTTATGTACATGCTCAGTAGTGAGGCAGCGCTGTGGAGTCGGATGTCAGGGAAATTGAGGAGTCGGAGGTTTGGCTTACTGACGCCACAGCCCTAAATCACACTTAGAAATAATTGAAGTGAACAAGAATGTGCGACAAACTATACTTTGACAACATTGCACAAAAAGGGGCATAGTCTTAAGGTATTTGCCCATCAATCATATATTTATGGCATACCCTGTTGAAGATGGGAATAACTTTTGAATTGGTTAAAGTACATTACTATTATCAATTAGTTTCTAATTGCATTAAAATAACTTTTTAATGCAATTAGAACAAGATTAAGATAATGTTTTATGTCCTCAGGCAGCTAGTTTAATACAAGGCTTGTTCTGTTGGAAACAATAGCGGATGGAGAAAATTGCCAGTATTAAACATATTTTCTAGTAATAGCAATCGTATTAATGCTGGTTATACTTGTATACACAGATGGTAATTCTCTGTAAAGACAATGCTGATAGACCCGTTTTCTCTTTTAGGGATAGAACTCTGCCCTCCGGGCCACAGATTCATGATTACAATGGTGGCCAGTTTCATTGGAATGGCAGGACAATTTCTTCTGCCGGGGTTGGCAGCTCTCTGTAGAGACTGGCAGATCCTCCAGGCTGTCATAATCTGCCCTTTTATTCTCATGCTATCTTACTGGTAGTAAGTATATACATCCTCTATATAAGTTGGGCATGGGACAAACTTTAAGACTGCGTTCACATGTCACTGCTACTTTTCTGTTTTTTTTTTTATACAGTTTGTAGTGATGAGCGAGCCCTCTCATTACTCGAGATCTACAAGCATGCTCCGGTGTTTTTCGAGTATCTTCGGCGTGCTCGAATGTTATGTTTGAGTCACTCCCTGCGCATGATTTACAACTGTTTGACAGCTTTAATACACGTGAGGAAAGCCTGTTTCTTAGGCATTCCTCACATGTATTAAAGCTGTCAAACAGTCGCAAATCATGCGCACAGAATGACTCAAACATAACATTCGGGCACGCCGCAAATACTCGGCGAGCATGCTTAACAGAACACGCTTGCTCATCACTAACAATTTAGAATCAGAAATGATAAGAGATTACAAATAATGACTTTATAAGTATTTATTCCTTGTAACACTGGAGCTCTATGCGTCCCTTTACCATGGCTCATTTAGCCTAAAAGTGCTAAATATCCCAAAGCAACTCAATGTCTGAAAAATGACATAGTGAGCATGGTCTAACTTTTTGGAGTACTTGTTAGCTTTGTTTGCTGTATATGTATATACAAGTTTATAAATGTGCCGTCTATGGCTGTCGTTTGCCTACAGCATCTTTCCTGAATCTTTGAGGTGGTTAATGGCCACAATGCAGTTTGATGCTTCTAAGAAGCAAATTCTTCAAACTATTCACAAGAATAGAGTGAACACAGAAAGTGACATCAAGGGAGTAATGCCAGGTAAGAATTATGCGCCTCCAATGTTGCGCAACCCACTACCGATATTTTTTTTTTCCTATAAATAATTTCTTCAAGTTTATCAGACATTTTTATTTTATTGTAAGTGACCCTCAGCCTAGGGGGACACCTTTCCCACCGCTCCTAAAGGAGTGACAGCTCCTTCTGTCAGCACATAACCTTCTCCAAGCAGTCGCACCTCATGTTCTCCCTAAGTGGCAATGAACAAGAACAAAGTGCTTCTAGCATGGGCAGATGATTCTGAGACTATCTGCCATAATGATCTCCAGAACAGAGCCAGGTTATGGATATTAGGAAGGATATATGAATATTATATTAATTTGTATCTACTGTACTTTACTGATCTTGTTGCAGAATTGGAAAGGGAGCTCGCAAGAAGACCTAAGAAAGTTTGTATTGTGAAAGTCGTGGGAACTAGGAACCTGTGGAAGAATATACTTGTCCTTTGTGTTAATTCGTAAGTTGACCTATAATGCATAACGTGATCAAGATGCCCCAATGTTTGTGAATGCTGCAGCCTCGTACTGTATATATCATGTGTTTTGTGTGTATACTGAAGAGCTGTACAATCTATGATGAAGGGTAGACTAACAAGTGCAGGAGGGGAACCTGTAATTCTATTGAAATAAAGATAGTGGCCAATCCTTATAAATGACCTCTATGGATACATCCAGAAGAAGCAATTGTACGTTACCACAAGACAGAACTTTGCTAGCCAATTGGGCCGCCTGATGACAGCAGATACATTCAGCAGGAGAACTGCAAGCATTCCTAAAGTGGTTGTCCAGTGAAGAAAAATTCTTTCAGAAGTCTTCATTGTCCTTGTAGAAAAAAAAAAGTGACATTCACCCTCGCTGGACCCCAGCTGTTCCTGCTTAGGCTCTTGCACAGAAGAAGCTGAATAATTAGGCACCAAAAATCTGATCAAAGTTATTGCCACATCTCTTACCATTCCCATTTTATTTGAGACCTCCGTATAAGAGCAAATAATGTCACTAGTAAAATTAGCATACATAGTATGCCTGTTGACGTGGTTGTACTGTCCAGGTTCCCTTCTGCACCATAATGAAACAGGTAGAAGCAAGAGTTTTAATCAGCATCTTCAAAAAAAAAAAAAGGTTTTGTAGAGTCCCAACATATATAGATTATCATGTATTGGTCTGCAAAGGGGCTTTTGTCCCGTGCATTTGATAAAGGCTAATGATCACAATGATAGTGTTTTTTTTAACTATATCTTCATGTACATGTGTCTCGTAGCCTAAGAAATACAGTACACACTTTTGGGTATAAGCATTGTTTAACATTCTATCTATCTTAGCTATTCATTTTTCTCTTACTATTTTGTAGTTCTGCACATCACACGTAATCCTCACTTTGTGTCATATAGGTGTAACATATAAAATAACAATGTATCTTTCATATTTTTATACTTTGTACGAATAGCCAAAAGTATGTCCAAACTTTTCTACAGAAAATAGTCTGTCAAGTATGTAATTACAAATGGGGGAAAAAAAAACTTAAAATAGGTCGTCCCCAATTTTTAGTTGATACTCTAGCAAAGTCCATCAATGTAAAATCATTGGGAGTCTGACCTAGTTACACTCATGTAGATATTTGTCTTGTTAAAGAGAATCTGTCACCAGGTTTTTGCTACCTCATCTGGGAGCAACAATCATGTAGGACAAGAGACCCTGATTCCAACGATGTATCACTTAGTTTACTGGGTGCAGTAGTTGTGACACAGAGTTTTTAGATGTAAGATGAAGCAGAGCTGAGAAAGCTAACCCCGCCCACACCAGGCACTGCATGTACATGGTGTATTGACAGTGAGCTGCTTATCACAGGAGGGGGCAGAGTCAGACAAGAAGGCAAGCAGGCAGCTAGTCACAGCAATGATAATGTCCTGGTGATAAAACCTTCACTTTAAGTAAACCGCACACAGCTTGATAAGTGACACATGTTTAACCACTACCTCATGCTGTCCTGAGATTATATATCAAAAACCTGCTGACAAATTCCATTTAAAGATTGGGAAACTGGGATATTCTGCATATCCACAGTTGGGCAGCACGGAAATAAAACATTGCACTCTTCTGAGCCAAGTAGGCCTCCCTGACCAGCTCTGATGTTTTTTAAGAAGAAAGGTGCTGTGGAGCACGTGGTGTAATCCTAGTTGGCCAGTTAGCTGAATTCCTTGAGGGCGTTTTATTGTTCTTGTCACTGGTGTACCACATACAAGGAGAATGGTTGGTTGTTATATCAGTACGTGGCTCTTAGGAATGTGTTGACTTTTCTGACATGGTAACATCATTTCTCACTGTGTCCTTGTGTGATCATTTCCAGGTTGACTGGATATGGGATACACCACTGTTTTGCTAAAAGTCTGATGGACCCTGAAGTCAATATGAACATCATGCACAACTTCTATGCCAACTACTTTGCCATGGCAGGAATTACATTAGCATCATGTCTGGCAATGTGTCCGGTTGTCGGATTTTTGGGAAGAAGAGGAGGGTTGCTACTGTTCATGATATTAACTGCTTTAGCATCACTTCTTCAACTCGGTCTTCTGAATTGTAAGTACGGTAGTTATTTATGTGACCGCATGATCTGTTTTAGACATGTCTGGCTGCAGCTCTGTCATGGCGAACACAGGAGCACTCGGCTAAACGAGCACTCCTTTGTATGGAATAGATGGCCAACATCACTACCGGCCAAATGATCGGTCGAACCATCATTCAGCTAACAGCCATCTAATGTAAATGGGGGAACTTAAGTCTTATTCCACAGGTGGCATAGAAAGACACATAGCATGGTAGATGTCCTTATATGCCAAGTTTAAAGAATTTGCTTTGGGCCCAACAGCTTATAGTAACATTTCTGTCTGCAATGAAAATCATTTTACCTCAATGCCAAAAGAAACCTTGAAGGGGTTGACCCTCAGGGCTGTGGAGTCGGTGACCATTTTGGTGAAGTCAGAATCGGAGTCAGTATAAAATGGACTGACTCCGACTCCTAAAATATATAATAAATTGAGTACAGTAGTTCAGTGCAGTTTGTGGGGAATATTTTTTCATAAGAATTTGGGAAAGTTATGAAATGTCCTATAAATGTCTGTCCTATTCCTGATCTAAGGGTCTAGACTTTTATCTGAGATGAATCTGTGCTACAGTAAATTTATCACTTAAGCATGAGCCATGTATGAGGGAATCGGAGTCGGAGCCGTGGAGTCCGTGTCATGGAAATGTTGGAGTCGGAGGTTTGGCTTACTGACTCCACAGCCCTGGTTGACCCACAAACAAACACTTTAATCAATAAATGTTGGAATAATAAGTTCCACAATTGAATGTGTTTAAAAAAAAAGTTCCTGTATTGAGATATTATAAATGCGCCACTGCTATGTACTGACTTATTTGCTGTTTCCAACCATGTAGCCACGTAGTTAGTACATACCACATCTCCTGGCCAGGGGAGGAAGCCTAAGTGAATATACTGACCACACAGCCTGGGTGCGCAGCTGCTTCATTCTGTGAGCCCCTGCTGTGTGGTCCGTATTTTCACTTATGCATTACTAATCTTAATGAGTTATTACCATAATCGACATCTATGACATCTCCACACTTGCTCGGCTCTTTACAAAACTCCTATAGAAATTAACGAAGAAAACCATTCACATACCTGGCCGCCTCTTTATTTCTGACTCTGATACGTCAGCTCGTGGCCAGGAGCGGTTCACCCCATTTCTAGAGATAAATGTCTGATTGGAGCAACACACGAACATAATCTAGATTTGCCATCAATGTGTAGTAGGCAGTGCTGAAATGGGAGTATTCAAGGATTTCTATGCTTCATTCAGACGTCAGCTGTTTTTGTTTAGATTTGAGGAAAAAAATACATTTGATCAGTATTTTGTTATCCGATTTTAATGTTTTTTTATTTAATGTTTTAATTTGTCCATGTGTCCATTTTTACCATCAGTGTGGAGTCAATTTTTCCCATATGCACAAATAAAAAAAAAATGAAGGTTTTCATATTTCTTCTGCCCATTTTCCATACTTGAATGGGCGATTTTGAACTGCAGATCAGATAAAAATGGACATGTCCGCTTTTAATTGCGGAAAGATGGATCTATAAACATACTCATAGACTATATAATGGGTGTGTGTTAGATGTGCAAAGAATTGGATAGAACACATGCACATGGAGCCTAATCCTCATTGTATCATGTGCTGCAGTACCTTCTGTACGTTTTAAGGACATCTTTCAGAAGTCTACTTTTTAAAGTGCATCTGCCAAGAATACATATGTGCTTTTAAAATAGTGTCTTCTGTCTTCAGGAGCGCACTGCTCCTCTGCCTCTCAGCTTCCTTTTTGTCGGGGGCGGTGTGCTCCTGAAGATAGGCAGTTCAGAACATCAAGGTTGCAAGGATGGTCTGAACTGTGCAATTCCTGATGCTGCTAGCAGAGGAAACTTTGCCTCTGCAGCCTGAGCGTAGCACTGGGACTTTGAAAATAGCCAGACCCAGCCAGTTTCTGAGTTGCGCTTGCAATTTTAACCAAGTTGCGCTTGCAATTTTAACCAACAAAGAAGTTACACAAACATGTTATATCTTTTGGAGTTTTTATGCTGCTCCCTGCCAGCTCTGACAACTTTTTGAAAAGTGGACAAAGCTCAGAGAGGCATGGCCAAATACACCCAACAGATTTATCATATTTTACACCATGAATTACGAAGAAATGTATGCAACCCCCTGGCTGATTTACATTTCTGGAGGTGGTGCACTGCATTTTAAATATGTGTCAAATTCATTAAAAGTCGTATGCCTCTTAATGCATTATGCGCACCTTACTCCATCGCTCCCTTCATTAAGACTGGCATACAAAACATTGGTCTTAATGAATCTGTACCTTGGCGTTTCTTCACAGACTGTAGATTGTTGCAGACATGTCTACCACTGTATAATCTATTTCACATGTGTGAGTGGTGTTTGTGCCTGCAGCTTGGATCTCTGTGACCCTCATTTAGATACACTGGACAGACTGTAGGGTTGGCTAGCTTTATACATAGATATATCAGGGTCCATCACATTCATATTTTCTGCATTTACCCTGAAACATTCTGTTATGTTTTGTGCAATGTAATTGAGAAATGAGATGACATCTTCATTTATTTTTTTCCCTCTTTTCTTTTTCCTACTCTGCTGTTTGTGAATAGTGATTGGAAAATACGCACAGCGTCCTGACATGGGTAAGATCTCATATTCACAGGACTATATTTTGTAGTATATTATGTTTAAGACATATTGGCAAGGTTTGTTATACTTACCTTTAAATTGCCTTGAAAATGTTAATTATGATGTTGTGTTTGATATATTTTAAGGTATGAGTGAAACGGTGAAGAATAAATTCTCAGTAATCTTCTCCATTATCGGGATGTTCTCCTCTCATGCAGTTGGCAGTTTAAGTGTGTTTTTCTGCGCTGAAATCACCCCCACTGTGATCAGGTACATGCGTTACTTCTGTCTATATTGTCATCGTGTCACTGCTGCTTCTATTAGTCGTCACTCATTCCTGGGCATATGTTACTGAGTTCTTGTCTTTCTCTGATGCCAGACTCCCTATTATTTATTATGCATGGCTTTTATAGCGCCATCATATTCCACAGCGCTTTACAGACATTATCGGCACTGTCCCCAATGGGGCGCACAACCTAAATTTCCTGTGTATTTGTGAGAGGAAACCGGAGAACCCGGAGGAAATCCACGCAAATATGGGGAGAACATACAAACTCCTTGCAGTTGTTGTCTTTGGTCGGATTTGAACCCAGGACCCAGCGCTGCAAAGAAACAGTGCTAACCACTGAGCCACCATGCTGCACTAGGTTAGCAGAGTGTAAAAGACTTATGCCTTAAAAAACTCCAGCCGGCCAATTTGTATAGGCCACTTTCACATTAACAGTATTTTGTTGAGTATTTGGTATTAGTGTTTATAAGGCTAAACCAGAAGTGGCTCCAGAACAGACCATAACAGCCAAAAGGCTGGCAACAGAGGCCCACCAAGCTGCTGCCCTCATCCCACCCCCCTATCTGGCATCTCGATTCCACTGGTATCTGAAGATAATGGTGAATGCAGTGGTGGAGTAGGGAGCCATTGGCTCCATGCTCCACCATTCACTATGTGTGACTGAGACTAAGTGCAACAGGCTCAATGAAGTCACCAGCTCAACATGCTGATAAAAATTAATATTGATAGAAAATATGTTAATGTTAAACATAATTAAGTTCGGCCTGTAGGTTCCCTTTCCACAAGAGTCAGTCTCTCATGCGGCCCCTCGAGAAAAGTAATTTCCCACCCCTGGTCCACAATATAGAAGAGGTACAGATTAATCATTGTTATTTTTTAACTTACTCTTGGTTTTGCCTTACAAATTCTGATGAACAATAGTGACCTAACATGACCCCATAAAAGTGTCCAGTGTTTTACCAAGTGCAGGGTCTTGGGTGAAGATGGATGATTTTTTTCGGGGGGCCTTCTCTAAGACACTTTGTCACTCGGTAAGCTTAATACATGGTAAACCTTTTGCCTGGAGTCTTCCTGTAAGGGTACACAGGTCAGCTGCATTCTTCGGGCATTTCAGAGATCTTGTCATGCACATTGTCACCACATCTTCTGCAGGTTACAATTTAAACAATGATTACCATTGTGTAAGACATGGCAGAGGCTCTGTTCCTACGTGGTATAGAAGATAGATTGGGGTTTACAATTCTTGCTTTGGAAAGAAGCTTCGAACTCTGAGAATTCTGTTATGTATAGAACATTTACAATGAACTCTGAGACAACTACTGAAAATGGCATAGAAAAGTGTTCATCTAGGTATGTGGTCTTCTAATAGAAGATGGCCATCATGTATGAAGGTGGAAAGGATACCTGTTATTTCATGCAGCACAAGTATTGGTAGGAAACTGTGTGTGGTTACCATGACTGGGCTGCAACATATACAGACATTAATGCCGACCTCTCTAAAGAACATCTTAATAAAATGATGAACCCCTGACACAACACCTGTATAACTGTTTTTATATTGCCTGGTGATACATCCACCTCTCTGCATTGCTCCATGTTCACAATGTCTTTTTTCAGGTTTTCAAAAAACACAAATTTTCTTTTCCTGGAGATGTTTTGGGACCGTTTTTTTTCCTAAAGATTTGTTTTGCAGCTTTTTGATTGGACAGTGCCTAGTTTTTGTGGATTCTTTCAAGATCTGCTTCAAAGAACTGACATTCTTTTTCCCAGGAGTTTTTCAAAATCCCTTCAGGAAAAAAAGAAAACTGCTCGTATGAACAGTAAAGTGGATTTGCCATAGAAATAAATTGGAATAGTTTTTAAAGCTGCTTTTAAGGAGGATTTTGAAGCGTTACCTCTAGTGATGAGTGAGCATGCTCGTTACTTGAGATTTACAAGCATGATCGGGTGTTTTCCGAGCATCTTCGGGTGTGCTCGAATGTTATGTTTTAGTCACTCCATGTGCATGATTTGCAACTGTTTGACAGCTTTAATACATGTGAGGAATGCCTGTTTGTTTGGTATTCCTCACATATATTAAAGCTGTCAGTCGCAAATCTTGCACACACAATGACTCTAACAAAACATTCGAGCACACCGCAAATACTTGGCGAGCACCCAAGCTTGCCGAACGGGTTAACAGAACACGCTCACTCATCACTAGTTACCTCTCCAAAAACACCTGAAAAAAACTCCATGTGAACATGCCCCAACTCTAGCCTTTTCTGATGCCCACAATGGCACATCTATTGTCACTCAACTATCCTAGATATTGATATGGATAAGAAATGTATATTGGATTTTTCAATAACTTGCCAGCACAGTGAATGGACTGATGCTTCATTTTTTTGGGATGAAATGATAAGGAGGGTATGTTAACACAGGGTTTGTGGATGTGGATTTTTCTGGCTGAATGACATAATCCATGTAAACAAAAAAGTGTAAAAAAAATAAATTGGGGGGCTTTTTTCTGTTTTTATTAAATAGTCAAGTATGAGTCATTTTTTCAGGAAAATGTGGGAAATGCTGCACAATGTGTTTTTCCATTATAATCAATGATCAGCTTATTTGAAACCGTTTTTAATGTGAATTTTGGTGCAGAACCTCCTCCAGAATCCACAGTACTAAACTCCCTAAGTTTATATGCACATGTCTTTTTCAGGCGGTTTCTGCTGGGAATATGCCGGCAAAAGTGCCCCATAAAGTGAACATATTGCACAGCAATGTTAAAAGAGCATTGTTGTGCACATGCTCTGGAAACCCTGAAGCGGTTAAAAGAAGTGACATGCTCTGAAACCGCCTGCTCTGTATACTTAACACTATATAGTGAAGCAAAAGGTAAAACTGGAGAGACAAAAAGCGCAAATAGTGTCTTAACTGGAAACAAAGTGGTGTAAAATATTATAGATCCACTCACCTGATAGGGTTGTGACAGTCACAACTCCTATAGAATCAGGTAAGGACCACCAATGAGATATGATGCAATAAATGAGGAATACGGTGGTTCAAAGGCTGTGCTGCCTGAGGTTGGAAAGTACGATCACATACGAAAGTGAAGCATGAATGCGGTTTGTGTCAACGCGTTTGAAGGTTTCCAAACCTCTTCATCAGGACCAAACCACAATGATCACACTGGATAGTGAAAGAGATGATTGCGAAGCCGTCAGCGTTTTCCTGAAGCGGCTTTGTGATGGAAAACGTAACGGCTGTGTCGGCATCTAGGTCACGCCATATCCACATACCCCAAGGTTATGTGCACACAGCGTACATGTTGAGCTTTTGAAGAAGAAGACTCTTTTAGTAAACCACTGGCCGCATTCTTCCCGAAGCGTTGTCCTTGGGTCTTTTTGGCCACTTTTCCACCAGCCTTTTTTAGACTGTATATATAAACTAGTTCAGCAATGTCCATATGGAAGTTGCCTGAAGAACGGACTAGTCACTTCTTTTAGCCACTTGATGGCTTTCTAAGCCTGAAATGGGTAAAATAAGCTGAAAAATACGTAACCTAGGCATCATAAGTTCTTTTGACATAGCAGTGCATAGGTTAATTCTTTTTAGCATTCTTTAAGCACTTTATCAGGAGGAACCCACCTAAAAAAAGACACCATGTGAACTTACCCTTAAGCATTCTGAGGGCAATTGTAGAGTTTTTTTTCTGACATTGATTTTTCAAGAATTTGAAGTGGCTTTTTTTTCTTTGCCATACTGAAAAAAATCTGTAGGAGGAAAAACCGCGCCATGTGCAATAAGGCATGTTTTCCATTATAGTCAAGTGTATTTGAAGCTATTCTTGATAAGGGCTTTGGATCAGAATCCACACTGTGTGAACATATACTTTATGTTGAAGCTTACTGTAAAGAAAGCCATTTCTACTACGGCACTGTCTGTACTCTCTCACCGGAGTTCATTGACCTGATTTTACTCATGAGATTGAACCGCTGCGCACATTCACAGCTGCTGTGTCAGTCATGCAGATCTATCTTTCTGCAGTCATTGTGGGAGAACATAGATAATAGGGTTAATGTAATCCACATTGCAAAACTGTGTGAAAGGTTGTGCTCTTAAGTGCCCCCTTGTACGTGTTTATTGGAAAGGAAGCCACGGATACCCGGGTGTAGGACGGATAACTGCTTACTTTGCTCCTCCACTTCTACTCAATTGACCAGATAATTTTGAGCTGAACTGCAGGAACAGATCGTGTTCTGTATTATTGGGCTTTAGCATGTGAGATGACTGAATGCGGAGAATGCAACCTCCAGATTCACTGCCGAACAAGGGAAATCATTGAAGCAAGCCTTGTTTACTAGGCTTCTGATTACTGCTTTTCCAGTTACCACTGATTTGCTGTAGGTGCTCATGGAAAACAAGGCAGGAGAAGCAGTTGTCGCCAGGCAAGCTGTAGGGCGTGCTACCAATAACTCTTTATTTCTTGCAGATAACAGATCCCATTGGTCACAACAAATGATTTGAGTCATCTAGCTGTATTCTATCCATTGGAGATCTGCAAAGCACAAAGGGCATGGAGAGTGAGGTTTTACATGCAATGAAACCAAAAACCTAAAGAGATGAACTGGAATATAAGTTAGTGTGTAAGCGGATGTTCACACTGGCCACTAAACAGATAAAACCCAAGCTAAAAGCATAATAAGTAAATTCCTTGCAGTAAATAAATAGAAGTAGTGCATGAAAATAATATAGGGTGCTTATTTAAGATATTTTTGATCAAAAAAATGTAAAAGCCATCCCACCACGTCACGGTGACCCTATTTGGGACAGACATATGCAATGAGCTAATGGTAATACAAATAGCCTCTTCAGAGAGGGAGAGGAACTCTAATAGTTCCACATATTGGAATCCTAAAAGTCAATATCGACCCCCTTAAAGGACGTTGCAGCATGACTTAGAATAAAAAGCCAAACCGGAAACTCCATTTGCAGACACGTGTTTTAGGGTGTTTGCTCCTCATCAGTGCAAACAGGAAAACTGGTTTGACTGGGTGAGAGGCCTCTAACAGGGGATTTAGGGGTTAGATTTTAGAGTAGATCACAAACTATAGTAAAAGAAAAAAACATAACTACAATTTCCCAGGATATAATTTTTTTTCCTGCATGCTCATGACATTTTTTTATTCTTGAATAATAATCTATACTGAGAGTTGTCCTTTTAAACATATCCATAAGCGTTCTAGTTGGTGTCACTGTGGTCTCCATTGCGACATGATTTGAGATCCGCTCCACTAGTTTAGATGGGCGCAGATCTTACATGGTTTCCTCTGGTCACCTGGTTTAAGAACACACTGACAAGTTAACGGCTCCCCATTAAAGTTGGAGCTTTTTTTCATCAACCTGCAGTCTACAATGTCATAGTTTATAGCACTTGATTGGAGGGCCAGTTGGAAAACACAATGGCCGTCATTTATCAGTATTGAATTTTAATAGTTATATATATTTTTCATATTAAGATATTTTCTTACTGGAAATCATATGCGTTTTTACTGTTAACGTTTTCTGCTCTTACAATTTTGTATTTAAAGGGTGACCAGGGCTGACATATCATTGACCTGTCTGTAGGATAGGTCATTGTTAACAGATCATTAGGATCTGACACTTGGGAACAATGGATAGTGTTGGGGTCTGTATGAAGTCTGTACCTGGGTGCAATTTGGTACTAAAAAACCAAAACTTGCTGTGCTCACCATCCTCGGGTCCAGAGTGTTCATCGCTGCTTCCAGTGTCTGGCATGGGTTGCTGTGCCGATGTCACGCCGACAGCATGGCAGCCAATCAGTGAGCTCAGCAGCTTTGGGTGGGGTGATCCATTGGTGGTGTTGTGTTTTGTTTTTTATTATTACACCAAACTGTGCCCGGTGATTTTAAGATTTCCTGAAATGGGACAATGCCTATAAATTGGGTGCTGAATACTATTTTGATTGATGGCTCATTCTCGGTCATTCTAGAACTCTCCTAACGTAAGTGGCGCAATGCCAATGCTGGGACATGATCAGATGGCACCTTGCTCTGCTATCCGGAAAGGCCATTTATTTCCTCATACACATACATAAAGCCCATTAATTGTGCAACTAGACAATCCAGAAAATGTTGTGTGCCCAGGATGTGGGTACATCTGTAGCTGGAAGGCTAGATGGCATTGTCACTTCCACCGGGTACAGAGCCAAAGAGGATAAATGTATTCTCTGTCTGCATCTTCTGGATACATTGGCACTGCATTAATGAGCATTGCGCTCTAATAGAAAGCCTTATACCAATAAGTAAATGAACCTGTGTACTTACACATAATGAAACTTTCCACATCCTTGGCTGTTAGCTATTATAACACAGTGCTCTAGGTTTCTGATTTTCTTGCACTTTTTGAACATATGGAATTGAAGGATAATTGTGGGGAGGGGGATTGTGGGCGATGTAATAACTAGAATTGCATTGCAGTGAGGTTAATGATAAATTTCACATATTCGGACCATTGTTGCATCACGCTATAAGATCCTGTCTGGTTCTGATACTCCCTGAATGATTCCTCTTGTCTGGTAAATATTCCCACTGAGGGAGCATCGTAGTCCCTGAAGCTAATTAACTGCAGCACTTAAGAATAAGGAAATCTCGTATTTATTTATTTATTTTTTTACTAACCCCCTCTTTTATAGAAATAATGTAGAAAAATATTGTAGAAATAAATTACAGTATACCTGTCCTTTTCATACAAAACCTGTAGAAAAGCATGATCTCTTCTACCACTAGTTGAAACTGCTTTAGATGCTCATACTAGTCTAATGTGTCCAGTAACTGTTGCAATTCTCATGCAATGCAGCATACCATTCACTTGAGTGAGCGGCTTCTCTTTATCAGCCTTCTGCCAGCACTATAGGTGCTGGAGTTTTATTTCCCTCACTTCTCAACACAGCCAGTTATACAGAAGAGAGTAACAGAGTGGCTGACCGTATAGAGTGATTTAGAAGATCTAGCTGTGTCTGGTTGTTAGTTATTCTTAATACTTGGACATGATGCATCTTTTTCCACTGCAGTTTTCCAAAATTATGACAAAAACGCATTGCATTTTCCATAATATTTGAAATTGTTTTCAACATTGCATTTCACTGGAAAAAAATTTACACTGTGCACTTTTATCACTGTTGAATATCATGGCAAAAACAATGCATTTTTGCAGTGCCTTTTGAAAAAATGCAATGTGTGAATGCAGCCTAAGCTTTTTACTTTAATGGGCACTTTGTTGTCAACACATGGTTTTTCCTTCAGTAAGTACCCCGCTACAGGTTTGTGATCAGACAAGGGGCAGTATAAAGCTCGCTTCTCACCAGTACAGGTGCAGGACCCACTAGATTTACTTTGACTGGCGCTTATGAAACCAGTAAGTTGTTTCTCTGTCATTGCCTGCCCTCTAGTGGCAACAAGGAAACAAAAACCGGATTCCTAACTTAACCCTGCATTTGTATGATTATTTCTGCTTAGGGTTATAAGCCATGCTCATCCATAGTATGATGGCATTCTCTGATGTGAATTCAGATGTTTAAAGTCTGCTTTTATTGTAGTTTTGCCCAGACTGAGCCAAAGCCAACTTGGCTACTTCTTGCAGCTTCTTGTATACATAGTACATACAAGTGATAACACACTAGCAGATCCATTGCACAATGGCTAAAACCAGAGCCGGACAGACCCCACTGACTTACACTGGGATCCATTGGGCGTTTATTGTGAAAGGATGTCACATTTGTGGGATTCCATGAGGCTCCTGCGATTCTATGGCGAGAGACTCACAGCCTACAATGTACACTGGTTATAAAATGTATTCCCACATAATGATTAATGACAACATCATGTAAGGAGACCTATTTGTTTTACTGTGTGTTTCGTTGTTCCCATATGGGTACATTATACATTAGCTAATTATTATATTTTGTTATTTTTTAGGGGTGGAGGCCTGGGTTTGGTCTTGGCTAGTGCCGGTTTTGGGATGCTAACGGCCCCCATCATGGAGCTTCACAATCAGAAGGGGTACTTCCTCCACCATGTCATCTTTGCCTGCTGTACTTTGATTTGCATAATTTGCATTCTTCTACTGCCTGAAAGTAAGAACCAAAGCCTCCCGGAAAACATCCCTCACGGAGAGCATTATACCCGCCAGCCTCTCCTACCTCACAAGAAAGGAGAGCAACCACTCTTGTTAACAAACTCTGAACTCAAGGACTACTCTGGTCTCCATGATTCTGTAGCCATGGGGGATGGTGTATCTGAAAACACCACGGTCAATGGTATCAAATCAACATAGCCGGATAACTGCCACGGAGAAACATCTCATGTATTTATTATTTTTTTCCCCTTTGCACAGGTCGTACAGACCAACCTTAGGATTTTCTGATATTGGGGCAACCTCCCACATGGCTGCGAAGTCTGCTTAGGCCCCTTCAACCATATGGGAAAACACCAAAAGGAAATTTAGCCTCTAACACTCCAAGGATATCAAGAAGTGGTTTTGTCTTGAGCAGTGATTTGATCCTAAAATTGGTTTCCTCCGACATACTTGTTACTTAATTTCCAGTTGGTCATTCGTAGGAAAATCAACATTCAAAGACAAAAAAAGTGAATCGAACGATTAACTACTCATTTCTTTGATATAGTAATTCTCATTCTCCATTCCGTAGCCTTGCTTTACATTTACAGCTGCCTAAGTAACAAAACCAGGATGAGAAACGATCTGAGACGATGCGAAGGAGGAACCTAGCAACACAACAGTAGTGGGAGGCTTCTGCTCATCAGTCGGACACTTCTCCACCTATGCCTAAGTGAACATGAAAGGGAAGACCGAGCTAATGGACTCCTCATTCTAATACGTTTCTATTTTTTTTTTTGCTAGAATACTTGAGCAATACAGAACAGTTGGGAAATTGAGAAATACCACTACCTTGAAAGACCTGTTGGCTGCCATTCATTATAATTTGCAGCTACTACTGAGCGTACCTTATGGTTACCCCTCAGGTTTTACGTCTTGCATTGAAGACATTTGGGAAAAGGCTTTTACATATGTGAAGTCAATATGTGCCAAATTCTGCCGAATACTCTTCCCTCCTGTATGAACAGAAAGGTGGCTACTAAAGGCAGAGTTATTTCCCCATTGAGAGAGTTAATGCCTTTGTGATGTATAGCTATTTTGACCACGTGTGCTGGTCGGTAGGAGATTGCTAATTCCTTGCAATACCATTGTAGAGAACATTAGACCCTACACTAGAAGCAAGAAACACCTTACATTGGTTCAAAGCAAGAAACCCTAATTTATTATGGTTGGTTAGGTGTATATCTGGGCTAAATGGTCCCGGATTTTTTTCTGATCTGTTGATTTCACTCAACGGCCAACTTGAGAAGCCTCCTTGACTAGTAGGACTTTCTAAAACCATTCAAAAAGGAATTTCTTTAATATAGGATGGGTGTGAATGTGTAGAAATCATGACAACTCTGGATGGGCAGATACAGGACAATACACAGGCAGGGTATAGCTAATCTCTAGCTCGGTGCAGAGCTTATTTCTACGCAGGTTAAGATAAAATCGTCACCAATTCCATCCTGTAAGTTCTAGTAATGGATGATCCAGGACTGGAAATGTTAGCACCTTGCTTAGGGATTGGCCTTCACAAGGGTATTTCGTCACAGGACCTGCCGAGAAAGGTGTATTCATTGTAACTGTTACATTAGTGCTTTCTAGTTGAATACTGTTAATCATAATGTGAACTATGCTGTAGCTGTTGGTTTTTTTTTAGATGCATCATAAGGAAAAAAGAAAACAAAAAAAAAAGATGGCCAATCTAGTTTTGTGATCTGGAGGGAGGGGAGATGGGGGTTTGTACAGATGCAAAATCAATGTTAGTATTTTAATAAATGTTGCTAAATGTTGTGGAGCCAAAATCACGGGTCACCAAATTGGAAGAAGTGCCATTAAATGAACTGTGAGTGTTGATCACTTTACCGTTGGGATGACTTAAAGCGCACTGCATCCCCTCTAAAACAGTTGGGGATATGATGCACCTTAAAAAAAATAATAAAACAAAAAAAAAAGTAATGTGTTCTGAGGTGTAATGTGAGTGTTTTGGAGGAAATTTAGCCTATTTTATTCCAGGTGTTTAACACCGATCCTTAACATTTCTGTTCCTTTATAAAGTAATAACTTTTAGTGTCTTCTTTGTACAGTATCTTGAAGCAATCATCCATGAATTGGTGACATAGTACTGTAGACCTGTCCAACCACTACTGCTAATCCTGGTGTCATCACCATTATTTTAGGAGTCAAAGCAATAGGTTATACAGGTCACTCATACCAAGCAAAGATTTTATTTGTCTCATTTTAACACTAATGTTACAACTGGCCAATACTAATAATGAAGTAATATATGAGAAAATGTGTAGAATTGAAAGATCCTTCTAGAACGAAGCTATGGCTGACTGATAATAATGTTTGGAATTAGGCAAACTGCTTTTGATGGATCATGTGTTGATGATGACCTGCAAAATAGAAATTAGCCATAAAACTATTTTGGATAAAGTTACATGAAATTTTGTTTCTACACGATCAGCATTTCTCCTGCCACAGGCATTTGTGAAACTAGTCTTTTTTAATGTTTTCTGTACAAGACAAGGACAACGATGTTTTTGGTCTCGGTTTACTTTTAATACATACATGTTTAAGTACATACCTGTTTCGTTTGATCTTCAGGAGTAGTTTGGTGGTACACATCCATAGCACAAGCTTTCAAATTGAGTACTGAAACATGTCTTAAAAACTAAATGTGTGCATGTCACCTGGTTGTATCTGCGCAAAAACTATTTGTACTGTATGTGTACAGAAATAAAAACCCAAAAACTACTCCGCTGCTTGTTTCTGTGAATTATGAATGGTGCTGAATTCTAACAAAATGCATAATTGTGTATTCTCATATTGATTGAGTTCTACCTCTTAGGCTATGTGCACACAAGAGTTTTTTGGGAGGAAACTCTCCAAATCCACCTTAAAAAGTCATAAAAGTCCTCAAAAACATAATTTTCCTTTTAACCCATGACTGCACACCTGAGAGAGGGATCCATCCACCGAAGACTGGAAACCTACTGAAATAAAAGGGCGGTACCTCACCCCCAGATCAGTGCTACTGATAGCTCCATTTTGGCCTGGATGAGGCTAATGTCCGTGTCCGATCCATGGCTTTTGCTGGAGATCCCAGATCTACTCACTCGGGGTCCAATTTGTTGTTCCCAAGTAAAAGGTTTCCATCTGACAGCGTGGAATTTTAAAAGTGCACTGCTGTGGCAAAAAGGGTTTTCCCCAGGGTTAGTTTCCACCTTATTAAAAAGTAGGAAACAAGTAACTTGGAAAAAGTTTTTAGACTTTTCAGGAGAAAAACTAGGGAGCAAAGTCCCAATTAAAGCCTTTTTGGAATTTCTCCAGAAAACGCAAGAGCTAGAATTAGCTACTAGTACCCTTAAGGTTCTGCTATCAGCCCTGGGAGCCTTATATCAGGGCTGTGGAGTTGATGTAATTTTTTTTTTTTGAGGAGTCTGTATAAAATGGACCAACTCCAGCTCCTAAAATTATATAATAAATTCGGTGCAGTAATTCAATGCAGTTTGTGGGGAATTTTTTTTCATAAGAATTTGGGAAAGTTATGAAATGTCCTATAAATGTCTGTCCCATTCCTGATCTAAGGGTCTAGACTTTTAGCTGAGATGAATCTGTGCTACAGTAAATTTATCACTTAAACATGAGCCATGTATGAGGGAGTCATGGAGTCTGAATCTGTGTCATGGAAATTGTGGAGTTAGAGGTTTGGTTTACCGACTCCACAGCCCTAATTTATAGGATTATAATCTGGCAGATAACAGGTGGTTATCTAGGTTCATAAGATCCTGTGTCAGATCTAGGCCAGTGCCAGATCCAAGAATTCCTCTTTGGCATTTAAATTTGGTTCTTGAGGCATTAACCAAGGGTCCGTTAGAACCATTGCAACAATCGTCTATTAAGAATCTTACCCTGAAAGTAATAATATTGGTAGCACTGACCTAGGCTCATAGGGTTGGTGATATCCAAGCTCTTTCTCTTAACCCTTCTTACACTATCAGGTATCAACACAGGTTTATGATGATAGAATTATCTCCCCAAGGTAGCTATGAGGTTTCAGGAGATCACGCTACCTTTGTTTTGTAATAATCCTAGAAACGTAAAAGAAGTTTCACAGTATTGATGTCAGAAGAACGTTAATAGAATACTTGTCAGTGGAGAAAGAGCCAGTCTTTGTTCGTAGGATTTCAGGACTCTAGGATTCAGCGCTCTAGGAAGGGGTGTAAGATGTCGGAAAATACCATGGCATGATAGATTGGGATTGCCATTAGGTTAACTTACTCCGCCAGTGATGTTTCGGTTCCAGAGGGCATTAAGGCTTATTCCACCAGAGCTGTCGCGGCCTCTTGGGTGGAGGTATCAATCAACCAGATTTGTAAGGCCACAGCATGGTCCTCACCTTCAACATCCTTTAGGCACTATAGACTTGGTCTATCCTCCTCTGCTGACCTAACCTTTGGTAGAAGTGTGCTGCAAGTGGTGATCCCTCCTCCTCCCTAAGGTGATTTGTTTCTCTATAAATCTCTCAGGTGTTGTCACGGGTGTGTCAGAAGTAACAGACAGTCGCCCTGAAGTTGGTTGCAGGAGACCTCTACGTTTGGCATTACAGACATCTTCTGAGCGGCTGTCTCTAGGACCCAGCGACTACCTTCCTCTGGCTAATTAACACCCTGCCTGGATGTATAAATACCTGCTGTGTTTCAGAGGGAGGACAGAGCAGTACAACTTCCTCTCTGGAGCTTGAGGACGTGTGCGCATTTGTCTGGAGTTGTCTAAAGCTAAGCAATTTCCTGTTTGTGTACCATTGTTGTCTATAGTGTTTAGTGGAGATAGACTAGTGCTCATCTCCTCTCTTCCCTAGCCTTAGCCATACACCAGGGAAAGACAGGATGAGGCACGCGTGCAGCGAATGATGAAGAGCCAATACAGGGACGTTAGAGGAGACAGGGTGACGCTAGATCAACCTAGGAGGTCTCCACTTCCCCCTTTCCCTAGAGTCTGGGCTTCCTTTCCCTCTTCCCTTAGTGCAACACAAAGTCTTTCCCACACCTTGCATGACAGGTGTGCTCTCATGGGTGAAGGGAAAATTACCAAAATTACTTACCGGAAGAAGCACCATATTGAAGTTCAGATTTTGCTGAAATGGTGAGGGTGCCATGTCACATTGGCACAGATCCCCTGAGGTGCCAGGACAGCAGACCCTCCCCCCCCCATATGTGACCTCATTTTACAAACTAAACCCCCAATGAATTAATCTAGGGGAGCCTTGATCATATTGACACCACATATGCCTCATAGGATTTTATACTATTGGGCGGTGAAGAAACACTAAATTACTTACCGGTAATGTGATTTTCCTGAGCCCATGACAGCACCACAACGAGAGAGGGGATCCGCCCTTCCAGGACAGGAAACCTACATAATAAAAGGGCGACACCTCTCCACCACCTCAGTTGTTTACAGAGCATGAGAGGACACTACTTAATAGTTATATATCCCATGATTTTTCCTTCTACACACCGTGTGAATCAAAGACCACGAAGGAAATGAAAGAAGTGATCAACTTCTATCTGTGATGGGAGGGAATATAAGGGTGCTGTCATGGGCTCAGGAAAATCACATTACCGGTAAGTAATTTAGTGTTTTCTGATCACCCATGACAGCACCACAACGAGAGATTTACAGAGAAAAAAAACTTTAAAGTTAGGGTGGGACCACAACCTGTAGAACAATTTTCCTAAAGGAAAGGACAGCAGAAGATCCCAGATCAAGCCTACTGTGTCTATAGAGGGTGCAAGGTGAAGACTGAATCGTAACCTTACAAAATGCTTGATGGGGACATCCGCTTTCTTATTGTTCTGCCATGGATTCCCCGGATTAGCACAGAAAGTAGGGTGCACAATTTCCTGACTTCTATGGAAATTGGAAGCCATCTTCGGAAGATAGGGTAGCTCCGGAACCAGCCCAGGATATGTATAAACAAAGGATTAACAGACAAAGCTAGAATGTCACTAACTTACCATGCTGAAGTCAGGGCCACCAGGATAATAGTCTTTAATGTGAAGACCCTGAATCCATGGGTTCAAGCAAAGGCTTGTTAGAGCCGTAAGCACTGGATTCAGATCCCAGGGTGCCATCTTTGGACTGAAAATGGGCCTAGATTCAAAACTCACCTTCACATTCCTTGCTTGTTCAATGCAGGTTGGACACTGTTCCAGTAGTCTATGGCTAAAAAGGTCCACTTGCAATTCTCTTCCTCTTTATATGAGGTGCTGTTAAAGATAAAAGGTGAGACTTCGCAATCTGAACTGATTAGACATAAGTGTCATTAGGGATATTGGTAGAGTTTGTCCATAATGGTTCACGTAAGATAAAGCTACTCTGTTGTATGACCAGACCTTTACATGGTGACCATGCATAGATGAATGGAGCTTTCTTATATACTGCCTAAAGCTTCTTTAGGTTAGAGGAACCGGGTCTTTAGAGGCAGCCCCCGGGTGTGTACCTGTGACCATGCTACTACTGGAATGTAGGAGATCGGCGTTATTAACAGCAATATTGCCCTGTTCAAAGTTGTGGCCAGACTGCTTATTAATTTTGACATATAGCAGGACTCCTTATTCTACCTTGGGAGACCACAACTCTTACTCACTGCCCAGTGAGTTCTGCAGCACTCGATAGATCTGCCCATAATCCCGAAATAGTTGAGGTAAACTATTGTCAATGCCTCTTACTTCGATATGAGAGTTATCCTAACTACTATAATTCTCCATAAAGCCTTAAGGCTCATTAACATCTGCATGGAAGGACACAAACTGAAAGCCTAAATCCTTATTTTATGCCAAGAACTATTCTCAGGAAATTTGATGTTACATGTGAATTGGAACCTGATTGTATACCTCCTTAAATGCCTATACTACTATATAGCAATCTGGAACTGCAGATTTACTAGCAGGTCTTATAGAGTCCATTTCCAATGATCTAACTCTCAGGAATCTGTACAGCCCATTCGGGTTATAGCAAACCCAGGTAGGCCTGGGTTAAATAATAGCTTTACAGGTCTTGATTAGGGCACCTGGAGAGCGAAGCACCAGAGCAGGCTAGGCATTCACCTTCGACAGTCTGCTGGAAAGCAGAGCAGATGGTATGTGTCTTGGAGCTAATTAGAGACACAGGCCAGACTCCACAAGTATCAGTGGTTGCCCTGGATAGATATTGTTTTGTTTGATCAAGCTGGGTTAGCTGAGCTGTATATGAGTAGTCAGGGTCTGTCCTATTTAGTCAGAGCTTGGACAAGACCAGAAATATTAATGTGTATGACTTCTGTGCAACCTGTAAAAAGCAATAAAACTGCGCTCGATTGGACCAAACCCACAAGGGCTGTATGAGCACTACATGATGCCTCCTACCTTTTAAGAGTGAAACCCTACAAGGTTTATTATTAACCTGCAAAACTAAGGAAGCGCTCTTATTGTCACCTGCCTCCAATCGGCATTCCACTGAGCCAGCTGAACACCAGCCAGGAATACTGCCACCCTCTGTGTCAAAATAGAGGCTCGGATATTTTTCCTTCTGAAGTCGGTAAGCTTGCCATACACAGTTTACAGTTGCTGAACTTGGTTTTGTCAGACATAAACTTAGTTGTGCAACCAGTACCTTTACAAAGAGGGACTATAAGGCACAGACACCCTATAAAGCACTACAAGGCACAGGGGCACCCTGAAGCACAAAGAGACACTATGAGGCCCCATGAGGTACTAAAAGGCACTTGTAAAGCGCTATGAGGTACTAACAGGCGCTATACGTCACTATGAATGCACCATATGTTATGCTATGAGGCGCTATGAAGAGCCATAAGGCGCTATGAAGTGCTATGAGGCACTATGAGGCACTGTGATGTGCTATGAGGCACTGTAATGTGCTATGAGGCATTATGCTAAGATGTGCTATGAGGCAGCATGCTATGATGTGCTATGAGGCACTGTTATGTGCCATGAAGCGCTATGCTATGAGGCACTGTGATGTGCCTTGAGGCACTATGCTATGATGTGCCATGAGGCACTATGCTATGATGTGCCATGAGGCACTATGCTATGTTGTGCCATGAGGCACTATGCTATGATGTGCCATGAGGCACTATGCTATGATGTGCCATGAGGCACTATGCTGTGCTATGAAGCGCTATGCTATGAGGTACTATGATGTGCTATGAAGCGCTTTGCAATGAGGCACTATGATATGCTATGAAGGGCTATGCTATGAGGCACTATGATGTGCTATGAAGTGCTATGCTATGACGCACTATGATGTGCTATGCTATGACGCACTATGATGTGCCATGAAGCGCTATGCTATGAGGTTCTATGATGTGCTATGAAGCGCTACGCTATGACGCACTATGATGTGCCATGAGACGCTATGAGGCACTATAACGTGCTATAAAGCGCTATGTTATGAGGCACTATGCTATGATGTGCCATGAGGCACTATGATATGCTAAGAAGCGCTATGCTATGAAGAAGCACTATGATGTGCCAAGAGGCGCTGTGAGGCACTATGATGTGATATAAAGCGCTATGCTATGAAACATTATGATGTGCTCTTTGTGAAGCACAAAGAGGCTTTGAGGCACTGCACTCAGATTTTTATTTAACAGAGTAATCCATCTGAATGAAGGATAAACCTTTCCTTTGGGTGGTAATTCTCAATTATCAGACTAGCCCCACCCGAAGGAGCCAACTGATGAGACGCAGCTGGACAGCAGACCTTCACAGAGACCATGTGCTGTATTAACACCATGTGCCAACCTATGGATGGAGTAAACAGACTGGAGGACAACAGTAAAAACCTCTGAGTGTTACTTTAACATTTACTGAGCAGATTGAGGCTCATTTTTGTGGTAAATTCTGAAGCCCAATCATGAGGCTCTGTGTGGCCCAGACATGTGGCTAACTTTAGCCTAGAGGTCTAAGGTCCAGCTTCCGTCCTGAAGCCAAATTTAAAGCACGAGGCCCTTGGCCCAGATGGGGTTTTACAGAGCGCACACACACCCATTTTTGAGTTTTGCGCTAACTTCCTTCAGCCTTTCCTAGTAACCATAACAAGGAAAGGGCCCCATAAACAAGGTAAACATTCACGAAGATCACTCACCACCAGCTGTACGGATTTGGAGGCTGGACCAAGTCACAGACCTGTTCCTCTCCATCCGGCCGTGCCTGAGCAAAACTGGGGTGGTCAAACCCAGCCAGGGGCGCCTCCAATAATGCGCCGATCAAAGCTGGAGTTGTAGATACCAGACAGGGGCGCAGTTCCACAGCTGCTCTCTCACTGACATGCAGAGCTGGAGCTACTGACCCCAGACAGGGGCGCAGTTCCACAGCAGCTTCTCCACTGATGCACGGAACTGGAGCTGCCGACCCCAGGCAGGGGCGCCGCTCAGTCGTATCCGGATCTTCAACAGGTAAGCCTGTCTAAGGTTCTCCCATCAAGGACCCTCCGGTACGCTCGTCATCAGGGCCGCAGGCTGGTACAAAACAGTAGCCGGAAACATGTTAGAAGACATGGGTCTCCGCTATTTTATTTACCGACATGCGTCTTTGGGCGCGATTTCCTGGATGGCGTCCTGCGCGGCTGCCAGGCCACCATAAGGTAATGGTGCAACTGTTGCTCGCGCCCGTCTGACGGAACAGGCCCCCTTGGAACCACCATGGCGCTCCCAGGTCCCTGGCGCCCGCAGCAGTGAAGACTGTGCCTTGTTGGAAACCGTCTGGCCCAGGTCTGGGAATAATCTTCTCTTCTTTCTTCTGCCGCCATTTTAACAAGGTTCCCCCTCAAGGACAGGAAACCAACTGAGGTGGTGGAGAGGCACCGCCCTTTTCTTCTGTAGGTTTCCTGTCCTGGTAGGGTGCATCCCCTCTCTCGTTGTGGTGCCGTTATGGGTGATAGGAAAAGAATAATTACATTTTTAGAACTAAAATGTTGTTTTAGCCCCAAGTTTTACATTTTAATAAGGGCTAATAAAAGAAATTTTTTTACAACAAACTGAGGTCCATTTTTTCCTAAGTACGCCAATACCCTACAAGTAATCGAGAAATACTTTTCAGTCACAGTGCAAAGCTCAGAAGGGGAGGAGCGCCATATTATAGTGCAGATTTTACTGTTATGGTTTGCGGGTGCCATGACAGCAGAACCCCCTCATAAGTGACCACATTTTACAATCTACACCTCTAGGAGTACAGTGGTCATATTGACATCACAGGTGTGTCACAGAATTTTATATCATCACCATTCATACTCATAAACAGTGATTTAGGTGTAACGATTAAGTAACAAAATTCCAAAAATTTAAACCATATACAAAGAAGTGATAAAACCACAGCAAATAGTTCAAGACAAAGGGGCAATCACCCTACAATCAACACTAACATGGTCACTACCTGTCAGAGGAGGTTGGCACCCTCTCGTAACGAAAATGGCGCCCCCGCTCCACAATGACTTTCTGATAATCCCTAGAAGATTCTAATGAAAGGGAAGAGACATTAAAAAGAAATCATGAAATGGGGATAAGTGGTAACCAACCACTAGTTATAAACAATGATCCACAACAGATATAGATTAGGCTCAATACATATCACCACTAGACGGCAGCTAAATAGATATGTAGCAAAGCGGTATCGTAGTAGGCATGAACTAAGTACACAGAAGATAAATATGGCATATTTCAAATATCCTTTATCTTAATATGTCTGTTCTATAACCTCAGTCTGGCACCTCACACTATGGCAACAGTATACAAATCTATACATGTAACTAGCAGCAGAAGAAAAAGGAATAAACTGAATGTACAGAAAAGTATTACACCTCAAAATTGCCTCTTCTCTGTATCTCTATTCAACAGTACTGGTCTTGCAAATTGTACTGTGGTGATAATATCTCATATAGTTTATATCAAGGATATCTTATTGTGTAACAAAACGTGCTAATTGGATAGCAGTAATAAACCTAGACCCATATAGAAAACAAAAGGTGCTAAGCGCAGAGTACAAAGTAGATATTAGCTTGACGCGTTTCTCCTTAAAATAGGCTTATGAGGCGCACATACTGTATAGACGCAACAAACAGAGAATATATGTCAACTTTAGGTCACTTAGCTTGTGAGGATGGCGATTAGTGTCCAGATCTGGGTGGAGACAATGTCCAATAGCAAAGTACAATCTGACCCCCACCAAGCAGCATGTCGAGGAGCCATCATGGAGCGGGGGCACCATTTGTGTTACAAGAGGGTGCCAACCTCCGCTGACAGGATCAGGTTCGTGTTGATTGTAGGGTGATTGCCCCTTTGTCTTGAACTATTTGATTGCTGCGGTTTTATCATTTCTCTGGATACAGTTTACATTTTTGAGGGAATTACTACACGTGTAGTGACTCCATGGGTGTTTTCCATAAACAAGAAGCAGTGGAAGTTGCTGAGTGAAAATTGCAAACTGCCGTTGTTGTGGCCAGTACGTTGTAGTGACCAGTACGTTATGCCCAGCTCGTGCTGGAGACATGCACCTGTAAATTAGTCGGGCTTGGATTTGGGAACACAGAATTTGCTGAATTTCGTTTGGGGGGCGAAGAGCCATTTTGCTTTTCCAGAGCCTTTCTGCTACCATTAATGTGGAATCCCCCTATATTTCCATTGACAGATGACGGACCTGAGTGGGGACTTGCTTTTTTTGTGGATTGATTTGAAGTTTTTGTTGTGAACCAAAATGTTATATAAAATGTTACTATTTATCCAGTACTGTACGCTGAGCACTTACATCGGGGTTTCCAGCTAAATCTCCCAATGACGAGATTCAGATAAAACCCCTGAAGGATCCATTCACTATAATGAGGCAGCAGAGTTACTCTGGACTCCGTCTGGCCTCTGTTCAGCAGTGTTCTTCTTTTCAGAAGTGCACAAAATTGTGGCGGATTGCACATTTATCTACACCTAAAAAGATGGACACTGCCGGATCACAGCTCAGACGGCGTCCACAGTGTCTCCATCGGTTTCATTACAGGGAATATTCGCCGGGGGTTCTGTCTGAATCAGGCATTTCAGAGATTTACATGGAAATCCCGGTGTAAGCTCTCAGTGCAGGATAAATGTGTGCCGAGTCATACTGCGATTTTTGGGAGGCAGCATGAACAAGTCAACAGCAGATGAAGAATTGCTTTTATTTATTTTTTACACTGTTCCTCATGTGGTATAAGTGATTAGACGACTTTATTCTTCAGGTCGGTGTGATTACAGCAATACCAGATTTATCGGGTTTTTATGATTGGCAGCTGTCACACACTAAGACACTTTTTTTTTTTGCAAAAACAAGTTTTTACATTGTCATATTTTGGCACCTATAATTTTTCCATATTTCGGCCGACATTTGTGTAAGGGCTTGTTTTTTGTGGGACGAGTTGATGTTTTTATTGGTACCATTTTTGGGCACATGACATTTTTTTGATTGCTTTCTCTTCTGATTTTTGGGAGGCAGAATGAACAAAACCAGCCAGTCAGCTTTATTCTTGGGGTCAGTACGATTGCAGCGAAACCACATTTATGGTGTTTGTTTTGGCGTTTTTTGTGTACAACTATTTTATAGAACAAAGAATTATTTTTGCATCACTTTATTCTGAGAGTTATAACTTTTTTTTTTCCACTGATGGTGCTGTATGGTGGCTTGTTTTTTGCGGGGTAAGATATTTTCAGTGATACCATTTTTATTTACATTCGTCTTTTGATTGCATTTTATTCCACTTTTTGTTCAGCGGTATGATGACAGCGTCGTTTTTTTTATGGTGTCTAATGAAGGGATTAAGTAGAGACATTTTTATAGGGAGGGTCGTTCTGGATGTGGTGATGCCAAATGTGTTCTTTCATTTTTTTCATAAAAAGATTTATTTATGGCTACAATATATATACCGTAATTTTTAAAAAAAATATTTTTACAATTTATTTATTTTTTTACACTTTTTTTTAGTCCCACTATGGGACTGACTTTCAGCAATCTGATACCATTTATAAAGCTTAGCAATGCATAAGCATTGCTATGCTTTGCAACTGTCAGTGCTGCAGTGACACAAGTTAGTTAGATCATAACTTGCTAGATCATGGCAACGATCGGGGCCCAGCGATGACATCACGTGGGCACCAATCAGAGGGCAGACAGGGCTCTCTGCCTGCCTTCTAAATGCTGTGATCGATATCGATCGCAGCATTTAGCGGCTTAAACTGCGAGTGTCGGGTGTCAGCTGTGAGAATTGCTGAACACCTGGCAGCGATTGCGCAAAGCTCCTCTATGTGCAAAATCGCCTGGACGTGTCCATATATCCAAGTACGGTAAGTACAGTCCCTCGGACCTCCCAGCGACCAGCTATAATCTGTGGAGAAACCTGGCATCAGAATCTCAATTCTCCGCTGCGCCCCTACAGGAAAAATAAAGTATTACATGGTGTCTGATGAAATTGCACAGACAGATTGGCCTCGCCATACACACTGTTCTCCGCTCAGACTAAATAATGAACGTCCTGAATGATGGATGGACATGACATGCCAAAAAGTAAAATTAAAGACTGTACTTATCATCCTATGGTCTTCGAGTACTACAGAGAGGAATGGCGACTCACTTCCCTTCCTTGCTAACTTCATCAAAAGGGGCAATAGGTCTCTTCTCAAATTGTCTACACCTGGCCCACTAACACCAATATATGATAACCCAGCGTTCCCAGTAGGCAAAACAATCTTTTTACACAAACATAAGATCCACACCCTATCCTATTCGATTACATCAATCAATCCGGAATAAGATCACTACAAGACATTTACCTTGGCGAAGAGCCTCCCGCAGGTACATGGTTCTTTCATGAGCAGTTAAAAAGTTACATTAACGCAATAGCTAAACAAACCAACATTTTCAGACCACTCTCCCCTTTCGAAACTTTAACAAAGAACCCTCCGGATCACACACTCTCTTTATTATATAAACTATATCAAGAGGGTCAAACAGTGGCACATACTTTTCCTTTGTTCTTCTTCAAATGGGAAAGTGACCTCGGAAGACCCTTATGACATGAGGACAGATCTAAAATTCTCCTAAATACATTTTGATCTTCACTATGCTCGATATCACAAGAGAGAAGCTATAAGGTTTTATCATGGTGGTACAGATGCCCCTCTAATATACATTCTGTGTTTCCCACGACTCCAGATACTTGCTGGACGTGTTGGGAAGGCAGAGGCTCTTATACACACAATATGGTGGTCATGTCCACCTATCAAGAGCTTGTGGCTAGCAATATTCTAACTCTACAACAAATGCTCTATACACAAGATTAAACCCTCAATGGAACTAGCCTTACTATCACTAAATGACATGTCAATATCTAGATTTAAAAAGGGCTTCCTCAGACATTTCCTAATGGCTACTAGGAGTTTGATTCCTAGGTACTGGAAGCAAGAAAAAGTGCCTACACACGTGGAATTTATAACCGAACTCAATAATACACTGCTCAAAAAATAAAGGGAACACTTAAACAACAGAATATAACTCCAAGTAAATCAAACTTCTGTGAAGTCAAACTGTCCACTTAGGAAGCAACACTGATTGACAATCAATTTCACATGCTGTTGTGCAAATGGAATAGACAATAGATGCAAATTATTGGCAATTATCAAGACACACTCAATATGGTTCTGCAGGTGGGGGACCACAGACCACATCTCAGTACCAATGCTTTCTGGCTGATGTTTTGGTCACTTTTGAATGTTGATTGTGCTTTCTCACTCGTGGTAGCATGAGACAGACTCTACAACCCACAGAAGTTGCTCAGGTAGTGCAGCTCATCCAGGATGGCACATTAATGCGAGCTGTGGCAAGAAGGTTTGCTGTGTCTGTTAGCGTAGTGTCCAGAGGATGGAAGCGCTACCAGGAGACAGGCCAGTACATCAGGGGACGTGGAGGGGGCCATAGGAGGGCAACAACCCAGCAGCAGGACCGCTATCTCCGCCTTTGTGCAAGGAGGAACAGGAGGAGCACTGCCAGAGCCCTGCAAAATGACCTCCAGCAGGCCACAAATGTGCATGTGTCTGCACAAACGGTTAGAAACCGACTCCATGAGGGTGGTATGAGGTCCCGACATCCACAGATGGGGGTTGTGCTCACAGCCCAACACCGTGCAGGACGCTTGGCATTTGCCACAGAACACCAGGATTGGCAAAGTTGTCACTGGCTCCCTGTGCTCTTCACAGATGAAAGCAGATTCACACTGAGCACATGTGACAGACGTGACAGAGTCTGGAGACGCCGTGGAGAGCGATCTGCTGCCTGCAACATCCTTCAGCATGACCGGTTTGGCAGTGGGCCAGGAATGGTGTGGGGTGGCATTTCTTTGGAGGGCCGCACAGCCCTCCATGTGCTCGACAGAGGTAGCCTGACTGCCATTAGGTACCGAGATGAAATCCTCAGACCCCTTGTGAGACCATATGCTGGTGCGGTTGGCCCTGGGTTCCTCCTAATGCAGGACAATGCCGGACCTCATGTGGCTGGAGTGTGTCAGCAGTTCCAGCAAGATGAAGGCATTGAAGCTATGGACTGGCCCGCCCGTTCCCCAGACCTGAATGTGATTGAGCACATCTGGTACATCATGTCTTGCTCCATCCACCAACGTCACGTTGCACCACAGACTGTCCAGGAGTTGGCGGATGCTTTAGTCCAGGTCTGGGAGGAGATCCCACAGGAGACCATCCGCAACCTCATCAGGAGGATGCCCAGGCGTTGTAGGGAGGTCATACAGGCCCGTGGAGGCCACACACAATACTCAGCCTCATTTTGACTTGTTTTAAGGACATTACATCAAAGTTGGATCAGCCTGTAGTGTGTTTTTCCACGTTAATTTTGGGGGTGACTCCAAATCCAGGCCTCCATTGGTTAATAAATTTGATTTCCATTGATGATTTTTGTGTGATTTTGTTGTCAGCACATTCAACTTTGTACAGAACAAAGTATTCAATGAGAATATTTCATTCATTCAGATCTAGGATGTGTTATTTGAGTGTTCCCTTTATTTTTTTGAGCAGTGTATATATATATATATATATATATATATATATATATATATATATATATATATATATATATATATATATATATATATATATATATATATAGAATGGAACAATTAATAGGTGAAATTAATGAAAACTCTGATAAGATTTATAACACATGGGCCCCCTTGGATCGCATTTAGAGAAACCCCAGATCTGAATATTTGGTTGAACTGATCACCAATTCATGTATTGTACATATAGCGGTCAGCATCCTACTCTTGGTGTATTGAATGTCATAAATTGGTCATGGTACTTATTGAAGACCTGGACTTAACTATAGGGTTACAAGGTTGGGCCAGTCTGAAGGAAAGATTCGGGATTATACTCTCCCCCCCACCCCCCTTCTTCCCCCAATTTCTTCTATTCTCCTCATCTCTTTCTCAACTTTCCCCCCTTTCTTCTTCCACTCTGTTTCCATTATACTACTCTATTAAACATTATATTTCTACCAATGATTATCTTATTTTAAAAACTTATATTGTTAATGCAATCCAACCAAAATGACAAATACTCAAACAAGTTTCTAGAATTGCGATTATGTGTGTTATGTTGTAATATCCTTCCACTTCCATAATACGCATATTGTATTTCACTTTATTATCAATAAACTCTTGATTTACAAAAAAAGACTGTACTTATGACCATAACAAAAAAAAAATTAACTGTAGGAGAAAACTATTTAATTTGGACATTGAATGTACAGCATTGCAAAATAGCATGGATTTAATTTAATTATTTCTTTGCATGGAGAATGAGATCATAATTTATTATAATCTCATTTACAAGTATGCGAGCCTTATCCCCCCCCAAATCCACTAATACATATAAATCTTGTAAGAGGCTAATAATATGCAGTCACTTAACACATCAGCTTCCGTGTGCTTTCTAGCTCAGAATTTCCATCTAGTAGGGAATGGTGGAACTGTCCTTCATCTCAGGTTTCCAACCCAGTCTGATCGGTCCTCAGCCAGCCAAGGACGGGTCATCTTTAAAACTTTTCAGGAAAGGACTCCATCTCCTCCTTGATCCGTTTCTCTATTAGCAGCATGAGCTGGCTGTCGTTGGTTGGGATGTTCACACTAGCAAACACTTGCTTCTTGGTCTTCTTTGCTGTCACACAAAGAATAAAGTAAGAAAGTATTAGATCCACATTGGACGTTACTTATGTCTGATCTACAACAACCGTAAGCAGTAAAAAGGAATCTCTTAAAATGTTACCAAGATAAATTATCCCATTATTTAATCACCATTAGGGCACAGTCAGACGGCTGTATAAATCGGTCTAAGAACAGAGCGCAGTGCTCGGACTGGCCGGCAGCTATTCCGACCTGAGCGTGACAGCTACATGGAAATACATGAAGCGGTTACACTCAGGTTGGGAGCGTCACCGGCCAGTCCATGCAATGCGTTCTGATTTTGGTCTGATTTATACGGTTGTCTGACTGCGCTCTTATTATAGGACACAGAATTTTACTGTGTTCCGATTGATAGTCGCTTCATATCCAATAAAAAGC
Source organism: Phyllobates terribilis (assembly GCF_046119375.1). Lineage (NCBI taxonomy): Eukaryota > Metazoa > Chordata > Amphibia > Anura > Dendrobatidae > Phyllobates > Phyllobates terribilis. The sequence goes on along the minus strand of NW_027362764.1, from coordinate 474,330,051 downwards.
TTTGAGATGTGGCGGAGCTGGGATAGTTAAAGGGGTTTTCCACGAACAAAAGTTCATATTATTCACTAGATCTGAGAATGAAAATAACTTCCACAATTGGATGTGATTGAATAAAATGTCCCTGTGGTGAGATAATCTTATAAATGTGCCCCTGCTGTGTACTGTGTAATGGCTGTGTCTGACCGTGTAGGAACGCGGTCTGATCATACCACAGCTCCTGGGGTGGAGAAGGGTTAGGGGGGAAAAGAGTATACAGAAATTACAGCAGGGGATCACAGCTGGTTCTTATTGTAAGGTAAAAAATGTCTCTGCCTGTTTTTAAGCAATGTTTTACCTCATAGAATCATCTTCAGCCAGGGGGTTTTGGCCCATAGCAACGGGGGAACGAGGAGGATAGGTGAGTATTAGGGGGGAGGGAGGTTGAGGCGGCAGAGGAGCGGGGCACACACAGTAGCCGCTACTGCAGCTACCACGTGTGCCCGCTGCTAAAGGGAAATGAATATTCCCTCTTCTCCACTCCCATTGGCGTGGAGAAGAATGAATATTCATTCTCTTTAGCAGCGGGCACGGAGGAGCGCTAATCCGCGTCTCCTCCTGACAGTGCCCGTTACTAAAGAGAATGCATTTTCACTCTTCTCCACGCCCATAGTCCAGTGGAGAAGAGTGAATGTGCCGGCAGCAGCAGCTCACCTTGGCGTCTGAGAGCGTGCGCTGCTCAGATGCTGACATGAGCAGCCTGGCAGACAGGACACAGCAGTGCTGGAGCAGAGGTGATGAAGGAAGGTCTGTATAAGTGTTTATTTTTTTTTCTATGTGTAAAGTGATTGGGCCATGCATACCAGGAGTGGGGGATGAGGGGGCCCACGCATACCAGGATTGGGGGGATAAGGGGGGCCACACATACCAGGATTGGGGGGATGAGGGGGGCCATACATACCAGGATGGGGAACTTTAGCAGTAGCTGCTGCATTTCCCACCCTAGGCTTATACTCAAGTCAATACGTTTTCCCAGTTTTTTGTGGTAAAATTAGGTATCTCGGCTTACTGTTTGACTGCGCCCCTACTTGTATATATTTGAGGAAAAGGTGTGTGTAAATTGGTGTGGCTTAAAAAGGATGTAGCTTTAAAAAATGGGTGTGGTTTTCCTACACACAAACACTGAACCTGTTAAAAATTTGAATCCCACCCCTGGTTATGGCATAAAGTATACATAATCTCCAGGTCACAGCAGCGGACTTTCCTCCCGCACAAGCTCAGAGGCACTGGTCCTAACGTTATACAACAGGTTTCGGTCAGAGTAACAAGGCAGCAGCCATTTTAATTGTACACGGATTACCTTGTTAATTTAATTTTTGTCAATTAAAAGTATTTAGGAATTAATTATAACAATTCCTTTGGTTATTTTGTTTTTCTATTCCTGGATAACCCCTTTAAGCTCTTCTTTACTGGGTAGTGAGAAGAAGCCAACGTAATGTTCATTTTTCTACACTTTTGTACCTAACGATAACAGTTTTGAAAGCAAGGGCAATGGCTAAAAGTAAAAAAATGTAATAGATGTCTTCTCTAGCTAATAATCTGATAGATTTGACAATTCCACATATGCTGGACTAAAAGCAGATGAAAGTCACAAAACCTACTTGGAAGTTAGGTAAAGAGACTCACCTAATCTCTGTGCAAAAGAACCAGAAGTCGTATCAGATTTATCCCCAAGAATCAGCGAAGACAAAGGCATGGAATCCTACAATTACAGAGTGCAAAATGTTATGGTATATATTTTATACTTTGCTATGATTATTATTTAGACAAATAAATATATATCTATTATGTGTATATATACAGTACAGACCAAAAGTTTGGACACACCTCATTTAAAGATTTTTCTATATTTTCATGACTTTGAAAATTGTACATTCACACTGAAGGCATCAAAACTATGAATTAACACATGTGGAATTACAGTGCCTACAAGTAGTATTCAACCCCCTGCAGATTTAGCTGGTTGACACATGCGGAATTAACTTGGCATTGTGACATTTGTACTGTAGATCAGCCTGGAAGTGGGAAATGCACTGCAGCAAATTTTTTTTTTTTTTTTTTAAAACGTTAAAAGTTAATTCAGAGTGTCATTTATTATTCAACCCCTCAAACCACAAGAATTCTGTTTGGTCCCCCTAAAGTATTAAGAAGTAGTTCAGGCACCAAGAATAATGAGCTTCACATGTGTGGATTAAAGATCTCTTTTGCCAGCCTTTTCTGACTATTTAAGACCCTCCCCAAACTTGTGAACAGCACTCAGACATGGTCAACATGGGAAAGACAAAGGAGCATTCCAAGGCCATCAGAGACAAGATCGTGGAGGGTCACAAGGCTGGCAAGGGGTACAAAACCCTTTCCAAGGAGTTGGGCCTACCTGTCTCCACTGTTGGGAGCATCATCCGTAAGTGGAAGGCTTATGGAACTACTGTTAGCCTTCCACGGCCAGGACAGCCTTTGAAAGTGTCCTCCCGTGCCGAGGCCAGGCTTGTCCGAAGAGTCAAGGCTAACCCAAGGACAACAAGGAAGGAGCTCCGGGAAGATCTCATGGCAGTGGGGACATTGGTTTCAGTCAATACCATAAGTAACGTACTCCACCGCAATGGTCTCCGTTCCAGACGAGCCCGTAAGGTACCTTTACTTTCAAAGCGTCATGTCAAGGCTCGTCTACAGTTTGCTCATGATCACTTGGAGGACTCTGAGACAGACTGGTTCAAGGTTCTATGGTCTGATGAGACCAAGATCGAGATCTTTGGTGCCAACCACACACGTGATGTTTGGAGACTGGATGGCACTGCAGACGACCCCAAGAATACCATCCCTACAGTCAAGCATGGTGGTGGCAGCATCATGCTGTGGGGCTGTTTCTCTGCCAAGGGGCCTGGCCATCTGGTCCGCATCCATGGGAAGATGGATAGCACGGCCTACCTGGAGATTTTGGCCAAGAACCTCCGCTCCTCCATCAAGGATCTTAAGATGGGTCGTAATTTCATCTTCCAACAAGACAACGACCCAAAGCACACAGCCAAGAAAACCAAGGCCTGGTTCAATAGGGAAAAAGTCAAGGTGTTGGAGTGGCCTAGTCAGTCTCCTGACCTTAACCCAATTGAAAACTTGTGGAAGGAGCTCAAGAATAAAGTCCACATGAGACACCCAAAGAACCTAGATAACTTGGAGAAGATCTGCATGGAGGAGTGGGCCAAGATAACTCCACAGACCTGTGCCGGCCTGATCAGGTCTTATAAAAGACGATTATTAGCTGTAATTGCAAACAAGGGTTATTCCACAAAATATTAAACATAGGGGTTGTATAATAATTGACCCACACTTTTATGTTTAAAATTTAATAAAATTCAACTGAGCAACATAACTTTTTGGTTTGTAAGATTTATGCTTCTGTTCATAAAACCTACTCTCGTTTGCAGTTTGAAGGCTCTAACTTATTTGCATCTTATCAAACCAGCTAAATCTGCAGGGGGTTGAATACTACTTGTAGGCACTGTATATACTTAACAAAAAAGTGTGAAACAACTGAAAATATGTCTTATATTCTAGGTTCTTCAAAGTAGCCACCTTTTGCTTTGATGACTGCTTTGCACACTCTTGGCATTCTCTTGATGAGCTTCAAGAGGTAGTCACCGGAAATGGTCTTCCAACAATCTTGAAGGAGTTCCCAGAGATGCTTAGCACTTGTTGGCCCTTTTGCCTTCACTCTGCGGTCCAGCTCACCCCAAACCATCTCGATTGGGTTCAGGTCTGGTGACTGTGGAGGCCAGGTCATCTGGCGTAGCACCCCATCACTCTCCTTCTTGGTTAAATAGCCCTTACACAGCCTGGAGGTGTGTTTGGGTCATTGTCCTGTTGAAAAATAAATGATGGTCCAACTAAACACAAATCGGATGGAATAGCATGCCGCTGCAAGATGCTGTGGTAGCCATGCTGGTTCAGTATGCCTTCAATTTTGAATAAATCCCCAACAGTGTCACCAGCAAAGCACCCCCACACCATCACACCTCCTCCTCCATGCTTCACGGTGGGAACCAGGCATGTAGAGTCCATCCATTCACCTTTTCTGCGTCGCACAAAGACACGGTGGTTGGAACCAAAGATCTCAAATTTGGACTCATCAGATCAAAGCACAGATTTCCACTGGTATAATGTCCATTCCTTGTGTTCTTTAGCCCAAACAAGTCTCTTCTGCTTGTTGCCTGTCCTTAGCAGTGGTTTCCTAGCAGCTATTTTACCATGAAGGCCTGCTGCACAAAGTCTCCTCTTAACAGTTGTTGAAGAGATGTGTCTGCTGCTAGAACTCTGTGTGGCATTGACCTGGTCTCTATTCTGAGCTGCTGTTAACCTGCGATTTCGGAGGCTGGTGACTTGGATAAACTTATCCTCAGAAGCAGAGGTGACTCTTGGTCTTCCTTTCCTGGGGCGGTCCTCATGTGAGCCAGTTTCTTTGTAGCGCTTGATGGTTTTTGCAACTGCACTTGGAGACACATTCAAAGTTTGCCCAATTTTTCGGACTGACTGACCTTCATTTCTTAAAGTAATGATGGCCACTCGTTTTTCTTTACTTAGCTGCTTTTTTCTTGCCATAATACAAATTCTAACAGTCTATTCAGTAGGACTATCAGCTGTGTATTCACCAGACTTCTGCACAACACAACTGATGGTCCCAACCCCATTTATCAGGCAAGAAATCCCACTTATTAAACCTAACAGGGCACACCTGTGAAGTGAAAACCATTTCCGGTGACTACCTCTTGAAGCTCATCAAGAGAATGCCAAGAGTGTGCAAAGCAGTCATCAAAGCAAAAGGTGGCTACTTTGAAGAACCTAGAATATAAGACATATTTTCAGTTGTTTCACACTTTTTTATTAAGTATATAATTCCACATGTGTTAATTCATAGTTTTGATGCCTTCAGTGTGAATGTACAATTTTCAAAGTCATGAAAATACAGAAAAATCTTTAAATGAGAAGGTGTGTCCAAACTTTTGGTATGTACTGTATATCTTTGATAATTTTGTATTTTAATATTAGCTTTATAAGTGTTATTCATAAAGCAATAACACAGGGCATTGTATCTTATATAGAGGTGTCTGTGTCAAACCTTTCCTTTGTTTCCGAAAGTATAGTAAACTAGATATAGCCAGTTACAAAGGAATTCAGCAGAATACATCATTTACCACTTTGTTATTCCCAACTTAGATATCTTTCTTTTTAGGTAATGTAATGTATTAAGCCATATCCACTTTCCTTATCTTTGTGGTTGTAATAACTTGTGACTGGGCATCTGAAGTCTTGTACACAGACAGCATTGATTGTGAGCTCTTGTCTCCAATTCACTCCCTGATTTGATCAAAACTGGCAAACATGTGAAACCTTTTGAGTTTCTCCTAAAAACTTTCCATACAGGTTTCCACATCAAAGAGAAGTGATTAAACCAGGGGCCGCCATCAATCACCTGTAATACAGAAATCATGCAGGTTGGCTTACATTACAGACCAATACAGAATGCACTGGGACAACAGAGGAGAAGGCTGAGATGTTTCGGGAGCGATGTGGGGCACGTGTACATTTACACATGCACGTTCTCAAATTAAAAACAAAAACCTTCCAACACCAGAAATACACAGTAAAAAGGGGATTTCTCTGTGACAAATGGGAACCAGGATACAACTCCTGGGCACAAGTTCTACACTTGGCAAATGTAACCTAATAAATAATATGGAGGCTAAATTAAAATATGTCCCTGAACCTACCCTGGGAATGTGATACACGTCTATTAGAATGTGGGCTGTTTTCACATACAGAAAAGTGCCAGCAAAAACAGTAATTGTAGACATTTTGTACCCTTTCCAAACATTTGCTCCAATACCTGTATACCGAGCAGGGTTACACCATGCTTCCACTGTTGCTTTACACAATAGATGCCAGTGAATGCTTCGGTTTAGCATAGTGATAATGTAAACCGCACTCGGTACATAAATATAATACTGATGCAATCCAGCAGATGGCGCCATCTAAAGCACAATTTTTCTGTACCTTGATACACGTCATTAATATATTGCCTACGTATACAGTAGAGGAGTACAGGATCAGAAGTATATGCTATATAGTCAAATATATATGTTTCTGCCCCAAGTCTTTCCTGTGTACAAGATCCCAGAGGTATTAGTCTTAAAGTCTAATTGTTTTTGCCCAATTCTTTGTATGATTCCAAACAAACGTCCACCCAGTAATACACTGGGGCTTACTACTGGTTGAAAAGTCTACAGATGCTTCTCACTAAATTAGAACATCATCAAAAAGTTAATTTATTTCAGTTCTTCAATACAAAAAATGAAACTCATATATTTATTAGATTCATTACAAACTGAGTGATCTATTTCAAGTGTTTATTTCTGTTAATGTTGATGATTATGGCTTACAGCCAATGAAAACACAAAAGTCATTATGTCAGTAAATTAGAATACTTTATAACAACAGCTTGAAAAATGTTTTTCAAATCTGAAATGTTGGCCTACTGAAATGTATGTTCAGTAAATGCTCTCAATACTTGGTCGGCTCCTTTTGCATCAATTACTGCATCAATGCGGCGTGGCATGGAGGCGATCACCCTGTGGCACTGCTGAGGTGTTATGGAAGCCCAGGTTGCTTTGGTAGCAGCCTTCAGCTCGTCTACATTGTTGGGTCTGGTGTCTCTCATCTTCCTCTTGACAATACCCCATAGATTCTCTATGGGGTTAAGGTCAGGCGAGTTTGCTGGCCGATCAGGCACAGTGATACTGTTGTTTTTAAACCAGGTATTGGTACTTTTGGCAGTGTGGACAGGTGCCAAGTCCTGCTGGAGAATGAAATTTCCATCTACAAAAAGCTTGTCGGCAGAGGGAAGCATGAAGTGCTCTAAAATTTCCTGGTAGACGGCTGCGCTGACTTTGGTCTTGATAAAACACAGTGGACCTACACCAGCAGATGACATGGCTCCCCAAACCATCACTGATTGTGGAAACTTCACACTAGACCTCAGGCAGCTTGGATTGTGGCCTCTCCACTCTTCCTCCAGACTCTGGGACCTTGATTTCCAAATGAAATGTAAGATTTACTTTCTTCTGAAAACAACACCTTGGACCACTGAGCGACAGTCCAGGTCTTTTTCTCCTTGGCCCAGATAAGACGCTTCTGGCATTGTCTATTGGTCATGAGGGGCTTGACACAAGGAATGCGACACTTGTACCCCATGTCCTGGATACGTCTGTGTGTGGTGGCTCTTGAAGCAATGACTCCAGCAGCAGTCCACTCCTTGTGAATTTCTCAAATTTTTGAATGGCCTTTTCTTAACAATCCTTTCAAGGCTGCGGTTATCCCGGTTGCTTGTGCATCTTTTTCTACCACACTTTTTCCTTCCACTAAACTTTCCATTAATATGCTTAGATTCAGCACTCTGAACAGCCAGCTTCTTTAGCAATGACCTTTTGTGGCTTACCCTCCTTGTGGAGTGTGTCAATGACTGTCTTCTGGACATCTGTCAAGTCAGCAGTCTTCCCCATCATCGTGGAGCCTACTGAAACAGACTAAGGGACCTTTTTAAACGCTTAGGAAGCCTTTGCAGGTGTTTTTTGTTAATTATTCTAATTTACTGAGATAATGACTTGTGTTTTCATTGGCTGTAAGCCATAATCATCAACATTAACAGAAATAAACACTTGAAATAGATCACTCTATTTGTAATGACTCTATATAATATGAGTTTCCCTTTTTGTATTGAAGAACTGAAATAAATTAAATTTTTGATGATATTCTAATTTTGTGAGAAGCACCTGTATCTTCTGCTTCAAGGGACATTCCAGTTTTGAGTTGCTTGTTGCATTACGGGAGGTTCAGGCTTTGCCATTTGTATTCAGTCATTCCCTCCAACCAAAACCAATTTTCGTTTTTTCACTTTTGCTTTTCTCCCTGTTGTCCAAGAGACAAAACTTTTTATTTTTCTATCAACATACCCCATGTGCGGGCTAATTTTTCAGGACAAGTTATAGTTTTAAATGTTGCCAGTTATAGTACTGAAATAAATGTAATAATTAGAAATTTGATGCGTCATTACATTCTAAGATCCATAAATCTTTATTTTCCATTGATTTCTCTCTCTGTGAGGGTTCGGTTTTTGTAGGGTCAGTTGTAGTTTTCATTGGAACCATTTTTAATTTTTGGTTACTGTATATATGACTTTTTGATAGATTATTGTTCCATTTTTTGGGGAGAAAAAGTCACCGTGCAGAAAAAGTGATATTTTAAAATTTGGACTTTTAAAGATGTGATAATACCATATACCGTAGGTTTATTTTATACAATTTTCTTTTTATTATTATTTCAGAAAAAGGAAAAGGCAGAGATTGTTTTTTCCTTTTAACGATAAAGGGGTTGTCTGGGACTTTAATATTGATGGTCTACCCTTAGAATATGTCGTCAATGTCTGATCGGAGGGGGTGCAACACCCGGCACCCCAGCCAATCAGCAGTTGCCGGTGTCGTCGCTGGTCGGAACTGCACAGTATATTAACACACATACACTACAGACACATATACACAGGTTTAGTAAAAAAAAAAGTCATGGGTGGGCTTCTGACTGGGTATTTTTGTCAACACAGTAGTCTCAAAATATGGAGACGTGATAGATTTTGATCCAAGTCATGACTGAAACTAGCCAATGCAAATCTGTGGGTCCATAATAAAAAAAATAAAAAATTGGACAATCAGCATTCAGATGCCCTCAATGTGCTGTCCAATTTTCAGTTGTTTTTTTTTATAGAAGTCTGATAAAACTTCTCGTACACAAAGAAGATGATACAAAAAAAATGACACACTGACTAAACATTGATGAAAAGCTGATCCAAAACACACATGAAAAATCGGTCCATGTTTTTACATACAGGAAAAATCCCCAATATCTGATTCTCCTTATACGTCTGAGCTCTGACATTACTACTACAGCTTCAGTCAATGAATGACTAATTTTGTGGAGATATACTGTATTCAGGGGATATACTGTGGGGCCATCGTATTGTTTGGAGGGGGGTGAGGAGTCATCATAAAGTGTGGGGAGCTTTAGGGGCCATCAAGTGTTGGGAGCGTTATACTGTGTGGAGGGCTGCGATACTGTATTGGGGCCATTATACTGTGTGACACTAGCGCTGCCCCTCTGATGACAGTTCGTTTGAGGGTGGTGATAAGAGCTGTGAGGCGGCGCTGCTGACACTCACACTGCTTCAATCACCATTCTCAAATGAATAGTCAGCAAGAGGCGGCGCTTGTATCACTCACACTGCTTCTATCACTGCCCCCTAATAACGACTCATTTCAGGGAAAGAAACTGCAGTGTTTGGCCATGGCCCCACTATCAGTATATGGTCAGTATTCGGTCAGTATTTTTTCTCAGAAGTGGGAGCCAAAACCAGGTGAGGAACAATCAGAGAAAAGGTATAATAGAAACAAGTCTCCAATTCTGCATTTATCACCCAATCCTGGTTTTGGCTCCCACTCCTGAGAAAAAATAATGACCAAATACGGATAGTGGGGCCGTGGCTATAGAAGCAGTGACTGTGATGGCGGCACCTGAAGAGGAGGTCACTTCTCGATCATCTCAACTGAACCAGGATCAGGGGTCACCAGAGGACAGTGGTGACAGTAGCTGACCGCAGTGTTGCCGACTGATAATGTCCTGTTCCAGGAGGGGTGATAGGCACTGTGAGGAGCGAGTGCAGCCCCAGCTTCCTGTGACATCTCATCTAAGACTCCTCTCAAACAAAACGTTACAGGAAGCAAAGTTAAAAAAACATAGGAATTAGCAGGATAGGGAGGAGTTTATGGAACTTGATAATAAAGCCCATTAGAAAACTGGTTATGGCTTAAAGATAGATATTTATATAAAGGGCTTTATAGGTGTCGGACCTCCCAAGCAGTGGGCTGTTGTGAAGGTCTGAAGGAAGAGATTGGAACACTAGATCAGTCTTTTTAGGAGCTGGTTTATGACCACATCAAAGTAGAATTTGCAGTGACAAGAAGAACCTGCAAAATTTATAAGAAAACCCAATATCAAAAATTTTTAGCCGAACGTGCATTAAAAAAATTAAAGTAAAAAAAAAAAGAAGGAAGAAAAAAGAAAAATAATCATTGTCCCTAAAAAGTGGCCAAGACGTTTCATCCACGATGTAATACAGAGGGGGCGGAGCCTGACACGGTGACCTGTATACACACAGCACACATACAGGAAACAGCAGCAGAGCAGACACTCACGAATCTGCTGCACATGGCCACCGACAGGTTACACAGCCTGGCCGAGAACCCGACCCACAGGAAGAAGCAGTCCTGCAGACTCATGACGTGGAAGTGGACGAGCCGGTCACTGATCTTTTCGCTGAAGTTGTGGATACTGATGGGCCGGTGTGACAGCTCCATGGTTTCCATGCTTCCCTACGGCCGGTACCCGACTTCCGGTGACGTCATGTTTTCCCTGTATATGTGACACTTCCGCCCAAAACAAATATGGCCGCCGAGGAAGTTCCCGGGTTGGTAGACTGTGCAGGTACGATGCGTGCGCTCCTCATGTAAGCCGAGCATGGAGTCACCTCAGGAATAGCTTGTTCCTATAGCTCCCCTTCATACGAGTAATTCATATAATATCTGGGGGCCAATGACAACCAATCAAAACACTCCATTTATGAGTGTTAAAGCTGTATAGAAGACAACCGCTGGGTCTGATTGGTCAGATAACAGGTCTTTGTGAACTGCGTCCCACACACAGGACTCTGCAGCCGCACAGCCACCATTACACCTGGTGGAGGAGCCCTTTCTTTGAGTCCATACATGTGTACAGGCCATTTTTCAGGTGTTATTTTTTTAAACTGATAAGCTCATAGTAAGAAGCCAGAGACACATTTGGGGCAGGCTGGGACTTGTAAGACACCAAAAACCCAAGAGAGATTTTTTGGGATCTGCAGATGGGGTTATGAGCTTATATACAGGTTACTAGACTGCTGTAAATGAGACATTAAAAGTGGTATTCATATTTATATTGGGAAAACCTAGTGGCAGGTTCCCTTTAAAGAACACTAAACCAAGTGTGTGAACAGGGTCTAAATCACACATGCTTCCCATGCCTTCGAGACTCCGGACTGACTTCCCGATCTGTACTTGCTGCAGTGAGACACCTTACACCAGATTGGTCATTTGCGTGTTTCCCAAGAAAAGGTCAAGAGGTCTTAAAGCTATCGTTTAGTGAAAACGAGTTATCACCCATCCACAGGACAGGTGATAACTTACTGATTGCTGGGACCCACACTGATGTGCAAAATGGGGAATTTTTATCCCAGTTATAAAATGGAGCGGCAGGTCAGAGGCCCAACAGCTGCTCCATTCATTCTCTATGGGGCTACTAGAAATATCCAACGCACGGCAGCCCCATAGAGGATGGAGCTGAGGTCGGCCATCTGACATGGCACTCCATTTTGTAACTGGGATACTAATTCCCCTTTCTGCAAATTCCAACCGATCATCAAGTTGTCACTTGTCCTAGGGGTAGGTGATGGCTTGTCTTCACAGTACATTTAAAAGGATGGTCCACTACTTGAACAACCCCTTCTGAGTCCTCATGTTTGGCCCCTATAAAATAAAAACACTTATACTCGCCTCTCGTGCCGACGTTGTTCCAGCGGTGTCCGCACTCACCCATGGCTCACATGTGGGTGTTCTGACACGTGAGCCTGGCGCCCAGTCACTACTTCGGACATATAAGTAATCAAGATGGGGTTGCGGGCTGCCCCTGACAGTTCACTTCCTCTTCATTACTAATACGTCTGATGGCGAGACGGTGACGCCAGCGCTGATTAGGTGCCAGGCTCGCTTGTCATAACAACCACCCAAGAGCCCCATGAACATGAGTTCTGACACCGCTGGAACAGCGCCGGTACGGGAGGTGACTGTAGGTGATTTTATTTTATAGGACCAAACATGAGAAATCAGAAGGGGTTGTCCTAGTATTAGACAACTCCTTTAAGTCCCTGAGGAACATAATCCATTAATATATAAGACAACCCTTCCTGGTAAATAATAGAATGTTATTTCCTGCTACCGCTGGTAATTTTTAGTTTTCTGTATGTTTTATATGTGTGTGTATATATAGGTCATTGAACAGCAGATATGGCGGGATATCATTCCTTAATCGGTTACCCCTGGATCATTGACTGCATTGCTAAGTATGACAGTGCGATTGTTAAGCAAAAGCCGGTCCCCGGTCAGGTAGTGGAGGTAGGTTGTATAAGATTTCATAATTTGTTATTTTATATTCAAAGCAACATAACATAATAAAATACACACTAATAATAATAATAATAAGGCCATCAGATGCCAGCAGATGTTGGACAACTGCGGGAGAAACGTTCTATTGGGCAGTTATCACACCGACATACCCCAAGTAACGCATGTGTGCACTGCCTTAGACGCTTGTGTTAGGTTATCTTAGGTAAATTTAGACATTTTGGATTAGGAACCTTACATGAAAGCTCTCACCATGGACGCATATAAAGGTTGGACTGCCATTTATTCAATTCAAAGAAACTGGAATCATGAAGATGATGAGTTTGATGCCAGACAGTCCAATTCTCCATTAAAGATTTAGCACGTATGAACTCAGGCTACCGGTCCATTAAAATATTTTGTCTGATGCTTTCGAGTTGCAAACCAAATGATTCTGACTCGGCACAAGTAATTGTCTATGTGCATTCTCTTACTTGAACCCCCTCCGTGTGGCTGTAACATGGCACATTACAGCAAACCTTAGTTGTTTTTATTAGTTTTAGGTTTTTTTTTTTAGCTATAATTTAAAGGGAACCGGTTAGGTCATTCAAAACCTTACTCAGCAATGTTTTACATAACTGAATATATTGTAGTAAAGTTAACTAACTTATCTACATCAGCTCGATGTATGGTAATGAAGCAAGACTAGTCCAGAGAGGCATTGACTTTCTGACACTAGTCCAGGTTCATTAGCTCCAGTCATGACCCTTGGATTCTTCATAATTCGACCCCCTTGTGGCATTTCGATGTCCCTGTCACAGCTCTGCTCAGGAGCCATATAAAAGACGTGATATTTTCTTTCTTTTTTACCACAATGTGTTTTTTAAAACCCGAAGAGGAAGAAAGACTCAAAAGACTGAACATATAAGCAGGAAAGTGTTTTTACAGTGGAAATGAAAAGGAAGCGTTCCAGAAAAAAAACTCTGTGTACAACAAAACTCTCAGGAACTGAAGTATGGCCCTGCTTGTGGTTTTACAACATGTCCAAACAGTAAACTTCTCGGTGACTTGTACCTTGTCTTATATGCTGCATATCGAAGCCATTATTGTACTATTCATTGCAAGTGTTCCTAATTCACTGTCTTGCTTTAGTTTCTGAGGATGCCAGATTGCTCAGTCTACGCCGATGACTGCCAGTATCCAGAAGCTGTCATCAATATTTCTGACCAGAAGTACTACATCAGAGCAATCATCACCAAGGAGGCACAGGAGACACTAGAAAGGTTTGGAGATTCCCACTATTGCTCTTTTCCCCCTTTGAAGGGTTTCCTTCTATGTCTGAGTGGGAGCTGCTGCAGCAATCAGCTCTATATTTGGCTTCTCTAATCATGGGTGAATGGCTCATCATTGCAGGAGTTGCTTCTGGACAGAGATTTCACAGCCCTCTGTTTAATTCATGGGGAGGGCCCTGAGTCAGAGACCACCTCTATGTTTTTTTTCTAGTTTCATGCAAATAAAACATAATCCTTGGGTAATGAAAAGCTTTGTAGCTGTCAAATATACCTTCATTTGCAAGATCTCTTTGCTGTCACTGAATACTAACCATGCTTTCAAGTGAGACGATGAAGGCTTGTTAGTGTTTCTCCATTCCCCCCCACATTAAATAGGACGGCACATTTCTGTTGGGAAGTTACTGTACCTAATGGCATCCGTTCTGCATCCACTGCTTCTGTCCCTGAGATCAGTGTCTCATCTTCGCCTCCAAACTAGTCTCTGGTCTCCTCCTCTGTCTTTTCATTGGTGGGATGGACCATCTGTGATGATGATGATGATGATGATGATGATGGTAATGCGTCCAATCTGCTGCAGGCCACAGGCAGGGGAGGTGTGGTTCAGACTATCCACAGTACTCCTCGTGCCTCCACAGCGGCCTTTAGCCTTTTTGTAGATGAAGATGGGGGACCATTCTTTGTATCTGAGGCAGCGGCAGCAGACCCAAGCACATTAGGTATAGTGACTTTACGTTATAAACCTCTATTATGGGGCGTGGAACATGTGTGTTACACAAATCTGTATGAACAATCCACTCAAATCCGCACTGTGAGCATTTACAATTCTCATACAAGACCATTAATAAGCTATGCACCTGATTGATTAAGGCAGGGGTCCTCAAACTTTTTAAACAGGGGGCCAGTTCACGGTCCCTCAGACCATTGGAGGGCCGGAATATAGTTTTTAAAAAAAACTATGAACAAATTCCTATGCACACTGCACATATCTTATCTTATTTTGAAGTGAAAAAAACAATACAGGAACAAATACAATATTTAAAATGAAGAACAAGTAAAGTTAAATCAACCGGTATTTCAATAGGCAGGTAACTGTACCCAATAGGCAGGTAAATATCCCCAATAGGCAGCATAGGTCCCCAATAGGCAGCATAGGTCCTCAATGGGCAGGTAAATGTTCCCAATAGGCAGGCTGTTTCCCCCTTATAATGCCATATGCAGGCTGTCTTCCCCTCCCCCCCTTATAATGCCCCATGTCGGATGTCCCTTTCTCACACCATATAATGCCCCATGCAGCATGTCACCCCTCCCCCCCCATATAATGCCCCATGCAGCATGTCACCCCTCCCCCCCATATAATGCCCCATGCAGCATGTCACCCCTCCCCCCATATAATGCCCCATGCAGCATGTCACCCCTCCCCCCCATATAATGCCCCATGCAGCATGTCACCCCTCCCCCCATATAATGCCCCATGCAGCATGTCACCCCTCCCCCCATATAATGCCCCATGCAGCATGTCACCCCCCCATATAATGCAGCATGTCACCCTCCCCCCCCCCCCCCATATAATGCCCCATGCAGCATGTCACCCCCCCCATATAATGCAGCATGTCACCCCCCCATATAATGCAGCATGTCACCCTCCCCCCCCCCCCCCATATAATGACCTATGCCTCCATACATAAAAAAAAAATCCAGTACTCACCTCACTTGCTGCTGCTGCTCTACTCTGGTCTGGACTCCAGCGTCGCGGCGGCGTTGTCCAGCTCTGCGCTTCCTGTGACGGCACTCGGTGTAAAGACGTCACCGCGCCCTCTGACCTGAGACCTCACAGGAAGCGCAGAGCAGGAAGACAGCGGATCTGCAGAGGCACGGGGAGAGGTAAGTATCCGCCTGCCGGGGCCCTGAGCAAGCGGGGGGAAGGGCGGGCAATGGCACCGCTCTCCTCTCATTCGCCCATAGCCCGGCGGGCCGGATAAAAGTCCTCCGCGGGCCGCATGTTGCCCGCGGGCCGTAGTTTGAGGACCCCTGGATTAAGGCATGGGTTCAGCGCCAGACTGGAGTACCTGGGGCCCACCAGGAAAAAAATCAATCTTGGGGCCCACCAGCACCATGCAGTTACCGTATATAGGAATAACATAAGTCCACAAACTCTTTCAAAATGAATCCACTTTATTAACCAATAAATAACCAATATAATGAATGAATAACAAACTAAAGAAACACTCCTGGCAAAAGAGAGACACTGTTATCTTATTCACATCAGTGTGTGATAAAGTGCCATAACAGAACAATAACAATAAATACTTTCAAGGTACATTCTCTTAAAGTGTAAGTGCCACAAATTGAACCTGCATCTATCTAGCATCCCAGCAGCCAGCATCATTGTAGCAGCACCAAACTTGGCCCACTGGGAAAACTTAAAGAATTCTGTAAGCATTTTGGAAGTTTGTATTGCACGTTTTCTCTCCTCTATAATACAGTACCATTCAATTGTTAGTGAAAGGTCCAAAACAACAAATAAACACACACTAACAGTCAATCAGCAGCAAAATTACAAAAGTTTTTTTTTTTTCAGAACAGAAGATGATATTGCATATGTATTAATAATGTCATCATAGTCTAAACTCCTTGAAATGTCACACTCAATGTTCAACAGAAGGAGTGACTCTAAAAGCTCCTGTCCAATCGAAGACCTCAGACGATTTTTTACAATTTTCAGCTTTGAGAACACTTTCACATGAAACCTGGGTGCAAGCAAGTGTAAGAAGTGTCTTGTAAACTGCAAAAATGTTTGTGTAAGCCGCAGAATGTAAATTGTAGTCATATAAAAGTCTGTAGCAGCAGGAAAGACGTTTTTTTTGTGGGACGAGTTTTACTTTCAGATGCAATCATTTATTTTACCATATAGTGTACAGGGAAATGGCAACAAAAATTCCAAGTGCAGTAAAATTGCAAAAAAAGTGCAATTACACGTTTGTTTATTGGGTTTTTTAGTCACCATGTTCACTATATGGTAAAACCGACGTGACAGTATGATGCCTCGGGTTAGTACGAGTTCGTAGATACCAAACATGTATACCTTTATTGGTATCTAAGTGGTGAAAACAAATTCACAAGTTTGAAAAAAAAAAATCACACTTTTCGCGCCATGTTCTGCGCATCGTAGTTTTCTCATATTTTTGGATCTTGGGCTGTGTGACGGCTTATTTTTTGCGTCTTGAGCTGATGTGCATCTCTGCTGCTGTGTAGTAGTCACAACACAGGGAGAGGTTAAACATCCAAGTATTTAATATGTATTGCAAATAAAGAATGTTCCCATTCTTAATATCCAAAAAAAACAAATGACTGATAACAATCCACTATACCTAGACTAATAATACCATATAGAAGAGAGAAATACCGCCACACCATGACCAGAACACATACCACCATATAGTGATCAAATACTACCAAGTACAAGGAATATATACTGCCACACTATGAGAAGACCACATATTACCACCACATAGTGACTGTCCGAGTAATACCACATACAAGGGACAAATACCGCCACGACCATGGCACATAATGGCACCAGATAGTGACTGATAATGAAAATGTAAAAAGCTCTGTATATAGAGTCAGTGTACAGATAGTGTAGAGATTATCAGTGACATTATACACAGGAGCTCTGTGTAGAGGTAATACAGTGATCACCAGTGACATTACACACAGGAGCTCTGTATATAGTGTCAGTGTGTGTGTATAGGTAATACAGTGATCACCAGTGACCTTATGCACAGGAGCTCTGTATATAGTGTCAGTGTGTGTGTATAGGTAATACAGTGATCACCAGTGACATTATGCACAGGAGCTCTGTATATAGTGTGTGTGTGTGTGTGTGTGTGTGTGTGTGTGTGTGTGTGTGTATAGGTAATACAGTGATCACCAGTGACATTATGCACAGGAGCTCTGTATATAGTGTGTGTGTGTGTGTGTGTGTGTGTGTGTGTATAGGTAATACAGTGATCACCAGTGACATTATACACAGGAGCTCTGTATATAGTGTCATTGTTTGTGTATAGGTAATACACATACTCACCAGTGATGTCTCTAGGTGAAGTTCTTTATCTGCCGCAGACCGATATATCACATCTTCTATTCAGGACTTATCTCTGCAGAAAATAACATAGTTAGCTATAATTGATCACTTCCAGAGCACAATCCACACTTTTCCCAAGATTTCTTCACTGCATGAAATGACAAAAAAGCAACATAGTGCCGCACTACACAGTAACAGTGCTCCAGTGTCATTCTGTGCCGGCTCATCTCTGTCAGCAGACATATTTGTCTCATGGCAAAGATGTAGCAGAGCTGAAGACAGAAGACCTATGGATTACGTTGGAGTGAGGATTTTTCTTTATTAAAGATGGAGTCCCTAAATGTGTCTTATTTTTAATAAAAAAAAAAAAAAAAAAAAAAATTGTCTTTTTTTTTTTTTTTTCTGTTTACTAGAAATTCATGGTGGCTATGTCTAATTTGGCGTGACACCATGAATTTCGGGCTTAGTACCAGCTGATAATACAAAGCTGGCCTGGTACTAACCCTATTATTACCCAGGGTGCCACTCACCACCAGGGCCGCTGGAAGAGCCGGGTAAAGCACCTGGAAATGGTGCTATGATGAATGCGCCATTTTCAGGGGTTGCTGCGGGCTGCGATTTTCAGCGTGGGGGGCCAAGAACGCTTGGGCCTTACCATGCTGCGAATCCCAGCCCTCAGCTGCCTTGTTTTATCCGGCTGGCGATCAACATATGGCGGGAGCTGGGCAATGGGCATGATTATCAAATAATATATACCTGACAGGAGCCCATAGATTCTGCTGCCTCCAATAATATATACCTGACAGGAGACAATACATTCTCCTGCCTCCAATAATATATACCTGACAGGTGCCCATACATTCTGCTGCCTCCAATAATATATACCTGACAGGAGCCCATACATTTTCCTGCCTCCAATAATATATACCTGACAGGAGCCCATACATTTTCCTGCCTCCAATAATATATACCTGACAGGAGCCCATACATTCTGCTGCCTCCAATAATATATACCTGACAGGAGCCCATACATTCTGCTGCCTCCAATAATATATACCTGACAGGAGCCCATAGATTCTGCTGCCTCCAATAATATATACCTGACAGGAGCCCATACATTCTCCTGGCTCCAATAATATATACCTGACAGGAGCCCATACATTCTCCTGCCTCCAATAATATATACCTGACTGGAGCCCATAGATTCTGCTGCCTCCAATAATATATACCTGATAGTAGCCCTTAGATTCTGCTGCCTCCAATAATATATACCTGACAGGAGCCCATACATTCTCCTGCCTCCAATAATATATACCTGACTGGAGCCCATACATTCTCCTGCCTCCAATAATATATACCTGACTGGAGCCCATACATTCTCCTGCCTCCAATAATATATACCTGACAGGAGCCCATACATTCTCCTGCCTCCAATAATATATACCTGACAGGAGCCCATACATTCTCCTGCCTCCAATAATATATACCTGACAGGAGCCCATAGATTCTGCTGCCTCCAATAATATATACCTGACAGGAGCCCATACATTCTCCTGCCTCCAATAATATATACCTGACAGGAGCCCATAGATTCTGCTGGGTCCAATAATATATACCTGACAGGAGCCCATACATTCTGCTGCCTCCAATAATATATACCTAATATATACCTGACAGGAGCCCATAGATTCTGCTGGGTCCAATAATATATACCTGGTAGGAGCCCATACATTCTGCTGCCTCCAATAATATATACCTGTAGGAGCCCATACATTCTGCTGCCTCCAATAATATATACCTGACAGGAGCCCATACATTCTCCTGCCTCCAATAATATATACCTGACAGGAGCCCATACATTCTGCTGCCTCCAATAATATATACCTGACAGGAGCCCATACATTCTCCTGCCTCCAATAATATATACCTGACTGGAGCCCATAGATTCTGCTGCCTCCAATAATATATACCTGATAGTAGCCCTTAGATTCTGCTGCCTCCAATAATATATACCTGACAGGAGCCCATACATTCTCCTGCCTCCAATAATATATACCTGACTGGAGCCCATACATTCTCCTGCCTCCAATAATATATACCTGACTGGAGCCCATACATTCTCCTGCCTCCAATAATATATACCTGACTGGAGCCCATACATTCTCCTGCCTCCAATAATATATACCTGAGAGGAGCCCATACATTCTGCTGCCTCCAATAATATATACCTGACTGGAGCCCATAAATTCTCCTGCCTCCAATAATATATATACCTGACTGGAGCCCATAGATTCTGCTGCCTCCAATAATATATACCTGACAGGAGCCCATACATTCTGCTGGCTCCAATAATATATACCTGGTAGGAGCCCATACATTCTGCTGCCTCCAATAATATATACCTGACAGGAGCCCATACATTCTGCTGCCTCCAATAATATATACCTGACAGGAGCCCATACATTCTGCTGCCTCCAATAATGTATACCTGACAGGAGCCCATACATTCTGCTGGCTCCATTAATATATACCTGACAGGAGCCCATACATTCTGCTGCCTCCAATAATATATACCTGACAGGAGCCCATACATTCTGCTGCCTCCAATAATATATACCTGACAGGAGCCCATACATTCTGCTGCCTCCAATAATATATACCTGACAGGAGCCCATACATTCTGCTGCCTCCAATAATATATACCTGACAGGAGCCCATACATTCTGCTGCCTCCAATAATGTATACCTGACAGGAGCCCATACATTCTGCTGGCTCCATTAATATATACCTGACAGGAGCCCATAGATTCTGCTGCCTCCAATAATATATACCTGACAGGAGCCCATAGATTCTGCTGCCTCCAATAATATATACCTGACAGGAGCCCATAGATTCTGCTGGGTCCAATAATATATACCTGACAGGAGCCCATACATTCTGCTGCCTCCAATAATATATACCTAATATATACCTGACAGGAGCCCATAGATTCTGCTGGGTCCAATAATATATACCTGGTAGGAGCCCATACATTCTGCTGCCTCCAATAATATATACCTGACTGGAGCCCATAGATTCTGCTGCCTCCAATAATATATACCTGATAGTAGCCCATACAGTCTGCTGGCTCCAATAATATATACCTGACTGGAGCCCATAAATTCTCCTGCCTCCAATAATATATACCTGACTGGAGCCCATAGATTCTGCTGCCTCCAATAATATATACCTGACTGGAGCCCATACATTCTGCTGGCTCCAATAATATATACCTGGTAGGAGCCCATACATTCTGCTGCCTCCAATAATATATACCTAATATATACCTGACAGGAGCCCATACATTCTGCTGCCTCCAATAATATATACCTGACAGGAGCCCATACATTCTGCTGCCTCCAATAATATATACCTGGTAGGAGCCCATACATTCTGCTGCCTCCAATAATATATACCTGACAGGAGCCCATAGATTCTGCTGCCTCCAATAATATATACCTGACAGGAGCCCATAGATTCTGCTGCCTCCAATAATATATACCTGACAGGAGCCCATAGATTCTGCTGCCTCCAATAATATATACCTGACAGGAGCCCATAGATTCTGCTGCCTCCAATAATATATACCTGACAGGAGCCCATAGATTCTGCTGCCTCCAATAATATATACCTGACAGGAGCCCATAGATTCTGCTGCCTCCAATAATATATACCTGACAAGAGCCCATACATTCTCCTGCCTCCAATAATATATACCGGACAGGAGCCCATACACTCTGCTGCCTCCAATAATATATACCGGACAGGAGCCCATACATTCTCCTGCCTCCAATAATATATACCGGACAGGAGCCCATACACTCTGCTGCCTCCAATAATATATACCGGACAGGAGCCCATACATTCTCCTGCCTCCAATAATATATACCGGACAGGAGCCCATACACTCTGCTGCCTCCAATAATATATACCGGACAGGAGCCCATACATTCTCCTGCCTCCAATAATATATACCGGACAGGAGCCCATACACTCTGCTGCCTCCAATAATATATACCGGACAGGAGCCCATACATTCTCCTGCCTCCAATAATATATACCGGACAGGAGCCCATACACTCTGCTGCCTCCAATAATATATACCGGACAGGAGCCCATACATTCTGCTGCCTCCAATAATATATACCGGACAGGAGCCCATACATTCTGCTGCCTCCAATAATATATACCGGACAGGAGCTCATACATTCTGCTGCCTCCAATAATATATACCGGACAGGAGCCCATACATTCTGCTGCCTCCAATAATATATACCGGACAGGAGCCCATACATTCTGCTGCCTCCAATAATATATACCGGACAGGAGCCCATACATTCTGCTGCCTCCAATAATATATACCGGACAGGAGCCCATACATTCTGCTGCCTCCAATAATATATACCGGACAGGAGCCCATACATTCTGCTGCCTCCAATAATATATACCGGACAGGAGCCCATACATTCTGCTGCCTCCAATAATATATACCGGACAGGAGCCCATACATTCTGCTGCCTCCAATAATATATACCGGACAGGAGCCCATACATTCTGCTGCCTCCAATAATATATACCGGACAGGAGCCCATACATTCTGCTGCCTCCAATAATATATACCGGACAGGAGCCCATACATTCTGCTGCCTCCAATAATATATACCGGACAGGAGCCCATACATTCTGCTGCCTCCAATAATATATACCGGACAGGAGCCCATACATTCTGCTGCCTCCAATAATATATACCGGACAGGAGCCCATACATTCTGCTGCCTCCAATAATATATACCTGACAGGAGCCCATAGATTCTGCTGCCGCTGCATGGGGCGACGCCGGGTCCGTCCTCCACAGTGCGCACAGGAAGCAGTCCCAGGGCGATGACGTCATCGCCCTGAGACTGACCTCCTGCGCATGCGCCGGCAGTGTCGCGCTGCGCAGAGGAGGCAGAGGGGCACTGCGGCAGCAGGCAGAGCAGGGAGATCGCTCTCCCTGCTTTGCCGCTGCAGAGGGCTCATCACTGATCATATTGGTATTGCTGCCGATACGATTAGCGAACTGGGGGGGGCCTTCTGTTCTCTGTACAGGGCCTGGGGGGGCGGGGCGTGGCCATCGGGACCCGGGGCCCACAGGGGTTTTTCCCAATCCTCCGGTGGGCCAGTCCGCCCCTGCATGGGTTTCAGCCTTCTAATTTAACCAACTCATCCCATTAGTCCCATGCTGATGTACATTGTGTCTTGGTAAACAATAAAGAGGACGGGTGCTGATCGGCTTCTCACCAAAGTTCAATTGTTATTGTCAAAAGTTAGTTATTCCCTATCCATCCCAGCAGTTAGACCCCCAGCAATCCAAAGATTGCAGCTCTGCAGGCTGATTTTGAATGGAGTGGAGCTGCACTTGCTTGAACGCCACTCTATCTGTTGACAATGAATCTACAAGAAATAGTCGAGTACAGCACTTGATTTTGTCTGGCAGTCCCTCTGACATTGCATGGTGCAGAGGTCGAACACCTCTGCCTTATTGAAGATGAAGCTGTAGAGCCACAATCTCGGGATCACTGAGGGTCCAACTGCTGGGACGGATGGGGGGTAACTTTATCAGGTACTAATCAGGCCCCTACCTATACAGTGTGAGTCTTAGTATATTTAGAACAGGGCAGGAACAATCTTAGGCAATATTGTGTGCCACACTGGTGTGACATTACCTGTTTGTGATAATCTGAAAATAAATTTTAACTACTGATAAAAACTAGGATTCATTTAATGCTTAACTTCTTCTGGACTGCTCATATACTATAAACATCTGGGCAGGTCCACATTGTACTCTGCAGTGACATTCTAAAACGTCACTGCAAAATATAGTATGAGCGGGTTGCTGGCTGTCAGACGCAGCTGGATGCCATATAGAGAAGGCATAGACATCTTCTTACCGTCGCTGCCATCTCTATTGCTCTATATACAGCTCTTAACAAGCGCTGTTTATACAGTAATAAGAAGCACTGACCGTGCTTGCTCCTCTGGAATCACTGAATGGAGGGAGCAGCAACTACTGGGTCATAGGAGACCTCATCAGCTCTGCTATATAGCCTGGAGGCTAAATATTCCCTGTTATTGGTGCTAAATTTACTAGCCCCAGTTACAAGGAGAAATTGGGTAAAAAAAAAGTACCGTATTTTTCGGACTATAAGACGCTCTTTTTTTCCTCCAAAATTTTGGAGGAAAGTGGGGGTGCGTCTTATAGTCCAAATATGGCTTTGGAAGGTGGGTGGAGCTGCAGCGGCAGAGCACAGGAGGCAGCAGCCGCCTGCTGCAGTCAACAATGTGTCTGCTGCTAAATAAAATGAGTATTCACTGCTCCCTACGCCCATGGGCGTGTGGAGCACTGAATATTCATTCTCCTTAATAGTACGCATAGTCAGCAGCCGCTGCCGGCTCCTGCAGCGTCTTGACGGTCGCGTGTCCCCGCTATTAAAGAGCATGAATATTAATTACTCCCCATTCCCATGGGCGTGGAGAGTAGTGAATATTCATGTTCTTTAATAGCGGGCATACGCGATCGCCCAGCTGCTGCAGGAGCTGCGACTACAGTGTGCATCCGCCAATAAGGAGAATGAAGTCACTACTCCCCACGCC
This sequence comes from Phyllobates terribilis, assembly GCF_046119375.1. Taxonomy (NCBI): domain Eukaryota; kingdom Metazoa; phylum Chordata; class Amphibia; order Anura; family Dendrobatidae; genus Phyllobates; species Phyllobates terribilis. Next base: position 474,305,679 of record NW_027362764.1, on the reverse strand, counting down.
TATAGTCCCGGCGTGCAGAGCAGTGAATCATCTGGCAGATCATCTCACTGTGTGACGGTGCATGGCAGTGACGTCATACGTGGCTCACACTGAGATCAGCTGCTGGCAGCAGAATAGGACGCAGCGCTGCAGCCGAGGAAGGAATGTGAGTATAATCCTTTATTTTTTTTGTGTGGGGTGCCATGCATACCAGAATGAGGGGCACCTTTCCCTATAAGAAAAAGTGTCCAATATATAAAAATTGTTACCAGAAAAGGGAAAAGAATTTAGAAAATGTGTTTTTTTTTTCATGGTCCTTTTGGTCATAAAAATATGAAAAAAACAGACATTTGTTTTAGTTTATTTTCATATTCAAAATAGTGTATGAAAAATAGCATATGAAATTAACATAAAAAGTATTCTCCACATTTTATGAAAAAATGGTTAAATATAAAAGGCCTGGTCTTGAACTCGTTAAAGACTCTGTTCTCCTTTCACTTTTTTAGTGTAACTATGTACTTATTTTGAAGTCCTTTTATTGAGCCAAACTGGTGATCTTGTTTGTTTAAATGCCTGACAGCTATTTTCCATTGTTAGTGAAGATGAACACTTCTCACTAATGAACATCAAGAACAAGATTATCATTTTGAAAAAATTCTGTTTGTGTTTCACCGCAGTGGAAGATCTGGTAAGTGCACGCCATATTACCCATCATAACAATATCATGTTTACTAAAGATGCCTTACCTTTATAGAGGGGTTTCTTCTGCATCACAGATTTCATCACTTTTTATTCTATGAATGCTATCTTTATAGAAAATAAATTATTCCTCATTTTATGTGTCTGGGTTTTAAACTTACCATGGGTAAAGTGCATCTGTGCTTATTGGGTGGTCCTCCGTAAGTTCACCAGTAATCTTACGTAAGGTGCTGCTGTGCTCAGTGCATGGTAGTGTCCAAGTACATATAATGGATCATTATGGCCTAACCAGAAAAAAAGTCACTAAACATGTTGATGACCCTAGATTAATTAACTATTAAATCCTGAATCCAGTCAAATTACTAAAATATCCTACTCCATCAAATAAGGGAGGAATGCTGCTCTCCAAAAAGGAGCTAATCGTACCAAGAAACAATGAACAATATCAGATGGCTGCATAACCCATCACCAATTCAGGAAACGTCTGGATTCAGAAAGTCATAGTAAATGGATATGGATTGGTAATGTAGCATGGCACACAGATATAATAGATATATGGCAGGTATCACATTAAATCACTAGATTATAGTAAGAATGTAAAAGGGAGAAAAGAATATGACCTATGTGATGGTTAATCCCCATGGGGATCCATTTACTATGACTTTTTGTATCCAGACATTTCCTGAATTGGTGATGGGTTATGCAGCCATCTGATATTGTTGATTGTTTCTTGGTACGATTAGCTCCTTTTTGGAGAGCAGCATTCCTCCCTTATTTGATGGAGTAGGATATTTTAGTAATTTGACTGGATTTATAGTGACACTTTTTCTGGTTAGGCCATAATGATCCATTATATGTACTTGGACACTACCATGCACTGAGCACAGCAGCACCTTATGTAAGATTACTGGCGAACTTACGGAGGACCACCCAATAAGCACAGATGCACTTTACCCATGGTAAGTCCTGAGATGTCTGTGCAATATAATTGAACAACCCATTGTGATTTCCTGGATATAATTTTGCACTAAAAGCACAGTGACACTTATATTCTATTAGGCCATAGAGTGTGTTCAATATTTACATACATTTATTTGGGACAGATCCTCCTTAATATTTGGCACAGCAGCACTTTATATATCTAACGTGGCTGGATCAAATTTGATACAATTGTGTACTTAGCTGTATGAGGGATCCTAGGTCCTTTTTCTGGGATATCATTGTGGCTCCCTCTCTAGTGGAGCAATGAAATATGATCAGTGTTTGAATCTTCTTGTCTGCTATTTTTTTCTCCTTTCTTTAATTGATTTTAATAATTGCCGTCAAAGATTATATTTTATTGAACTCTTGATTGCTGCTTGACTTCCGTCCGTTTGTAGGTTGTGTATTATATATGGAAGTATCTTACTAATTTGGGCGTTATATACAGTAGGTTGAATACTAAACATGTTTGTTTTTTTAATTATTTTATTTTCAAAAAAGGTTGATTTGAACTTTTGTGTTTATTTTTTTCATATTTTTAAAAACTTTTTTTTTTTACTTTATTTAATAGACCCCTTAGGAGACTTGAAGCTGCCATCGTCCGATCGCCGGCTATACATATCAGGGCTTCGGCCCTGCTATGGATCACAGAAATCATCATCTCCTATGAACGCCGGACACGACCTGGCGTTCACAGGAGTATTGTAATGACAGGCACGGGGGTCTTCTGCAGACCTCCAGCTGCCATGACAACCCATCCGTGCCCCGCAATCATGTGACATGGTCGCCGACGGGCTCCCGGAATGACATGCTTCCGGCCGGAGCATGTTAAATTCCGCTGTCGGAGATTGATAGTGGGATTGAACTAGTTCACAGCTGTGGGTGGAGCTCCGATGTTAAAGGCAAATGACAGCTGATTAAATCAGCCATCATGTACAGGGAGTGCCTCTTCACTTGGCCTTACATGCCCCTGCTCCATAGCTTTGATTACTACTGATGTCCTCCTAGCAATTTTCTGATGAAGGTCGTGGCTTAACAACCGAAACGTTACATTTATGTGGATTGCTTTTCTATTATTCCTGTTGGACTATTAAAAACTACACTTTCTGCAATTTTGAGTGCCAGATTCTATCTGTGTGATTGACCAGGAGTGGTTTCCTTTCCGTGTATCTGAATCCTATCTCATGTACAGGGAAAGATGCAGGTTCAGCATAAAGTCAGGGACACGACATATGACGTAAATATACGTCTTGTATCGTGACGGAGTTAAAGAAGCGCTCTGCTACTATCAGGGCCGGCGTCAGCACCCGGTGCACCCGGGCAAATGCCGGGGCCCTGAGCAGGCAGAGGGGCCCACTGGCGGTCGCGCACCCCGCTGGGCTATGGGCGGAGGAGAGCGGTGTCAGCGCCCGCCCTTCTCCGCCGCTTGCTCAGGGCCCCGGCAGCTGGATACTTACCTCTCCCCGTGCCTCCGCAGATCAGCTGTCTTCCTGCTCTGCACTCCCTGTGACGTCTCAGGTCAGAGGGTGCGGTGACGCCTTTACACCGCGCCCTCCCCTGAGCCGTCACAGGGAGCGCAGAGCGGGAAGACGCCGACAACGCTGGAGTTCGGACCCGAGCAGCAGGCAGCAGGTAGCAGGTGAGGAGAAGGGAGGTGAGTATTTGATTTTTTTTTTTTTTAATGTATGGAGGCATGGGGCAGTATAAAGAGAAGGGCGGGGGGCATCCTGCATGGGGCATTATAAAGAGAGGGGGGGACATCCTGCATAGGGCATTATAAAGAGGAGGGGTGACAGCATGCATGGGGCATTATAAGGTGGGGAACAGCCTGCATGGGGCATTATAAAGAGGGGGGGGGGACATCCTGCATGGGGCATTATAAAGAGGAGGGGCGACAGCCTGCATGAGGCATTATAAGGTGGGGAACAGCCTGCATGGGGCATTATAAAGAGGAGGGGTGACATCCTGCATGGGGCATTATAAAGAGGGAGGGGGGACATCCTGCATGGGGCATTATAAAGAGGAGGGGTGACAGCATGCATGGGGCATTATAAGGTGGGGAACAGCTTGCATGGGGCATTATAAAGAGGAGGGGTGACATCCTGCATGGGGCATTATAAAGAGGGAGGGGGGACATCCTGCATGGGGCATTATAAAGAGGAGGGGTGACAGCATGCATGGGGCATTATAAGGTGGGGAACAGCTTGCATGGGGCATTATAAAGAGGAGGGGTGACAGCATGCATGGGGCATTATAAGGTGGGGAACAGCCTGCATGGGGCATTATAAAGAGGGGGGGGGGACATCCTGCATGGGGCATTATAAAGAGGAGGGGGGACATCCTGCATGGGGCATTATAAAGAGAGGGGGGGACATCCTGCATAGGGCATTATAAAGAGGAGGGGTGACAGCATGCATGGGGCATTATAAGGTGGGGAACAGCCTGCATGGGGCATTATAAAGAGGGGGGGGGGACATCCTGCATGGGGCATTATAAAGAGGAGGGGGAACAGCCTGCATGGGGCATTATAAAGAGAGGGGGGGACATCCTGCATAGGGCATTATAAAGAGGAGGGGTGACAGCATGCATGGGGCATTATAAGGTGGGGAACAGCCTGCATGGGGCATTATAAAGAGGGGGGGGGGACATCCTGCATGGGGCATTATAAAGAGGAGGGGCGACAGCCTGCATGAGGCATTATAAGGTGGGGAACAGCCTGCATGGGGCATTATAAAGAGGAGGGGTGACATCCTGCATGGGGCATTATAAAGAGGGAGGGGGGACATCCTGCATGGGGCATTATAAAGAGGAGGGGTGACAGCATGCATGGGGCATTATAAGGTGGGGAACAGCTTGCATGGGGCATTATAAAGAGGAGGGGTGACATCCTGCATGGGGCATTATAAAGAGGGAGGGGGGACATCCTGCATGGGGCATTATAAAGAGGAGGGGTGACAGCATGCATGGGGCATTATAAGGTGGGGAACAGCTTGCATGGGGCATTATAAAGAGGAGGGGTGACAGCATGCATGGGGCATTATAAGGTGGGGAACAGCCTGCATGGGGCATTATAAAGAGGGGGGGGGGACATCCTGCATGGGGCATTATAAAGAGGAGGGGGGACATCCTGCATGGGGCATTATAAAGAGGAGGGGTGACAGCATGCATGGGGCATTATAAGGTGGGGAACAGCCTGCATGGGGCATTATAAAGAGGAGGGGTGACAGCCTGCATGAGGCATTATAAGGTGGGGAACAGCCTGCATGGGGCATTATAAAGAGGAGGGGTGACAGCATGCATGGGGCATTATAAGGTGGGGAACAGCCTGCATGGGGCTTTATAAAGAGGGGGGGGGGGGCATCCTGCATGGGGCATTATAAAGAGGAGGGGGGACATCCTGCATGGGGCATTATAAAGAGGAGGGGTGACAGCATGCATGGGGCATTATAAGGTGGGGAACAGCCTGCATGGGGCATTATAAAGAGGAGGGGTGACAGCATGCATGGGGCATTATAAGGTGGGGAACAGCCTGCATGGGGCATTATAAAGAGGAGGGGTGACAGCCTGCATGAGGCATTATAAGGTGGGGAACAGCCTGCATGGGGCATTATAAAGAGGAGGGGTGACATCCTGCATGGGGCATTATAAAGAGGAGGGGTGACAGCCTGCATGGGGCATTATAAGGCGGGGAACAGCCTGCATGGGGCATTATAAAGGGGGGGGGGGCAGCCTGTATGGGGCATTATAAGGGGGGGACAGCCTGTATGGGGCATTATGTGGGGGGTAACTGCCTGCATGCAGCATTATATGGGGGCCAGTATCCTGTATGGAGCGTTATAAGGGGACCGGTATCCTGCATGCAGCATTATATGGGGGCCAGTATCCTGTATGGAGCGTTATAAGGGGACCGGTATCCTGTATGGAGCGTTATATGGGGGCCAGTATTCCGTATGGAGCCTTATATGGGGGCCAGTATTCCGTATGGAGCCTTATATGGGGGCCAGTATTCCGTATGGAGCCTTATATGGGGGCCAGTATTCCGTATGGAGCCTTATATGGGGGCCAGTATTCCGTATGGAGCCTTATATGGGGGCCACTATTCTGTGTGGAGCCTTATATGGGGGCCAGTATTCCGCGTGGAGCCTTATATGGGGGCCAGTATTCCGTATGGGGCCTTATATGGGGGCCAGTATTCCTTATGGGGCCTTATATGGGGGCCAGTATTCCTTATGGGGCCTTATATGGGGGCCAGTATTCCTTATGGGGCCTTATATGGGGGCCAGTATTCTGTGTGGAGCGATTCACCGGTTTCTGAGCTATTGTGGAATTTACAGTAGATATCACTCATGTAATGTAAGAAGTGAAATCTTTGTACTATATATATATATATATATATATATATATATATATATATATATATATATATATATATATATATATATGTGTGTATATATGTAGCGCTGGCGTCCCTGCCCTCTGCTAGGCAGGGACGCTGCTCCCCTCACCGCTCTGCTCCGTGCCCGGCGTCCTCTCCCCGCTCTGCTGTCAGCGCGCGCTCCTTCCCGGCGTCCTCCTCCCGCTCTGCTCTCAGCGCGCGCTCCTTCCCGGCCCCTGTGCTTAGGGCGCGCGCGCTCCCCTCCTCTTAAAGGGGCCGCGCGCGCCGTCCTAAGGAGTCCCCGGCCAATGGCCGGAGGACTTCATCATATATAAGGCACCTCCTCCAAAATGGAGGTGCCCGAGCAATGTTGTTTGCACCTGTGTCTCACCTGTGCTTCAGCCCTCAGGTCCCGTTGCCAGTTTCCTGCCAGTTTCCTGCCAGTTTCCTGCCAGTTTCCTGCCAGTTTCCTGCCAGTTTCCTGCCTGAATACTTGTTACCTGTCTGCCAGTCTGAGGTCCGACGGTCTGCCTTACTACTCCTGTCAGTCTGTCTAAAGGACCAGCCTGCCCGCTCACCTGGGAGCGCACATCAGCTACCTGCCTACTTTCCTGAGGTCCGACGGTCTGCCTTACAACTCCGGTCAGTCTGTCTATGGACCAGCTTGCCCGCTCACCTGGGAGCGCTTCTCCGTTACCTGCCTGCTTGCCAGCCCGGAGGCTCCGTTGTCACGTGCTGTGACCATCAGCTACTTCAGACTCTTGTCCGCTCACCTGGGAGCGCTTCTCCGTTACCTGCCTGCTTGCCAGCCCGGAGGCTCCGTTGTCACGTGCTGTGACCATCAGCTACTTCAGACTCTTGTCCGCTCACCTGGGAGCGCTTCTCCGTTACCTGCCTGCTTGCCAGCCTGGAGGCTCCGTTGTCACGTGCTGTGACCATCAGCTACTTCAGAGACTCTTGCCCGCTCACCTGGGAGCGCTTCTCCGTTACCTGCCTGCTTGCCAGCCCGGAGGTTCTGCCGTCACGTGCCGTGACCACCTGTTATTTCCGAGACTCTCGCTTGCTCACCTGGGAGCACACATCTACCATCTGCCTGTTAGCCTACCCGGAGGCTCTGCCATCACAGGTCGTACCTACCCTTTACCCAGAGACTGCCCTGATCACTTGCTGTATCTCCCTGTCCGTTCATCCAGAGACTGCCGCCCGCTCCCTTACAAGGGCCGCCCCCTTGTATAGTAGCTCAGAGGTTCCGCCTCCCAGACCCGTTACAGTTTGCTCGGGCCATGGAACCCGGTGGCACCCAAGCTCCCTCGCTCTCGGACCTCTGTCTTGAACTGTCCCGTCAGAGGTCCCAACAGGAGTCCATCCTGGGTCACCTGCGGAATGTTAATACTCGCCTGAACACTCTGTCTGATCCACCAACAACCTCCGCCAGTGCCATATCTTGCAATCCGGCAGCTCCGCTGCCCACTAATACCATGGTATCCTACCCCGGACCCCGGCTTTCTGCACCTCCTCGCTTCGGAGGCGACTCCGTCCAGGCTCGGGGCTTCTTAAATCAGTGCACCCTGCATTTTGAACTTTTGTCCTACCAGTTTAACTCCGACCGGGCCAAAATTGCCTTCATCATGTCCCATCTCACCGGGGAAGCCCTGGCCTGGCTAAATCCTCTATGGGAGAGAGGAGACCCCCTGGTGTCCAACTTGCCTGCTTTTCTCACGGCTTTCCGGAAAGTCTTCGACGAACCCGGACGGAAGACCTCATCTGCATCATCGTTGCTACGCCTCCGTCAGGGGAGTCTCACCGTGGGCCAATATGCCATACGGTTCCGTACCCTTGCCTCGGAGCTGACCTGGGATAACGACGCTCTGGTTTCAGTCTTCTGGGAGGGTCTGTCCGGCCGTATTAAAGATGAACTTGCCGGTCGGGACACTCCTACCACTCTCGATGACTTAATAACTCTTGCCACCCGGATTGACCTACGGTTCCAGGAGCGTGCCAGAGAGGTCACCCGTGAGAGGAGGTTACCACGTCTAGCTCCTACTTTTCAGAAACCCGTCACTCCTTCTGTCTCTAACCAGGTACACCCTCCTGAGCCTATGCAGGTCGACCAGACCAAGATGGTCAAGACCCGTCAGGACTTACGCCGTGCCGAGGGGACCTGCTTCTACTGTGGCGGTAAGGAGCACCAGATCCGTGCCTGCCCGGAAAGGTCTGGAAACGCCTGTGTCTAGGTTCGCTCAGAGAGGTCCACCTAGACAAGAATAAATCCTCTCCATCCCTGCTGTTGTCAGTTTCAATCGTCTACGGGGAGAACCGTTATTTCGAACTAGCCCAACTGGACTCTGGAGCAGCCGGGAATCTTATTTCACAGTCCCTGGTAGAGAAATACCGCATCCCCACCAAACCTCTGGCTGTACCCTTGTCTGTGGCTGCCGTGGATGGGGGGCTCTTACCACGCCCCATCCAACTCATCACCGAATCCATTACTCTGCAGGTGGGAATGCTGCATTCTGAGAGTATCTCCTTTCATGTTCTGCCTGGACTCTCTCACGCCCTCTTGCTAGGTCTGCCTTGGCTCCAGAGACATGCACCCGTGCTTGACTGGCAAACCGGAGAAGTCCTTCGCTGGGGACAAGACTGTCATAAGACCTGCCTGGTTCCCGTCCATCCCGTCCGTCCCTCTCCTACCCCAGCTAATCTACCTGGACTTCCAATTCCTTATTGGTCTTATGCTGATGTCTTTAATAAAAAGGAGGCAGAGACATTACCCCCTCATAGACCATACGACTGTCCCATCGACCTGTTACCCGGTACTACTCCTCCCCGTGGGCGTATAGAATCTGGCCAGGGGATTCATCCGGAAATCTACCTCCCCGGCGGGAGCAGGCTTCTTTTTCGTTAAAAAGAAGGACGGCTCTCTCCGTCCCTGTATAGACTATAGAGGCCTAAACCAGATCACGGTGAAGAATAAGTACCCCCTTCCGCTCATTCCAGAATTATTTGATCGTCTGAGGGGGGCTAGAATCTTCACCAAACTAGACCTCCGTGGGGCGTACAACCTGGTTCGTATCCGTCAAGGGGATGAATGGAAGACGGCATTCAACACCCGGGACGGCCACTATGAATACCTGGTAATGCCCTTTGGTCTCTGTAACGCTCCTGCCGTCTTTCAAGAGTTGGTCAATGACATCTTCCGGGACCTTCTCTACTCCTGCGTAGTGGTGTACCTGGACGACATCTTGGTCTTCTCTCCGGATCTCCAGACTCACCGGAGGGACGTTCGTCAGGTCCTGCTCAGGCTCAGGCAGAATCACCTCTTCGCTAAATACGAGAAGTGCCTCTTTGAGCAGACCTCGCTTCCGTTTTTGGGCTACATTATTTCTCAGACCGGCCTACGAATGGATCCAGAGAAACTGTCTGCCATCGAGAAATGGCCTCGACCGGAGGGGCTGAAGGCCATTCAGCGGTTCCTGGGCTTCGCCAACTACTACCGCCTCTTCATACCACACTTCTCTTCCCGGACTGCCCCAATTTCCGCGCTCACCCGTAAGGGTACTAATCCCAAAGAGTGGCCGCCCGAAGCAGAAGAAGCCTTTCTTTCCTTAAAACAGGCCTTCTCTTCCGCCCCGGTGCTGCATCGCCCGGACGGCAACAAGCAGTTCTTCCTGGAAGTGGACGCCTCCTCCTCTGGAGCTGGAGCGGTACTTACTCAAAAATCTTCTTCCGGGAGGATGGTAACTTGCGGCTTCTTCTCTAAACTCTTCTCCTCCTCAGAGCGCAATTATTCCATAGGAGATCGAGAGTTATTGGCCATCAAACTGGCATTGGAGGAGTGGCGTTACCTGCTTGAGGGGGCTCTTCACCCGGTAATAATTTACACTGACCACAAGAACTTGGCTTATCTCCAGCATGCCCAGAGACTTAACCCGCGCCAAGCCCGGTGGTCCTTGTTTTTTGCTCGTTTTGATTTTGTCCTTCATTTTCGCCCGGCTGACAAAAACGTCAAGGCGGACGCCTTGTCTCGATCCTTTCTGGTATCTGATCTCGAGGAAGATCCGAAACACATCATCGATCCCGCCAGAGTAATGCAGGTGGCTCCCGTGAGTCTAAATCGTCTTCCTCCCGGAAAGACGTTCGTATCAGTACCTGATCGGGAGAAGATCCTTCACTGGGGTCACTCGTCTAAACTGGCTGGCCACGCTGGTCAGAAGAAGACCCTCCAGCTTATTTCCCGGCACTACTGGTGGCCTACCCTGCACAAGGATGTAATAGACTTTGTTTCTGCCTGTGTGTCCTGCGCCCGCAACAAGGTTCCGAGACAGCTGCCAGCCGGTCACCTCCTTCCGCTCCCAGTACCTGCTGCCCCCTGGCAGCATATTGCAATGGACTTCATAACTGACCTCCCACTCTCTGCCGGTTGTACGGTCATTTGGGTGGTCGCTGACCGCTTCTCCAAGATGGCTCATTTCGTTCCCCTGCCAGGCCTCCCGTCTGCACCCGAGCTAGCTAGAGACTTTATTCGTCACATCTTCCGTTTTCATGGCCTGCCCCTCCACATCGTGTCGGATCGTGGGGTACAGTTCACCTCACGCTTCTGGAGAGCCACTTGTAAACTACTAGACGTCTCCCTGGACTTCTCTTCCGCTTACCACCCACAGTCCAATGGTCAAGTGGAGCGGATCAATCAGAACCTGACCAGTTACCTCCGGCACTTCGTTAATGCCCACCATTCTGACTGGGTGGATCTCCTACCATGGGCCGAGTTCTCTTACAATAATCACGAGAGCGAATCCTCCTCCAAATCCCCGTTTTTTGTAGTCTTTGGTCAGCATCCTCGGATTCCTTTTCCTGTCTCCACCTCGGTGGACAACCCGGCTGCGGAATCTCTCGTTAGCAAATTTTCCTCCATTTGGGAGAGTACCCGATCCGCACTCCTTCAGTCTTCCGAGCGTATGAAAAGACACGCTGACAAAAAACGTCTGGACCCTCCTCAATTCCGTCCTGGGGATAAAGTCTGGCTCTCGTCCAAATATGTCCGGCTCAAGATCCCTTCCTATAAGTTAGGGCCTCGGTTCATCGGCCCACTGGAGGTCATCAGTCAGATCAACCCGGTGGCCTATAAATTGAAACTCCCGGTCAACTTACGGATCCCTAACTCCTTCCATGTATCTCTCCTCAAACCTGTGGTACTTAACTCTTTTTCCAAGTCTACAGGTACGCCTCCTGCTCCGGTTTCTGCTGAGGACGAGTTTGAGGTAGAGAACATTCTTGCCACCAAAAGGGTAAGAGGAAAGACCTTTTTTCTGGTAGATTGGAAGGGGTTTGGTCCTGAGGAGAGAACGTGGGAGCCCCGGGAGAACATCCATGCCCCTCTCATCCTAGCTAAATTTCTGTCTGGCCTAAAAAAGGGGGGGCCTAAAGGGGGGGGTACTGTAGCGCTGGCGTCCCTGCCCTCTGCTAGGCAGGGACGCTGCTCCCCTCACCGCTCTGCTCCGTGCCCGGCGTCCTCTCCCCGCTCTGCTGTCAGCGCGCGCTCCTTCCCGGCGTCCTCCTCCCGCTCTGCTCTCAGCGCGCGCTCCTTCCCGGCCCCTGTGCTTAGGGCGCGCGCTCCCCTCCTCTTAAAGGGGCCTCGCGCGCCGTCCTAAGGAGTCCCCGGCCAATGGCCGGAGGACTTCATCATATATAAGGCACCTCCTCCAAAATGGAGGTGCCCGAGCAATGTTGTTTGCACCTGTGTCTCACCTGTGCTTCAGCCCTCAGGTCCCGTTGCCAGTTTCCTGCCAGTTACCTGCCAGTTTCCTGCCAGTTACCTGCCTGATTCCTGCCTGAATACTTGTTACCTGTCTGCCAGTCTGAGGTCCGACGGTCTGCCTTACTACTCCTGTCAGTCTGTCTAAAGGACCAGCCTGCCCGCTCACCTGGGAGCGCACATCAGCTACCTGCCTACTTTCCTGAGGTCCGACGGTCTGCCTTACAACTCCGGTCAGTCTGTCTATGGACCAGCTTGCCCGCTCACCTGGGAGCGCTTCTCCGTTACCTGCCTGCTTGCCAGCCCGGAGGCTCCGTTGTCACGTGCTGTGACCATCAGCTACTTCAGACTCTTGTCCGCTCACCTGGGAGCGCTTCTCCGTTACCTGCCTGCTTGCCAGCCCGGAGGCTCCGTTGTCACGTGCTGTGACCATCAGCTACTTCAGAGACTCTTGCCCGCTCACCTGGGAGCGCTTCTCCGTTACCTGCCTGCTTGCCAGCCCGGAGGTTCCGCCGTCACGTGCCGTGACCACCTGTTATTCCCGAGACTCTCGCTTGCTCACCTGGGAGCACACATCTACCATCTGCCTGTTAGCCTACCCGGAGGCTCTGCCATCACAGGTCGTACCTACCCTTTACCCAGAGACTGCCCTGATCACTTGCCGTATCTCCCTGTTCGTTCATCCAGAGACTGCCGCCCGCTCCCTTACAAGGGCCGCCCCCTTGTATAGTAGCTCAGAGGTTCCGCCTCCCAGACCCGTTACAATATATATATATATATATATATATATATATATATATATATCTCTATCTATCTATCTATCTATCTCCGCCGTATCTCTGCATCATGAATCGTGGTATGTGTTAAAGGGGCCCACTGAGATTCTTTCGCCCGGGGCCCAGAAAAACCTGGAGCCGGCCCTGGCTACTATGTACACATTTATACTAATCATTTCCATTATTTGCTATTCATTTTCATCATTTCTGCTTTTCCATCTTTTTTTTTTTTTTTTTAGAGAGGATGTGAATTTTACCTCACTGTTCAGCACTTCAGTGTACTACCCATGGAGACAGACACAGTGGACATATTAAACTGGTAAGTAGTTTGCTTAGAGCAGGGGTGGGGAACCTCAGACCCGTGGGCCATTTGCATCCCACGATGACCTTTTATCTGGGGACCACCGTGCTTGGGCCGGCAGCTGAATTTTGACAGCCATCTGCCCTTTAATTTCTTCTTGCTCTGTGAGCATGCGCACGCAGTGTTCACTACTGAATGCGGAGGCACATGTAATGAAAGATTACCTCCTAACACCAGTGCCTGCAGGTGGACATACTTTGTGGGCTTAGATAGCATGCGATTTGTACGGCCCCTGATGGATGGTATGAATATCCAAGTGGCCCTTAGCAGAAAAAAAATATTCTGCCCCCCCGCTGGCTTAGAGGGATCATGTCACTCATTTTGTTCTACTAAACTGCCTCTGTTGCCTAAAGGTCATATACTGTCTATAACTTTTCTAACTTTAACAAATTTTTCAGTAAAGTTAAGTATCTCTATATAAGTAAAAGAACAAATCATTCTGCTGGGCCTGTATGTCGCTTCAGTCACGCTCCCCATCCCAGTAGTGATGCCCACCACAGTGTGATTGCAGGACTGGGCTGGCCCTACATGACGCCACCCTTTGACAGACAGCGTGCTGACAGCCTGCTTTTCAACAATGCATTAGAAGCTGAGTGTACGGCTTGTGTGTGCAGAACAAAAATGAATCTGGGGACATACACCCAGCTGCAATGCACACGTCTGGGGAGCTGTCTGTCTGCGCAGGCATAGGATTCCCGTGGAGAATGGCGTGACATCAGGGCAGACCAGGCCATCACTCATACTGCGGTGGGCATCACTACCGTGGATGACTGAACCAGTATCCTGCGCGATCCACATCACTAGAAGACAGGGATTTACTTAGAAGGTGACTGAAGATTCTTATTGTTTTTCTTATACGTTTATACTGGGGTGTTTAGCTTTACAGAAGCATGTTAGGGATGCACATTACATGCGCAATATCACAATGGAGGCAGTTTGGAAGGGCCAGATGATGTGACAGGATCCTTTTAATTAATGGGCTGTTGTCATAAAAATACTGATTGCATCTTGCTATTATATGTCATGAATATTTCATTAGGAGTGGCAGGACTGCTTTGATCATTGTTGCTCGAAAAGTGTGAGCAGCCTTAAAGAGTTTTGTTGAACGTCACCTTCACCTTCTCCTCTTTGCTGTTTTTGGGTGCTTACATAAACACCCTTAACTGTAAAAAGGAGGGCCCCCTATATACAAAGTGCAATATTTCCCCGTGGCCACTTCATTTTAGGTGCTACTCACTCATTGGTGGTGTATGCTGCCAATGTGATTAATGAGACAACCCTTTTAATTTACTTTAATCTTATTGTCCTGTTATTAGATCGTTGTTAATTTTTTTTTTTTTTCTTGGATGATATTACAATATTGAAGTTATGAAACGTTATATGTCTTTCAGTAACATGGAGCCAGGAGTGAGGAAGAAGATGAAGGAATTGTGGCAGTGAGATTCAATTCTTATTTCACATCCTCAAACTGGACATATAGATAGACGAGCTCAGAGATCTCAGCTTATACTACCAAGAAACTGACCTCTTGCCTTACCCTCATGTGTGCCAGTATTAAAGGAGCATTCTAAGATTAAAACATCATGGCGTATTGCTATGATGTGCCATCACTTTATCTTTGGGGGGGTCCAATCTCTCCACTAATCCTAAGATTAGAGAGATCCCGGCATTGTGGTGTTTCATATCTTTTTACATTTTTCCTGCACAGCATTGCTCTCGACCTCCCATCTGTGCAGGGAACTACAGGCAGACATATTCACTTCTTAAAAGGGTTGTCCAGTACTTTTAAAAATATGCCAATGTGTTTTAATGATAAATAGAAGCTTCTTTCTAATTACCTCCTGGTGCTGTTTCTGCCTGTGAGCGGCACTATCGGTGGCCTTTTAATTTAAAAGGCTTTCTTTATCGTTTCATTGGGGGACACAGGACCATGGGTGTATGCTGTTGTCGCTAGGAGGTTGACACTAGGCAAAAAAAAAAAAAAGAAATAGCTCCTCCTCCGCAGTATACACCTGCCTACAGGCACCAAGCTCACCAGTTTAAGCTTAGTGTCTGTAGGAGGTAGACCTGCATCCTAACAGATCCAACCCTGTTGTGTTTTATTAATCCTAGTTCTTTATTTTTCAGATACAGCTCTTCAGGGAACACTTCGTCCCCTGTTATCCCCGTTCTCAAGCGACCGAGAGAGCAGTGTGGCATTTCCCACATCGCCCACTCTCGGACCTGCTTGGCAAGACTTATCCCCTGTCACCTCACGGTGTCTCAGGGTGATTCCCGGTGGCCAGTCCTTGCCTATTCCCCACCCCAGTCCCCTCCTCGGAGCGGCCTGGGAGGGAGACGGTGGTCCCTGTGTGTGACCTTCCCCCAGATTCTGGGGTCGACACAGTCTCCTGCACTGTCCAGTACCGGTCAGTGCGGGAAGGAGGAAGAGCCAGGATCCCCCATATCCACGGAGGACCTCCTGTGACCATGCTCATAAGGGGAGAGGAAGAAGAGGTATCGGGACCTCAAACAAAGGTACAATCCCTCCCATTCCTGCTGCCTTACAACCGCAGCTCCCCAGGCCCCTCAGAACACTGGATATGGACACCAACGCTACCTGCCAGCGGGTCCTATAAATCCCGTGGATGATATATGGGGGCGTCACATCTCTAAGTTACTGATGATGACTGGTGTCTCTTCTCAGTCGCTTACTTACAGCAGCGCTTCCCTGGCCACGCCCTCTCTCCTCGCATCTTCATGGGGTCTCCCGCAGCATGGCGTCCCTGGTGTTCCCCCTAGCCCCCCCCCTCCTTCTCCTTTTTGCGCGGCAAATCTGCCCGCGCTTTTTCCGGCGAGGGGCGTCTCGGGTGGGGCGTTTCTCTTACCGGCGGGTATACGCCCCCCTCCGGCAATCGGCCAATCAGGGCCGAGGAGCAATGTGACGCTTCCGCCACGCCCACAGTTCTCCAGGGGACCTATCAGCGGCTGGGTTCTTAAGCCCGCCCCCATTCCTTCCGCCTATCAGAGCCTCGGCTCCCATAAGTCACTCAGGGCAGCACGCTCTGCTCCTGCCCCGCCCCTCTACACTGTTTTCTGTTCCTGGCTCCGGCAGCACCTCTCTGCCTGGCTGCTTCAGCACCTCACCGCCTACAGCGGCTCGCTTCAGCCTCTGCTCCGGTGTTTCCGACGGGGGATACGGGACCGTGGATATTCCAGACCGGGTAGGGCCTGCCCTGGCACACACCCTTTCCTGCCCACAGGCCCCCTCCTCTGCAGTATTCCTGGTTAGGCACATATGCCCAAACCCAGGGAGCTTTCGGTCCGTCCCGCTCACACCGTCACATACTACGCCTGTGCTCTTTGCAGTACTAAGTGGCCCGCGGGTCTGACAACAGCCTTCTGCTCGACCTGCAAGCCTCCAACCATTCTGGCACCCCAAGATCCCCCTGCCGCCCAGGACAAAGTAACTCTCCCTCCTCCGGAGTGGGCTGTTGCTATGTCCCAGTCTGTCTCTGACCTCACCAAGGTATCTCAATCTCTGGTGCAGGTCCTAGAACACTTGCCTATGTTATCCACAGCCACCAGTGCTCCGAACGTTCCCACGGAAGATTCGCAGACACCCCTGCCCCCTCCTCCTAAGGGCAGACTGAGAGCACGTTCTCAGAAACGGACTCACACAAGTTCATCTTCCAGCTCTCCAGACTCCAAAATGCTCCCTGCATCTCACACTTCTTCCCCAGAGGTCGCTCCGGGATCTGACACGGCATCAGATTCTGACTCTGGATCCGACACCGACCAATATTCTAGGATCCAGGACATGGTTGACGGCCTTATATCGGCCGTCAATCAGACTCTGCATGTTAAAGAGGACGAGAGCCCTTCTCAGGACTACTGTTTCCTTCAAGAGAATTAAGCGCCAGGCACGCACCTTTTCTAACCATACAAAATTTGATGGCGTCTTTCAGAAACAGTGGGAGCATCCAGAAAAGCGCTTCACTGGAAAGAAACAGTTAGACATGCTATACCCGTTTAACCACTACCTTGTCAGCAAATGGACGGAGTCTCCATCTGTGGATCCTCCTGTCTCTCGTCCATCTCTCGGCCAAGACTGTGCTGTCTCTTCAAGACGGTTCCTCCCTCAAGGACACTACGGATAGACAGGTTGAGGCCTTGGCTAAGACAGCCTTCGAAGCTGCTGGCACCTCCCTGTGTCCTTCCTTCGCCTCAACTTGGGTATCAAAAGCCGTCTCCGCATGGGCCAAACAGCTTAGGCAGGGCATCCTAACGGGGCCTTCCCCAGACGATCTGGCTAACCTAGTGGATCAGATCGCCCACGCAGGGAAATATCTGCTCATGGCGTCCCTTGATGCCGCTGCCTGTTCAGCCCGCATCTCTAGCAATATCAATGCTATACGTAGAATTCTTTGGCTGAAGGCTTGGAACGCTGACCTGGCCTCCAAAAAATCACTAACAAATCTCCCGTTTCAAGGCTCCAGGCTGTTAGGTTCTGGTCTAACTTAGACCCATTCTGATGCCACTGGGGGCAAGAGCAGCTCCCTTCCCCAGCCAAGATCTAAACGCCCCTTTCCTAGGAGACGTTCCCTTCAGTTCCGGTACAGGACCGTACCCCAGCACAGCAAGAGAGGCGTAAGCCTACCTTTAGGCCCACTTCCAACTGGCACGCAAAGGGTCGCTCTTCCAAGCCCTCTGGATCCCGATCACGATCCAACAGATTTTCCTCAGCATGACGGGTCACTCCCACCTGGGACTTCTCCCAGGGTGGGCGGCTGTCTACTTCTGTTCCGAGACTCTTGGGTCTCGGCAATAGAAGACGCCTGGGTCAGGGAGATTGTGACCTCCGGCTACAAGATAGAATTCAGTGCCATGCCAGGAACACGATCTCTCAGGTCCCGCCCCCCACATCCATCTCTGCTTCCCGGTTTCCTTCAGGCCATTGCCTCCCTTCTGCGCTCAGGAGTCATAATTCCAGTCCCCCTTCAGGAAAGGTTTTCCGTTTTTTACTCCAATCTTTTCGTTGTTCCAAAAAAGGACGGCTCACTACGTCCGATCCTGGACCTCAAACAACTAAACCGACAGGTACGCATCCGGCACTTCAGAATGGAGTCCCTCAGGTCGGTAATCGCCTCGATGGAAGCCGAGGAATATCTATGTTCAGTGGACATTCAGGATGCATATCTTCACATCCCAATCTGCGCACCACATCAGAAGTTCCTTCGTTTTGCCTTCCAGAACGCACATTACCAATTCACTTCTCTCCCCTTCGGGCTTACCTCCGCCCCGAGGGTTTTCACAAAGGTAATGGCGACGGTCATGGCCATTCTACGAGCCAGGGGGATTGTAATTATCCCCTACCTCGACCACCTTTTGATCAAGGGTCCCACGTTCAGGGACTGTCTCCACAGTCTCCAGATCACCTTGAACACGCTCTCTTGGTTAGGCTGGCTGATCAACACAGACAAATCCTCCCTGGTCCCATCTCAACGCGTAACCTTTCTAGGGATGCAGTTCGACACGCCCTTGCCCGCGTCCTTCTCCCGAGGGAAAAGATAAACTCTCTCCATCGGGGGATCCACCTTCTCTCCGACCCAAGTCCACACTCTCTTCGCCTATGCATGAGTGTCTTGGGAAAAATGGTGGCAGCTATGGAAGCAGTGCCGTTTGCCCAGTTCCATACCCGGCCTCTTCAACTGGCCTTTTTGTCGGCATGGGACAAGAACTCGTCGTCTCTAGATCGACGCATCAGGTTACCTGTTCATGTGAGAAGGTCATTAACATGGTGGACTCGCCCTTCTTCCTTCAGACCCAGGAGGTCATTCCTACCGCTTTGCTGGCAGGTGGTCACGACCGATGCCAGCCTCATCGGTTGGGGGGCAGTCTTTCTTCACCACACGATGCAGGGCCGGTGGAGTCCCCACGAAGTTTCCCTACCGATCAATATCTTGGAGATAAGGGCAATCTACCTGGCAGATATTCTTGCAGGGTTCCCAGTCCGCATACAATCGGACAACGCCACGGCTGTGGCGTACATAAACCATCAGGGAGGAACGCGCAGCAAGTCCGTCTTGAAAGAGGTAGCAAGAGTGCTAGTTTGGGCCGAGAACACAGTTCGGGCAATCTCAGCAGTCCACATTCTGGGGGTCGACAATTGGGCGACCGACTTCCTCAGTCGGCAGGGCCTTACCTCAGGAGATTGGTCTTTCCATCCCGAGGTGTTCCATCAGATTTGCTTACGATGGGGCACGCCGGACGTCGACCTCATGGCGTCTCGGTTAAATCACAAGGTTCCATCCTTTGTAGCCCGGTCCCACGATCCTCTTGCGATCGCTCAAGACATGCTAGTCATATCATGGTCTCAATTCCAGCTGCCCTATTTTTTTCCCCCTCTACCATTGATTCCTCAAGTCGTCAAAAAGATCAAGACAGAAGGAGTACCGGCAATTCTAGTAGCCCCGAATTGGCCCAGACGCGTCTGGTACGCAGATCTAGTAAACCTGTTCGTCGACTCCCCCTGGAGACATCCGGACCGTCCGGACCTCCTCGCTCAGGGGCCTATTCTTCGTCAGAGTTCTCGTTCTCTGAACGAGATTTTAATGGCATGGCCATTGAGGCCGCAGTGTTGAGGAAGGCTTGTTTTGCGGACAACGTCATCCAGACCCTAATTAGTGCCAGAAAACCCGCAACCTCGCGCATATACCACAGAACCTGGAGAGCGTTTTTTTCGTCACTGCAAGAAAGATCAGCTAGCTCCCATGTCCTTTTCGTCACCTGTCATTTTGGCCTTTCTTCAGTCTGGCCTGGAAGCGGGACTCTCTCTAAGTACTCTCAAAGGCCAAGTTTTGGCCTTGTCCATTCTATTCCAACGTAACTTGGCTTCTCGTCCTCAGATCAAGACATTTCTACAAGGGATGGCTCACCTGGTGCCGCCTTATCGCCCCCCCGGTGGATCCATGGGATCTTAATATGGTCCCATTGTCCTCCAACAGCCCCTGTTTGAACCCATTCAGGACATCTCAGCCTCTCTTCTCTCCTGGAAGGTGGCTTTTCTGGTGGCTGTTACCTCTATTAGGAGGGTTGCAGAGCTCGCAGCCCTCTCATGTCGGTCGCCCTTTCTGGTCTTCCATCAAGACAAGGTAGTGCTCAGGCCTGTGCCTTCTTTTTTGTCGAAGGTAGTCTCCTCTTTCCACATCAATGAGGACATTGTTTTGCCTTCCTTCTGCCCTGCCCCAGTGCACACGTGGGAGAAATCCCTGCACAAACTGGATCTGGTCAGAGCTTTACGTGTGTACCTTTCTATAAGGGCTTCCCTTCGGCGTTCGGACGCCCTGTTTGTCATCCCTGAAGGGCATCGCAAGGGTCTTCCTGCTTCCAAGTCAACCTTCACCCTTTAGCTACGTTCGACCATTTTGGAGGCATATTGCGTCTCGGACAAACCTCCCCCTCCGGGAGTAAGGGCTCACTCCACCCGGGCGGTGGGGGCCTCTTGGGCTGTTCGCCATCAGGCTTCAGCTTCTCAGATCTGTAAGGCCACAACCTGGTCTTCACTCCACACCTTTTCAAGGTTTTACAAGGTCCACACTTATTCCTCAGCTGATGCCAGTCTTGGACGGAAGGTTCTGCAGGCAGCGGTTGCCCGCAGTGAGACCTAGTCTGTGGCTATCTTTTGTTCTCCCACCCTAGTGACTGCTTTTGGACGTCCCATGGTCCTGTGTCCCCCAATGAAGCGATAAAGAAAGAGGGATTTTTGGTACTCACCGTAAAATCTTTCTTGGAGCCTTCATAGGGGGACACAGCACCCTCCCTGATTTTGGGCATATGTCCAGTTGGCCCTGTTGGGCATCTATTTTTGTTTTCACGGTTGTGCCCCGTTGGGCATTGCATAGTTAATTATTTTATGTTCCTCCTACTGCTTTAGCCGCTAACTGGTGAGCTTGGTGCCTGTAGGCGGGTGTATATTGTGGAGGAGGAGCTATTTCTTCTTTTTTTTTTTTTTTTTGCCTAGTGTCAACCTCCTAGCGACAACAGTATACACCCATGGTCCTGTGTCCCCCAATGAAGGCTCCAAGAAAGAGATTTTACGGTGAGTACCAAAAATCCCTCTTTTCTGAGCCTAGTATAAAATGAAGCAGGTAATCTAATAATGGGAATCCTAACCACATGTAATCTATATACAGGATTTCACAGTTCCATCAGATGTCACATGACCGCTTATATGCGAGTTGTATATTTGCAGTCACATTACGACCCCTTTCTCTTTCGCAACCCACAAGACGCCTGTCAGGAATAATCGTAATGCTGCTGTTTTCTAGTTACAAATTGAGGGAATTTTCTTGCAAACCTTCCTAGACTGTTCTAGTTAATTTTAGCAGCTTAAGACAGTTTCTTGGCTTTTCTAAATGTAGCCCCTCATCAAATTCTGCTCTTGCAGCAGCACCATTCCAGCAATGATAATAAAAGCTGCAGCCAAAGAGTGGCCAGTCCATTGACTGCGGCCTGCAAGTGACACATCCTGACACGTCCGCAACAGGAGTATACACGGTTTTTATTTAGTTGGGCTTCTTCAATAGTGGGCAATCTCTTTAACTTAAAACCACTTCAAAGACTAAGTTGATGACACTTATCAGTCTACACTTTTTCTCCTTTTCCCTCTGCTCTCCCTGCACACACCGGCATGTCAATTACATTTCTGTTGGCGAAGGGAGAGAAGGGTCGATTAAAATGGATTTTTAAACACTTACATTTAGGTATCATTAAAGACCATATTAGGAGGTTGATAAAAAGCTCTTAACTTCTAGACCTTATTAGGAGGATGAAAAAACGCTCTTAAAAACTTCTAGAAGTAAATCCTGACATCAAGTTTACTTTAATTGAATTATTAAAAAATACAATATATTTTAACACCTTTAGTAGGCCCCCCCCAGCTATCATGGTAACCCACGAATACCAGGAAATCGCATTGCGGGGGGCTGGGGCACTAGTGAGCGATCCATTTAAATGCCGCTATCCGAGATCAGAGCACAGCTCCGGCCGCTGCTGTTAGAGACAGGTGTTGGCTTTGTAACACAGCCTGCATATTGTGGAGAGAGCTCCACTCCTGAGCCCTCTTCAGTATGGACGTAGTGATATATGTGCTAAAGGGTTAATGACTTCAACCTAGATGTATGTAAACTTACAACTTCAATTTTTTCAGAGTCAAAGTAGTGTGTGGCGACAATTTGATTTACAATTTAACATATCCCGTGAACCTGTGGCGTGTACCCCATTGTGGTACCTACTGTAGGCTGAGGTGCACTGGCTTACTTGGCCTATAACTTATGCATTTTCTTTCAGAAACTACATGACCGAACTGGAAATGAATGAAACTTCGTCTGACATAAACTTATCAGGTCAGTATCATCCTGCTGTGTATTCCCCGGCAGATAATAACAGGATACATAATACTATAGAATGGTTACCGTATATCTGTTTCTGGAGCAGCTAATCTGCAGCTGTTTAGTAGGGAGGACTACGTCACTTTGTAACTAGGGAAAGTTATCCAAGAACCTGGGATATCTCATGTAGGAACAGTATGGAAAAGTAGTAGGGGTGTCACCTAGCTTTCTGAGTTTTCCCAGAAAAGTTGGGTTCACATCTGCATTTTTTTGTAAAAGATATTTTCTTGTTATTTTTTACTAAAAAACGGCAGCTCAGTGAATGGGAAAAATATGAGTAAGAAACAGCTATCAACATTTCTAACATCAGAGGAAAACTAAATTTCTGTATTTCGGGGGCAATGTTTTTTTAAGCTATGTGCGCATGTTCAGGATTTGAAGTAGAAATTTCCAGTGTTTCTGCATCTCCTTGGCAGGAAAAACGCTGTGGAAAATCCACGCTGTTTTGACGTGTTTTTTGTGCATTTTTGCCTGAGTATTTCCCATGCGTTTTTTCAAATGCATTGTATAGGCAGAAACGCACAATGAATGGACATGCTGCGTTTTTTTCCCGCACATGAAATCCCTTTAGGAAAATTCCTGATCATGTGCTCAGAACTTGCAAAATGTCATAGGAAGTCATGAGATAAGGTATACAATGCATTTCTGGCCCATTTCCATGCTGAAAAAATGCACCAAAAACGCACTGTATGCACATAACCCAACAGTTGGTAACTCAGCCATGATACTGGTCTCATCACTGTTTGCTTTCTGTGAACGTGCTATAAGATTTCCATAGAATGGTAAACCTAACTACAGACTTTTTTTAGCTGATGAAACTACAGTGATGCAGTATAATCTTTATTTCTTTATTATGTTATTCTTTTGTTCACATATCATGCATTTACTAAAAACAGGTACATTTTTAGGCTGTAGTTTTTGTTATAGTTTTTTTTTATTGTTTGTTTTTTTTAGGCTGCAGAATCTGTCACATTTGACAAAAAAAAATCCACTGCATGAATGCAAGTTATTACATTTCATTAGGGTCCCATGAGTGGCTTACAATCTTTTCAATAGGAGCTGAGCTACATTCAAGAACAACCACTACACAGTGTATGACGTTCAATATTTAAGGCCTGGACAACCCCATTTAATATTATTTTTGACTCTTTGTTGAATTTTGTGGCCCCTCCTTTTTTGTATACAGTGGGTACGGAAAGTATTCAGACTCCTTTACATTTTTCACTCTTTGTTTCATTGCAGCCATTTGGTAAATTCTAAAAAGTTCATTTTTTTTTCTCATTAAAGTACACTCTGCACCCCATCTCGACTAAAAAAACAACCCAGAAATGTAGAAATTTTTGCAAATTTATTAAAAAAGAAAAACTGAAATATCACATGGTCATAAGTATTCAGACCCTTTGCTCAGACACTCGTATTTAAGTCACATGCTGTCCATTTCCTTGTGATCCCCCTTGAGATGGTTCTACTCCTTCATTGGAGTCCAGCTGTGTTTAATTAAACTGATAGGACTTGATTTGGAAAGGCACACACCTGTCTATATAAGACCTCACAGCTCACAGTGCATGTCAGATCAAATGAGAATCATGAGCTCAAAGGAACTGCCCAAGGAGCTCAGAGACAGAATTGTGGCGAGGCACAGATCTGGCCAAGGTTACAAAATAATTTCTGCAGTACTCAAGGTTCCTAAGAGCACAGTGGCCTCCATAATCCTTAAAATGGAAGAAGTTTGGGACTACCAGAAGTCTTCTTAGACCTGGCCGTCCACCCAAACTCTGCAATCGTGGGAGAAGAGCCTTGGTGAGAAAGGTAAAGAAGAACCGTAAGATCACTGTGGCTGAGCTCCAGAGATGCAATAGGGAGATGGGAGAAAGTTCCACAAAGTCAACTATCACTGCAGCCCACCACCAGTCGGGCCTTTATGGCAGAGTGGCCTGACGGAAGCCTCTCCTCAGTGCAAGACAAATGAAAGCCCGCATAGCGTTTGCTCAAAAACACATGAAAGACTCCCAGACTATGAGAAATAAGATTCTCTGGTCTGATGAGATGAAGATAGAACTTTTTGGTGATAATTCTAAGCGGTACGTGTGGAGAAAACCAGGCACTGCTCATATCCTGCCCAATACAATCCCAACAGTGAAACATGGTGGTGGCAGCATCATGCTATGGGGGGGTGTTTTTCAGCTGCAGAGACAGGATGACTGGTTGCAGTTGAAGGAAACATTAATGTGGCCAAGCACAGAGAGATCCTGGATGAAAACCACTTTGAGAGTGCTCTGGACCTCAGACTTGGCCAAAGGTTCACCTTCCAACAAGACAGTGACCCTAAGCATACAGCTAAAATAACAAAGGAGTGGCTTCAGAACAACTCTGTGACCATTCTTGAATTCTTGACTAGCCCAGACAGAGCCCTGACCTAAACCCAATTGAGCATCTCTGGAGAGACCTGAAAATGGCTGTCCGCCAACCTTCACCATCCAACCTGACAGAACTGGAGAGGATCTGCAAGTAAGAATGGCAGAGGATCCCCAAATACAGGTGTGAAAATCTTGTTGCACCATTCCCAAGAAGACTCATGGCAGTACTAGCTCAAAAGGGTGCTTCTACTCAATACTCAGCAAATGGTCTGAATACTTATGACCATGTGATATTTCAGTTTTCTTTTTTAATAATTTTGCAAAAATTTCTACATTTCTGTTTTTTTTCAGTCAAGATGGGGTGCAGAGTGTACTTTAATGAGAAAAAATATGAACTTTTTAGAATTTACCAAATGGCTGCAATGAAACAAAGAGTGAAAAATTTAAAGGGGTCTGAATACTTTCCGTACCCACTGTATTGACCGTTTTCAGTTTTAGCTGATTTGCCTTTTCTTTCTTTTATCAGATGTTTCTCTGACCCAGTTACTAATGTTTGCAAGTGAAGAGAAGTTCAGCGCTTTGAAATCTATAGCCGAGCAGTGTCTGGAGCTCAACCCATCTGTAATCCAAGATGTTCCACAGCTGGGTGAGAATTTTTGGAGCTTAGAGAGAAAAAGAAACCAGGTACTGTTGTTAATATGGACAGTTTCTATATAATTCCTAAATTGTATCCATGCATAAGTGATAGAAAATGTCCTTTCCCTCACACCAATAAATTACATCTAGTTTATTGATGTGTTGCAGGGCAATATGCAAATTTCACGATATCCTTATAAAGTTGCTTTTTTTCTCCCAGTGTAAGATATAGGAGTATCCACAATGATCTGCCTAATGTCTGTGCTGCTTGTAAAATGAAGATAAAGAGCTTGGAGTTTCTAGGCTCCATTATTCTGTACAGGGACATTGGTTTATATACAATGAATCCCCCCTTCCCCGCCACACACCCAAAATGGCCAACACGCTAATACATTTTCCCTGAACTGATGCTCTAGAGCAGAGGTCCCCAACCTTTTTTGCACCAGGGACCGGCTTTAAGCAAGACCAGTTTTCCATGGCCCGGTGGGGGTGGGGGCGGGGCTTTGGTCATATGGGGGTGGGGTTATGGAGGGGTGGAGCTGTATGGGGAGGATGCTGGCGGGACCTCGGTGTACAGCGCTGCTAAGTAGCAGCATTGTACATTGAGCGTCAGTGTATACAGCGCTGCTGCTTAGCAGCGCTACACACTGAACACCGGTACCGGGAGCCGCGTCACTGAAGCCAGTCTGCTGCCCCAGCACGCCCCACATAACATGTTCTGCCGGGGGCGTGTCAGTGAGGAGAGCCTGCCGCCCCACCCCGTCAGGAACACACCATGCTGTGCAGGAGGGCCGCGTCACTAAGACCCGCCCCGTGACGTACAACAGGTACCATGCTGTGCTGTGGAGGGCTGCGTCACTAAGACCCGCCTGACGCCCCACCCCGTCCTGCATAATGTTCTCTGCCGGGAGCTGCGAGCTGTCACGGCTATGGCAGAAAACATTATAAATCCACACAGAGCGAGCTCTGACCAGGCGCAGGGCCGCGGAGCTAGCTGTCAGCGGCGCCGCGGACCGGCTGAAAAACCCCAACGGCCCGGTCCTGGTCCGCGGACCGGCGGTTGGGGACCTCTGCTCTAGAGCAGGGGAGAGGAACTTTTTTTTCTGAACAAAGGCCATTTGGATATTTATACCATCCTTCTGGGGCCGTACAAAATTATCAACTTGAAAATTACCCTGCTATATTGGGTCAAACATTTAATTAACTCTTCCCTAACATCTGGCTGGAGCTGTTTCTCTTTGGTGCGATGCTTGATGTTAGGTGGTGTGGATGATGTTCCTACTCGTTACTGCTTTTCCAGGTTTACATCAGTCTGCAGCACAGGTGACTCTTTGCGATGATACATTTTGGAAAGAATTTGCAGCAGTAAGTCGTACCGAGACTGCTGTATTTGCATCACCGCAGACATAGGCCTGGGCCATACACATGACAGGAGACACGGGGCTGGGCCATACACATGACAGGAGACGCGGGGCTGAGGCGTAGACATGACAGGAGACGCGGGGCTGAGGCGTAGACATGACAGGAGACGCGGGGCTGAGGCGTAGACATGACAGGAGACGCGGGGCTGAGGCGTAGACATGACAGGAGACGCGGGGCTGAGGCGTAGACATGACAGGAGACGCGGGGCTGAGGCGTAGACATCACCAACAAGCCATATAGTTTTTTCTAATTCTTACCTGGTTAAAAAAAAACAAAAAAAACTTGGTTTGTGTCACCATTTTCTGAGACTCGTGACTTTTTTTTTATTTCTCTATCTCTATTTTGTGATGTCTTGTTTTTTGCATAGCAAGCTGTAATTTTTACTGGTACAATTTTAGGGTAAATAGAAAGTTTTGATCACTTTTTGTTCCATTTTTGGAGGGAGGTGATTGAAAATGGAATTTGAATTTTTTTTTTCCTTTACACTGTTTAACCTATGGGTTAATTACTTCCATATATATCGGACCTATACAGCGGCGGTGATGGCAATTATGTTTTTTTAATTTCTCTATTTTTGAATTGGGTATAGGGGGCGGTCAAAACCGATAAGTCTTCAGTCACTCTGTGTGACTGCAGACTTGGGAATCCCCAGTGCACACATTGTTCGCTGCAGGGATTTGCCGGTTTCAGACCTGATAATGGAGGGTATGTATGAGTTATGCATACCCCCGGCCAGTCGGTGCTGTATCACTCCATACACTTGTATTGAGCCGTGGCCACGCCCTGTCTAGCGACTCAGCCGGCCAGTATATGGAGAGCGAGCCCCCGCCCACTGGCCGGGGTTATATATAACTCGTACATGCCCTCCGTTACCGGGTCTGAAACAGGCGAATCCCCACAGTGCGTGTACTGGGGGGGTTTCATAAGTCTGCAATCACACACGGTACCGACCAAAAGTTTGGACACACCTTCTCATTTAAAGATTTTTCTGTATTTTCATGACTATAAAAATTGTACATTCACACTGAATGCATCAAAACTATGAATTAACACATGTGGAATTATATACTTAACAAAAAAGTGTGAAACCACTGAAAATATGTCTTATATTCTAGGTTCTTCAAAGTAGCCACCTTTTGCTTTGATGACTGCTTTGCACACTCTTGGCATTCTCTTGATGAGCTTCAAGAGGTAGTCACCGGAAATGGTTTTCACTTCACAGGTGTGCCCTGTCAGGTTTAATAAGTGGGATTTCTTGCCTTATAAATGGGGTTGGGACCATCAGTTGTGTTGTGCAGAAGTTTGGTGGATACACAGCTGATAGTCCTACTGAATAGACTGTTAGCTGCTTTTTTCTTGCCATAATACAAATTCTAAGTAAAGAAAAACGAGTGGCCATCATTACTTTAAGAAATGAAGGTCTGTCAGTCCGAAAAATTGGGCAAACTTTGAAAGTGTCCCCAAGTGCAGTTGCAAAAACCATCAAGCGCTACAAAGAAACTGGCTCACATGAGGACCGCCCCAGGAAAGGAAGACCAAGAGTCACCTCTGCTTCTGAGGATAAGTTTATCCGAGTCACCAGCCTCAGAAATCGCAGGTTAACAGCAGCTCAGATTAGAGACCAGGTCAATGCCACACAGAGTTCTAGCAGCAGACACATCTCTACAACAACTGTTAAGAGGAGACTTTGTGCAGCAGGCCTTCATGGTAAAATAGCTGCTAGGAAACCACTGCTAAGGACAGGCAACAAGCAGAAGAGACTTGTTTGGGCTAAAGAACACAAAGAATGGACATTAGACCAGTGGAAATCTGTGCTTTAGTCTGATGAGGCCAAATTTGAGATCTTTTGTTCCAACCACCGTGTCTTTGTGCGACGCAGAAAAGGTGAATGGATGGACTCTACATGCCTGGTTCCCACCGTGAAACATGGAGGAGGAGGTGTGATGGTGTGGGGGTGCTTTGCTGGTGACACTGTTGGGGATTTATTCAAAATGGAAGGCATACTGAACCAGCATAGCTACCACAGCATCTTGCAGCGGCATGCTATTCCATCCGGTTTGCTTTTAGTTGGACCATCATTTATTTTTCAACAGGACAATGACCCCAAACACACCTCCAGGCTGTGTAAGGGCTATTTGACCAAGAAGGAGAGTGATGGGGTGCTACGCCAGATGACCTGGCCTCCACAGTCTCCAGACCTGAACCCAATCGAGATGGTTTAGGGTGAGCTGGACCGCAGAGTGAAGGCAAAAGGGCCAACAAGTGCTAAACATCTCTGGGAACTCCTTCAAGATTGTTGGAAGACCATTTTCGGTGACTACCTCTTGAAGCTCATCAAGAGAATGCCAAGAGTGTGCAAAGCAGTCATCAAAGCAAAAGGTGGCTACTTTGAAGAACCTAGAATATAAGACATATTTTCAGTGGTTTCACACTTTTTTGTTAAGTATATAATTCCACATGTGTTAATTCATAGTTTTGATGCCTTCAGTGTGAATGTACAATTTCCATAGTCATAAAAATACAGAAAAATCTTTAAATGAGAAGGTGTGTCCAAACATTTGGTCTGTACTGTACATACATTATATATAGAGATAGATATAGAAAAAAAAGAAAAAGAACAGCACAAGCAAACAACTTGTAAATGGGTGGGTGCCTGTCCTCCAGGTAAATACCAAACCTTCTTACATATGAAAAAAAATAGTAGAAACAGCACTCCAAAAATAGATAAAAATAGATGATTTTTGGAGTGCTGTTTCTACAATTTTATATATATATATATATATATATATATATATATATATATATATATATATATATATATATATATATAATATTTATATTACACACACACACACACACACACACACACACACACACACACACACACACACACACACACCATGTAGTAAAAAAAATTAGCCATTTCCTATGAAGCCCAGCCACAAGATAATGACTTTCAGTATGCCCCAGCAGCCATTACAACCCATTGACATCCATCCTGTGGTCTTGTGGAAATGGGGGGCAAAACGTTCACCTGACCAGCACTGTGCCATTTAAATGCTACAGTCAGAGATTGACAGCTTAAGTTTTTAAACAACCTGCTGTGATCGCTGCTGTTAGAGGTCGGCTCTGGCTGTATGGCATAGTGTCACCCATCTTGTATGGAGAAGCTCCTGAACCCACTGCATATGCCCACCACCGACGTGTGATGTACAGGCTTGGCACATGTAAGAAAAGAAATCTCAGTGTGTAGAGATTAAAAAAAGCTTGAGTGGAGCAACTTTGAAATGATTATCAATCTACTCTGCGAACGCCTATGGACAACGATATCAGTGATAAAGAAATGTAGGTCTAAGAGCAGCACACGGCCAGCCACATCGTGTGAGGGTGGCCCTCACACAGGACAATGATTTTCTGTTCCTCCATATGTATCTGATTCATCTTCATTCACCTGAATAAACGCTGTAAACTACACTCCACATGTTGGACCGTAATCAAGATTTCTCCAAATTTTAAGACCGCATGTGGTACAGTTCACTGTAAAATCTGTTTCGCATGTATAAAATCTCATTTGAAAGAATTGGGAAAGATTCTCCCAAGGGCAAATTTGCATTTTGTTATATTTTATATATTTTGTACCTTTTTCGTTTCAGGAAAATACTGAACGATTTGTTATCCCTTTAGATTTGCTCCTTATTCCTCCACACGAGGAAGCCATTTTGGAACAGATGACAGGTATGTAATAGACGTAGCCACACAGCATCAAGGTGTTAAAACTTCAGCAATTATAAATATCATAATTCTAAATATTAGCTAGTTTGCCCAATCACTTTTCAGCCTGTGAAAATGGAGGAGTTATGTAAAATATGGCTGCAGTTTCTGAACAGTTTTAATTTATTTTTAAACGTTTTATCGAAGTTAACTCTAAAAGTCTATCTTGTTAGCTGAGCTGCAGATTCATTGTACTGCTGTACAGAGCCGAGCCAAATACCTCGGCACCCCAGTGTACCGCACTGCTGGCAGCAGGGTATGTATCAATAGCAAGGTATTAGGCAATTGCTGTATTTGCAACTTCACAATCTTTTCTCCCTGCCAGGCTGTTTTTAAAGTCCTCCTCTTCCAAGAATAACTTTTTTTTATTTTTCCATCAGCATAACTGTATATAGCTTCTTTTTTTTTTTTAACCAGGAACAGTTGTAGTTTAACCCCTTCCCAACATCTGCCTTGCATGTATGGCGCAATTCGGGTGCGAGTGTATAAAGCGGCCCATGGGGTGAGCTCGCCGCAGCAATTGAGCAAGCTCTAGTTAGTGGGTTAAAAAGAGTATCAAGGCCTAGCAATTATTGCTTATGTGTATATCTTTGCATATATCTTTTTGGCCTCTTTACAACTTTCTCTCACTTAAAAAGATGCTTTAAATGTTCTGTATTGGCTTGACGGGACACACACCATCATTCATAAATTCCACGTTGAGGTCTTCCCAAGACAGGCCTCATTTCCTTGGAATTGGGAGTGGAAATCTTCATCTTTTTTTTTTTTTTTTTTTTCTTAAATCCAAAATCTATACTTCCATCTCCAGTCATTTTCTGGAGGCTGGGTGTAAATTGTTCTCAAGATGGTTTAGAGTCTTCTCAAAACTACATGCCATGATGCCCACTGTTCCCTCTTAATGCTGTCACTGCTAGAATTATTATTTATGCAGAAAGGAAGTAATTCCCAGCACTCACGTGTTCAATGAATAATTGCTCTAAAGGACGTTTCAGCCTGTCCCAGGCTTTTTTCAACAAAAAAAAGCCTGGGACAGGCTGAAACGTCCTTTGGCGCAATGAAATAAAAGAGCAATTATTCATTGAACACGTGAGTGTTGGGAATTACTTCCTTTCTGCATATTTTACTCCACGTGCACCATGCTAACGGAGTGCTGATCCATTATTCCTGTGCCCGTATTATTTTATGGGACTGTGTAACTTAGAAACCTTTCCCATCGTTCCATTCATCAAAGTCTTTTTTTCAACTTTACATTTGTGTCTAAGCCTATTTTTTTTCTTGTCTTGAATCCTGGCATATTCTGTATGACTATTCTATGACAAGGATATTATATCTAGTTCATTAGTATTGCTGTTGGGGCTATACGCCACCATTCTGTTAGTTCCCCATACTTATTCATGCAATAATGTGAAGAATTGCTAAATAAAGTATTTTGATGGTATCTGCTAATATACAATTTTTTTAATGTGCATTTTGAATTAAAGGGGTTGTATCTTCAGGAGTGCACTCCTTCTAGCCCCCTGCCAACCCCAAGAAGCAGCTCATGAAGACCAACTGTTTAGGCTGGAGGCATGGTCACTCTGCTGGTCTGAACTGGCTGCTAGCAGAGGTAGCTTTCCTCAGAAGCTTAGGAGGATTGATGCTGGCCAGGTATAGCAATCAGCCGGCTTCAGGCTGTAAAGCATAGAGCCTGCTCATGCCACGCTCCATGCCTAGCTAACCGACTGCAGGTCGTAACCTGGGCATTGAACTGTTCACCAGAAAATGTAAAAATTCCTGTATTCTTGAGAACAGAGAGGAATCTTAATAATGAGTTAATTGCAAAGACAAAATTACTATTTTTTTCCTCATTAATGAATTTGAGACAACCCCTGGACAAAGCTCTTTCTATATAATCTTTTAAGGATTTTAGCTTTTTTTTTCGATTTTAGTTGGTATGTTATTGAGCAATTAGTATCATAAGGGCCAAATCTTCTATATATGCATTATATTATTGTAGTCTTGGTGCTCAAATAACAAATGTTCCTTTTCTCCAGAGTGCAGGTATGAAGGTCAGTGCACCAGTGAACCCGCAGATTCTTCTGAAGGAGATAATTCCTGTAAGTGTCAAATGTCCAAGGACTATAATATTCTAATTTAGTGTATGTCCCTTGTGCCGCGTGAACAGGAGGGTAATTACAGTGTTTATTGACAACGGACACAATTACATGCCAGGTCTCTTGATCAGCTCTTCCCATTACATTTATTATTGTCTGCAAGCCACTAAAGCATGCATGTGCCTGGGCCTAGTTCACATTTGGACAGCTAGAGGAAAAATAAAATAAATCGGTCTTACTTCATTTTACATTAAAGGGAACCTATCGCCATGTTTGTCCCAGTACCTTTCTGCCCTGATGTACAGCATTCTAATATGCTGTATATATAAGCCCACGATCCGGCCTAAAAGACCAGAAAAACACCTTTTATAATACTCACCTACTGGGTGATCCAGTCCAATGGGCGTCGCTTGCCTTGCTCCAGTGCCTCCTCTCTCCTTGCGATGCCGTCCTCCTTCTGTGCTTTGTGTGGATGGAGCTTCCTACATGATCCACACAGGGTCCCCGGCATCGTGCTCCTGCGCAGGTGTACTTCTCAGGGCAGAGTTAAGTACTGCAGTGAGCATGCGCCTGGGCTCTTTGACCTTTCCTGTACTGCAGTACATTGCTTTGCCCTTGAGAGGGCAGAGACGAACGCATGTGCAGGAGCCCAATGCTGGGGACAAAGGTGAGTATGGTGTAGGGACGAGTCCTCCACATGAACCAAGAAGGAGGACGGCATTGCAAGAAAAACAAAGGCATCGGACCAAGACAAGCGACGCCCATCAGACCAGACCGCCCCATAGGTTAGTATTATACTAGATGTTTTTCTTGTCTTGCAGGCTGGATGGAGGGCATATATACAGCATATTAGAATGTTGTAAATGAGATCTTAAACTAACTGGTGTTACTTCATAAGTGACAAACCTGGTGACAGGTTTTAAAATTCTAAATATATTCTTTGTAAGGAACCTGCTCTGTTTACTTCATATGGAACTTGGAATCCCTACCTTATCTTATGATCAGCAAAAAAAACCTTTTGGTAGCATTTGGCTGCTTCAAAATGGCAAATCAAGAAGACTGGTATATGTTTTTTCGTTGATCACCATAAGCTGTTAGACTTCTTACATCTGAAAGTGCGTGCTCTTGCCACATAGGAATTTGGAGTTCTTTTTGAATTCTATTAATAAGTTCTTGACCGGGCCATTTATCCCCATTTCTGACCAAATGTTTTCTTGTACAGATATTCAAATACTTTTTGCATCTTTTTTTCGTAATACATGAGGCCTAACTTTTATTTTCATACGCTTTAACTCACTATATTTTTTGCTTATATTTGTGGGAAAATAAAGGAAATGTATGTCTGTGGTCATAAAAAAATGTGAAAGACAAAGGACCACTAAAACATACATTTTGAAATTTGTTTCCCCCTTGTGGCTGTTTTTTTTTGTTAATTTTTTTTTATTTTCCCTCTTTTTTGTTTTCAATTTATTTTACACATCGTCCCTTCCCCGCCCCACCCTCCACCCCACCCCCCCGAGACTTTTGATGGGCATTTCAACATTTAAATACTTAGTTTTTGTAATGTGTTCTACTTGTAACTGAGGCTGGTATAATGGCCTCAATTAATATAAATTCAGTTTCCTGGCTGCAGAGCTGACTGTTTTTTCTAGGACCCACCAGCTCCTGCTCCATCCCTTCACCCGGCAACCACATGACCGCTGTGTCAGGAGGAGAAAGCGGCGTCAGCGCTACCTATTACTGTACACATAGCACTTCTTCAGCATTGTGTATACAGCGATAGAGAAGGCAGAGATGGTAAAAAACAGTCTCTGCCTTCTCTATGGGGAGTCTGGCTGTGTCTGACAGCCAGCTCCCCACTCCTGCACCTGCATGATCTTGTGCAGCTGCTATACTGTGCAGTGACATTTTAGAACATCACTGCAAAGCATAATGCAAACCACCCGGACGTTTATAGTTCATGGTCGTCCAGAAGTAGTTAATATTGGGAAACGTGAATTTTCAATGGTGTTTCCATTTAAGGATGTGCCATATAATGTGCTCCATATTTAGAAGTCATTTTATGTATTTAGGTATTATTTGGTGCTGAATAGTGATAAGGGGACTACTACACAGGGTTTTGATATATACTTTTTGCTTGTGCAGTAGAGATTTGTTTGTCTTGTGCTTTTGAAAAAAACAATGTGCAGAATACCAAACCTTAGGGATGCTTTATTCCCTTTGGGATCGGCCTAGTTATAAACAGAATTTCTATATTTTTCTGTATCTAAGTAACTAGTAAACCTGCAGGTAGCCAAACATGTGCAGTGCATAATAACTTTTTATTTTGGGAACATAGTATTTTGTCAGTATCAGTCTACTGTTCTCAGTGCTCACTGTCACTTTTAAAAAAGGGGGGGGTCTCTGAATTTCAAGACCCTTACCAACCAAAACTCAAGGCAAGTCTCTAAATCTGCAATGTGTGTCCTTTTTAAGTTTTGTCGAGCTAATTTCTGTTCTCCCCTCACTGATCACATTATTCCAGCACAGCCATACGGTACAGCATTATCTTCACCTTATGAGGAGCCCGTAGAAGAAGGGCCAAGCTGTCAATCCCAAAACCCCTGGAACAAGCTACAGTCCCTTTGCGTCAGCATTGCTACGAGTTCTGGTGAGAAGAGCCCTTAATGAAATAAAACTACACAAGAAACCAGTATTTTTATTAATTGAGATATATATTAGTGGTAAGCCTAGTACAATAAAAGATGGCAGATATGACCTTAATTAGGGGACAATAACCTTGAGGATTTCCTAGTACCACCAAGTGAAGGAGATTCCTGTAGTCTCATGCACATGTTGCTTATTTTTTCCTTGCAGACTTAGTGCAGATTTATGTCATTTGTTTCAGCATTTTTGCTATAGATTTCACCCAGTACTAATGAATGGGAAAAACACGTCAAAAAGACAAGTATTTTATGCTGCTTTTTCTTGACAACATATCAGTATTTGCAGCAGATTTTTCTGCTGCAAATACTGAAGTGTGCATATACCCTTAAGCATCCATAGAATAAGGTGGTGCATGAACTCTAGAGAAGTGCTGATTTTTTTTTTTGTTTATAAAACATACAATCCCCCATTATTACATATATCTATTGGAAACCTAAGAATGATATTCTATCAGAACAATGTAATGGAAAACATTGTTTTTTTGTTCTTGTGTGCATATATAATGTGTTAATACGGCTTTTTACTAGTAGTAACTTTTTGTGTTTGCTTTTTTAGATTCCCAGCCAAAGTGTTCATCTTCTGGTTCCCAGAAGAGCAGGGAAAATGAGGTTGGATCAGATCCGGACAGTAGCACTCCCGATATATTCACACCTCCTGCAGATGTATCTATGGGTGACTCCACTGATGGCCAGAATGGGATTTCTCCCTTGATGTTTTCCGAACATTCTTTACACCCAGAACAGCCCAGTACAAGTAGACCTCAGACTGGCAGTGCCAGCAGTAATGCCAGCCCCAACTGCAAACAAGGAGGAAGTGGACACTCCTGTGCTGCCTCTCTCAACCTAATACCACTTACTCAAGACTCATTCAAAGATTCACTGCAGAGAAGTTTGTCAACAGGCAATAAAGTTCAGATCAGTCCAATTAAGTCCCATATATCAGAAAATAAAAGCAGCTCTGCCTCTAAAAGAGACTGTTCCTCCCTAAGTAATGAGAGCAACAGAGAGAAAAGCTGTTCCCCGGGCACACGGAGGCCCTCGAAGAGGAAGCAAACTTGTGAGGATCCATGGTCAGAATTGGCACAACAGGAGCCTGCACACATAGAAAGGCCAGATTGTGTGACTACTACCGTGCCGTCTAATAATGAGGATGGTGTTAAGTTCACTGAAGTCAGTAACCAGATAGGAAAAAAAGAGGCAGCAATCCCTGATGGAGATATGGAACAAAATAACAAGAAAACTAAACATCATGTTAAATCACATTATGCACAATGCGATAAATTTAGCAGAAAGAGAATAAAAGCACATAAACCCAGCTTACAGTTTGTGGTCAATCCAACAATCCTTGTAACTAAAGATTCTTCAAATGGGCCTACAACAAATAAAGACTTGATACAGGAAGCACCATCTAATGCAACGCATGGATCGTCGTCTTCTTTCCAGGTCAAAGAGAAAAACCCAGTCCCTACCATGGAAATAGAAAGGACTAAATTGGTGAGGAATGTTGCTGCTATTAATTGTTGTTATAGCTACATTTCCACAGTGAAATGCATTTAATTTGTCATATTTGGCCATAGTCTTAAAGAATATACGATGTGACATGGATCCTGCCAGGTACATCCTCTTCCGGTCATACAAGCATGTGATTGCTGCAGCCAATCACTGGACTCAGCCATGACTCGTTGTTCACGGCTATGTTCTGCAATTGGCTGCAGTGGTCACATGCCTGTCCCCACTGGAAGAGGAAGCACAAAAACTGTTCCATCTAAGCAGTATTATAAGAGGAGCAGTGAACATCTGTAATGTTATCTTTCCATGCTCATTGTTGGCACAAGGTTGTTGACTGTTTCCAGTAGTACACAGAACTGTGTTTGCAGGTCTGGACTAAAATAATAAAGCAAAACCAAAGAAATGAGCTGGAACACCTGTTGGTATAAGTGCAATGTGTAGGTGCACATTCACACTGTGACCATTTATAAACATAACCTAGAATAAAAACAAATGGGCAAATACCCTGCGTTAAGGAAATAGTATTAGTACATGCAGATAACATAGGGTACTTAGTTGACACTATTTTGATCAAAAGAGTGTAAAAATCTTCCCACCGCAACAAGGTGTACATTAGCTCTAGTATCTCACCTCTCTATGTGCCAGCCAGGGCTGTGGAGTCGGTAAGCCAAACCTCCCACTCCAACTCCCTCATACATGGCTCATGTTTAAGCGATACATTTACTGTAGTAAAATGGTAACATCAGGCTTTTCAACACCATTATGATACAATAATCAAGCTTTTTCCTGTTCACTCTAGCAGTTCTGAGATGAGTGCAGGCATTCCTTTCCAGTGCCTTTTTGCTCTGATCTGTAGGGGAGGAGCTTTACTACTGAGCATGTACATAAAGTGCAGCACAGATTCATCTCAACTAAAAGCCTGGATCCTTATATCAGGAATAGAACAGACATTTATAGGACATTTCATAACTTTCCCAAATTCTTATGAAAACATATACAGCACATCCTGCATTGAACTACTAAACCCAATTTACTATATATTTTAGGAGTCGGTCCATTTTATACAGACTCCGACTTCACAGCACTGGTACCAGCAGGCCTCAATAGACAGGAACAGAGCAGGACCCATGCCCGACCGTTTAAACACCCGCCCATGGAAAGTCATACAGGCCACTGGACTAAAGTCATGTAACTCGGGATCAGAGAAATCTAAGTAATGCACTTTTGTCACAAAGTTTTATTTACTTGGTAGAGGATGCCTTTCAATCCCAGGTAACGAAATCTAGATGGGTGTAGAAGTATTTGGAGAGTGCCAGAATTTTCATAATTTAGCTTTCATTTACTAGTTCATTCACATCTCCATGGTTTTGTTTCAGATCCATTGATGTGTAAACTTTCAGCTTTAATATACAAATAGAAGAATACAGCAGCACTCTGTATATGCTAATATATATACACTGCATTACTGCTATATAAATTATACTTCTAAAATGAAGGTACTTAGGTCACAAATTGGCCAATTCATGTGTGCCCATTAGCCATGATAATACAACGTTTCTCTGGCGGGACCAAAACCTGCTATGAGGTGCTGGTGAGTTTTTTTTTTTTTTTTTTTACTATACTACTGGTTGTGGTGTCTGCCGCTGTATTTGGCTAAACACCCCTTCCGTAGGCCTATGGCTGTTTTTAATTAGTGCTGGATCTTACACGCCCTTTAGGGTATGTGCACACGATCAGGAGCCGCTGCGGGTTTGAAGCTGCGTGTTTATGCAGCGGCAAACCCGCAGCGTCCAGATGTTACAGCACAGTGGATGGGATTTCCAGAAATCCCATGTCCACTATGCGTCTCTGTACACCTGCAGATCACCCGCGGAAACTGACATGCGGGGCTCCTTTAAGACCCGCAGTATGTCAATTTCTGTTGCGGGTCCACATGTGTACTTTCCCCATAGACTAACATCAATGAGAAAAGTCCGCATGTGAAAAAAAAAAATCGTGGCCGCTCATTTGCATAAATGATGGCGGGAGCCACTCGGCTTCTCCGCAGTGTCGGGGCTGCAGGTGGCCCCGGAACGTGGGGACGTACCCTTAAAGTTGTAGTACTCTAGAGAGGCATGTTTGATAAATATTGTGTTTAGGCTACTACCAAAGAAAGGTCACCTTGTCGCGTCTGGGGGCACACACAAATTGGCCAAATTGTACTCTAAGTACCTTCATTTTATAAGTAAATTTTATATAGCAGTAATGCAGTTTAAATATTATATATTCTATGTTAGCATATATCTTGGTGTATACAGAGTGATGTTGTAATCAATTATCTGTACTTTATGCAGTACGAGCAGCTTGCACCTGTTCACACTTACTTTATTCTGTGCAGAGTTTATTTGTACTAATTTTCAGCTTTAATTCAAGAGATTTTACAAAAATATTGACCATTTAGGAATTACTACTATTTTATACATAGTCCGTCCAAGAGTAATTTGTATAAAGTAACATAATAAGAATTATTTTTAATACTTGGATGCAAACCCCTTACAGTTCGTGACTGTCTGAAGTCTGGAACACATAGACAAATACAGAGTTTGATTCCTTGAGGTGCTTGGCCTGCCCTTTACTGTAGCTGGTTTCTTTTGCTGCTTTTTTTGTGTCTTTTCCCCTTCAGTGGTGTCTTCAGTAAGTGAAAAGCATCTGGATGAGGTCAGGTCACTCGCCTATTGAAGAATACTCTATTACTTTAACTTCAAGGGTAATTCGCATCACTGCCTTTG
This sequence comes from Phyllobates terribilis, assembly GCF_046119375.1. Lineage (NCBI taxonomy): Eukaryota > Metazoa > Chordata > Amphibia > Anura > Dendrobatidae > Phyllobates > Phyllobates terribilis. The sequence goes on along the minus strand of NW_027362764.1, from coordinate 474,266,064 downwards.
ATGGCAGTGATGGGAAAACTGCTTTTAGGCCACCAGAGGAGGGGTTAGGAAAAGAGCGAAGCACAGTGGTACCACAATGTTTGCGGAACTCCCATGGAAATGAAAAGGAGTTATGGAAACAGCGTATCACCACTAACTACACTGGAGTCACTCATACAGCATTGCTCGCTCGCTTTGCATCTGGATAAACCCCCTGACATATTTTTTTTCTATAAAAATTCTGTATTAAAAATAAAATATAAAAATCTTATAATTCTCACACTGGTCACTGGGGCTTTTTTAGATCCTAACTTCCTGCTGTTTCAGGAAATTACACATGTACCTAGCCAAAATGAGCAGAGTCTGACCCATCTAATGAGCGTGTGCACAGGTCATTGTGAAAGAAGGGTTAGCAGGATCCGCTGTGACATTGCCTATTGTAAATTGTTGAACCTTTGTTATTAGTTGTGTTTATATGTGTCACCTGTCATTGTCATCCTGCCTCCAATGATAAGGAAACCAGGGCTGTGGAGTCGGTAAGCCAAACCTGTGACTCCGACTCCTCAATTTCCCTTACCGACTCCACGACTCAGACTCCCACATATATTGCTTATATTTAAGTGAAAAATTTATTGTAGTACAATGTGAACATCAGACATTTAATCATTTTTATGATACAATAATCAAGATATTTAGATAGAATATAATGAGGGATAGCTGGAGGGATAGATGAATGGATAGATAGATAGAGGGATGGATGGAGGGATAGAGTGTGATAGACAGATGACAGCTACAGACAGCAAATAGTACATTGCACATATCGCACATATAGTTCACACACATTGTACAGAGAGCACATAATAATCACCTGCAATATTAGCTTTAGTTACCTTCCTGTGACAGAGATGAGCAGTAGTACTTTCACTTTCTCCAGCTCGGGGCCCAGGAATCGGGTCCTGTGCAGGGCAAGCACCCCTCCCCCTCCTCTCTCTAGTGAAGATGGCAGAAGACAGGACAGAGGAGGGGAGATTGCCCCCTGCAGTCTGGAGCCAGTGCAGGACGGGAGCACTGCAGCATACAAGTGAGTTTTGATAGGTGCGTGCCCCCGCTTCTGGAGGGGGGCAGCTGCCCCTCGCTGGCTACGGCCATGATTCACACACAGCGTTTTTGCGGATACTTTTTTTGCAGGAAAATGCAGTGTCTCTGGGCACTCCAGCAAAGTCAATGGGTTTCAAGATATGACATTCAGAAACATCTTTTTGTGAGGATTCGTTTTTGGGCTCAAAAACTGATCCTCCCAAAGAATGAGCATGTCAGTTTGTGCGGCGTTTTTCTAATCTGCTTTTGCTATTATTGAAAACATCTATGAGCTCAAAAACCTTTCAGGTGATGCGGTTTTTTAAAAAGCTGATCTGCTTTTGCAGCTGAAAAACGTATCCTCAAAAAACGCTGTGTGTGAATGTAGCCATAGATCAGGAATAGAACAGCCATTTATAGGACATTTCATAACTTTCCCAAATTCCTATGAAAAAATATTCCCCACAAACTGCATTGAATTACTGTACCCAATTTATTATATATTTTAGGAGTCGGTCCATTTTATACCAACTCCGACTCCACCAAAATGAGCACTGACTCTGACTCCGACTCCGACTCGGACTCCACAGCCCTGAAGAAACTGCTGGAAACTCTTCCTGAAAGTACAGGAAGTATGAGCATAAAAATGTCCTAGTAGCCAGTGTTAATTGCAAGATTACTAATTTAGTTTGTTTTTAATAAAGATGGTGATATGGAAAAAAACAAGACTTTGGCATAACTAAGAGCAAAGTTAGCCAATTAGTATATCTGGCACATCTTTAGACTATTTAGTCTAAAGCCCCGCCATACACTTTAGATCGTTCGTTCGGCCGGCCGCTCTCCTATAAGCTGTGTTCTCTATCAGGCATCCCTGGCAGCAGTTATCTCTTTAAAGAGAAAAAGGATCGGCAGTCTGAAATCAGACATGTCAGATCTTTCTCTTTCCAACATCATGAGTTGTGGCCCCCATACACATTACACTGTTGGCCGAATCTGTCTAATGTGTATGGAGGCCGTCAGTTTACACCATCTATAAAACCGCATCAACCACTGTGATACATTTTGCATATTTTAAGACTGTCTTGTCAGCGATTTCTAAAAGTTATGATTAGTAAACCAGCCCCAATAGTTGATGAGGCGCTACAGGTATACCCCAATAATGGGATTATAGTTAGAGACTAATAAAGAGTTTTTCATGTACAAATCTATAGGATCTGGTGTGTCTGCAGACATCCAGCAAAGAAAAGACAGAATTGAGCCACACAGTACTGGATGCATTCTTATAATCTAGTCTAAGCAGGTTTTCCCACCTCTGAAGACATATCTTTCAAGATCTTGTACTAGGTTACTTTATCTTAAATGATTTAAATTGCTGTTTTTTTGCCTAGTTAATCTAGGAGTTCATGGGATTAATCGATTACCTATCTAGTGTTAATGATTACATTTCATCTTTGTTTACAGAAAATTGTCTAGAATTGTTGCAGTGAGCCATTACTGGGGAAGACTTAGGCTGTGTGCACACTGTGCGTTTTTTCAGTGCAGATTTGTCACAAAACTTGAAGGGTTTCCTGATGCCAGTAAAGTGAATGAGAATCCTGAAGTCTCATGCACACGTTGCTTATTTGTGACTTGCAGATTTAGTGCAGATTCAAATCTGCCGCATGTCAATTCTATCAGTGTTTTTGCATTTTTTTCACCCATTGACTTCAATGAAGTCAGTAAAAAAAAATGCTATAAAAATGCTTGAGGTTGATGTCAGCTGTGAATTGTCCAAAAACACATCAAGCCCTGCACTAAATGCAGAAACGTAACCGAAAAAAATTAACTGGAGTATAAGTTGGCATGCATGCAAAATAGGAGCAGGTTCACACTGGTCATTAAACCCAAGACAGAAACAAAATTAACATATACCCTGCTGTAAGTAAAAATGAAAAAAAAAAAAAAAATAGATTTAACACAAAATCCTTAAACAATAGGTCATTTTCTGATGAGAGCTTCCCTTTAAAGCTGCATTTGCACTGGACGATTTCTGTGAACAAATATTTCTAGGAACGCTCCTTTCCCAATAACCAGGCAGTGTAAACAGGCTGCCAATCACCCAATGTACTGGCAAAACACTCATTCATCAGGTGGAATGATTTTTAAGCAGTCTAGAAACATCATCGCACTCTTGTGTAAACCGGACCTGTGCTACTGAGACTATTGGCAGCCTACAAACAATGAACAGTCTATTACTGATAGTTCTGTGCGCAAATGAAATGCGGTCTGCCTGTCTAAACAAGCTATTAAACTCCAGCGATCAACAGACAAGTAGCCGATCAGTCCTTTAACACCGCAGTTCTGGTGGTGTAGACCCACCCTTGTATATTCACAGAAGGATGGAAACCTGTACAAGAAAAGTATTTATTGATCAGTGTAAAAAGTTTGGCTGTTGCTTAACAATTTTTTTTCATGGTTGGTCTGTGAGTCAGTTCACCAGTCAATCTCTGCCAGCATCTGTCACACTGGCTTGTCAAAAGATTGCACACGTGGCCCACAGAAAATGATCTAAATTGCCTTTTTCAGGCATTCAAATCTCTAGTGTATGGCCAGACTGCATCCACTATGGTACGCTATAGTTATGCATATGAAAAAGGAACTTTTATGCTAATACATGTATATGTACAGTACAGACCAAAAGTTTGGACACGCCTTCTCATTTAAAGATTTTTCTGTATTTTCATGACTATGAAAATTGTACATTCACACTGAAGGCATCAAAACTATGAATTAACACACGTGGAATTATATACTTAACAAAAAAAGTGTGAAACAGCTGAAAATATGTCTTATATACTAGGTTCTTCAAAGTAGCCACCTTTTTCTTTGACTGCTTTGCACACTCTTGGCATTCTCTTGATGAGCTTCAAGAGGTAGTCACTGGAAATGGATTTCACTTCACAGGTGTGTCCTGTCAGGTTTAATAAGTGGGATTTCTTGCCTTATAAATGGGGTTGGGACCATCAGTTGTGTTGTGAAGAAGTCAGGTGGATACACAGCTGATAGTCCTACTGAATAGACTGTTAGAATTTGTATTATGGCAAGAAAAAAAGCAGCGAAGTAAAGAAAAATGAATGGCCATCATTACTTTAAGAAATAAAGGTCAGTCTGTCCGAAAAATTGGGCAAACTTTGAAAGTGTCCCCAAGTGCAGTTGCAAAAACCATCAAGCGCTACAAAGAAACTGGCTCACATGAGGACTGCCCCAGGAAAGGAAGACCAAGAGTCACCTCTGCTTCTGAGGATAAGTTTATCCAAGTCACCAGCCTCAGAAATCGCAGGTTAACAGCAGCTCAGATTAGAGACCAGGTCAATGCCACACAGAGTTCTAGCAGCAGACACATCTCTTCAACAACTGTTAAGAGGAGACTTTGTGCAGCAGGCCTTCATGGTAAAATAGCTGCTAGGAAACCACTGCTAAGGACAGGCAACAAGCAGAAGAGACTTGTTTGGGCTAAAGAACACAAGGAATGGACATTAGACCAGTGGAAATCTATTCTTTGGTCTGATGAGTCCAAATTTGAGATCTTTGGTTCCAACCACTGTGTCTTTGTGTGACGCAGAAAGGGTGAACGGATGGACTCTACATGCCTGGTTCCCACCGTGAAGCATGGAGGAGGAGGTGTGATGGTGTGGGGGTGCTTTGCTGGTGACACTGTTGGGAATTTATTCAAAATTGAAGGCATACTGAACCAGCATGGCTACCACAGCATCTTGCAGCGGCATGCTATTCCATCCGGTTTGCGTTTAGTTGGACCATCATTTATTTTTCAACAGGACAATGACCGCAAACATACCTCCAGGCTGTGTAAGGGCTATTTGACCAAGAAGGAGAGTGATGGGGTGCTACGCCAGATGACATGGCCTCCACAGTCACCAGACCTGAACCCAATCGAGATGGTTTGGGGTGAGCTGGACCGCAGAGTGAAGGCAAAAGGGCCAACAAGTGCTAAGCATCTCTGGGAACTCCTTCAAGATTGTTGGAAGACCATTTCCGGTGACTACCTCTTGAAGCTCATCAAGAGAATGCCAAGAGTGTGCAAAGCAGTCATCAAAGCAAAAGGTGGCTACTTTGAAGAACCTAGAATATGAGACATATTTTCAGTTGTTTCACACTTTTTTGTTAAGTATATAATTCCACATGTGTTAATTCATAGTTTTGATGCCTTCAGTGTGAATGTACAATTTTCATAGTCATGAAAATACAGAAAAATCTTTAAATGAGGTGTGTCCAAACTTTTGGTCTGTACTGTATGTTAAAATTATATTATTAAAATATGGTAGTGATTATATTTCTTTTTTCACAGGTCCATCAGGATGGAACACCCTTTCAGTATAAGTACAAGTCGCCTTCTGAAGACCTCTGTGCCCACGTAAAAGCTATACAGTGAGTTTTATGTGAATAAATAAATCTACACGATAAGCTCATGACACATATACACAAAAGTGGATATCGGATACCTTCAGCTGTTTTTTATCTGAAAAATATAAATCATTGTAGCCAGGTATGTTTTTCTTTAAAACACTCTAGTTTTTCAGAGAAAACATAGGGCCCGATTTATCAAGATATTTACCCCAGAATACTAGCATAAAACACCGTAAAATGTTGAAAAACATTTGCGTATCATGAATTTGCACAAAAAAATTGCTACTTTTGGAATACAAAACACCAGTCTTAATGAATCAGACCCATAGTTTAAAGTGAACCCATCACTAAATTTTTTTAGTATTTAATTTAAAAGCACAAGTAAAAACATCAATAATTTGACAAAGTTATAAACAAGGCAAAAGCTAAGTGGGAGAAAAACTCCCTTTCTTGGCACAAGCCTCTCTTTTAACTGAGCCGACTTCAGCTGAAGTCACCTCCAGGGGATTCCCCAAGCTCCTCTGCTGTCACTTTCCCATGATGCAGTGCACAAAGTGACAGTGATCAGCAGTCTGCCGGTCTGCGCTCTGTAAGTAATATTCGAGCTGCTCAGCTAGGGGTAAGATGCGCAGAGCAGGATCGCTGGCTGCTGTATACAATGGTAACAAATTATCCTGTCAGTGAGTCAGCAGTAACCAGAGCCAGATTGGTCATCTGGCAATTGCCAGATGGGCTGGTACCTCTGCTGGGCCACTCTGTTACATGGTGTCTCCTGTTATCTTTCGCTGCGCAGGGATCAATACCCCACCCCTTCTCTCACGAGTCCCACGTGACGTCCTTTTCTTCACATTCACGTTATGCACGTGATGGATGAAAGAGTAGATGACTCCACAGCCAGTCAGCATGATAATTACCTACAGCCAGCCTCGAAGGAGCAGGCTGAGATACTTGGCTTCCACACATTGAAAGTGTTAGTGCAGGAACCCTCCCCCAGTCCAGCTGATGAGGACCCTTTTCCAAGTTTGCGGGAGGATGTGTTAGTTGAAACACTTGTCCTCTGTCCTGTCCAGCAGCTCCTGCCCCTGATCTGCTGCTCCCATCTTGCTACACGTGATCTTCGGCGTGCGAACCATGGTGCATGATGTCACTGCCATGTTCCCCCAGTCAGGGGCCCACCAACGTCAACTGCCAGCCTCTGATTGGCCAATGGTGTATATGGCAGCGTAGGGAACCGGCGGGGTCACTGCAGTCGCAATACATTTCAGCTGGATATGTGCCGTTATCGCTGGAACCCTCCAACTCTGGGCCCCGGTGCAGCTACACCGGCGATATGCGCACCCCTGCCAGTACTGATCCCTGTGGCACCCCACTGTTAACTGTGACCCAATCTGAGTGTGTTACATTAATAACCACTTTTTGTTTCCTATCACTGAGCCAGTTAACCCAGTTACACATATTTCCCCTGGTCCCATTGCTCTCATTTTATGTATCAACCTTTTGTATGGCACCGTATGAAATGCCTTTGAAAAGTCCAAATAGACAACATCCACTGTTTCCCTGGTCCAATCTAGAACTTGCCTCCTCTGATCTATCAGATTAGTTTGCAGGACAGATCTCTCATAAACATATGTTGATATTGCGAAATTTAATTATTCTTATTGAGATACTTCAGGATAGCATTTCTTAGAAAACCCTCAAAGATGTTGCCCACAATAGAGGTTAAACTCACCAGCCTATAAATTCCAGGCTCAGATCTTGTCCCCGTCTTAAATATTGGTACCACATTTGCTATGCGGCTGTAATGCTGGTGGGTGAGGACCCACTGCGCTATGGGATGGACTTACCCTGTAGGGATGTGACTAGGTGTCTGAGTCTTCATTAGAGCCTCTGGTGGTGAGGATAGGCTGGGCTGCCGGTAGACACCAGGTACCACGCCAGGGCAGTCCCCGAGACTGCAGCAGCAGACCGGAGAGTCAGAGGTGCGGGTACCAGGTACAGGAGGACGAGGTCAGATGGTCTGAGATCTGGACAGGCGGCACAGGTTCAGGATAGATAAAGTGACGCTGCAGATTTCAAAAACTCAATGCATTTCAAATTCTTTAGTGTTAAAAAAAGACACGGGCGTCAGATTTACATACATTAACACAGTCGCCTGAAATGCGTTTGTATACATTTTTAATGGTTTTTAGAGATGATGTTGCGACTTCCTTTCTCTATTTTTGCACAATAAAGTATGGCTTTTAATAGAAGATTCTGATGCTGGATCACTGTTTTTTGCTTCTGCCTACTTCTCGCTGCATTACAAGTCTCTGTGCATGGATCTTCTTATGGCTGAGTTGACTTTTTTGCCTTTTTGATTATATACATGTCATCCACTTTGCTGGAACTGTAATACACTGTAATATGTTTTGTTTTTTTGCATGAAAATATGCAGCAGAACTTAGCCTAAATCAGTGCGTCTCAAACTCAGATGCAGTAGCTGGTTGTAAGTGAGGTGAGGTGAGGATAGGGAGGCGGTTATCATAAAAGGGATCATATGCTGCACAGTCTTTCCTCCCGGGGAGGGTAAGGAAATTACAGTACGGCAACCTGGGGACATCAGTTTTTGAAACCGGAAAACTCCTTTAACGATTGCAACCTCTGCTGCTTTACTGCAACTCAAACTGTGAAATCAGTCAGTAAGGATTTAGGGCACTTTTACATGGCGATATTTTTCATCAGTATTTATTTGTTAACAAACACCAGGAGTGAATCTAAAACCCAGAAGAGGTGAAAGTATTTCAGTTATTATTTTTCTTTGTTTGTGTTCCTCTCTGGTTGTTAGCTGTGTGTAATATAAGTCCTTATTCCGAGGATGAGTGTACACTTGCAGGTGCTGTGCTGTAATGCTTGTCTTCTCTGCTCCATCATACTCCCCAGAGCAGGGGCAATCCCTGGGGCAAAACGGCTAGCAGCAGATGTCCAGACGTATCACTCAGTGATATGTGATGGACCCCAACTCCCAAACAAAAAGTATCAGACAGAAGCATACAAAATAAATACACGAAGCATGGCAGTTGGGTGTCAAACATTCACAACTTTATTTAATTTCACATGACACCGAAAATAGCACAACCCCCGACTCACAAAGAGTCTCACCCTCCAGCACTCAGGAGAGGAAAAACCCCTGTGGAGGAAACCTCTTGGAAACCATGGCTGGAGGATTGCCCTTCCGATGGGCTTAGAGAGTCAGTGCCGATATAATAGAGTTTTAGAATTTGTACATTTTACCAGATTTACAGAGAAAATCATAAATATAGACTATAAATGTGATAAACTGGATGTGGGAGAGATCTGACTGCGATATCTGCCACCACATTGATTACTAGAATGAATTTGGTTGATCCGATTGCCCAGGTGGATGGACTGGATCTGTAAGGGAGAAATGGTACAAGTCTCAAGAAGTTGGACACTCGTTTACAGTTCATTATGGATAATCCCTAATAAGATAAATAGCCCTTCCTCCCCTCCCTTCCTCCCCTTCCCTCCCTCCCCTCCCCTCCCTCCCCTCCCTTCCTCCCCTCCCTTCCTCCCCTCCTCCTCCCTCCCTCCTCCCCTCCTCCCTCCCCTCCCTCCCTCCCCCCTTCCTCCCTCCTCCCCTCCTCCTCCCCTCCTCCTTCCCCTCCCTCCCTCCCCTCCCTTCCTCCCCTCCCTTCCTCCCTCCTTCCTCCCTCTCCCCCTCTCCCCTCCTCCCCTCCCCTCCCCTTCCTCCCCTCCCCTTCCTCCCCTCCCCTTCCTCCCTCCCCTTCCTCTCCTCCCCTTCCCCCTCCCTTCCTCCCCTCCCCTTCCTCCCCTCCCCTTCCTCCCCTCCCCTTCCTCCCCTCCCCTTCCCTCCCCCCCTCCTCCCCTCCCCTTCCTCCCCTCCCTTCCTCCCCTCCCCTTCCTCCCCTCCCCTCCCCCTCCCCCTCCCCTCCCCTCCCCTTCCTCCCCTCCCTCCCCTTCCTCCCTCCCCTCCCCTCCCCTCCCCTCCCCTTCCTCCCCTCCCCTTCCTCCCCTCCCCTTCCTCCCCTCCCCTTCCTCCCCTCCCCTTCCTCTCCTCCCCTTCCTCTCCTCCCCTTCCTCCCCTCCCCTTCCTCCCCTCCCCTTCCTCCCCTCCCCTTCCTCCCCTCCCCTTCCTCCCCTCCCTTCCTCCCCTCCCCTTCCTCCCCTCCCCTTCCTCCCCTCCCCTTCCTCCCTCCCCTCCCCTCCCCTTCCTCCCCTCCCCTCCCCTTCCTCCCCTCCCCTCCCCTTCCTCCCCTCCCCTCCCCTCCCCTTCCTCCCCTCCCCTCCCCTTCCTCCCCTCCCCTTCCTCCCCTCCCCTTCCTCCCTCCCCTTCCTCCCCTCCCCTTCCTCCCCTCCCCTCCCCTCCCCTTCCTCCCCTCCCCTTCCTCCCTCCCCTTCCTCCCCTCCCCTTCCTCCCCTCCCCTTCCTCCCCTCCCCTTCCTCCCCTCCCCTTCCTCCCCTCCCCTTCCTCCCCTCCCCTTCCTCCCCTCCCCTTCCTCCCCTCCCCTTCCTCCCCTCCCCTTCCTCCCCTCCCCTTCCTCCCCTCCCCTTCCTCCCCTCCCCTTCCTCCCCTCCCCTTCCTCCCCTCCCCTTCCTCCCCTCCCCTTCCTCCCCTCCCCTTCCTCCCCTCCCCTTCCTCCCCTCCCCTTCCCAATTTATCACCCATTAAAGACATAGTTCCATCCATGAACACCCATAGGAGAGCAGCTCTATGTAGAAGGTAACAGAAGGAGATCCTGTGCTGAGGACCCCCCTTTGTTACCTTCCCATGCCCTCTGGGTGTCTAAAGCAGACAACCTCTTTCCCTGCTAGAACCTCCAAATTACACCAAGCTCGGCACATTACGTGGGGTGGTCAAGCTCAAGGTCCTCAGGCGCATCAGTAATGGAACTGATCATGGCAGCGTGCCCTTCTTTTATGGAATCTTCTTTGACACTTGTTTATGATCTCATAACAGTTGTCATGGTTGCTACAGGGGCCCAAGTATTAACCCTTTCATCATTGGTAATTTGCTTTCATTATAGAGGCAAATAACTGCACTTGTTACCATACAGGTTCCTTGTCATTATGGCTTCCTTTAGGCACCATAAGAAATACAGTGACAGATTAAATGTGCAAGTTTTTCAGGAGTGTTTTGCACTTTTTATATCCAGAGATTGGGTTGAGATTGGGCTTATAACTAGCACTTTACAAAGGAAAAAAATTAAGAGGAAATTACTTGTAGAATAATATTATAGGGAATTGCATTTGAAGCATTTTCCTAATGTATATTCTACATAGTTGCACAGTTATATAGGTTGAAAAAAGACCTAGGACCATAAAGTTCAAACTATCTTCATAGTTATAAATAATCTAGTAATAGAAAATGTATAACTCACAATGTTCTGTTTTGTTAGTAGTATCCAGCCCTTTTTTAAATGCTGCTATAGTGTCTGCCATTACTACCTCTTGTGGTCGTCATTCCACATTCTGACTGCTCTAACTGTAAAGAAGCCTTTCCTATTTAGCTGCCAGAATTGGTCATCAGAAGCACATAACCCTGAAATATGCAGTGATTATACACTACCCATTATAAGAGTGTCTAATATGCTACTTACTACCATGTTTTAGCTAAGATACAAGACATACTTGTAAGGAGAGATGAAAAAGGTAATAGGGGATGACATAAATATATTAAGGAACTCTATATAACATAAAATATAAGCAAAAAAGAAAGGGAAGAATGGCTGGTACATCTATTCTTAGCCATATTGTAACCACTCTTTTAAAAATGGTTACAGCCGTTAAAGGGTTGTTTCACCCCAAAGGAAACTTTCAGCAAGCAGAATAAAACCGTGGAAATCCCATACTTGCAATTACATGACAAAGCGGTGGAAAGCCATTTTAACAGCTGCTGTTGGCCGGTGGAAATGCACCGTTCTCCTGTTCAAGATAATTGTTGAAGTCAGTATCTAGTAAAGATAAAGCCCACAGTCTGCAATGTTTACTGATCATGATATGGCACGTTTATGTGCACGCGATAAGTATTTGCTTTTTGCACCAATAACGTATTTCTTGGCAGGAAAATCGCTTTGATATTGCTGCGTTTTTTTAAGAGATTTTTTCCCGTTCTTTAGAAAGGGTGAAAAAAGCTGCAAAAATGCTGAAAGATTAGATGCTGCAGACATGAAACTGTTTCAAATCTGCAAGGAAAAAATAAGCTGCTTTTCCATGAGATTTCAGACATCTCATTGACTCATCTGACCACAGCACCTTCTCCCAATAACTCACAGAATCAACAAGGTGTTCATTGGCAAACTTCAGATGGGCCTGCACATGTGCCTTCTTGAGCAGGAGGACCTTGTGGGCACTGCAGGATTTTAGACCTTTAAGGTGTAATGTGTTACCAATGGTTTTCTTGGTGACTGTGGTCCCAGTTGCATTGAGATCATTAACATGTTCCCCCCCGTGTAGTTTTAGGCTGATCTCTCACCTTCCTCATGATCAGGGATACTCCACGAGGTGAGATTTTGCATAGTGCCCCAGATCGATGTCGATTGACAGTCTTTTTGTATTTCTTCCATTTTCTTACTATTGCACCAACAGTTGTCTCCTTCTCACCCAGGGTCTTACTTATGGTTTTGTAGCCCATTCCAGCTTTGTGCAGGTCTATGATCTTGTCCCTGACATCCTTAGAATTCTCTTTGGTCTTGCCCATATTGTAGAGGTTAGAGTCTGACTGCTTGATTAAGTATGTGGACAGGAATCTTTTATACAGGTGACTATGTAAGACAGCTGTCTTTAATGCAGGTAACGAGTTGATTAGAAGTGTGTAACTGGTCTGTAGGAGCCAAAACTCACAATGGTTTGTAGGGGATCAAATACTTTTCTCACTGCAAAATGCAAATAAATTTATCTAATTTATACAATGTGATTTGATAGATTTTTTTTTTGCGGGGGGGGGGGTATTCTATCTCTCAATGTTAAAATTAACCTACCCTTAAAATTATAGACTGTTCATGTCTTTGTCAGTGGGCAAACTTACAAAAACAGCAAGGGATCAAATACTTATTTCCCCCACTGTAGGTCTAATTGTGTCTATAGACATGTCAAATATTTGCCTATATGTGGAGATTGCATGCATGAGTGTATAGTGTATGTAAGAACTGTATGTAAATGTGTGTGCACGTTAATGTGTGTGTGTGTGTGTATATATATATATATATATATATATATATATATATATAATATATAATATATAATATATAATATATATATATATATATATATAATATATATATATATAATATATAGTGTGTATACAGTACAGACCAATAGTTTGGACTCACCTTCTCCTTTAAAGATTTTTCTGCATTTTCATGACTAGGAAAATTGTACATTCACACTGAAGGCATCAAAACTATGAATTAACACATGTGGAATTATATACTTAGCAAAAAAGTGTGAAACAACTGAAAATATGTCTTATATTCTAGGTTCTTCAAAGTAGCCACCTTTTGCTTTGATGACTGCTTTGCACACACTTGGCATTCTCTTGATGAGCTTCAAGAGGTAGTCACCGGAAATGGTTTTCACTTCACAGGTGTGCCCTGTCAGGTTTAATAAGTGGGATTTCTTGCCTAATAAATGGGGTTGGGACCATCAGTTGTGTTGTGCAGAAGTCTTGTGCATACACAGCTGATAGTCCTACTGAATAGACTGTTAGCTGCTTTTTTTCTTGCCATAATACAAATTCTAAGTAAAGAAAAACGAGTGGCCATCATTACTTTAAGAAATGAAGGTCAGTCAGTCCGAAAAATTGGGCAAACTTTGAAAGTGTCCCCTAGTGCAGTTGCAAAAACCATCAAGCGCTACAAAGAAACTGGCTCACATGAGGACCGCCCCAGGAAAGGAAGACCAAGAGTCACCTCTGCTTCTGAGGATAAGTTTATCCGAGTCACCAGCCTCAGAAATCGCAGGTTAACAGCAGCTCAGATTAGAGACCAGGTCAATGCCACACAGAGTTCTAGCAGCAGACACATCTCTTCAACAACTGTTAAGAGGAGACTGTGCAGCAGGCCTTCATGGTAAAATAGCTGCTAGGAAACCACTGCTAAGGACAGGCAACAAGCAGAAGAGACTTGTTTGGGCTAAAGAACACAAGGACTGGCCATTAGATCAGTGGAAATCTGTGCTTTGGTCTGATGAGTCCAAATTTGAGATCTTTTGTTCCAACCACCGTGCCTTTGTGCGACGCAGAAAAGGTGAACGGATGGACTCTACATGCCTGGTTCCCACCGTGAAGCATGGAGGAGGAGGTGTGATGGTGTGGGGGTGCTTTGCTGGTGACACTGTTGGGGATTTATTCAAAATTGAAGGCATACTGAACCAGCATGGCTACCACAGCATCTTGCAGCGGCATGCTATTCCATCCGGTTTTTCGTTTAGTTGGACCATCATTTCTTTTTCAACAGGACAATGACCCCAAACACACCTCCAGGCTGTGTAAGGGCTATTTGACCAAGAGGGAGAGTGATGGGGTGGTACGCCAGATGACCTGGCCTCCACAGTCACCAGACCTGAACGCAATCGAGATGGTTTGGGGTGAGCTGGACCGCAGAGTGAAGGCAAAAGGGCCAACAAGTGCTAAGCATCTCTGGGAACTCCTTCAAGATTGTTGGAAGACCATTTCCGGTGACTACCTCTTGAAGCTCATCAAGAGAATGGCAAGAGTGTGCAAAGCAGTCATCAAAGCAAAAGGAGGCTACTTTGAAGAACCTAGAATATAAGACATATTTTCAGTTGTTTCACACTTTTTTGCTAAGTATATAATTCTGCATGTGTTAATTCATAGTTTTGATGCCTTCAGTGTGAATGTACAATTTTCTTAGTCATGAAAATGCAGAAAAATCTTTAAATGAGAAGGTGTGTCCAAACTTTTGGTCTGTACTGTGTGTGTGTGTGTGTGTGTGTGTGTGTGTGTGTGTGTGTGTGTGTGTGTGTGTGTACACACTCACATAACACATCCTAGATCTGAATGAATGAAATATTCTCATTGAATATTTTGTCCTGTACAAAGTTGAATGTGCTGACAACAAAATCACACAAAAATCATCAATGGAAATCAAATTTATTAACCAATGGAGGCCTGGATTTGGAGTCACCCCCAAAATGAAAGTGGAAAAACACACTACATGCTGAACCAACTTTGATGTAATGTCCTTAAAACAAGTCAAAATGAGGCTCAGTATTGTGTGTGGCCTCCACGTGCCTGTATGACCTCCCTACAATGCCTGGGCATGCTCCTGATGAGGTTGCGGATGGTCTCCTGTGGGATCTCCTCCCAGACCTGGACTAAAGCATCCGCCAACTCCTGGACAGTCTGTAGTGCAACGTGACGTTGGTGAATGGAATGAGACATGATGTCCCAGATGTGCTCAATCTGATTCAGGTCTGGGGAACGGGCGGGCCAGTCCATAGCTTCAATGCCTTCATCTTGCAGGAACTGCTGACACTCCATCCACATGAGGTCTGGCATTGTCCTGCATTAGGAGGAACCCAGGGCCAACCGCACCAGCATATGGTCTCGCAAGGGGTCTGAGGATCTCATCTCGGTACCTAATGGCAGTCAGGCTACCTCTGGCAAGCACATGGAGGGCTGTGCGGCCCTCCAAAGAAATGCAACCCCACACCATTACTGACCCACTGCCAAACCGGTCATGCTGAAGGATGTTGCAGGCAGCACATCGCTCTCCACGGCGTCTCCAGACTCTGTCAAGTCTTTCACATGTGCTCAGTGTGAACCTGCATTCATCTGTGAAGAGCACAGGGCGCCAGTGGCGACTTTGCCAATCCTGGTGTTCTGTGGCAAATGCCAAGCGTCTTGCACGGTGTTGGGCTGTGAGCACAACCCCCATCTGTGGACGTCGGGCCCTCATACCACCCTCATGGAGTCAGTTTCTAGCTGTTTGTGCAGACACATGCACATTTGTGGCCTGCTGGAGGTCATTTTGCAGGGCTCTGGCAGTGCTCCTCCTGTTCCTCCTTGCACAAAGGCGGAGGTAAAGGTCCTGCTGCTGGGTTGTTGCCCTCGTACGGCCCCCTCCACGTCTCCTGGTGTACTGGCCTGTCTCCTGGTAGCGCCTCCTGCCTCTGGACACTACACTGACAGACACAGCAAACCTTCTTGCCACAGCTCGCATTGATGTGCCATCCTGGATGAGCTGCACTACCTGAGCAACTTCTGTGGGTTTTAGAGTCCGTCTCATGCTACCACGAGTGTGAAAGCACAACCAACATTCAAAAGTGACCAAAACATCAGCCAGAAAGCATTGGTACTGAGATGTGGTCTGTGGTCCCCACCTGCGGAACCACTCCTTTATTGAGGGTGTCTTGATAATTGCCAATAATTTCCATCTATTGTCTATTCCATTTGCACAACAGCTTGTGAAATTGATTGTCAATCAGTGTTGGTTCCTAAGTGGATAGTTTGATTTCACAGAAGTTTGATTTACTTGGAGTTATATTCTGTTGTTTAAGTGTTCCCTTTATTTTTTTGAGCAGTGTGTGTGTGTCTATATGTATGTATGTATGTCAGTGTGTGTGTCATGGGGTCCTGACTGACACTCCCTCTGCATTGGGGCTCCGTTGTCAGTCAGGGCCCGGGGCGCGGTTGCAGCCACCTCTCTGTATCCTCCATGACTGAATCCGAATGCTGGCGGGAAGAATAAAGTTCATTTTCTCCCCGGAAGAAAAAGACTCAGGATATATAACCATGCACACCCAATGTTGGAAAAGTGAAAAAAATCTTTATTACATTTAGACAACAAAATAAAAAAATTTTTAAAAGCATTTAAAACAGACAAAAACATGTGCAATCTTCATATGGGGGAATTCATGATAATATGCATAAAAATAGCACTAAACCCCACTATGTTATGTGCCACAGGTATATTTTACATCACTTATATAACATTTGATTAATGTAGACCTACTAAGCAACCCTGGCTATAAATAGCACGGCACAACCAGTCAAAATGTGTTTATGACAAAGCAAACCCCCGTAAATAATATAAGTGAATCAAGGAATGAGTAGGAGAGATGGTCTGTTGGCAATGGGGGCCCATATTTTAGAGGTATTGGCCAGATTTGGTAAATGAGCTATTAGGGTTCCTACACTGCTGCTGAGCAGAGGCGCTGCCTAGCAACCAGCCTGGAATCTGGGGCGTGTCTCATTAGCACACAGCACGCTGCGCTGCCAGTCCCAAGATGGCCGCTCCCATAAACTGATTTTCTCATAACATAATTCACATAATAATAGTCATTATTCTTCCAAAAGTAGTTAATTTAACAGTCTCCTTACTGTTATATACCGTCGTATATGTGAAGGCGATAGGTCCTCTTTAAAGATCCAGCCAGGGACTATAGGGAAAGATGTGACTAGTCCAGAGCCATCCCCAGCCTCTTCTCCCTGCACCTCTCTAGGAGACTTGCAGGTCTCTCCCATGTGTGTAGATAGGGAGAGGTAGTGAATGGACAACAGCCGTTTCACGCCGAGCAGACTCTTCTTCCTAGTGCCAAGTTACTGCCCAGGTAACACTCACCCAGCAGTGCAAACCACAGCCATCCATTTAAAAGCTATACTGTAGTACAGACGAACAAAACTATATGGCTTGCAAAATATTATCAAAATGATGATTGTGCAGCCAGGCTCCGTCCAGGCTTCATCCTGCCTGTGGTTCGAGCAGCATTTAACGACTGACTACTTCTCATTAAAGAGGTTCACATAAAACAAAACTTCTCAATTAAAGATATAAACTATGTGAAGGGCAGAAATTATTGGTATTTACGTATGCTTTCAATGTATGAGAGAGATATGTGTTTCAAATGCCTAGTAAAATATATGGTCAAAAGTATTGTGGACAATCGCATACATCTTGTTGGACATTTCATGGCCATTATTATAAAGTTGAGCACTTTATGCAAATACTACATCCTCCACTCTCCCTGAGGGCTTTTCAGATTATTATGGAGTGGGTCTGTGGGAAGTTGTGCCTATTTAGACAGACGAGCATTTGTGAGGTCAGACACTGATGGTAGATGAGAAGGTCTCCTGTGCAATCAGTGCTCCTATTCATCCTGGAGGTTTACTTTGGGGTTGAGGTCAGGGCTCTGCTGGCCACTTGAGATCAGCCACACCAAGCTTGTCAACCTTTATGTACCTCATTTTGGGGCGTTGTACATTTCAGAAGACAACATTTTTCGGGCTTCTGTCAAACCTGATTGATAACTCCAGATCACATGTTTCCACTGCTTCAGAGTCTGATTGACGCCACACTTTACAGCACTTCACCTGACACTCAGCCTTGTACATGGTGATCTTAGGCTTGTGTGCAGCTACCGAACTATGAAAGCCCATTCCATGAATTCCAGTTATAACCTTCTTGTGCTGATATTTTTCCAAGGATAGTTTGATATTCTGTGTGAGTGATGCAAGAGGATAAGTGATTTTTAGATGCTTCAGCATTTGGCAGCCAGGCTCTCTTACGACTCCCACATACGCAGGGCTGTGGAGTCGGTAAGCCAAACTTCCGACTCCTCAATTTCCCTGACTTCCGACTCCATGACTCCGACTCCACAGCGCTGCCTCACTACTGAGCATGTACATAAAGTGCAGCACAGATTCATCTCAACTAAAAGCTTAGATCAGGAACAGAACAGACATTAAAAGGACATTTCCCAAATTCTTATGAAAAAATTTACAGCACATACTGCATTGAGCCACTGAACCCAACTTATTATACATTTTAGAAGTCGGAGTCTTTCCATTTTATACCATCTCCGATTCCACCAAAATGGACTCAGACTCCACAGCCTTGCAGATACATTATACCAAAGTTAGTCAAACCCAAGGATAGGATTGTCTGACAACCTAAGGTGATAAGGAGGTCTCGTGACTCTCCCCCAAGGATAAAGAAAAAAAGGATATGGCCATTTGGATTTTCAACGGACTATTCCATTTTTTTTATGTTGATGTACAGAAATAGATGTCACACGGCCACGTATAAAATAGACACATGGATGGCACACAGATGATAATATGGATGAAAATAGTTTTCTAGATGAAACGGACGATTTTTAATACACTCATCTGACTCCATCCTGTAGCTGAGCTTCACAGGAGGATTAAGATGGTAGATAAGGGTCCTTCAGCAGACCCCTTGCTGCCACCGTAACCCATTGGTTCCCTGCAGTCTTGTTGTTGGGGTCTGAGGGGAGCGATGGCGTCATTTGAATTCCACTCTCCGTGATTGACAGCAGCATTTAGTTACACTGCAGTAATCTGAGCTAGCTCCTATCCCTGCAGTTACAGACAGATGGCTGTACTGGTTATGTAACAGTCAGCATCTGTCTGTTATGAAGATCTATCGGTAAGTCATAGATCATTAAGCTCATTGAGCTCTTTATTACGACCCATACTGAAAGCCATTTTTGTTCATGGAGATGGCATGGCATGTGCTTGATTTTATGCATCTGTCTGCAGTGTTTGTGGCTGAAACATCTGAACTCCATAAATTGTTTTGTTGTCCTCAAAGTTTTGGGCATGTAGGGTACATGACAGCACATGCGCCAGTTTTGCACAATTTGTACCAACTGTTATATTCATGTCTCTTCTCACACTATGGATAAATCTACAGGTACCTCTGTTAAGAAAAAAGTAACTTTGTTTTCTTTATTTCATCCAGAATTCCAGCAGACTTGTGTGAATGGGCTGTAAAGATGCTGTCAGAAGACCAAGAAAAAGTTCTATAAAAAGCTATCCTTCACAACTTGGCCCTTTTCTTACTCTTCATTAAATGTGCAGTAAACATAAGTCTGGGGCTACACTGTGGCTTTGGCCACAACACAAGTTGCACTGCCAAGGATTGCTAGGTGTCGCTGCTACATCACATCGAAATACAAGTGAAGGGGTCGCAGTGCCACCATGACAAGTCGTAAAAAAAGTACACAATTCAAATTTTTTACAACTTGCTTGACACAGTACCTTCGGGGTTGCAATTAGACCCCATTTACATGTTTTGAGCTTCAATGTCATGTGTCGCAACCGAAGTTGCCATGTAACCACATCCTAAACCTGATAATCAGTCATTTCCCTGGCACTTGTTTTACGCTACTTTTAAGGTGCGCCACACATGGGGATTTTGAGGCACAACCGCAAAAAAAAGCTGTTACATGTGGGTTTTGAATGGGATTTTCTTCAGTTTTTGCTATATTGCAAAGAATAAAAATCCATGGAGAAAATCTGCAAAATAAGTAACGTCCTATCACTGCAAGTGTATTTCAGTGCAGAAATGTTTTGTTATGTATTAATAACATTTAATACGTTTTCAACCATTTGTTGTTGTTGTAATCCGTTTAGACTCTGCAATTCGGGATGAAAAATGTACAGACCCATCATTCCATGTCCCTATTGTTCTTGTATGTGGGGGTATTTGTGTACGACGAGCAAAAACTCTTTCCAAGCAGCTTTTACATACAATTTTTTGTAATTTAAAGGCATCCAACACAAGGGGACTGATTCATAAAAGCTTTCATGCCAGAAAAGCTTTGAAAAGTCACAACATTTAGGCGCAACTCGGAGTTGCGCAAAAATTTTAACTGTTGGTGCCTTGACTCCAGGTTCTCACAGCTCCACCAAAATGAGTGGAGCTGGGGCGGGGACATGGTGGCCGCCACTTGTCAAATTCATGATGAGCAGGGGCTGAAGTAAGATTTGTGTCAAGGTGAACAGAGGTGTACTCCACTCACCTGGTGCTCCTGATTCATGAAGAGGCGTATGCTTCTGACTCCAGCATGCCCCTCATCAAGATCGGCGTGAAAAAAAATGGTCTGATGAATCAGTGCTGGTCATAATGAATCGGGCCTTCTATTTTTATAGAAACAGAACCAGATATATCTAAACTGGATTTAATAAAACTTTTCCATTTATGACAATGTGACATGTGTTCCTTTGTTTATGACTATCCGTTATTAGGGATGATTCTAGAGATGTCTTTTGTAATTTTTCTTTTCCCTGTTCTAGTGTATAGCGAAAGAAATAGAGAAAACTTGTGTTAAGGTATGTGCACAAGACATCTTTTTCAGGCAGATCTGCTCTGTAACCCACCTGAAAAAGTGCTCAATAAATGTTTAAAAAGACTGAACTTGTGCATTGCAATGTAAAAACGACTTGCTGTGCATATTGTTCTGTCTTTTGATTGCCTGTTAACCGCTTAACGTTTGTAAAGATTGTCATCACATAATGTGGGACGGTCTGAGACGTTGTGCCTGTTCCAAATTAAATTGTAAAATTCAAATACGTGCACGGAAGCACTACACTGGTTGTTTTGAGCATCAGGGTAGATCTGAGTTTATTACATCATTGTCACATATATAGACATTTCTTGGACATTCGTTGTAGCTATATAATTGGCTCAGCTTATCTGTACATATGTGCTGACATTAGCATACATACATCTCATTGGCTAAGTTAACACTATTGACACCAAGCTTGGGAAACTAGTTGGTGTACTATCCGCCCTTTGTCACATTTCTTCTTATTGCTACATCTTTAAACAGAGACATTCCTAAAGCCCCCGTCACACTAAGCGAGATCGCTGCTGAGTCACAAGTTTTGTGATGCAACAGCGACCTCAGTAGCGATGTCGCTACGTTTGACACTTAGCAGCGACCAGGCCCCTGCTGTGAGATCGCTGGTCGTGTTGGAATAGTCTGGACATTTCTTTGATCGTTGAGGCCCCGCTGGGTAGCATGCGTCGGTGTGTTTGACACCTTTACCAACGACCTCGTTGCCGACTCAGACACAGAAACACATAGGCGTGCATCGCTATACGGGTCGCCGCATCGTTGCTGCGTCGTTGGGAAGATCTGACTGTTTGACATCTCACCAGCGACCACATAGCGACGCAGCAACGATCCCTGCCAGGTCATATCGTTGTCGGAATCGCTGTAGCGTCGCTAAGTGTGACTGTACCTTAAAACCTTCTTATCTGATCTCTTTGAGAGCAAAGTACATGGACAAAATACACATGCTAGCTCAAACTCCATTCTGGTAAGCAGATACAGTACAAAAATCAAGATGGAGTCAGTATAGATAAATAACTCCTGCTCTCACAAGATGTTAACGTTAACAGAATTGACCGGTTCATTCTTTAGGCGCCTTCTGCTTGGAAGCCGCTCACTAGCTGATGGATACAAGGAAAAAAGGCTGGGGGCGTAGAAAAAAGTCATCACAAATGACCGAGAAGACGCTTCAGGACAAACACCACCACGTCTTCCGGTAGCAAAACTCGTCAGATACTCCGACATCCAAACTAAATTGTGTGCACATACCCTTGAATCCCCATACAACTTAGAAAGTTGTCGACTCTTGCATACACAAGTTTCCTTAGGGTTATCCAACCTTTTAAAAATCTATTTAATCTCTTAACATCCGCCGATATGCATTAAAACTGCGGCTGTTAAGGGGCCTTATTTTTCGTCGTTTTAAACCGGCCATCAGGAATAAATAAATAGCTCCCCCCATGGCCAAAATTCCTGTGGGTGACAGCGGACACCCTGCGGCATCGACACCGACCAGTTTTGGAACCGATCAGTGTCAATTAACCCCTTAAATACCACTGTCTATCGCGACAGCAGCATCCAAGTGGCTAAAATACCCCTTTTGACACCATCTGCCCCCCTGTTAGCGCCACGCCGGATCCCTGCTCTAACAAGCAGCATCTCCGGCGTGTCACTTCACTAACCCGCGCTGCGGCTGGTGCATCCTTCCCCCGTGCTCTGCCTACTTCCAGTAGTGCTTCCGGCTGTGTCCTTAGGGCACGCACGCTCCTGCCCTCTTCAAGGGCCAGCGCACGCACTTGCTATTACGTCCCCAGCCAATGGCTGTGGGACATTACATATATACACTGCTCAAAAAAATAAAGGGAGCACTCAACACATCCTAGATCTGAATGAATTAAATATTCTCATTGAATACTTTGTTCTGTACAAAGTTGAATGTGCTGACAACAAAATCACACAAAAATCATCAATGGAAATCAAATTTATTAACCAATGGAGGCCTGGATTTGGAGTCACCCCCAAAATTAATGTGGAAAAACACACTACAGGCTGATCCAACTTTGATGTAATGTCCTTAAAACAAGTCAAAATGAGGCTCCGTATTGTGTGTGGCCTCCACGTGCCTGTATGACCTCCCTACAACACCTGGGCATGCTCCTGATGAGGTTGCGGATGGTCTCCTGTGGGATCTCCTCCCAGACCTGGACTAAAGCATCCGCCAACTCCTGGACAGTCTGTGGTGCAACGTGACGGTGGATAGAGCGAGACATGATGTCCCAGATGTGGTCAATCGGATTCAGGTCTGGGGAACAGGCGGGCCAGTCCATAGCTTCAATGCCTTCATCTTGCAGGAACTGCTGACACACTTCAGCCACATGAGGCCTGGCATTGTCCTGCATTAGAAGGAACCCAGGGCCAACCGCACCAGCATATGGTCTCACAAGGGGTCTGAGGATCTCATCTCTGTACCTAATGGCAGTCAGGCTATCTCTGGCGAGCACATGGAGGGCTGTGTGACCCTCCAAAGAAATGCCACCCCACACCATTACTGACCCACTGCCAAACCGGTCATGCTGAAGGATGTTGCAGGCAGCAGATCGCTCTCCATGACGTCTCCAGACTCTGTCATGTATGTCACATGTGCTCAGTGTGAACCTGCTTTCATCTGTGAAGAGCACAGGGCGCCAGTGGCGACTTTGCCAATCCTGGTGTTCTGTGGCAAACCTTGCCACAGCTCGCATTGATGTGCCATTCTGGATGAGCTGCACTACCTGAGCAACTTCTGTGGGTTGTAGAGTCCGTCTCATGGTACCACGAGTGTGAAAGCACAACCAACATTCAAAAGTGACCAAAACATCAGCCAGAAAGCATTGGTACTGAGATGTGGTCTGTGGTCCCCACCTGCAGAACCACTCCTTTGAGTGTGTCTTGATAATTGCCAATAATTTCCATCTATTGTCTATTCCATTTGCACAACAGCATGTGAAATTGATTGTCAATCAGTGTTGCTTCCTAAGTGGACAGTTTGATTTCACAGAAGTTTGATTTACTTGGAGTTATATTCTGTTGTTTAAGTGTTCCCTTTATTTTTTTGAGCAGTGTATATTGCTTCCTCCCCACTGGGGAGGTGCCTGAGCAACGTTCTTGTTCTGCAGTCTATGTTGTTAAGGTTGCATACCAGTCCTCGCTACAAACCCTGTCTGCTTCACTCGGGTGCAAGCCCAGCCTGCTGCACCATCCAGTCTGTCCTACTGGGTTCCGCTGCTGCGCGTCGGTTGGTCTGTCCTGGAGTGGCACCTTACGTTCATCGGGAGCCAAGTCTAACCTCACCATCAAAGGCTCTAGCGAACAGTTCGGTGCTCGCTTAGTCACGCCTCTCCAGGCTCTCCGCGGTCCGTGGCACAGTGGTTCCACAAAACATGTCCATGACACCCCCACAATCATAATCACTGGTTACAGTACTTGCCATGGTACCCCGAGTTCATCTGATGGCCCCAGGGTACAGTGCCCTGTTAGATCCTGCTATAGGCAGTCAGTGAGACACCGATAGGTCTCATGCACTCACTGTAGTACATAAGTACAGTATAAGACCAATGATAAAAGTAAAAAATATATATGTCCCACAGTGGGACTAAGTGAAATAGTTAAATAAAATATGTAAAAAAAAAATACACAAAGCGCACAAAAAAGCCATTTTGCCACTAAAAATGCAGTCTTTGTGTTAAAACAAAAAAAAAGTACACATAATTGGTATTGACACGTCCAGAACTACCCAAACTATACAACTGTCACATTATTTATAACGTATGGCGACAGCCGTAAAAACAACAACAAAAAAAAGACAAAAATGTATCTTTTTCATCATACTGACGCACAAAAAATGGAATAAAAAAGCAATCAAAAAGTCATATGTAAAAAGAAAAAAATGGTATAAATAAAAACACCAAACCATCCTACAAAAAAACAAGCTCTAATTTGGCTCATTCTGGTTTTTGTTCATTCTGTGTCTGAAAAATCTGAATAAAAAGCTATTAAAAAACTTTGTATCTCAAAGTAATACAAAAAAAAATCTTCTGTTCTCCAAAAACTAAAAAAAAGTTTCAGCTCTCAGAATATGGTAACGAAAAAAAAAAATTTTTTATAAAAAAAAAAAAAAGCATTTTTATTGTGTGATAGCAAAACATAGCAAAAACTATATAAATCTGGTATCAATGTAATCACAAAGAAATAAATCTGCCTTATCACTTAAACAATAAAAATAAGAACTATTCTTGTACTGCTGTTTATTTACTCATTCTGCCTCCCAAAAATCGGAATAAGGCTCGGCTAACATTTATCCTGTGCTCTCTGCTGAGCGCTTACATCGGTGTTTCTGTAAAAATCCCAAAAATTGCTATTCAGACAAAAACCCCTACGGAATCGCTCACTATAATGAGGCAGATGGAGTCATTTTTGACTCCGTCTGGTCTTTGTTCTGGCGGCATCCCATCATTGTTGGCATCTTTTTAGTGCACAAGTGTGGTCGGCCACAGATTTGTGAACGCCTAAAAACATGGATGCCACAGACGCCAAATGGATTTCAAAGTGACTACATCTGGTTCATAATGGTGATGGGTTTTGTCTGAATCGCATTTTTGTGGGATTTACATGGAAACACCGACATAAGTTCTCACCGTAGAACACAAGAAAGTGATTTCAGCCTTATACTGAAAGCTATCAAAAAACGTCATGTACCCCAAAATGTTACCAACAAAAAACCCTAATTTATCCTGCACAAAACCAGTGGCCACTCAGGTCCATTGTCTGTCACTGGAAATACTTATAGGATTTTCCCATGTTACTGGTAGAAGAAAGACTCTGGAAAAGTGACGCCTCCCATCCCCTCAAATAAAATCCAGTGAAATCTGTGCTCCCAAATCCAAATGCCCCCTCCTTCTAACCCCCACTGTGCAGTTATCGGCCACGTTTGGCATTATTGTAGCGTGGAGAGCACACTCAAAGGGAACTTGTCACGAGAAAAAAACAGCATTAACCTGCAGATATGGGGTTATCTGCTGGTTGATAGCATTATTAACCTGCCCTGTGTCCGCAATTAGCCGAATGCTGCCTTGAGAAAATTAATGTTATTTCCCCCGGCAGCATTCCAGTTTCAGTCATGGAGCGGCGCTGGCGTGGGTTCAATCACCGCTCTGTGTATAGAGAGCGTGCAGTTGTAACCATGCTGCCGACACTGACTGACATGGGATCTGCATTGAGGCCGGCTGTCAGTGTCGGGGTACGGGTACAGCCACTGCTCTCTATACACTGAGCAGTGACTGAAACCAGAACGCTGCTGGGGAAAATAAAGTTAATTTTCTCCCGGCATCGTTTGGCTAAGTGCTGGCGCCGGGAAGGTTAATAACGCTATTAACCTGCAGATGAACCCACTAAACTAGCAAAATTTGTGCTCCGAAAGCCAGATAACGCTCCTTCCTTCTCAGCTTTGACGTGTGGCCTAACAATAGTTTTTGACAGCATATAGGGCATCACTGCTTTCAGGAGAAATTCCACAATAAATTGTGGGGTCCAGTCTTACCTATTAACTCTTGGGTAACAAATTTGCAGCAGATAAAAAAATATAAAATTTTTACCACTAAAATGTTATATTTCCACTTCGCAATGTTCTGTGAGGCACCCATGGGTGCTAAATACTCACTACACCCCTAGATGAATTCCTTAGGCAGTAAAGTTTCCAATATGGGATCACCTGGGGGGTTTGTGCTGTTCTGGCACCTCAGGGGCTTGGCTAATGGAGCCCACAATCTGTTCAAACAGAATCTTTGTTTTAAAATGCCAAGTAGCGCTCCTTCCCATCCGATCCATGCTATGTGCTCAAACTGTAGTGTACAACCACATATAGGGTACTGCCACGTTTGGTAAAAATTGCATAACAAATTGTTCTGTCCATTTTCTCCTATTACCCCTTGTGTGAATTAAAATTTTGATTCTATGATGAAGTTTGTTGGTTAAAAATGCTCACCACACCAGTAGATGAACTCCTCGGGTTTAGTCCTCTAAATGGGTTAACTTGTGGGTATTTCTGCTATAAGGACCTTAGGGACTGTACAAATGCAACTCTGTGTCGAAATTTGTGTTCCAAAAATTAAACAACGCTCTTTGCTATCCAAGTTTTGCCCTGTGCCCAAACATCAGTTTTTGACCACATATGGGGTATCACTGTGTTCAGGATAAATTGCATAACAAACTATAGGGTCCATTTTCTTCTATTAGCCCTTGTTTAAATTATAAATTTGGTGCTAACACAGTATTTAAGTGGAAAAAATTAAATTTTTTTGTTTTCACATCTAAATGTTACAAAGTTTTGTGAATCACCTGTAAGCTAAATATTCTCAGTACACCACTAGATGAATTATTTGAGGGATCTAGTTTCCAAAATGGGGTCACTTATGGGGGGATTTCTGCTGTTTTGGCATGTCACGGGCTCTGCAAATTCGACATGGCATTCAAAATCTATTCCTGATAAATGTATGCTCCAAAAGCCAAAAAGGTCTCTTTGCTTTTCTGCCAGGTGCCCAAACAGCAGTTTTTGACCACATATGGGGTAGTATCGCTTAAACAACATTTTATCTGAAAAAAAAAAGTTCCGTTTTCACATCCACATTTTAAAAAGTTCTGCCAAGCACCTATGGGTTCATCATTCTCAACACACCCCTTCCCTTCTGAGCCTTGCCAGGTGTCCAAACATAACTGTCCACTACATGTGGGGTATCGCCATGCACAGAAGAAAGTGGGAAACAGACTGCGCGGTCCACTTTTTCTTGTTACCTCTGGCAAAAGTGAAAAACTTTGGGGCTAAAGCAACAGTTTTGTGGGAAAAAAAATGAAAATTTTCAATATGATGACCTAATGTTAT
Source organism: Phyllobates terribilis (assembly GCF_046119375.1). NCBI lineage: Eukaryota > Metazoa > Chordata > Amphibia > Anura > Dendrobatidae > Phyllobates > Phyllobates terribilis. The sequence goes on along the minus strand of NW_027362764.1, from coordinate 474,238,568 downwards.
CAAATGATGTGTAGTACGAGGGGGATTCAAAATACCCCTGAATAAAATCCTTCATGGGTGCAGCTTTCAAAATGGGGGGGGAGGGGGTTTCTGCTGTTTAGGCATTTTAGGGGTCTTGCAAATGCGACAAGGCGCCCGCAATCTATTTCAGCCAAATTTGTGTTCCAAAATTCAAATGGGGCCCCTTCCCTTCCAAGCTCTGCCGTTTGTCCAAACAGAGGTTTCTGACCACATGTGGGGTATTAACACGCTCAGAAGAAACTGGGTAACAAATTGTGAGTCCATTTTTCCACTTTGATGGGAGGGCTTCTTTTATTCCTGTGTAGCATCTGAAGGGTTAAAAAAATTCTTGACAATTGTTTTGAAGTATTTGAGGGTTTCGGTTTTTAAAATATCACATTTGGGAAGTTTCCAATATATAGGCTCCTGCAGTTCCATTTAAATCTGAATAGGTCCCTAAAGAAAAAGGTTTTGTAAATTTCTTGAAAAAAATTAAAAATTGCTGCAAAACCTTTAACCTTTCTAAAATCTTAAAATAAAATGACATTTGAAAAATGATGTAGATGTAAAGTATAGATATGGGAAATGTTATTTATTAATTATTTTGTACAGCATGACTAACTGGTTTAAGGATATAACAAAAGTTTTGAAAATTGCTAATTTTTCAAAATTTGTCAAAATTCCGATATGTTTTACGTTTATTTGTGAAAATATCGACCTACATTGACCAGTAGAGACCCTGATTCCAGTGATATGTCACTTACTGGACTTCTTGATGTAGTTTCAATAAAATCAGCATTTTATTAGCAGTTACTGGAGAACTTGTTGCCATGTGCCATGTAGTCTTCCTGCTCTGCATAACCCCACCCCCACCCTGATTGGCAATTTTTTTCCAATGCAGTGTACACAGAAGCTGCCAATCAGAGGTGTGGGCAGGGTTATACAGAGCTCAGCATTCAGAGAACAGCTACATATACAGCAGAGAAAACTGATTTGACCAAAACTGAAGCAAGCAGCCCAGTAAGTGATACATCCCTGGAATCAGGGTATCTGAACCTACATCGTACTACTCTCAGATTACATAGCAAAAACCTGGTGACAGATTCACTTTAAATAAAGGATAAATCCACAGAAGAGCTCTGTTTCCTCTGTGTTTAGTAAGGGAGGTTTTCCTAGGTAATTTTAAACCTAATCTTTTACGATATTTTTAATTTACTTTCCAAATCTGCCCGTTTTATCCCATTGCATATTAGACTATAGAAACATTGATTCTACTCTTTGGGTTGTAGTGTAACTTATAAATTGTCACTTTATAGATCAGTGTCATTATTGGTCTGTCCAGACTCCTTACCGTAAATCTATACTAGCTTGTGCTGCCGAATGGACGGTCACTTCTGAAGCATCTGGAGACTGAAATGCATTTATGCAACTGTGTCTCCATCCATCTGCTGCTCATCAGATTTTCCTCCCTAGGGTAGCATGCTCACTTGTCACCTTCCCTTTACACCAGTGTGCTTGAGCCGCTGATGAGGTGTACGTATAATATGTGTCTTACATATTCATCATATACCAGCATTGCTGATTAGAGTATGAACTTTGTCTGCTCCATTCCCAATTAAGCAGCAGATGGTCATAAGAAGGACAGTGAGTGTCCTGCTGGCTCGCCATCACTTTATATGAGACTCCACTTTGTTATATGAGAACTGCTGAAAATACTGCCGTGGGATAGACAGTACACTATCATCATTGGGGTCTGGAGATTAGCAAATCTAGCTCCATGCCACTAATCGAAATAAACATGTGCACTGGATCAATATGAGAAGCAATTGTAGATAAAGCCATCCATAGTATTGTAAATGTATGAGAAATAATGTTGCTGCTCTGTCCTTAGGACTAGCCAGAATAAACTGCTCACTGATGTACTAAACAGGTGTTACACTGCTATACAGCGTGCATATATCCTTGTATTCCTAATGCACAAACGTGGTGTCCCGCTGCTGTGAAACTACAACTGACGGAGTTTCACAAAAAAAAAAGATTAGAAATCCTTAGTGCTTTTTTAAAAAAACTGCATTGCAATGATGGTATTATTTATTTTATTCACTTACCGTAATTTGCGAATTATAGGACGCACCCCAAATAGGAAAAAAAATGTTTTAATAAAATGGTGGTGCTTCTTATAGTCCACCTTTATGGTAGCTTACTGGGGGGCGGCTGCGGTGGAGCGGGGTCCCAGGAGGCAGGGGTGCCGCTGCAGAAAGCTGGCAGCAGCAGCAGGAGTGGGGCGATGCTGCGGGCCACGAAATGGGAGGAGGGGGTGTTCGACGGTGCGAGGCTGCGCGGGCGCTAGACTTTCAGAAAATGTCGGGAGTCCCTGCACTTCCCATCTTTTTCACTGCGGTGAACTCCGGGAAGATGGCTGCCGGAGGTGTCGCATACGCAGATTGAGATCTCCGCATTCGGGAGCGGAGATCTCATTCTGTGCATGCGCCACCTCTGGCGGCCATTTTTCCAAAGTCCACCACAGTGAAAAGGATGGGAAGTGCGGAGACTTGTGCGGAGACTTGCTCCAGTCGCTTCGAGGAGCACCTCCAGCGACTGGAGCAAGTACTGAGTCGCCTACAGAGTCATGGCCTAAAGGTGAAGCCCCAGAAGTGCCAACCGTTCCGCAAACAGATCGAATATCTCGGTCATACTGTGTCCGGTGAAGGAGTAAGGCCCACCCAGGAAAAGGTGGCCGCCGTACAGGAGTGGCCTACCCCGTAGACAGTGAAGGACGTTCGGGCCTTCCTGGGACTTGCCGGGTACTACCGAAGATTCGTGAAGAACATCACCCGCATAGCCAACCCATTGCTGGAGCTTCTTAAGGGAGTGCCGGCGGGCTCCAAGAATCAGGCGATTCGGTGGGGAAGCAGCCAGGAAGAGGCCTTCCGTGCCCTAAAAATGGCCCTGACCGAGGCCCCAATACTTGCCTATGCGGATTTCTCCCAACCCTTCATACTCCACACCGATGGGAGCCTACATGGTCTGGGAGTGTGTTATCCCAAGTACAGGAGGGGAAAGAGCGCGTGATTGCATAGTCCAGCCGCTCCCTTCACGACTCCGAGAGGAACCCAGATAATTATAGCTCTTTCTTTCAAATTAGAGTTGCTGGCTCTGGTTTGGGCTATGACCGAGAAGTTTGCGGATATTTGTCCGGGTCCGAAGTACTGGTGAGAACAGATAACCCACTGGCTCACCTGGAGAATGCGAAATTGGGGGCCCTGGAGCAGCGGTGGGTGGCCAGGTACCGGTATAAGATCGCCTACCGCTCTAAGGCAGAGAATACTCACGCCGACGCCCTCTCCAGAGTGACATATGAACAGCCTGATCATGACCGCGTTGAAGATTTGGAGGCGGATGAGACCCCTAGCTTCCGAAGTTTGGTGGGACCGCTGGCTGCGGCACAGGGACAGATCGGAGAGACGTCGGAAGAAAAAGTACTAGGACAGCCAAGAGATGACTATATCCAACTTCAACAGACTGACAGAGAAGTTGCTCAATTACATCAATGGGTGGCTTTGCGGCAAGTCCCCAGTCGAGAAGAGAGGAGTACCCTGTCCTCGGGAGCACTGAAAATGCTGGGACAATGGAAGAGACTGTGTTTGCGAGACGGGCTGCTGTACCGACGGGTGCAGCTACTGCGAGAGTTCGGGACCACCTGGCAAGTGGTGATCCCAGAAAAGTTGGTCGGGGTAGTGGCTAAGGAGGCTCATGAACGAGGGGCTCACTTCGGACCAGAGAAGACGTTTCAGTGGTTGCAGAGGCTGGTGTATCATCCCCGACTGCGAGCAACAATAGAAGACACTTGTCGAAGATGTCGGAGCTGTGAGCTGGTAAAGCCCCCGGAGCAGCAGGTCCCCATACAAACTATTGTGACTTCTGCCCCCTTGGAGGTGCTGATGATCGACTATTTGACTGTTGGACCGGCGCATCTCGGGTATGAACATTGCCTGGTAATGACAGACCACTTCACCAAGTTTGCGGTAGTGACACCGACCAGAGACCAGACCGCCGAGTCAGCTGCGCAGGCCATCTGCCGAGACTTCATTCGAGTGTATGGCTGCCCAAAGAGGATTCATTCCAATCAAGGTGCCTGCTTCCAAGGCCGGGTGATGGAAGAGCTTCACCGGTTGTACAAGATTGAGAAGTCACGGACTACTCCTTACCACCCTCAAGGAAATGGGGCCTGTGAACGCTTTAATCGGACACTGATCCAAATGCTCCGCACGTTGGAGGAAGATCGAAAGGTACAATGGCCTGAGTTTGTGGTCGAGCTGGTGTGGGTCTACAACAACCTAGTGAATAGTACGACGGGGTTCACTCCTTATACCTTGCTGTTCGGACGAAAGGGGCGAGAGATCACCGAGTTAGAGCTGGACCCCGAGGAGGACTACCGACGGACGGGGGTGTCTTCCTGGGTCCGAGAACATCGGCATCGACTGCAGACCCTCCGACGGTTGGTACAACAAAAGTTTCAGGAGCTCAAACATCATGAGACATTGCCTCTTCGAGGGACAGCTCTGAGGCCCGGGGAGCGGGTGTTAGTTCGGGACAGGCGGCCCCGGGGCAAATTGAGTAGGCGGTGGGAACGGACCCCGCACCGAGTGAAGCGCAGGATTGGCACTGAAGGACCTGTGTATGAAGTTCAACCCGAGGGGGCTGAAGGAGCCCCTGCCAGAGTGGTTCAACGTAGTATGCTGCGACCCTGTCTGTCTAAAGGTGACGAGGATGGAGAAGAATCACCTGCTTCTAGAGAGGGTCCTGTCACAGTTGCCCCAAGCCACGATGTGGACGAAGAAGAGTTGTTGATTCTACCTCCGAGCCCCAGCACTCGATTACCTGCAGTCCCCAGTGCAGGTGGCGAGGGAACAACATCGGTTGAAGCCACCGGGCAGGCGGAGATTGGAAATTCGAGTGACCCTGCACCCCCCCATCGGTCAAACTGAGTTACGCCGGTCAGAACGGACAACAGCAGGAGTGCCTCCTCACCGTTACGAACAAGATCAATTCATATGGTACCGTATCGTCCAGGAAGTCCAAGAATGTGAACGTTTGATGAAGGAACTCTCGCCCGTGGAATGGCGAGTTAAAGGAGAGCGGGAGTGTAAGGGGGAAGACCGGGGTGTAAGTACTTTCAGAGCAACGGATCCGGAACATGACAGAGGAGTCATGTGACAGGGAAGCTGGGGGTGTGTCGAGAGAGAGAGCTGGGAGGTCAGGTAACAGAGGGACTGGTGTGACAAGAGAGAGGGAGAGACCAGGACGTTTGCGCGGGAAAACTGAGCTGGGTCCAGCTCAGCAGAGCAGTGTGAGAGGGTCGAGGCTCCTGGCTACAGGACTTGGAGCAAGGGATCCGAGTGCAGTGGACCGGAGGAGTCAAGCTGACTGTAGGGAGAAGAGACGCAGGGTCCGTGGAGCTGAGCACGTGAGGTGCACTGTTATGGACTAGGGGCTCAGCGGGTAAAACCGGAGACCGCCCGCTACCGCCAGAAGACGGAGCATTGTTTGGGCGGGGAAGCCTGAAGACAGCGTCACCAGCACCAGATGGCAACTGCCTTGTAGAGGATACAAGTCAGCTAAGTGAAAAAGAAAAAACTGTCGTTTGTTACCGGTTTGACTCTGCTACATCTAGTTAAACTGTAAACTGTCAGTTACCTGCTATTTCCCCATATTTACCTGTTACTCCCTGCGTGGAGATTCATCTTGTTATCATAAACTTTCCTTGTTAACCCTGTATTGGCTGCTCTGTGCTTCTGTGTCACTGCATCTAAAGTACCTGTGTTACATTATAAGGGATGGGGCTATACATAACAAGAGGGGATGCTATGTAGTAAGGCAATGGGGCTATACATAACGAGGAGATGCTATGTAATAAGGGATGGGGCTATACATAACAAGAGGGAATGCTATGCAATAAGGGACGGGGCTATATATGACAAGAGGGGATGCTATGGAATAAGGGAAAAAGGTTTCCCTTACATACAGCTCTGAACATAACAAGGGAAAAGCCTATATACTAAGTGATGGTGCTTTACATAATAAGGGAGGTTTTTTTGCAAACAAAAGTATTACTCCAACCATCACTCTGCAAATAAAGCTGCATTTACACTGAAAGATAATCATTGAAGAAGCATTCTTATAATGTATTGTTTCAGTGTGAACATGCCGCCGATCACCCGATGAATGAGCAAAATGCTCGTTCATCAGGTGAAATGACTTGTTGTCCAGCACAAATGATGATCGTCCTCTGTAAACAGAACTCGCACTGCCAAGAACAATGATCATGTTTTACCAATCAGTGGTCGTTTAGTGCCACTGATCACCTTGTAAACCTTTGGTGCAAATACAGAATACATATTTGCAGCTAGTAACTTACCATTGAGGTCTTGTTTGATTACAGCCATTTTCTTTGTTTCTTCTCCATCTTGTCAAACCTTCTTGTCGATGTCCTAAAGGCGTGATGTGGACACACTACAGAGTTTGCTGCACTGTTCACCGAGCCGCTAAAAATGTCACATATACAGTATATGCCTCTCATATATATATATATATATATATATATATATATATATAATATGTGTGCCCTTAGCAACCAATCAGATTCCACCTTTCATTTTCCAAAGAGTCTATGAGGAATGAAAAGTGGAATCTGATTGGTTGCTAAGGGCAACTGAGCCAGTTTCACTTTACACCATGTTCGATAAATCTCCCCCTTCATAAGCTTATTACACTTTCTGTCCACCTACTTTTGGACCACCCTGTGTGTATGTGTGTATATATATATATATATATATATATATATATATATATATATATATATATATATATATATATATATATATATATATATATATATATATATATATATACACTGCTCAAAAAAATAAAGGGAACACTCAAATAGCACATCCTAGGTCTGAATGAATGAAATATTCTCATTGAATACTTTGTTCTGTACAAAGTTGAATGTGCTGACCACAAAATCACACAAAAATCATCAATGGAAATCAAATTTATTAACCAATGGAGGCCTGGATTTGGAGTCACCCCCAAAATTAAAGTGGAAAAACACACTACAGGCTGATCCAACTTTGATGCAATGTCCTTAAAACAAGTCAAAATGAGGCTCAGTATTGTGTGTGGCCTCCACGTGCCTGTATGACCTCCCTACAACGCCTGGCCATGCTCCTGATGAGGTTACGGATGGTCTCCTGTGGAATCTCCTCCCAGACCTGGACTAAAGCTTCCACCAACTCCTGGACAGTCTGTGGTGCAACGTGACGTTGATGGATGGAGCGAGACATAATGTCCCAGATGTGCTCAATCTAATTCAGGTCTGGGGAACGGGCGGGCCAGTCCATAGCTTCAATGCCTTCATCTTGCAGGAACTGCTGACACACTCCAACCACATGAGGTCAGGCATTGTCCTGCATTATGAGGAACCCAGGGCCAACCGCACAAGCAAATGGTCTCACAAGGGGTCTGAGGATCTCATCTCGGTACCTAATGGCAGTCAGGCTACCTCTGGCGACCACATGGAGGGCTGTGTGGCCCTCCAAAGAAATGCCACCCCACACCATTACTGACCCACTGCCAAACCGGTCATGCTGAAGGATGTTGCAGGCAGCAGATCGCTCTCCACGGCGTCTCCAGACTCTGTCACGTCTGTCACATGTGCGTAGTGTGAACCTGCTTTCATCTGTGAAGAGCACAGGGCGCCAGTGGCGACTTTGCCAATCCTGACGTTCTGTGGCAAATGCCAAGCGTCCTGCACGGTGTTGGGCTGTGAGCACAACCCCCATCTGAGGACGTCGGCCCTCATACCACCCTCATGGAGTCGGTTTCTAACCGTTTTTGCAGACACATGCACATTTTTGGCCTGCTGGAGGTCATTTTACAGGGCTCTGGCAGTCCTCCTGTTCCTCCTTGCACAAAGGCGGAGGTAGCGTTCCTGCTGCTGGGTTGTTGCCCTCCTACGGCCCCCTCCACGTCTCCCGGTGTACTGGCCTGTCTTTTGGTAGCGCCTCCAGCCTCTGGACACTAGGCTGACAGACACAGCAACCTTCTTGCCACAGCTCGCATTGATGTGCCACCCTGGATGAGCTGCACTACCTGAGCAACTTCTGTGGGTTGTAGAGTCCGTCTCATGCTACCACGAGTGTGAAAGCACAACCGACATTCAAAAGTGACCAAAACATCAGCCAGAAAGCATTGGTACTGAGATGTGGTCTCTGGTCCCCACCTGCAGAACCACTCCTTTATTGAGTGTGTCTTGATAATTTCCAATAATTTCCATCTATTGTCTATTCCATTTGCACAACAGCATGTGAAATTGATTGTCAATCAGTGTTGCTTCCTAAGTGGACAGTTTGATTTCACAGAAGTTTGATTTACTATAGTTATATTCTGTTGTTTAAGTGTTCCCTTTATTTTTTTGAGCAGTGTGTGTATATATCACTATTGAATGTTGGTTGTGCTTTCACACTCGTGAGACGGACTCCAGAACCCACAGAAGTAGCTCAGGTAGTGCAGCTTATCCAGGATGGCACATCAATGCAAGCTGTGGCAAGAAAGTTTGCGGTGTCTGTCAGCGTAGTGTCCAGAGGCTGGAGCCGCTACCAGGAGACAGGCCAGTACACCGGGAGACGTGGAGGGGGCCGTAGGAGGGCAACAACCCAGCAGCAGGACCGCTACCTCCGCCTTTGTGCAAGGAGGAACAGGAGGAGCGCTGCATAATGACCTCCAGCAGGCCACAAATGTGCATGTGTCCTCACAAACGGTTAGAAACTGACTCCATGAGGGTGGTATGAGGGCCCGACATCCTCAGATGGGGGTTGTGCTCACAGCCCAACACCGTGCAGGATGCTTTGCATTTGCCACAGAACACCAGGATTGGCAAAGTCGCCACTGGCGCCCTGTGCTTTTCACAGATGAATTCAGGTTCACCATGAGCACATGTGACAGAGTCTGGAGACGCCATGGAGAGCGATCTGCTGCCTGCAACATCCTTCAGCATGACCGGTTTGGCAGTGGGTCAGTAATGGTGTGGGGTGGCATTTCTTTGTAGGGCCGCACAGCCCTCCATGTGCTCACCAGAGGTAGCCTGACTGCCATTAGGTACCGAGATGAGATCCTCAGACCCCTTGTGAGACCATATGCTGGTGCAGTTGGCCCTGGGTTCCTCCTAATGCAGGACAATGCCAGACCTCATGTAGTTGGAGTGTGGCAGCAGTTCCTGCAAGATGAAGGCATTGAAGCTATGGACTGGCCCGCCCTTTCCCCAGACCTGAATCCGATTGAGCACATCTGGGACATCATGTCTCGCTCCATCCACCAACATCACGTTGCACCACAGACTTTGCAGTAGTTGGCGGATGCTTTATATATATATACAGTACAGACCAAAAGTTTGGACACACCTCATTTAAAGATTTTTCTTTATTTTCGTGACTATGAAAATTGTACATTCACACTGAAGGCATCAAAACTATGAATTAACACATGTGGAATTATATACTTAACAAAAAAGTGTGAAACAACTGAAAATATGTCTTATATTCTAGGTTCTTCAAAGTAGCCACCTTTTGCTTTGACGACTGCTTTGCACACTCTTGGCATTCTCTTGATGAGCTTCAAGAGATAGTCACCGGAAATGGTCTTCCAACAATCTTGAAGGAGTTCCCAGAGATGCTTAGCACTTGTTGGCCCTTTTGCCTTCACTCTGCGGTCCAGCTCACCCCTAACCATCTCGATTGGGTTCAGGTCTGGTGACTGTGGAGGCCAGGTCATGTGGCGTAGCACCCCATCACTCTCCTTCTTGGTCAAATAGCCCTTACACAGCCTGGAGGTGTGTTTGGGGCCATTGTCCTGTTGAAAAATAAATGATGGTCCAACTAAACGCAAACTGGATGGAATAGCATGCCGCTGCAAGATGCTGTGGTAGCCATGCTGGTTCAGTATGCCTTCAATTTTGAATAAATTCCCAACAGTGTCACCAGCAAAGCACCCCCACACCATCACACCTCCTCCTCCATGCTTCACGGTGGGAACCAGGCATGTAGAGTCCATCCGTTCACCTTTTCTGCGTCGCACAAAGACACGGTGGTTTGAACCAAAGATCTCAAATTTGGACTCATCAGACCAAAGCACAGATTTCCACTGGTCTAATGTCCATTCCTTGCGTTCTTTACCCCAAACAAGTCTCTTCTGCTTGTTGCCTGTCCTTAGCAGTGGTTTCCTAGCAGCTATTTTACCATGAAGGCCTGCTGCACAAAGTCTCCTCTTAACAGTTGTTGTAGAGATGTGTCTGCTGCTAGAGTGGCATTGACCTGGTCTCTAATATGAGCTGCTGTTAACCTGCGATTTCTGAGGCTGGTGACTCGGTTAAACTTATCCTCAGAAGCAGAGGTGACTCTTGGTCTTCCTTTCCTGGGGCGGTCCTCATGTGAGCCAGTTTCTTTGTAGCGCTTAATGGTTTTTGCAACTGCACTTGGGGACACTTTCAAAGTTTGCCCAATTTTTCGGACTGACTGACCTTCATTTCTTAAAGTAATGATGGCCACTCGTTTTTCTTTTCTTAGCTGCTTTTTTCTTGCCATAATACAAATTCTAACAGTCTATTAAGTAGGACTATCAGCTGTGTATCCACCTGACTTCTGCACAACACAACTGATGGTCCCCACCCCATTTATAAGGCAAGAAATCCCACTTATTAAACCTGACAGGGCACACCTGTGAAGTGAAAACCATTTCCGGTGACTACCACTTGAAGCTCATCAAGAGAATGCCAAGAGTGTGCAAAGCAGTCATCAAAGCAAAAGGTGGCTACTTTGAAGAAACTAGAATATAAGACATATTTTCAGTTGTTTCACACTTTTTTAAGTATATAATTCCACATGTGTTAATTCATAGTTTTGATGCCTTCAGTGTGAATGTACAATTTTCCTAGTCATGAAAATACAGAAAAATATTTAGATGAGGTGTGTCCAAACTTTTGGTCTGTACTGTGTATATATATATATATATATACACACACTGCTCAAAAAAATAAAGGGATATATATATATATATATATATATATATATATATATATATATATATATATATATATATATAGTGTATAGTGGGACGAGTTGTACTTTTGAACGACACCAATGGTTTTACCATACTGTGTACTGGAAAACGGGAAAAAAATTCCAAGTGCGGTGATATTGCAAAAAAAGTGCAATTCCACAGTTGTTTTGTGATTTTTTTTTTACAAAGTTCACTGAATGCTAAAACTGACCTGCCATTATGATTCTCCAGGTCATTACAAGTTTGTACATACCAAACATGAATAGGTTCTTTTTTATTTAAGTGGTGAAAAAAAAATCCAAAGTTTGCTAAAAAAAAAAATGACGCCATTTTCCAAGACCTGTAGTGTCTCTATTTTTCGTGATCTGGGGCTAGGTGAGAGCTTATTTTTTGCGTGCCGAACTGACATTTTTATTCATACCAATTTGGGGTAGATCTGATGTTTTATTGCCCGTTATTGCATTTTATTGCAATGTTGTGGCGACCAAAAAAACATAATTCTGGCGTTTAGAATTTTTTTCTCATTACGCCGTTTACCAATCGGATTAATTCTTTTTTTATATTGATAGATCGGGCGATTCTGAATGCGGCGATACCAAATATGTGTATGTGGGTTCTTTATTTTATTGTTTTATTTTGAATGGGGCAAAGGGGGGTTGATTTAAACTTTTATATATTTTTTATTTTTTTAATATTTTTAAAAACATTTTTTTTTACTTTCTGCATGCTTCAATAGTCTCCATGGGAGTCTAGAAGCAGCACTTGCCTGATCGGCGCTGCTACATACAGGCGATGAGCAGATCACCTGTATGTAGCAGATTTGCTCACTTGCTATGAGCGCCGACCACTGGGTGGCGCTCATAGCAATCTGGACATGGCAACCACGGGGGTCTCCTGCAGACTCCGGGTTGCCATGCCAACCCAACGGTGACCCGCGATCATGTGATGTGCTCTCACCCATCCCAATTCATTATAACATACTGTTCTCTCACCCATCTCAATTCATTATAACATACTGTTCTCTCACCCATCCGCCACCCCAATTCATTATAACATACTGTGCTCTCACCCATCCCCCATCCAATTAATTATAATATACTGTTCTCTCACCCATCCCAATTCATTATAACATACTGTTCTCTCACCCATCCCAATTCATTATAACATACTGTTTTCTCACCCATCCGCCACCCCAATTCATTATAACATACTGTGCACTCACCCATCCCCCATCCAATTCATTATAACATACTGTTCTCTCACCCATCCCAATTCATTATAACATATTGTTCTCTCACCCATCCCAATTCATTATAACGTACTGTTATCTCACCCATCCCCCATCCAATTCATTATGAATACTGTTCTCTTACCCATCCCTGCACGCCAATTCAGTATACCATACTGTTTTATCACCAATCGCCACGTCCCAATTCAATATAACGTACTGTTCTCTCACCCGTCCTCCACCCCAATTCATTATAACATACTGTGCTCTCACCAATCCCCCATGGAATTCATTGTAACATACTGTGCTCTCACCCATCCCCCATGCAATTCATTATAACATACTGTGCTCTTACCCATCCACTTTATTATTACATACTGTGCTCTCACCCATCCCCCATCCAATTCATTATAACATACTGTGCTCTCACCCATCCCAATTCATTGTAGCATACTGTTCTCACCCATCCCCATCCAATTCATTATGAATACTGTTCTCTTACCCATCCCTGCACCCCAATTCAGTATAATGTACTGTTCTCTCACCCATCCCCGCGCCCCAATTCAGTATAACATACTGTGCTCTCACCCATCCCCATCCAATTCATTATGACATACTGTGCTGTCAGCCATCTTCCCACTCCAATTCAATCACTTTAAAGAAAAAAGAATAACTCGCCTCTCCTAGCAATCCCCTGCAGCTCTGCTTCTTTCCTCTTCTTGTAGGCGCGTACATGGTAAGTCATAGAGAAGGCGACGGCTGCAGCTATGCTCTGTCTCTCTATTGCGAGCAGCAAAGCAAGAGGAGCGCTCCCTGCTGGCGCAAAAAATATTATAATTAGGGCAATCTGGCCATGGGCCCCCTGGAACCTTTTGCCTCGGGCAGGAGCCCAGATTGTCCTCATTATTATCCGCTTATGGGGTAGGTTCACACGATCATATAAATCATTGTTCAGTTTCATCTAGAAAACTCAGACGATTTTTTTTCTCACTTGTCATCTGTATGCAATCCATTTTTTTTACGGTAGCTATTAATCACTTACAGGACCATTTACAGTTTACTATGTTACAGAATTACAATGTATCTGTAAAAAACAGAGGCTATACTGTGGCTCTGCTTGGCATTCGATTTTTTTTTTTTACACACCCATAGACTTGAATGGATGAGCCTCATCCATTTTACGGAAGAAACTAGTGCATGGCGCAATTTTTTTTCATACAGATTCAATCACTGAAAAACAACACTCATCTGCACAGCCTCATTGAACAACATTGGTCCGAGTGCTTCCATTTTTTCCACGGACAGCACTCGGACCAAAAATACTCTTACTTAGTGGCTTACTTCTTTCATGTTCTAATTGACAGTAAGAAGATGCTTTTAAGGTCATTACTGGGGCTCATACATATGGTATGCTTTTCTTGGGAATGCTTATGTATATTGGTGATTGTTTAAAAGGTCTGAACCAAGATTTAAAGTTATCCTCTATCCAGAGGATGGGGAAAAGCTTCTTGTACGATAGGACCATGACCCATCCCAAGAAGGGGGCTTTTCAATCTGAATGGAGCAATATACTATACTATAGCTCTTACTATATAGAACTTGTTTGTTTTGTAGACTGGGATAGCTCTTTAAGTTTGCAGATTTTTTTTTTTAAGAGAAGGGGGTGAATTCTGGTAAATTCCCTGCAGTTCAGTACACCTTATTAAAGCGGTTGTCAAGTACTTTTATATTGATGGCGCATCCTCAGGATAGGTCATCAATATCAGATGTGGGTAGGCGTGGGTGCAACACCGTGCCAATCAGCTGTTCCCAGTGCCAGCAGCAGCCGAATGTGATCATTTGTGGAGTGGAACAGCACAGCTCCGACAACTGTATATTGGCCGCAGTGGGGTACTGCACATCCAATCCTGTTCATTGAAATAGGGACAGATGCTCAATACCCAGCCGTGACCAATACACAGTTGACGGAGCTGTGCTGTGCAGCTCTGCGACTGATCACATCCAGCATCGGGAACTGCAGGAGTGCAGAGTGTCGCACCCTCACCGATCTGACATTGATGACCTATCCTAAGGATAGGCCATCAATATAAAAGTACTGGACAACGCCTTTAGAGCTATGTTCACACACGCCTTTGTCTGAAAAATTCAATGCGGTTTTACAAAAGAATCCGTGGCAGAAATCTGAGGCTGACCCTTGAATTTCTGCTTTAGATTTGCAGTTTGACATGACTTGGATCCACATCCAAACTAACCACATTCACAGTATTCAAAAGACAAGGATTATCCAGCGTGGATAAAATCTCCATAAAAATAGAAAATTTATTAATGAAAAATATTAAAAACTTTTTGACACATAAGATGACATCAAATCAGTACAGAGTACTTAGGCAGACGCGTTTCGGAATGAAACTTCCTTATTTATTGCTATCCAAAACCATGTGCTTATGTCATATTCTGATTATGCACGTGGTTGGATATAGCCAATCCAATCTGTGAAAAAATATATATGTACAATACTACATTATTCATAGTGGTATAATAGATCATACTTAATGTTCATACCAAGTATGATCTAATATACCACTATGAATAATATAGTATTGTACATATATATTTTTTCATTGCCTTTCTTGTCTTGTGTTTTTATAATTGATTATGTAGATTTTAAATGTTTGTATATTTCCTTACCAGATGGGATTGGCCATATCCAACCACATGCATAGTCAGGATATGACATAAGCACATGGTTATGGATAGCAATGAATAAGGAAGTTTCATTCCGAAACGCGTCTGTACTCTGTACTGATTTGATGTCATCTTATGCCTCAAAAAGTTTTTAATATTTTTAATTAATAAATTTTCTATTTTTATGGAGATTTTTTCCACGCTGGATAATCTTTGTCTTTTGAATACTTTTCCTGTCGTACTGCCAGTTTCCGTGCGAGGAAGCCTATCTTCTAAATGAATGGGGGAGCTGATCATTGTTTTTTGTTTTTTTTTCCTTCGATATTCACAATATCTCCAATGTCTCGTCTAGGCTCCAGTACAGCTTCTGCTTTGCTTACTGGGAGTAATAGGACTTAATAGCAAAATCAGCTTTGGCAGCATTCCTGCATCTGCACTTGTCAAAAAGCCAGTGACGCGCCCCCTGGGCCATGTTGTGCAGCGTTGCGCATGCGGGGAATACCCGGAGCCGGATCTGATAGGGGTAGTAGTCCTCGTGGCGGTGACCCGGTCCGTGCCCAGGGTGTCAAACCAAGTGGCAGAACTTAGAATAAGATGTTATAGAGTTCGACTACGCCACCCGTTGAATGCGGTTATGAAACCGCCGCTGCAGGTCAGACCGCTGAGGCCGGTGGTACGGTTGTGCAGCGTGGATAGTATAACCCCCAACGGGAGGGGTATGGCCTCAGGGCAGCGGACGTGGATGATGGGGATAGCAGAATTGCACGCGGGCACCAGGAACCACTCAGAGACGGTGCGGTGTAATTCAGGGTCTTTACTGGTGGCAAAGGTAGACCCTCCCGGGAGTACTGGCTAGCGATCGGGGCCTGGTCAGTCTGTGAGCAGATAGGATCTCCCCTGGCCAGGCGGAGTTGTAGGCCTCCCCAACTATTGTACTCTTCCTGGCTACCTTGCTAGAAGCGGGTAGAAGTAGCCCACGTCCCTGAGTGTACCGTGTGGTGCTCACCCGTATGGCCAGTGACTCGGGGCCTTCTGGTAGCCTCCGCTCCACGCCGGCGGTGCTGGTCCCTTGCGTGTGACCGTGCCTTCGGGTTTCTTGGCCAGAGGACCTGAAATCCCCTGCCGGTCGGTTTCTGCTGCTGGGTATGGATCAGTCCCCACAGCCTCGGACTCCGTGTCCGGTGAGATCTCTTCAGTCAGGACGAGCTCTACAGCTTCCAGTCTCTGACCCCTTTTATCACTGCTCCCACAGAGCTCCTGATCTTGCTCTCCCTGTATCTGCTCCACTCCAGACCAGACTGTGTCTCTGTCTGGGACTCCTCTTCTTCTCCCTAACCCTGCCTCAGCCCCCAGTTTTTATAGGGGAAGTTCTTCCCCTCCCAGGACTGGGCAGGAGGTGTGGCATGCTTAGGGCACCTGACCAGGAGACCTCCCACCTGCTCTCAGACGTAATATTGCTATTACTGTGGTAACCAGACCCCTGGGGTTCCACATTCCCCCCTAGTAAAATTTAGTACTCCGGGACTAAACATATTTTTGAAAACATAACAGGGTATAAACAGGAACAATACAATAAGGAAAAACACGTTAGGGTGGTCACGGCATGTCCGCAACCGGGTGCAGTTTTTGAAGCAATAAGGGTGTCCATTTCACCAAAGAACAGGGAGCCGTAACCAGGTGGGGGTCTGTCCTACCCCGAGTCTTTAGCAGTCTTAGTCCATTCCTGGGTTACGCTCCAAACATATATACAAAGAATTCCGGTTAATCCACAAAAGACACCTATAAAATAACTGGAAAAACATAATTATTTACAAGCAACAGTAAACAGGTAAATACCAATAAAACAGTCTGAAAACTTTAGATCCTCCAACGTACTGGCAACTGGCCTCTAGTGGCCCTAGTAAACCTACGGAGCTTACTGACCGGTCCTAAGCTACAGGGTGTAGGAGCTGTCAAAGGTAAGCTGGGCAGCTGTCTACGGGTTCTTTGGCTCACTAGGGGCACGGCAGGCTCACTATAAGCAGAGGGTCGATTCTCCTGGTCTGCTTGTGTGGGGTCTTCTGCCTCCTGGACGGCTGCTCTTCCAGCTCTACCTGTTTTTCCGTAGGCACTTGGGATGCTGGCTGGAGGAAGGTGAGGACGGGTACCACAACAGCGCCATTTACTTGTGTCCAAGACCGAGGGAAGTCTCCGAGTACAGTACTGACCATTTCTTCCCTTTCCTCTGCGGGTCAAGGGTTTTCTTGATCTTCTTCAGGGTTTCGTAGCTGCTCGGGACACTTCTTCAGGTGATCTCGGGAGACAATGGCTGTGGTTTCTCCTCCATCCTTACTGATTGTGCAGATTTTTGGGTTTTGATGGCAGTACGGTGTACGGGTCCTTCTCCCATTGGTCGTCCAACTTGTGGAGCCGTCTCTTCCTTTTCAAGACCTGCTCTCCAGGTACCAGGGGAACAGCGGGAGCATACTGGTTGTAAGTCTTCTCCTGTCTTTCTCTTGCTTGACAGAGACTTCGCTCAACGCTCTCCTGTACTTTCCGGTACTGCTGCTGCCTCTCTGTGTCCCAGTCTGCTTCTGGTGAAGTGTCCTCGGGTGTCAGGACTCCCATATCCAGATCAACAGGCAGCTTACCAGGTCTTGCTCTCATTAGGTAAGCCGGGGTACAGTTGGTGGAACCTACAGGGATGTGGTTGTATAGGTCCACCAGATCAGGCAGTTTCTCAGGCCACAGACTGCGTTCTTCCAGGGGCAATGTTTTCAGAAGGTATATTACCACCTGGTTCATCTTCTCGCAGAGCCCATTGGTTTGCGGATGATAGGGTGTTGTTCTTATCTTCCGGCAGCCATACAGAGTGCAGAACTCCTGGAAGACTTCCGCTTCAAAGGCAGGCCCCTGGTCCGTCAGCACCTGCTCTGGGTATCCGTGTGGACGGCAGAAGTGCTGCTGGAAGGCTCTAGCTGCTGTTTGAGCCGTTAAGTCCTTGACGGGGACTACAACCAAGAACCGGGAGTAGTGATCCACGATGGTTAACGCATAGACGTAGCCACTTCTGCTGGGGGTCAGTTTTACATGATCCAAGGCTACCAGTTCCAACGGCTGCCTGGTGACGATGGACTGCAGGGGAGTCTTCTGACTGGCACGGTCCTTCCTTCTTAGGTTGCATGGGCCACAGTCTCTGCACCACCTCTCGATGGTTCCTCTCATGCCTACCCAGTGGAACCGCCCGCGCAGCAGGAACTCCAGCTTCTTCCATCCGAAGTGCCCAGCCCCGTCATGGTATGCCTCCAGTACCATAGCCGCGTCTCTTCTTGGCACCACTACTTGCCAGATCAGTTCATGCGTCCGGGAGTTAACCATTCTTCGTCACAACTTCCCCTTGTAAAGGAACAGTCGACTCTTCTCAGCCCACAGTTGCTTGGTTTCCTCCGGAGCGTCTGGGTCAAGGCGAGCATCTGGCTGAGTCAGCATCTCCTTCACCAGTCGGACGGCGGGGTCACTGTCTTGCGTTTCCGCCCAGTTGTAATGAGGTAAGGGGTTGAACGTAGCGGATTGCTTACCCCTTACACGGTGGGAATACTGGGTAGTCCCATGACGGTGGAACGCGGGGAGTTCAACTTCTTCCAGTTCCTCTGGATCTTCCCCTACGTCCGGTAGGTTCGGCATTCTGGACAAGGCATCCGCGTTGGTATTGGAGCGTCCTGCCCGGTATTTGATCGTGAATTCATAGTTGGACAGGCGGGCCATCCATCTCTGCTCCAGGGCACCGAGTCTTGCAGTGTCCAGATGTGTCAACGGGTTGTTATCCGTGTACACGGTGAACCGGGAAGAGGCGAGGTAGTGCTTAAAGCGTTCGGTGACTGCCCACACCATTGCCAGGAACTCTAGCTTGAATGAGCTGTAATTCTCAGGGTTTCTTTCGGTGGGTCGCAGTTTTCGGCTGGCGTAAGCAATTACCCGTTCTCTTCCCTGCTGGATCTGGGACAGTACGGCTCCTAGCCCGATGTTACTTGCGTCGGTGTAGAGGATAAAGGGCTGATTGTAATCAGGGTACGCCAGGATTTCATCCCCCGTGAGGGCCATCTTCAGCTGGCGGAAGGACTCTTCTTCCAGCTTCTCCCATCTGAAGGGCGGCTTCTGGTTCTTGGCCTTCCTGGACTGGCCTATCAGGAGGTCCTGCATAGGAGCTGCCTTTTTGGTGAAACCGGGAATGAATCTTCGGTAGTAGCCTACCAACCCGAGGAACTGCCGCACTTCCTTTACGCTGGAGGGTCTTGGCCATTCCTTAATCGCGGTGATCTTATCAGGGTCGGGAGCCACTCCGTCAGCACTCACCACATGTCCCAGGTACTGCACTTTTGGTTTTAGCAGGTGACACTTCGACGGTTTCACCTTCAGACCGTAGTTTGCCAGGGCTTCAAACACTTCCGCCAGGTGTTTCAGGTGGTCCTCGTAGGTTTTGGAATAAACTATAACATCATCCAGGTACAGCAGGACCGTCTCAAAGTTCCGGTGTCCCAGACAGCATTCCATCAATCGTTGAAAAGTTCCTGGTGCGTTGCAGAGTCCGAATGGCATGCAGGTAAACTCGCTAAGTCCCATCGGGGTGGTGAATGCGGTCTTCTCCCGGTCCGCCTCTGCTACAGGAACCTGCCAGTACCCGCTAGTGAGATCCAAAGTGGAGAAGAAGTTAGCAGATTTTAAAGCAGCCAAAGACTCCTCTATCCTTGGTAAGGGGTACGCATCTTTGTGTGTGATACGGTTGATTTTCCGGTAATCTACACACATTCTCATGGTGTTGTCTTTCTTTTTAACCAAGACTAGTGGAGCTGCCCAGGGGCTACAGCTATCCCTGATTACCCCAGCCTCCTTCATGTGTCTAAGCATCTCCTTGGCGTGTTGGTAGTGTGCAGGGGGTACGGGTCGGTATCTCTCCTTTATGGGAGGATGGTCTCCCGTGGGGATGTGGTGTTCTACCCCCTTTACTCGCCCGAAGTCTAACGGGTGTTTACTAAACACTCTCTCGTACTCTTGAACCACCCGATAGACTCCCTGTTTCTGGTGTGAGGGAGTGGAGTCAGTACCCAAATGTAGTTGCTGACACCAGTCCTCCATTTGTTGCTTAGAGCCGTTACCTTCCTCTGGTTGAGATGGAGGCAAGGGTTCCACGGCCTGTACAGAATTCTGGTTTATGGTGAACAATTTGGCTAGCGTGGCATACCGGGGCAGGTGTACTTCTCTCTCCCCGATATTTATGATGCGAACGGGCACCCTCCCATGGCGTACATCGACCACCCCCCGTGCTGTCAAAATGGTGGGCCTACTGTCTGAGTAGACTGGTTCCACCATTGCCTGGTAGTCTCTACCTCTTAGATCAATAGCTGCCCGGCACCAAATCATCATCTCACTTTTTGGGGGCATGGCAATAGGGAACGGGTCACACATTCTCACGCTACCTATCTCACCACCAGATAGTTCCACCTGTTGCCGCTTCATCAGTGCCCGGATCTCTTTTTGGAGCACACGCTGCTGGCCGGAACTGGCGTTCTTGGCAATCTGCTGTAAAATGAGAATCACCTCTGCAAGACAATTTTCAATCACATTAGTTCCCAAGGTTATTCTAGGGTGACTCTCATGACGGTCTATGTCCACTATTATCAGTCCTTGTGCCGCCAGTTCGACTTTACCGATCTTAATGGTCACCTCTTTGAATCCCACCTGCGGCACGGGCTGACCATTGCTGGCGATGATACTCAGGTCGTCATCTGGGTAGCGGGTTATATCCGAGTCATTCCAGTACTGCTTGAAGAGCACGTACGGGATGGTGGTGACCTGTGACCCGGTGTCCAGTAGGGCACTCATAGGAATGCCATCCAGTACCACAGGCAAGACTGGACGTCCTCCCACATATTTGTCACGCCAGTTCGATGGGCCTGGTGATCTTATTCCTAGGGGTTGGCCCTCTACCCCAGGTTGTGCCAGTTTAAAGGACAGTACCTTGCCATATGTCCGGGTTAATTGCAGCGGCGGCAGATGGGTTGTCCGTCCTCGTTGTATCGGTCGCTGGGTCTTCCTCTGGCCGGTGGGGTCCTCCTTGGTCGTCGCCACGGGATATCCTCCGGTCCGGATGCCAGCTGAATCTTCCCTGGAGTAGAAACCTGTAAAGACTGCACAGTTCGGGTTAGCGCAGCAACGCTTTTAGTTAGCTCTTGGACCTGATGGTGCAGGTCTGTATCTGGGTCATTGTTTAAAGCCTGCGCATCAGCTCCCACAGGCCCTGCCGACAAGGGCGCCGTCTCCTGGTGGTAAGTGGTAGTAGGGCGTCTGTGGGTCACAGCGCCACCTGGTGCCGGTTCTCGGAGCACCCGGATGGCTCTGTCCTTGAACTGTGCAAAGTCCAGATGAGGGTCCTGTAAGGCCATTGCCCGCAACTGGGTTCGTTGGGCATTGCAATGTAGACCCTCTATAAATTGTTCAGTCAACAACTTGTCTTCGTTTCCCACGCCGTCAGGGTCGGCCTGCTTAATGGCTCTCAGGGCCTCTTGTAGGTTTAGTGCATAGTCCCTTATATTCTCATGTGCTCGCTGCTTGCACCCGTAGAATCTAAGCTTGATCTCGGCTGAGGTACGGGTATCAAAGGTGTCCTTCAGCCGGGCTAGTATCTCTGCGACAGTCCTCCTCCTCCCGAGTGGCCAGGACTTTACCTCCCTTTGGGCTGCCCCTGTTAATTGAGCCACCAGGATGCTCACTTTTTGCTCCTCTGTGAGGGGGTACACCTGGAAGAGGCTATCCAGCCTTTCTCTGAAGTCATTTAGGGTATGTGACTCCCCTGAGTACTGGGGTAGCCAGGCTGCCCCCGGGATATAGGGCATAGTGAAAGGCATGACCGCAGCAGCGGTGGCGCTGGCGGTGGCTGTGGCAGTGAAGCTCTCCTCTGTATCCGACATCCTCCTCCCCCTTAGTGGACCGTGGCCTACCTTGCGATGATCCTCTTCCATAGGCCGCGGCTCCGCAGTGGATCGTCAGGGTCGAGGACCTTCCGTCGCGCTCCTGTGACGTCGGCGTCTGCTGGGCTCCTTCCAGGACCTTACGCAACGTCCGGACGTGAGGCGGAGCTTCAGTTCTCGCGCGCTTTCGGAGTCCACGCCCCTCTTCTTCCCGCGCGGCGTCCTCAAGATGGCGTCCAATGGCGGGAAAACTCCACGGATGGCGGGAAGAAGGCAGAAGATGGCGTCGGATGGCGGGAAAACTCCACGGATGGCGGGAAGAAGGCAGAAGATGGCGTCGGATGGCGGGAATCTTCACCACAGGTAAGTTTAACAGTCTTTTTCAGGCACGCAGTACCCGGTGGTTGCGGGCACGAAATCCTGCCGACTATGCCAAAGTTGACGTGCCCCCTGGGCCATGTTGTGCAGCGTTGCGCATGCGGGGAATACCCGGAGCCGGATCTGATAGGGGTAGTAGTCCTCGTGGCGGTGACCCGGTCCGTGCCCAGGGTGTTAAACCAAGTGGCAGAACTTAGAATAAGATGTTATAGAGTTCGACTACGCCACCCGTTGAATGCGGTTATGAAACCGCCGCTGCAGGGCAGACCGCTGAGGCCGGTGGTACGGTTGTGCAGCGTGGATAGTATAACCCCCAACGGGAGGGGTATGGCCTCAGGGCAGCGGACGTGGATGATGGGGATAGCAGAATTGCACGCGGGCACCAGGAACCACTCAGAGACGGTGCGGTGTAATTCAGCGTCTTTACTGGTGGCAAAGGTAGACCCTCCCGGGAGTACTGGCTAGCGATCGGGGCCTGGTCAGTCTGTGAGCAGATAGGATCTCCCCTGGCCAGGCGGAGTTGTAGGCCTCCCCAACTATTGTACTCTTCCTGGCTACCTTGCTAGAAGCGGGTAGAAGTAGCCCACGTCCCTGAGTGTACCGTGTGGTGCTCACCCGTATGGCCGGTGACTCGGGGCCTTCTGGTAGCCTCCGCTCCACGCCGGCGGTGCTGGTCCCTTGCGTGTGACCGTGCCTTCGGGTTTCTTGGCCAGAGGACCTGAAATCCCCTGCCGGTCGGTTTCTGCTGCTGGGTATGGATCAGTCCCCACAGCCTCGGACTCCGTGTCCGGTGAGATCTCTTCAGTCAGGACGAGCTCTACAGCTTCCAGTCTCTGACCCCTTTTATCACTGCTCCCACAGAGCTCCTGATCTTGCTCTCCCTGTATCTGCTCCACTCCAGACCAGACTGTGTCTCTGTCTGGGACTCCTCTTCTTCTCCCTAACCCTACCTCAGCCCCCAGTTTTTATAGGGGAAGTTCTTCCCCTCCCAGGACTGGGCAGGAGGTGTGGCATGCTTAGGGCACCTGACCAGGAGACCTCCCACCTGCTCTCAGACGTAATATTGCTATTACTGTGGTAACCAGACCCCTGGGGTTCCACACCAGTCAGAGCAATATTTGCCAGCGCTTTAAAGTTCTTTACTCAGCAACAAAATGTGGAAAAAGACTAGGTGCTACATGGACAAGTGATTGCTGGTGAGAGCGGAACCTCAAGGCAGTAACAGTAATTGGTTTTCATTGTGTTAAGTAGATACTTGGAACATTCTCCAGTCTTCATTACCATACTGACACAAGGCATATTATACAATATTTATTACACTTATTGCTTTTTCTAAGAAGTATATACTGTACATATGTTTTATTGATGACACTACACACTGTAGAAGGAAACACTAATTTTGAATTTCTCTCTACACTTGAATGAGAGAAGAAAGAGCGTGAAAGGGAAAGAGTAAACAAGAGAAAAAGAGAGAGTATGAGGAAAAGAGAGAGAAAAACAATGAGAAAGAGTATTGTCTACACCAGGGGTCCTCAAACTACGGCCCGCGGGCCACATGCGGCCTGCGGAGGACTTTTATCCGGCCCAAAGGGCTATGGGCGGAGGAGAGGAGAGCGGTGCCATTGCCCGCCCTTCCCCCCGCTTGCTCAGGGCCCCGGCAGGCGGATACTTACCTCTCCCCGTGCCTCTGCAGATCCGCTGTCTTCCTGCTCTGCGCTTCCTGTGATGTCTCGGGTCAGAGGGCGCGGTGACATCTTTACACCGCGCCCTCCCGAGTGCCGTCACAGGCAGCGCAGAGCGGAACAACGTCGCCGCGACGCTGGAGTCCAGACCAGACTAGAGCAGCGGCAGCAAGTGAGAAGTGAGGTGAGTATTGGATTTTTTTTTTTTATGTATGGATGCATAGGTCATTATATGGGGGGGTGACATCCTGCATGGGGCATGATATGGGGGGGTGACATGCTGCATGGGGCATTATATGGGGGGGTGACATGCTGCATGGGGCATTATATGGGGGGTGACATGCTGCATGAGGCATATGGGGGGGTGACATGCTGCATGGGGCATTATATGGGGGGGTGACATGCTGCATGGGGCATTATATGGGGGGGTGACATGCTGCATGGGGCATTATATGGGGGGTGACATGCTGCATGAGGCATATGGGGGGGTGACATGCTGCATGGGGCATTATATGGGGGGGTGACATGCTGCATGGGGCATTATATGGGGGGGTGACATGCTGCATGGGGCAGCATATGGGGGGGGAAGGGACATCCTGCATGGGGCATTATAAAGACAGGGGAGTGATATCTTGCATGGGGCATTATATGGTGTGAGAAAGGGAAATCCTGCATGGGGCATTATATGGGGGGTGGCATCCAGCATGGGGCATTATAAGGGGGGGGGGACAGCCTGCATATGGCATTATAAGGGGGAAACAGCCTGCCTATTGGGAACATTTACCTGCCCATTGAGGACCTATGCTGCCTATTGGGGACCTATGCTGCCTATTGGGGATATTTACCTGCCTATTGGGTACATTTACCTGCCTATTGGGGACCTATGTTGCCTATTGGGTACAGTTACCTACCTATTGAAATACTGGTTGATTTAACTTTACTTGTTCTTCATTTTAAATATTGTATTTGTTCCTGTATTGTTTTTTTTTTACTTCAAAATAAGATATGTGCAGTGTGCATAGGAATTTGTTCATAGTTTTTTTAAAAAACTATATTCCGGCTCTCCAATGGTCTGAGGGACCGTGAACTGGCCCCCTGTTTAAAAAGTTTGAGGACCCCTGGTCTACACAGTAGTGTACGCGGAGCAGTGACCATAACCTAACCAAATAAAAGTGCTCATACAGATGAGAAACCAACTTATCGCCAATTAATTAGAAGGTCTTTGAATGCAGCTCTCTCTTTGGATACGTCTACATATGGGGAAAAAAAAATAATTTGGGGATTTTGTCGGCGATCGGCAAAATCCGTGTGTATGGACTACCAGAGAAAGAGAGATAAAGAAGGAGGAAAAAAAAGAGATAGATACGTACAAAAATGAAGGCAGCATTATTTACATGATAATTTTATTTGTGTAGTAGGTGAGTCTTTTTATAAATATAATCACTGACACATGAGGATTTGTTGATCAATTAAGCTGCTTGCTCATGTACTATGATCTGTAAATGATGAATTTTGTCCTAAATGAATTTATGTATATATGAATATAAACATGCATTATATGCACTACTCTGTATTTAATTAATCTATTGTATTCTTTATGAATTATGGATATTGTATGTAATTGATGTATTGATTTGATGCACCATAGGGCCTCTTTCACACGTCAGTGTCTCCAGTACATGTTGTGACAGTTTTCACAGGTACCAAAGACACTGACACACGTAGACCCATTCAAATGAATGGGTCTGCGCACCTGTCTGTGTGTTTCCACGGACCATGTGTCTGTGAGCAAAACACGCTGACATGTCTGTTTTTTTCACGCTGCACAGGCTGCAAAACATCTTACACTGATGACACATGGATGACACGTACTGCCACCTGGGAATCAGCGGTACAGTTCGTACTGTTCCCAAGTGCCAGGTACTGAAGGAATCATTGTCCCCAGCTTATGCTGAGATCAGCGGCAGCAGGGGACAATGCTGAGAATAGTATTCTGCCCCCGCTGTGTCCAGCAAGTGTAAAAATAAGAATATAATAAACACTTATACTCACCTGTCCAATATGCTGTCCCACGCTGTAATCCATCTGCTGTCCCACACTGTAATTGCTGCAGCGAGCGGACCCCTGACCTGCACTGAGCGGTGTCCTGTCCGTCAGTGAGCTCAGTGCAGGTCAGGGGTCCGCTCACTGCAGTGAGTCATTCTCCTCTGCTCCTCAACGTGTACGGTCACTTAAAGCCACCACAGACGCTGATGCAGAATTGTCGGTCAGATGGATTACAGCGTGGGACAGTATATCGGACTGGTGAGTATAAGTGTTTATTTTATTCTTATTTTTACACTTGCTGGACACAGCGGGGGCAGAATACTACTCTCAACATTGTCCCCTGCTGGTGCTCATTGCAGCGCAAGCAGGGGACAATGATTAGAGACACCTTCAGCACCTGGTGCTTGGGAACAGCACGAACTGTACCGCTGATTCCCAGGCGCCGGTACGTGTGATCCTGATGCACCACACGGTTGCCACACGTGTGCCACACAGGTAGACACGGACATCTCCTGTACTGGTTTTTACAGTACCGGAAATATCAGGAACGTGTGAAAGAGGCCTAACACTGCTTGAGGAAGGTCCTCAATTGGACCGAAATGTTGCCGTCACTATGGGCTATTCAATTTTTCAAATTTTCTATTTTGGGAGTCCTGCCTTTATTTTTGTATGTACATTGGAGGATTGGTTTACGCCTGGGAGTCTCTGCACCCTTGCCCTCCTTTTTTTTTGCTGGTGCTGCATTGATTTTTTCTAGATAGATAGTAACAGTCTCTCTTTCCCTGCATCTATCACCAACTAAGAAAGGTCTCCAAGATAAACTGCAAATCCTGGAGAAATTCAGCTCCTACCCATCAATCCCAAAACCAACATTCTAGTGTTCCAGAGAAGAAATGATCAGCCCAGCATCCGTCATTTGTGCTACACGACTACCCATTTACTGGTACTGCTAGCTATAGCTACCTGGGCCTGGAAATTTATTAGTCAGGTATGAAACCCTGAAAAACAAGGCCGAATCTTCTATGCCATCCAAAGGAAAC
Source organism: Phyllobates terribilis (assembly GCF_046119375.1). Lineage (NCBI taxonomy): Eukaryota > Metazoa > Chordata > Amphibia > Anura > Dendrobatidae > Phyllobates > Phyllobates terribilis. Next base: position 474,211,450 of record NW_027362764.1, on the reverse strand, counting down.
CTCTTCCATCTGAAGCCACCAGTGAGGATCTAGCTAAAAATATTTGATTCCATCATCGCCCCAATCCTTCTGTATGACAATGAAGTCTTGATACTTAGGGGGAAAAAGTTAGAGGAAAAGAGAGAGAATGAGAATGAATCTATGTCCTCTGGTAACTCGTAGGTCATTTTCTTTTTGGCTCTACCTGATGTAGAATTTTCCAAGAAATAAATCCTCTCTATTCCAGACAAAAACCATTGCAAATTGCATAGTTTTCGAAACAATAAAATGTCCAATATATACAATATTTCTCATGGGTACTGTCAGCCATGCAGCAGCCCAGTGCCACGCTGGAGACCTGACACCCAAATGTAACAGATACTGGGCGAGATTCCGGGAGTCTGTGTGATTAGGTCACCATGATTCATCCTTTAACTTGATCACTGAAGAACCATATGCTCTCATCATAGAAGTGTAATACTGCCAGGGGATAATAGCAATAGTTATTATGCTGTAGCGCATGGAGCATGACTTTAAGGGCTATTAATATTTACTTTTTGGAAATGCAGAACGAACAACACACCCGAGTGTGCTTCTATAAAATGGGACCCAGTCATCGGATTTCAGCAAATTGCAATTAGTAAACTGATTGATAGAAACAAAGCCGTGACCCAGTCGTCCCGTGATAGAACACTATCTCTGTTCCTGAAGAGTGACATCATTTTTGTAAGGTTTCCAGGAGCAGCGTCTTTCTCATTCCTGCAGTGTGTGAACTAATTCTCGGTACCTCATTATCGTGTGCTTTGTGTGAGGCTGCTCCTCCTTGCTGCAGTACCAGAAAAGAAAAAAAACTGTGTGCATGTCAGAGAAAAGCTGCAAGCTCGAAACCTAGGAGTCTCCCTCAAAGGACCACGTGCAGCTTTGTAGAAAGCTCCTAGCGCTCCATAAAAAACATATGAATCAATATTAGCATCATTTTGGTGTATTTCCAGTATTATGTGTGATCACTACTGATGAACGAGCACTAGAATGCTCAAGTCTCGAATCAAGCAGGTCGGACGCTTGAAGGCTCGGATGATATCCTTTAATAGCGCTCTAATGCTTCTGGCCACCTTTCTGAAAGCTACTGGGAGAAAGTGAGCTTTATTCCTCCCGGGAGCCGCCATCATTCATTCATAGAGGCGCGGCCGCAGCAGCTTCAGTCACAGATGCGCTGCAGAGCTGTCAATCAAAATACCGGGGCGTGCTTACAGCACAGTGTACTAAGCGGTGACTGTAGCCACTTTGGGTACTCCTCCTTGACTGAAAGCCAGAGTCTCCCAGGAGGACTAGACTTCATTTCCTCCAGGCAGCCATGCTACTAACCTGAAGATTAACCCTATATCTGCAGGCTAATAGTGTTTGGGGACATGACAGATTCCCTTTAAAAAGGATGCCTGTTAAAAAAAAAAAAAAATAAGGCAAAGAAAAATCTCAAGATAGAGACAGAGCATGGACTTTCACAAAGTTCCAAATTGAAGGGCCTACATCGCATTGTAGTGCCCTGAAACCTATTTATTTCAGACATTTTGTTACTTAAAAATTCTGACACAACATTCTTAGAAACTGATCATTTGGATTAATTTGTGTAGATGGGTTTGGATATTTGTTACTTTTGGAAGACTGGCATACGTTTAACCTTCCAGGTCCCATTCCGGGGTCTACTAACATATTTGTAGCCACGTCAATACATACATTCTTTGTAAATATCCTTCTTAAAATTATAAAACAAGCTTCTATATGAAAAAGGAAATCAGTAATTCAGATTGGAGATCATTTCCAATCCACTACTACTACTGCTATGGGAATCTATCAGCAAACAGAAAGAATAGTTGAGGTCTCACTTCGACTGGTTATAATAGCTACACCAGGTGTACCCATGTCCCTGGCATCCCCAGTAGTGGGCAGTATAGTGTTGGAGCTGTCACAGAGAAAGACCAGTGAGGTAACAGGCAGCTTTTACCAACCTAGCTCTAGTGGCATAAATATCTAAGGTGGCTTGTACATGATCTGGAAGCCACTGTGACATGCAGCATCATGGTATTAGATTCCACCATCACCTGGGGGCACACAGCTCTATGGAGCTGCAATCATCTCTGGCACACATCCAGAAAGAGACCACCCCAGAGAGCTGCTGGCACATTGCTCTGTGTCAGTGATAGCTACAGCCTCCCCCCTCAGTTCATTATGAGAGAAGGGTGGGAATAGTGGGGGATGGGCTGAGGGATTACAGACTAGCTTATATATTGATATAACTCATGTCTGAACCTGTGAGACCAGCCATGCAGGACAATGTGATACTACCCGTCAGTCCCAGCACAGAAGCCCTCCAGACACCCCCTTTTTCTTTTTTTGATGGGGAGACAATGCAGAACCCCTTACCAGCCCAACCACGTCCTGTTATTGGCTCCATCTTTCCTTGTAAGCCCTCCTTCTGCCCATCCCCATTACATCATCCAGCCCAGAGACAGTGCAAGTGAATGGGAGAGCCGGGTGTCCTCAGGAGAGTGGAGGAGGGGAGGGTCCAGCCTCCTCCCTGCCCCGTATATATATCTACCAGTGCGGAGGAGCAGCCTCGCCAGCCCAGACACCAGCCGGCAGGACGGGAGGAGAGAGCACGGGCTGACCCCATCACAGAGCACGGGCTGACCCCATCACAGAGCACGGGCTGACCCCATCACAGAGCACGGGCTGACCCCATCACAGAGCACGGGCTGACCCCATCACAGAGCACGGGCTGACCCCATCACAGAGCACAGGCTTTCCCACACACAGCAGCAACCATGCGTGAGATCGTGCACCTTCAGGCTGGCCAGTGCGGCAACCAGATCGGCGCTAAGGTGAGGTGGATGGCAGTGGCAGGTGTGTGCAGATACTATGGAAGGGGTTAATAGACGATGACTGGGTGGGCTTTTCTATGTGGACCTTAGCGTGTCTGTCAGTGGCAGTGATGTGTACGGTGGTCCTCAATGAGCAGGCACTGGGTGGGGTCCTCAGGCACCTCCATCACTAGTTGTGGGGGGAGGTGTGCTAGGGCTTTGTGCTAGGCACTGAACTGAGCGTGCTCAGAGGTTGTCCTGGCAACACAACGTGCCAGCTTCATTGTATCCTTATGTGTAGCGATAGTGGCACCCGCAGCAGCATGACATACAGATGTATATCAAATTATATACCAATAAAAACCGTGAGATGACCTGTCTGATCGTAGCCATAGTCACTGGGAAGATGACCTGTCTGATTGTAGCCATAGTCACTGGGAAGATGACCTGTCTGATTGTAGCCATAGTCACTGGGAAGATGACCTGTCTGATCGTAGCCATAGTCACTGGGAAGATGACCTGTCTGATCGTAGCCATAGTCACTGGGAAGATGACCTGTCTGATCGTGAGATGAGATGTCTGATCGTAGCCATCGTCGCTGAGAATTTGAGGTTTACCATGTGGGGGAATGATCTGCTGCACAAGCCTCCCTGATAGACCTGGTAATCCCTAATGTGCAGTACTACAGAGGAGACCCCATTACAGGGGATATCATCGTCTGGCCACATCCAGAACCATTGTTCTTCATATAGACATGTTTGTGTGTACATTGCCCTCTGGCATAAGGACCTGCTTGGCATCACAATCAGAATTTGTGATCCGTTCCTTCCCTGTGCTGTGCGCTCCAGCTCTGCAGACAGTATCCGCATTCTGCAGACTATTGCACTGGGTGTGGTGTGGAGTCGCTCTGCTGCTGGTTCATCATGCGGCTCTGATTATACAGGAAAGTATCCAGATCACAATCCTCTCCTAAGTGGCATCCAATATTTAAGCAATAAAGAATAAGAAGAAATGAATTAATCTGTAACTGCTCCTTTTCTTCTTTATTCGGGTGGTTGGATTTAGACGGCTGCTTTCCACATTCTTTATTTCCCTTCACGCCATCGATCACACAATCTTATCTACTGGTGTCTTGATATAAAAGCAAATATTAAAAATGCTGATTTCCCTTTTTTCCTCCAGTTTTGGGAGGTCATTAGTGATGAGCACGGCATTGATCCCACCGGCAGTTACCATGGAGACAGTGACCTGCAGCTGGAGAGAATCAATGTCTACTATAATGAAGCTTCTGGTAAGCAATCGGTACTGACAGCGGAGGTCTCAATAGAGGGATTAGATGCTCATCACTGTATGGCTTTTTATCAATCAAGTTAAAAATAATTTCTATTCTATCAACAGGAAATAAGTATGTACCCCGCGCCATCTTGGTGGATTTGGAACCCGGCACAATGGACTCCGTGCGATCAGGACCATTTGGGCAGATTTTTAGACCCGACAACTTTGTATTTGGTTAGTATTTCTGTTCCCATAGTTGATGCCTTACTAGGAATAGTGGGAGATACCCTTGTATAAGAACCAAGGTACAAATGTGTTAGGGTTAAAAATTCTGATTATTTTGCACAAATTACAGTAATTCAGATGAGATTAATGAAGAAAAAAATAAATTAAAATCCTAAATTTACTTAGGGAACGGACTCCTTTTCTACTTTAGGATTGACTAGTGACAATCCAAGATTTTTGCAGTGATCTATGACGACATTACTGTTCTGTTCATTGATGAATATATCATTATAGCTCCATAATCTTATTGTACTTCTTTACACTTCATTATTTTACGTCAGACCCAGTGTTCTGGGCATTTATATTCATCAATGATATTTTGGTTATTTCTTATAAAGGTGGTTGAGGAATATTTAAAGTTACAGAAATGAACATCAGCAGAACTGTAGTCTGAATTGGTAAAATCATCCGCTGTTTCCATTAGAGGGTGACACCATGAGTGACAGCGCTGCTGTACAGGCCCAGTCCACCTCATAACAATATACTGATCACAGGTAGACTAATAACTATCTAGTCACCTGCACAATCATCTCACCAGATCCACAGTAAACCCAATGGAATTTATACTGTGACATGTTTTACCTTTGCAAATTGAGATTCTGGCTTTCATCCTAAGTCATGTGACAAGGCTTGTTAGAGAGTCGATATTGACTTTTGGGATTGCTACTACCTATAGGTGGCACTAGAGTTCTGAAGAGACAATTTGCATGTTTTACCTTTGCTCAGCGATTTGCTAGTGGAAATTTTGGGCACTTCAGTTAAGTAATTTCATACAAAGCGTTTCTGCCACCCATGGCTCCAGTGCAGAGACAACCCATATGAACACCCGGATTTTCAGAGAATGAAGGAATTTATCAGTCTCACTGCAATAAAAAAAATGCAAAAACAGTCTTTCTACTCTTTGTACACCAAGGGGGTGTAACTTAAACAAAATGGGCATGGCTTAACAAGTGACCTGTGAGCCAAAGAATGTCAGCAGTGGAAATATCTGACCCAAAGTCAGTTAACTAATAGGAGGTGTAAACCTCGAAAAGACAGTCCAGAGATGCACAAGATTTCTCGACTGTCTAGTCTAAGAATTAGGATTTCTAAATGTGCCACATTATCTTTTATTACACATTATCCACTTCATACAAATGCCAAAACTTGATTGTACCTCTACCTGCTTTCTTTCAAGCCTTAACCTTGTCTGAAATGGAATCGGCGAGTACTGCTATCTCAACCTGTAGATTATTGGCCCTCACAGCACTCAAATGCTCAGGAAGCAGCTTTTAGAATGTGATCTCACTGCACGATCAAGCATAACAAGGGGCGTAACTATAGTAGGTGCAGGGGTTGCAATCTCACCCGGAACCTGGAACCCAGGGGGCCTGAAGGGTCCCTTCAGACATTTTAAGAGACTATTAATGTTAAACACCTGTGATAGTTGGGGGCCCTATTGGAGATTGTGCATTGTGGCCCACCGCCTTCAAGTTACGCCACTGAGCATAGCCCAGACAGTTACTATAATATTTGTGTTGAGGCATTAAGACTATGTTCCCATAATGAGTTTTTGATGTTGCAGAATTTCTGCACCTATTACAGGTGCATCTCACAAAATTAAAATATCATCAAAAAGTTAATTTATTTCAGTTCTTCAATACAAAAAGTGAAACTCCTATATTATAAAGAGTTATTACAAACAGAGTGATCTATTTCAAGCGTTTATTTCTGTTAATGTTGATGATTATGGCTTACAGCCAATGAAAACACAAAAGTCATTATCTCAGTAAATTAAAATAATTAGCAAAAAAACACCTACAAAGGCTTCCCATGTGTTTAAAAAGGTCCCTTAGTCTGTTTCAGTAGGCTCCACAATCATGGGGAAGACTGCTGACTTGACCGATGTCCAGAAGGCAGTCATTGACACACTCCACAAGGTCCCAGAGTTCCAATTTTCATTTGGAAATCAAGGTCCCAGAGTCTGGAGGAAGATTGGAGAGGCACACAATCCAAGCTGCTTGAGGTCTAGTGTGAAGTTTCCACAGTCCGTGATGGTTTGGGGAGCCATGTCATCTGCTGGTGTAGGTCCACTCTGTTTTATCAAGACCAAAGTCAGCGCAGCCATCTACCAGGAAATTTTAGAGCACTTCATGCTTCCCTCTGCCGACAAGCGTTTTGGAGATGGAAATGTCATTCTCCAGCAGGACTTGGCACCTGTCCACACTGCCAAAAGTACCAATACTTGGTTTAGAAACAACAGTATCACTGTGCCTGATCTGCCAGCAAACTCAGCTGACCTTAACCCCATAGAGAATCTATGGGATATTGTCAAGAGGAAGATGAGAAACACCAGACCCAACAATGCAGACGAGCTGAAGGCTGCTATCAAAGCAACCTGGGCTTCCATAACCCCTCAGCAGTGCCACAAGCTGATCGCCTCCATGCCACGCCGCATTGATGCAGTAATTGATGCAAAAGGAGCCGACCAAGTATTGAGTGCATTTCCTGAACATACATTTCAGATTTTAAAAACATTTTTCAAGCTGTTGTTATCAAGTATTCTAATTTACTGAGATAATGACTTGTGTTTTCATTGGCTGTAAGCCATAATCATCAACATTAACAGAAATAAACACTTGACATAGATCACTCTGTCTGTAATGAATCTATATAATGAGTTTCACTTTTTGCATTGAAGAAATGAAATAAATTACATTTTTGATGATATTCTAATTTAGTGAGATGCACCTGTATTTAAATTAGGTTATGGGTGCATTTCCTCCATAACTAAGGGTACAATGCACTTGAAACCAGTAGATGTGGTTGCTCTGCACAATGTTTTAGCCATGCTATTTCTGATCTTTTAACCAGTATCTTGGACTTTGTATTTATCACACATAAAAGAGCTTTGTTTGTTCGAGTATCCATTTTCTGCATTGACATTTCCAGATACCTTTTTTGTATACTAATCTTGGGTCTCTTTAACACTGTGGCACGGATCCACCTTCCATGAACAAAGTGGATGTTTTGTTCAGTAGCACAAATTACCAATATTGGAAGACTACACAATATTCCTATGTGGGCTGCTGAGCAAAACATCCCCTCTGTTAATGGAAGTTGGAGCTCCTTGCCAATCTGCTAAAGAGACCCAAGATTGTCGAGCAGAAAAGGGCAACTGGAAGCTTCCATGGACCACTCAGTCACGAGACATTAAATCTTATAGAACATATGTGTTATGTTTGATCATCCAGAGAAACTACGTTCAAAAATCTGCTTCCCATGATCAGTCTTTTACGTTTTATGTGCTGAGAAGGCCATCATTCCACAGATCAAGATAGCAGGACTCATTTATTCCATTCCAGACCAGGTTAAGGCCTTGAAGAAAGCAAATAATGGTACAATTCATGAATCGCCTCCACAGAGTCTACATCCTCTCTCAATAAAGTATACATAATAGTTTATTTACAGCCCTCAATGCCATGTTATTAAGCCTTTAGCCCTTTTCAATCCCTTATCACTCCATGACGTAATATAAATATATTATACAGCTGGCAATGACTTTTATCAGCAGCGATCGGCGGTACCGATGATCCCTGCTGTTAGCCTCTTAAATGCCGCAGTCAATTACTGGCGGCGGCATTTAAGTGCGGCAATCTGGCCTGGATGTATGTCCAGGAGCCCGTCGGCCCCCGTGCTTGTCATGTTAATTTTCCTCTGACTTCCAGGAACAAGCTGGGTGTCCTAGTAGACACTTACTGTATTTTTACTGTATACAGAAATACTATAGTTATTGCTGTTAGTATTAGCTGATCAAATTTAAGTCACCTAAAGTGAAAAAGTGAAAGGTTAAAAAAAAAAAAAAGTCTTTGAATTATTTTTAAATTGCTCCCCCATTTTTCCCCAGTTAAAAATGAATAAATGGGGGGGAAACAAAGAAAACATTTTCTATCACTGTCTGTAAAATCTGATCAAAACGATGTAAAGGAAAAGAAATCAAAAAAACAAGCCCTCATATACAGTGGCATGTAAAAGTTTGGACACCCCTGGTCAAAATTACTGTTACTGTGAACAGTTAAGCAAGCTGAAGATGAAATGATCTCTAAAGGCCTAAAGTTAAAGATGGCACCTTTCCTTTGTATTTTAGGCAAAAAATGTTTACATTTTAAAAATTACAAAAAGGAAAATGGGCAAGTGCAAAAGTTTGGGCACCCTTGGATATTTGTGTGCTCAGATAACTTTGACCAAGCTTTCAGAACTTAATTAGCCTGTTAGGGTTATGGCTTGTTCATGATCATTGTTAGGAAAGATCAGGTGATGCAAATTTCTCAGCTTTATAAAAACCCAGACTCCTCTAACCTTGTGCCAAAAAACAGCAGCCATGGGTTCTTCCAAACTTGTACATGGCACTGTATCTGTCAGCAGGAAATGAAAAAAAGTTATGGCTATGCATCCTTATAGAGTACCTGTCTTTAACAAAAAAAAAAAAAACTATTAACTTGCAGATGTGGGGTCAATCTGCAGGTTGATAGCATTTTAAAGCCGCGCAGCTGCTGCACTTGAAGCCCGGATGCCGGTAGGAAATGAACTTCACCCAGCAGCCTTGGGCTTTCAGTCGCTGCTCAGTACATAGTGAATGGTGGTTGTAACCACAGCCTGGCACTGACTGACATCCAGCTCATCATTACAGAGCTGGCTGTCAGTCCGTCAGTCAGTGGTTACAGCCGCCACTCACTATGTACTGAGCGGTGACTAAAACTACTTCACAAATAGGGGCACAAAGTTAGTCAGGTCATAGATGATATACACTTAGGGTCAGATTCATCAAAGCTTTTATACCTGTATTCTGTGTAAAAAGTTTTGAAAAGTTGCAGAACTTTTGCTCTAACATTTTCCGACTTTTGGCACAACATTTTTGTCCAGCTCTGACAAAGGGGGTGTGTGGCAAGCATCAGTGTTCTCTACACCACAAATCTTGATCCAGCAGGGACTGGAGTAGGACTTCGGGCAAAGCGTACACAGAGGTGTACCCCTGGAAGCATCTCTGACTCCCAGATCACTGCTGTCAGCAACGTGGTCAGAGTATTACACCACTTTTACGGACTCACAATAAAACATACAAAAACGAAACCAAAATGGATTTTCCTGGGACATATGTTAAGGAACATCCTTTCCAGGGTAATGACTTGTATATAAGGCAAAATAAATAACCAAAAACAAAAATACTCCTCCACAAGTTGGGCTATGTTCACACGTAGCATTTTTGATGCGTTTTTGCACTTTTGAATTGCTTTCAACCAAGACAAATGCATTCACCAGGAAATGTCATTTTAACATTTTACAACCTTATCTGGCCATGTGGTGTGTGACACATCATCAGACACATGCATACAGTGCTGAAAAGACATGGGAACAGCATGGGGAAGACCTCTGGAAGCATCTCTGACTCCCAGGTCACTGCCTAAAAGTGTGCCCATCATAAGTGATCCTTGGCGCATGCGAAGATGCCTCCCGCCATGCACCTGTCGTTGCAGACTTGCAACAATCACCGTCCACGTCCTTGTCCCAGTGCAGCGTTCAGTTGTCCCTACCCCATTCCTTGGAATGCGAGCGCAAGTATGCAGGCAGCCACCCACCCACAGGCAGCAATACTATACTGCCAAATTTTTGACAGCTGCTTGCACTTGAAATGTGGCCTTTTAGGGTCGTGGAGGCGGAAGCTTTTCACAACCTCATGCCGGCGGTGGCCGAGTGTCCATACTCGGTCCCTAGCCGCCACTATATTTACCGGTATCGCCTCCGCCTTCCACAAGCACGGGTCCCACAACATTACCCGTGCCCTCCCCAGTGCACTTACTGGGAAGGACCGCCTAACCACAAACACGTGGCCAGGGACGGTACGTAGCCAGTCCACAACTTTTTTGGCTGAGAGTTGTATTTAGCTCCGTGAAAGGACTGGCATAGAGGGAAACCGTATCTACCCTGCGTGTCATTTCTCTCAGGAAGTCCTCTAAAGCTGCTTGCACTTGAAATGTGGCCTGAACATTACTGCTGGTAGTTTTCTGTTGGAATTTGCTTGCCTCCTACCAGCCTGGAATATTTCCAGCAAACTATGGTACGACGCCATGGTATTAGCACTGCCCGCAGTACCAGTAGCGAAGCCATCCCCAATTTCCTTCTCAGGCATTTTATTTGGTAGACTGAGTGTCTGCCCAAATACATTTTCTCACAAAGGAGCTGAAGATAGAGTGGCAGTAGGTGCAAATTTCTCCAGCCTGTTAGATATTAGAGGGTGAACGGCAGCACATTGGATCAGTGGTTAGCACTGAAGCCTTGCAGCGCTGGGATCCTGGGTTCAAATCCCAGCAAGGACAACATCTGCAAAGACTTTGTATGTTCTCCCCGTGTTTGCGTGTGTTTCCTCCTCGGTAAAAAAGCAGCCATAGAGTGTCCGGGAACCTTCCCATACACTTTTTTTAGTCAGGACTGCTTCTCAGCAGGGTTGGACAGTCCCACCAGAGAATCCTCTGGTGTGCCTTGGCTTCTACCTCAGGAGAGTTCATGATAGCGCTAACTTTGCAGCTGCTATGGGGCTCTTGAGCGGGTGAGAAAGGTTAGCCCTCAGAATGAAGTCCTCTGGTGGGCACAATGTTTTTCAATCTGAAACAGCTTCTCAGTGGGAGTTGAATTTCACCACAGCCATATTCTTTAGCTCGGTGAAAGGACTGGCATAGAGGCAAACCGTATCTACCCCGGCTGTCATTTCTCCATCACCAGGTTCCGCCCATTGTCACACACGACTGGCTGTATGTTCAGCGGTGAGAGCCACAGATCAGGCTGCTGTGTTACAGCTTTCAACAACTCTGCAGCGCTGGGCGGTTTGTCAATTAAGCATTAAGCATGTTATCTTCAGCACAGCCTGTTGCCGCTTGGCCAAGGCAGTTCTGCAGTGCTGTCAGCTTGTGACTGTTCAGCTCATGCATCTCCTCTTCCATCTCCGAAATGATCACATCAATGTGATTACATTGAGGTTAAATTGGTGACTCTTTTTTTATACTAAAGAAAGATGCTATTGATTTTTTTTTTTTTTTTTTTTACGTTATTTTTTAAGACAAATGCATTCACCGGGAAATGTCATTTTAACATTTTAGAACCTTATCTGGCAATGTCGTGTGTGACACATCCTTTTTTATTTATGATGGAGGGACTCTGAAAGTCATAAAGCCTATTTTTACAGGGACATCAGACGGCCCTTACTATTCTTAAAAGGCCAGCAGTCGGCCCTAGCTATTGTTAGAGAGCCATCAGCCAGCTATGCTTTGTTGTTCCCATTATTAACAAGTGGGTCTCCTGTGCTGTTATTGCGTATCCAGTGACTGCAAGGGCCGCCAAAAATTTGGACGCAACCCAATACCCCTTTGAAAAGACATAGAGGAGCCTCTCAGTAAAAAAAATGTTCCCATTATAAAGGATCAGGTCTCCTATAAGTGGTAATGCCCATGCTGTGACTGCAAGGGCTGCCAAAATTTGGGAAAAACCCCTCTAAGAATTTAAAGACACATAGAACAGGGCCACAGTAAGGACAAATTCCCATTAGAAAGGAGAGAGTCTCCCATAGTGTTGGCCTATGCAGTGAATGCAAGGGCTGACAAAAGTTTTGAGGCACTTCAATGCCCCTTGGAAGAGACGTGGAGGAGGGCCTCATAAAAAAATGTTCCCATTAGAAAGGAGCGGGCCTCCTATACTTGTAATGCCCATGTACTAAGTGTATGGGCTGACAAACATTTACCCCTGGGGGGTATACATGAACATACTGTATAAAAAAAAAAAATTTCACGGGCATCATAAACACCCTTTAAAAAAAATATGTGGGTGTTGCATCACGGACCACTGTCACCCTGGTGATATGGTGGTGGAGGAGGACAAGAGCAAATAGACAAAATCAGGAAGTGTATACCCATGTGTGGGTGTGAAAAGGTGCATGGGAATACACCTCCCAAGAAAAGACACTGGATTTGAGTTTGTTATGCTGCTATCATTCGGTGTTGAGAAGTCTGGCCCAATCTAGCCCTTGTTCATTTTTATAAGAGTCAGCCTGTCAGCATTTTCAGTTGACAGGCGGATGCGCTTATCAGTTATAATTCCACCAGCAGCACTAAAAACCCGCTCTGATAAAACGCTGGCGGCAGGGCAGGCCAGGACCTCCAAGGCATAGAGAGCCAGTTCATTCCACGTATCCAACTTGGATACCCAATAATTATAAGGCACAGAGGAATCACGGAGGACGTTGGTACGGTCGGCAAGGTACTCCCTCAGCATCTTCCCAAACTTTGCACTCCTTGTGAGAGTACCCCGCGCCTCAGGGCCTGTGTGATGGGAGGGTCTGAGAAAACTCTCCCAGAACTTTGACAGTGTTCCCCTGCCTCTGCTGGATTGAAGTTGTGTCTCTCTCGCCTGTACTCCTTGGTTGTCCAACCAAGTGTGCCCTCTGCCGCCAGTGTTTTCAGATGTGAATTTTTTTAATAGTTCCGCAACAAGGGCCTTCTGGTACTGCCCCATTTTTGTAGACCTATCCGCCTCAGGAATAAGAGATATAAAGTTCTTGTATCGTGGGTCTAGAAGTGTCTCCAACCAGTAATAACTGTCACCCAAAATTTTGAGAACGAGCGGGTCATGGGAAAGGCAGCGTAACATAAACTCAGCCATGCGTGCCAGACTACTAACAGGCAAGACTTCCGTGTCCTCACCAAGAGGATGGTCTTCCTCCTCCTCCCTTCTCCTCCTCCCTCTCCTTCTCCTTCTTCCTCTTCGCTCCATCTGCAATGCATCCTCTTTGATTGTGAGCAGAGAGCGTTTCAGAAGACAGAGAAGCGGGATGGTGACGCTAATTATGGCGTCATCGCTGCTCACCATCTTGGTGGAGTCCTGAAAGTTTTGGAGGATGGTACATATGTCTGACATCCATGTCCACTCCTGAGGTCTTATGTGTGGAGTCTGAACTGAATACCGACGGCCTTGTTGATGCTGGTACTCAACAACTGCCCTCTTCTGCTCACAAATCCTTCCCAACACCAGTCTGTGAGCCGGAAGCTGCAAACGCTGCTGAAACACTGCAAGGGCGGCGGAAGCTGTAGCTGACTTTCTAAAATGGGCACACAGGCGGCGTACTTTAACAAGCAGCTCCGAGTAGGATTTGAGAAACCGCTGAACCACAAGGTTAAGCACATGGTCCAGGCATGGTACGTGTGTGAGCTCGCCTCGCCTCAGAGCCGCCACCAGGTTCCGGCCATTGTTACACACGACCATGCCTGGCTGTAGGTTCAGTGGTGTGAGCCACAGATCTGCCTGCTCTTTCAGAGCTGTCCACAACTCTTCAGCATTGTGCGGTTTGTCACCTAAGCATATTAGCTTCAGCACAGCCTGTTGTCGCTTGGCCGAGGCAGTGCTGCAGTGCTTCCAGCTTGTGACTGATGTGGTCATTTCGGAGATGGAGGCTGAAGAGGTGCAGGAGCTGTAGACCGTGGGGGCAACCCTGATTGAACTAGGGCCCGCAATCCTTGCCGTCGGGAGGACGTGTTCCGTCCCAAGGTCCGACTGGGTCCCGGCTTCCACTATGTTAACCCAGTGTGCTGTCAGCGAGATGTACCGTCCCTGCCCACAAGCACTTGTCCACGTATCCGTGGTTAGGTGTACTTTACCGGTAACTGCCACCCGCAGACACTGTTCCTGGACCATGGGGTTTGGCCCACAAAGTCGGGTGCTTTGCTGCCATGTGCATGTACATGCTGGTGGTGGTCAGGCTGGTCGTTTTGCCACCCCTGCTGATGCTGGCCTGGCAGGTGGTGCAAATGGCCTTTTTGGGGTTATCGGCAGAGTCTTTAAAAAACAACCAGACTCGGGAAGACCTAACAGTTGTACTGGCAACTTCCTTCGTGTTGGTGTTACGGGGAACGGTTGCCTGCCTTCTGTCTGCAGCCACCACACTGCTTCTTCCTGCCTGTTGGGGTGCTCTGCCTCCCTCCCCCTGTGTGCTGCTGTCCTCGCTCTGCATGTCCTCGCTCTGCATGTCCTCCTGCCAGGTTGGGTCAGTTACTATATCATCCACCACTTCGTCTTCCACTTCCGCACCCTGGTCCTCCTCCTGACTTTCTGGCAATTGTGTCTCATCATCGTCCACTTCTTGTGATACTTTTCCACCGTCGCCTTCGTGTGACCGTGGCTGCTCAAATATTTGGGCATCGCTACATGCGATCTCCTCTTGCCCCGCTTCAAGTGGACCGAACGAGAGGCCCGAATCTATAAATGGAAAAGTGAACAGCTCTTCAGAGTCCAAGTGTGGGATCAGTTGTCTCTGGGTACTCTGCATGGTGGGAGGAAGGAGGATCAGGGTGAGGAATATGCGGTCCAGACTCAAGGCTACTGAGACTTGACCGTGTGGAAGACGGGGTGGTGGTGGTGGCTAAGTGACTGGAAGCATTATCCGCTATCCAACCAACAACCTTTTGACACTGCTCTGGGTTCCATAGTGGTGTGCTGCGGTCCCCTAGAAATTGGGACAGGAAGGTCAGGCGAGAAGATGTGGGTGTTTGTTGTGGCAAAATTTCGGCTTGCCCACGGCCTTGTCCTCGGCCTCTGCATGCACCATTACCATCACGTCCAGTTCACCGTCCCTTGCCACGTGCCTTGCCCATTTTAAATGGAGGACAGTATCTTCCACGCTCACTACAAATGACTGAGTTTGGAGCAAACTTATATGTGATCCATGGGATAGAGAAAACTGTAGATAAGTAGTTTGAACGGCAAACTGCGGTGAATTGCTTCAATGACACACTAAAGGAAATTTTTAATGGAGGCCAGAAATGGCAGTACTTTCTGACAACGTATATGTGATCCGTTTGACGGAGAAAACACAGTTTTAAATACCTGGCCTGTAGTAACTAGTTTGAACAGCAAACTGGTGTGAATTGCTTCAATGACACACTAAGGCTATGTGCCCACGATGCAGAAATGCTCCGGATTTTTCCTGAGCGTTTCTGCATCTCCCTGGCAGAAAAAACGCATTCGGATTGTACATGCGTTTTTCCAGCCAGGGACATGCGGATGTGAAGCTTTCTTTACAAGCCTTTCCGCATGCGGGTTGACAAGCGCTTTCCAAGCGATTTTAGCATCACTTGGAAAGTGCTTGTCAACTTGGTCACACTATATAAATCCATGCAAACGGCATGGATTTATATAGTGTGACCCCCAAAGAATGGTTAAAAAAAAAAAAATCTATACTTACCTTCCGATGGCCCCCAGAGTCTTGCTTTGCTCCGTCCTGGCTGCCGGCAGATCGCGGTACACTGAAGGACCTGCCGTCACATGACTATGACATCAGCGCAGGTCCTTCAGTCCACCGCGATCTGCCGGAATGGGAGGACGAGTGCAATGGGGGCCGTCAGAAGGTAAATATAACATTTATTTATTTTATTCTTTTTTCACAGGTTCTATGGTACGCGGGTCCGGAGTAGTCTCCTGTCCTCCACACCCGGATACCATCCGCACATTGAAACGCATGGAATGCGCATCTACATATGCAGTGATGCGTAATCCATGCGTTCCAATGCAAGTCAATGGCGGCGAAAACGCAGCGCTTCCGCAAAATAATTGGTAGTGCTGCGTTTTTTTCCGCAATGATAATCCGCAGCGGAAATTTCCGCAGCATGTGCACAGCACATGTGGATTATCATTGGGGAACATGGCAGGCCTTCTACCATGCGTTTTTTAAGCGTTTCTGCAGCGTTTTTGCCGCTGCAGAAATGCTTAAAAAACGCATCGTGGGCACACAGCCTTAAGGAATTTTTTTAATGGAGGCCAGAAATGGCAGTATTTTCTGACAACGTATATGTGATCCGTTTGATGGAGAAAACACAGTTTTAAATAGCTGGATTTCTAGCGCTCTAATATGGAAAGGACCTTGCTGTATTCTGCAGTGCCAACAAGCAAATGGCGCAGAAAAAATGGTGTTCTCTAGATTGCTTTTTAAGCAAATAATGAGGATTAAGATCCAAAGAAAAGTATTCCTGGCCCCTGAGACCTGGGCCTTTGTATAGAAATATCTTAACAGCAGCAGAAGGCAGAATTGGAATGGAGCCTCTTGTGCTATATGCGCTACAGTCTGCTATATACACCGCCTGCCTATACACCCTGCCTGCCTGATATCTCTGCAGATAGATTAGTCCTCAGAAGGACTGTTTGTTAAGATGGATATGTGTAATGTACGGTTTTTCTCCCTACACTACCTAATACACAAGCAAATCTGTCCCTGACGCTGCAGCACCTCTCCCAAAACAAGCAAATGGCGCAGAAAAACGGTGTTCTCTGGATTGATTTTTAAGCAAATAATGAGGATTAAGATCCAAAGAAAAGTATTCCTGGCCCCTGAGACCTGGGCCTTTGTATAGAAATATCTAACAGCAGCAGAAGGCAGAATTGGAATGGAGCCTCTTGTGCTATATACACTGCCTGCCTATACACCCTGCCTGCCTGATATCTGTGCAGATGGATTAGTCCTCAGAAGGACTGTTTAAGATAGATATGTGTAATGTACGGTTTTTCTCCCTACACTACCTAATACACGATCAAATCTCTCCCTGACACAGCAGCAGCTCTCCCTACACTGTCTGATCCGGAGTGACTGTGACGAGCATGGCGGCGCCAGGTCTGATATAGACCTGATGATGCTGTGCGGCCAGCCAATCACTGTAATGCCCACAACCAACATGGCTTCGGCATTACAGTGCATGGCAGACAATCCCTGCATGTTCATTGGCTCTCTAAAGAGCGCCAAACTTGCAGGGAGCGGACCCGAGTTCCCGCCCGAGCAACCCGGAAATACTCGGCGAGCGCCGAGCATCTCGAGCAGTGAGATGCTCGGGCGAGCACTGAGAGGTAGCGAGCATGCTCGCTCATCACTAGTGTACACCACTAAGCTGACACTGCTGATTCATGAAGGGGTGTACACCTCTTCATGAATCAGGAGCATCTGCCTGAAGCCCATCTCCTCATCAAGACCAGCGTGAAAAACGGGCCCTTGGACTAGACGGTCAAATGATTTAGCAGATGTACAAGCAGCATGAGCCATTTTGCTAAATCTTCTGCATTTTAAGACTGTCTAGGCTAAGTTTGCATTCTTAGCTTTAGTAAATCAGCCTCAAAGATTTTAAGCCAATGGTGGGATCAAATTCTATCAAAGTAAGGCAGGATAGCCTTTTACAAAAGGGATTTTCTGTGACCTGATTCACTCCTGCTTTTGGGTCCAAAAGAAAACTCTGATCTGGATTGTTCTTACAATGGTGTGTAGGAAGTCTTACAACATTGAATAGCATATCTTGTTAGGACTCAATTTGTTAAAAAACAACTCTGTTTAAATTGAATAATGTGGTTAATATAATCGATTTCCATTTCAGGTCAAAGTGGTGCTGGAAACAACTGGGCCAAAGGTCATTATACGGAAGGAGCAGAGCTGGTAGATTCAGTTCTAGATGTGGTGAGAAAAGAATCTGAAAGCTGTGACTGCCTGCAGGGTTTTCAGTTGACCCATTCCTTAGGTGGTGGCACTGGTTCTGGTATGGGTACACTGCTCATCAGCAAGATTAGGGAAGAGTACCCTGACCGAATCATGAATACATTTAGTGTGATGCCATCACCCAAGGTCTCAGACACTGTGGTTGAACCATACAATGCCACTCTTTCTGTACATCAGTTGGTGGAAAACACAGATGAAACCTACTGCATAGACAATGAAGCTCTATATGACATCTGTTTCCGCACTTTAAAGCTAACAACACCAACTTACGGAGACCTCAATCATTTGGTATCTGCAACCATGAGTGGGGTAACAACCTGCCTTCGTTTCCCAGGCCAGCTCAATGCAGATTTACGAAAACTAGCTGTCAACATGGTGCCTTTTCCACGACTGCACTTTTTTATGCCTGGGTTTGCTCCACTTACTAGCCGTGGCAGTCAGCAATACCGTGCCCTGACTGTGCCAGAACTGACGCAACAAATGTTTGATTCCAAGAACATGATGGCGGCTTGTGATCCCCGTCATGGACGCTACCTCACTGTGGCTGCTATCTTCCGAGGAAGAATGTCCATGAAGGAAGTCGATGAGCAGATGCTCAATGTCCAAAACAAAAACAGCAGCTACTTTGTAGAATGGATCCCCAATAATGTGAAGACCGCTGTGTGCGACATTCCACCACGAGGCCTCAAAATGTCTGCCACATTTATTGGCAACAGCACTGCCATTCAAGAGCTATTCAGGAGAATCTCAGAGCAGTTTACAGCTATGTTCCGCCGAAAAGCCTTCTTGCATTGGTACACAGGTGAAGGAATGGATGAGATGGAATTTACTGAAGCTGAAAGCAACATGAATGACCTGGTATCAGAGTACCAACAATACCAAGATGCCACTGCTGACGAGCAAGGAGAGTTTGAAGATGAAGAAGGAGATGATGAAGCTTGATGATGAGAAAGGCTTTTGTTTCTTAGAAATACAAGGCACAGTTTCTCAATAGCTAGTATGAAGGCTACAGCAGAATTGTGTTCGAGCATGTGTTTTCTTTTCCATTGTCCGTGAAGTCAAGATCATTGTGTTTTGTTACCTTAATGTTGAAAATTGTTTAGGCTCTTCTAATTCATGAGAAGATCTGTACTAGAAGGATGTAGAAGTGATTGACTGCTTTTAGATGTTGTTTTGCACTGGAAATCATAAAAGAATATTTGTCTGCACTGTGTTGTCTGGTTTATTCTTTTTTCTTCCTTATAGTTTGATAAAACTTGTAATACCAGATAAAAACATAAATGAAAACTGCACATAAAACATCTTGTTTCCTATTATGAACCAGCAATGAAGTTCTTCATATGTGCAAGGAACCTGGTTGAGACTCATTAGGCTCATGTCATGCCTAACCTGCATATGTTCTAGAAGATTCATAATAATATACCAGCAAAAGGTGAGCTATGATTAAAATATAACATTTAATATATTAAATTAACAACCATTAACCCCTTTACCCCCGAAGGCTGTTTTTTACGTTAATGACTAGGCCAATTTTTACAATTCTGACCACTGTCACTTTGGGGAAATAACTCTGGAACACTTTAGCTCATCCCACTGATTCTGAGACTGTTTTTTCATGACATATTGTACTTCATGATAGTGGTAACATTTCTTATATATGTCTTGCGTTTATTTGTGAAAAAAATCGGAAGTTTGGCGAAAATTTCGCAATTTTCAAAAATTTAATTTTGATGCCCTTAATTAAATCAGAGAGTTATGTCACACAGAATAGTTAACATTTCTGACATGTCTACTTTACATGAGCACAATTTTGGAACCCAAATTTTTTTTTATGTTAGGAAGTTATAAGGGTTAAAAGTTGACCAGCAATTTTCTCATTTTTTTCAACAAAATTCACAAAACCATTTTTTTAGGAACCACACCACATTTGAATTCACTTTGAGGAGCCTATATGACAGAAAATACCCGAAAGTGACACCATTTTAAAACCTGCACCCCTCAAGGTGCTCAAAACCACATTCAAGAAGTTTATTAACCCTTCATGTGCTTCATAGCAATTAATCGAACGTGAAAGGAAAAAATGAACTTAACTTTTTTTCACTAAAATTTTACTTTAGACCCCAATTTTTTTATTTTCAGAAAGGTAACAAGTGAAATTGGACCCTAAAAGTTGTTGTGCAGTTTCTCCTGAGTACGCTGATACCCTATATGTGGGGGAAAGCCATTGTTTGGGCACACGGCTCGGAGGGGAAGGAGCACCGTTTGACGTTTGGAATTGACAGCGGACGCCATGTCGCTTTTTGAGAGCCCCTGATGGATCTAAAACAGTGGAAACCCCCCACAAGTGACCCCATTTTGGAAACTAGACACCTTAAGGAACTTATTTAGATGTGTGGTGAGCACTTTTTACCCCCAAGTGTTTTGCAGAAGTTTAAAACGTAGAGCCGTGAAAAAAAAAAATCACTTTTTTTTTCCCACAAAAAACGATCTTTTAGCCACAATTGTTTTATTTTCACAAGGGTAGCAGGAGAAATTGGACTCTAAAAGTTGTTGTAGAATTTCTCCTGAGTACTTTGATACCCCATATGTGGGATAAAACGACTGTTTGGGTGCACGTCAGGGCTCGGAAGGGAAGGAGTGACGTTTTGGAATGCAGAATTTGATGGAATGGTCTGTGGGCGTCATGTCACATTTTCAGAGCCCCTGATGTGCCTAAACAGTGGAAGTGCCCCCTTTTTGGAGCTCATCTACTGATTCCTGATATGTGAATTTTATAATGTAGTGTCATACGTCAGTTGTGTAGCGTTCGGCAGGTTGTCACACTTCAGTTGTGTAAGTCAGAAATAAATTTAGTAGTCCATGGCTGTGTCGTACCGTCTGAAGCATTTTTTCATGCACAGGCCAAGTTTATAGGGGCAGGTGTCACATTGATAAATGGTGTCCTTGCATATCCCCCTTTGGTAACACACTCGGCACCTATTTTGTGACTTACCTTTTTTTCCCTGTTTGAGGGACCTCCCCCGGGAAATGCTGGCCTGGTACGACTCGAGGTCCTTCAGTTCCGGAAGTACTGGGGCCTGCTCTGTCACCACTGCCAAATATCAGACCCTTGATCACTACCCCCTGGAACTGATGGTACGACGTAGAAGTCTGGCCTGCACATTGTGATAGCAGGAAAGCATTGTGCATTGCCATCTGTGCGATGTGCACGGCCATATTCTTGTACCACACCTTGGCCTTTCTCAAAGCACTGTAAGGCTGGAGGACTTGGTCAGAGAGATCAACTTCCCCCATGAACTTGCTGTACCCCACTACACTGGTTTGACGACCTGTGTAGAGGAACCTCGTACAGTGTATGGTGGTCAAGAGAAGGACATCCCTTTTGTACTTGACCAGCAGCAGGTGGTCACTACACTAGTGGCCAAAATTGAGGCAACAAGATTTATGAATTTTTAGCATTTTGCCAATATAAATACAAATTTCATGAATGTTTTTGATTTCACAGTAAAGTTTTTAAGTAGAAATAACAATCTCATATAGAAACACAATAATAGCAGGAAATTTGTTCATTTGTCAACAAATTGGACACTATTGTCACTCAGATGACTCTGGGAGAAAAGCCATTTTGTCCTCTTTTCATATCTAACTCTAAAATGTTAATACTTAGTTGGATAGCCCTTGGCCTTGATACCTGACTGGCATCTACTTGGCATGCTATCTACCAGTTTGTTTAAATGAGATGGTGTGATATGAAACCATGATTTGATGATGGCTGCAATGAGTTCCTGCTTATTTGAAGCCTGCTGTTTTGACACCGCTCTTTTCAGCTGAGCCCAGAGATTCTCAATAGAATTGAGATCTGGGCTGTTTTCTGGCCAATTCAATAGCTGGACATTTTTGTCCTTGAACCAAGAGAGATATTTTTTAGCTGTATGGCATGGGGCTCCATCTTGCTGAAAAATAAACGGTGTCCCTTCACCAAATACATTACGTGCCGAAGGAATGAGTTTAGGCTGAAGGACTTCCTTGATGTACTTTTCAGCATTAACTGTTCCTTCAATTACCTGCAGCCTACCAACTGCATCTCTGGACACTCAGCCCCATACCATAACACTCAGAGGATGCTTCATGGTGGGTACTCTGGCAAGCAATCCTCTCCAGGTAGTCGTCGAATGTAGCAGACACCGTCGCTGCCAAAGATGGATATGCGTGTCTCATCGCTCCATAAAACATTTCTCCATCGTTCAGTTGGTCCATTTAGAATGTTCTTTGGCCCACTGCAGACGTTTATGACGTTGTGAGGCATTCAAAAATGGCTTTTTACGTGGTATTCTGGCTCTTAACCCCGCGTTTACCAATCGTCGAACCATCCGATCGGACACTGTCACTCCAGTGTTGACAAGCTCCTTGTTGATGTCAACTGCTGTTGATTTCCTGTTATTTAGGGTGATTCTAAAAATTCTTCTATCAGTCTGACGAGTTGTAGCCTTCTTCCTTCCTCTATCTGGTTTATTCTTTATCGAACCAGTCTCTTGAAACTGCTTACACACTTTGAGAACGAAAACATGTAATTGCTCACCTTTTGATGACAAACTGGCTCTAAAATATAAAAACCACCTTTTAATCGCGCAATATCGGTCTTAAATCACACCCAGGTCACTATAAACAAACATAGAATACATATCACAGAAGAGGGTGTGTGTTCAAGTAAGTATGTCAGTGAAAACGTTCATTAAATATTGGTGATGGTGAAAAACTGCAGGCGTTGCCTCAATTTTGGCCACTAGTGTACATTGGGCTCTGCTCTCACCCCTTCTGAGCATCTGCCCAATTAGCATCTTTGGGAGGCCTCTCTGATCGCGCAGAGAGTGACGTGAGCAGTGGAATGCTGGTATAAAAGTTATCCCCGTAGAGGTGTTATCCTTGATCCAGCAGTGGGTGCACCAAATCCCACACAATTTTCCCGTTCACTCCCAGGACAGGGGTCATTCAGGGGGTTCAATCCGGGGGTCCTTCCCTTCATAAACCCTAAACTTGTGAGTGTACCCTGAGGTACTCTCTCAAAGTTTGTACAGCTTAAGTCTGTACCTGGCCCTCTTACTGGGCAGATACTGCCGGAATCCAAGCCACCCCTTAAAATGACTTAGGGACTCATCCACGCAGATGTCCCTTTGGGGCACGTACACGTCAGGAAACTTGTTGAAGTGCTCGATGACAGGCCGAACTTTGAAAAGATGATCAAAGTTGGGGGTCATCTCATGCAGGACACCGTGCATTATCTTTGTAATGCAAGAACTTGTGGATGACCTCAAAACGTGTCCGAGTCATGACCATTCGGGACACTGGAGATATATATAGATATATATATATATCTATATATATATATAAAACGTCAATACTTTACTCCAGTATTGCCAAGCTTCTGGCTTCTTCCGGATCCCCATGTGAAGGACCAAGCCCCAAAAGTTCATAATTTTTACTGCGTCTACAGGAGACCAGTTAGAAAATGAGTGGTTTTGTGCCAAAAATTGGTGAGCATACAAATTAGTTTGGCCCACTATGAGGTTTACAAAATCCTCAGAGAAAAAGACTTTGAAAAAGTCTATTTCTGCAAGGCCAGTGGTGTCCAACTTGATTCCTGATTCCGCTACAAAATCAAGAATCAGTGGCTCATAATTTTCGCTGGGCGAGATCCGTACGGGGTCAGTAATGGGGGGGCGCTGGTTCATCTTCTGTCCTGGGGTGTCTGCGTGGCAGTTCAGCAGAATCTGAGGAAGAGGACGACGAGTCAGAAAAATAAAGGTGGGATCCTCTCCCTCACTGTCAGTGTCCGTGTCGGAGGCAAGGAAAGCGTATGCGTGCGTGCGTGCGTGCGTGTGTGTGTGTTTAGTACTTTATTTAGTTTTGTGTGTGTCAGTGTGCTTGGTGTAAACTTTTTTTTTTTCTGAAAGAAAGATAAAAAAAAAAAAAAGGAACAACTGGAGGTGGTGCAAACAGCGAGCACGGGGTCGGAACAGTGAACTGCGTCACTGATCAACGCTCAGCAGCTGCCGGATGTGCGCACGGAGGTGGTGCAAAGGATGGAGGAGGGAAAAAAAAGTGTAAAACAGCGAGCATGAGTGCGGATCAGTGATCTGCGGTCACTGATCAGTGCTCGGCTACTGCAGGAAGCACGACAAAAACTGCCAAAAGTCGAGCAATCAAGTACTGATCAGCGCTCGGTGGCAGAAAGGTGGAGTAGGGAGGGGGGGGGGGGATGGGGTGGATGAGGAGGGATCAAAAAATCTTATCTTCTGTCTGATGTCTTCTGTCGCAGCAGGAGCAGCGATTTGTGGTGTCACAGGCTTCTGTGGAACCACAAGGCCCAGCACGGTGCACTATCGGACAGCGCGACCACCCTCTACAAAAGAAAAAGTCAGTGAAAAAAAGTGGAAAACAGCAAGCACAAGTGCTGATCGGTAATTTGCGTCACCGATCAATGCTCGGTGGCTGCTGGATGCATCCACGAAGGTGGTAAAAAGTATGTGGGGGGGGGGGGAAATTGGACAGGGAAAAAAAAAGTCCTGGAAAACAGCGAGCAGGGACTTTGATCAGTGATGTAGCCACTGATCAGTACTTGGCCGCTGCAGGACGCACAAAAAAAAAAAACTGCTAAAAATCGAGCAATCGAGTACTGATCAGCGCTCGGTGGCAGGAGGGGGGGTGGGGAGGTGGATTGGGGTGGATGAAGAGAGAGATCATGTAAGGATCTTACAGATGCTTGCTTTCTTCTGTAACAGCAGGAGCAGCGATTGTGGTGTCACAGGCTTCTGTGGTACCACAAGGCCCAGCACAGTGCACGATCAGACAGTGTGACCGCCCTGTACAAAAGAAAAAGTCAGTGGAAAAAAAGTGTAAAACAGCGAGTACAAGTGCTGATTGGTGATTTGCGTCAACGATCGGCGGCTGCTGGATGCATGCACAGAGGTGGTGCAAAGTGGGAGGGGGGGAGAAAAATTGGACAGGGACGAAAAAAAGTCCTGGAAAACAGCGAGCATGGACGTTGATCAGTGATTTGCGTCACTGATCAGCGCTCGGCCGCTGCAGGATGCACGAAAAAAAAAAACATGCCAAAAATCAAGCGGTCAAGTACTGATCAACGCTCGGTGGCAGAAAGGTGGGGTGGAGAGGGGGGTAAAAAGAGGGGGGTAGAGGTAGATGAGGAGAGATCAGGTAGGGATCTACTTACTGATGTCTCCTCTCTTCTTAGCAGCAGGAGCAGGGATTGTGGTGTCACAGAAGCTTCTATGGCACCACAATGCCCAGCACAGCGGAGATCTTCAGTGTGACCACCCTGTACAAATGCTCAGCAATTGTGAGGACGTGCAGGGCGGTCACAGGTAGGTCATAGGGCGGTCACGCGCTCTGATTGGTGCAATCGATGTCATCGTCGATCGCACCAATCAGAGCGGGCTGGGGCCAGGCCTGGCGTTGTCAGAATTGAACAGCCAATCACAGCGATCGTGGTAACGGAGGGGCAGCAACACCCCCTAGGACAATGACACCATCTACCCTAATGTAAGATGGTGCCGGAAATGTAATGTGATCACCGCAACTTCGATCGAGGGACCGCATTAAAGGTTTGTCATAATAGTACGTATCTGGTCCATAAGTACCAGAGCGTAGGGACGTACTATTACTGATAATGTCAGAAAGGGGTTAAATATTCACACACAAAAAAATTACCTGCTACAGGCAAAAACACAGAAAAAAATGCCAAATCCACAGTGATAGATGCAGGCTAGACAGAGAAAAAAAATCGAAAAAATCACTTAAACAAAATTTGCTCAGACAGACACCTAATAACTGGTCAGTTTAACCACACATGGACCCCAAATACACTGCTCAAAAAAATAAAGGGAACACTGAAATAACACATCCTAGATCTGAATGAATGAAATATTCTCATTGAATACTTTGTTCTATACAAAGTTGAATGTGCTGACAACAAAATCACACAAAAATAATCAATGGAAATCAAATTTATTTACCAATGGATGCTTTGATTTGGAGTCACCCCCAAAATGAAAGTGGAAAAACACAATACAGGCTGATCAAACTTTGATGTAATGTCCTTAAAACAAGTCAAAATGAGGCTCAGTATTGTGTGTGGCCTCCACATGCCTGTATGACCTCCCTACAATGCCTGGGCATGCTCCTGATGAGGTTGCGGATGGTCTCCTGTGGGATCTCCTCCCAGACCTGGACTAAAGCATCCGCCAACTCCTGGACAGTCTGTGGTGCAACGTGACATTGGTGGATGGAGCGAGACATGATGTCCCAGATGTGCTCAATCGGATTCAGGTCTGGGGAACGGGCAGGCCAGTCCATAGCTTCAATGCCTTCATCTTGCAGGAACTGCTGACACACTTCAGCCACATGAGGTCTGGCATTGTCCAGCATTAGGAGGAACCCAGGGCCAACCGCACCAGCATATGGTCTCACAAGGGGTCTGAGGATCTCATCTCATTACCTAATGGCAGTCAGGCTACCTCTGGCTACCTTCTGTGCAAAGAAATGCCACCCCACACCATTACTGACCCACTGCCAAACCGGTCATGCTGAAGGATGTTGAAGGCAGCAGATCGCTCTCCACAGCGTCTCCAGACTCTGTCACGTCTGTCACATGTGCTCAGTGTGACCCTGCTTTCATCTGTAAAGAGCACAGGGCGCCAGTGGCGACTTTGCCAATCCTGGTGTTTTGTGGCAAAGGCCAAGCGTCCTGCACGGTGTTGGGCTGTGAGCACAACCCCCATCTGTGGACGTCGGGCCCTCATATCACCCTCATGGGAGTCGGTTTCTAACCGTTTGTGCAGACACATGCACATTTGTGGCCAGCTGGAGGTCATTTTGCAGGGCTCTGGCAGTGCTCTTACTGTTCCTCCTTGCACAAAGGCGGAGGTAGCATTTCTGCTGCTGGGTTGTTGCCCTCCTACGACCCCCTCCACGTCTCCTGGTGTACTGGCCTGTCTCCTGGTAGCGCCTCCAGCCTCTGAACACTACGCTAACAGATACAGCAAACCTTCTTGCCACAGCTCGCATTGATGTGCCATCCTGGATGAGCTGCACTACCTGAGCAACTTCTGTGGGTTGTAGAGTCCGTCTCATGCTACCACGAGTGTGAAAGCACAACCAACATTCAAAAGTGACCAAAATATCAGCCAGAAAGCATTGGTACTGAGATGTGGTCTGTGGTCCCCATCCTGCAGAACCACTCCGTTATTGAGCGTGTCTTGATATTTGCCAATAATTTCCATCTATTGTCTATTCCATTTGCACAACAGCATGTGAAATTGATTGTCAATCAGTGTTGCTTCCTAAGTGGACAGTTTGATTTCACAGAACTTTGATTTACTTGGAGTTATATTCTGTTGTTTAAGTGTTCCCTTTATTTTTTTGAGCAGTGTACAAAGAACCCACCTGTACAGTTAATATTGGCTATAACCATATGTGAATAAAAGGAGTGAGTTACACAAACAAAAAAAGGAACCATCTCACCCGTCTGTCAAGTCCAAAGAGGGTCCTTGCACATCAGTCCATGTTGCAAATACTTGTCTGACCAAAAGAGCGGAGTTCAGAGATAACCCTATCATGTCCTTAAAAATCTGTGTGGGCTCTGGTTACCCCCAAAAAACTCGCGCTCTGACAAAGGCAGTCCACAGTTGTCAGATTCAGGCTTAGTGCCCACAATGCAGAAATGAAGCAGAAATTTTCCTGAGCATTTTTGCATCTCCTTAGCAGAAAAACGCATGCGGTTTTTACATGCGTTTTTGACGTGTTTTTGCATGCGTATTTGCCATTCGTTTTTCCAATGCATTGTATAGGCAACTATGCATGCAGAAATGCTCAAGAATTGGTCATGTCTGTATTTTTTCTGCGAGTAAAATCTGCGCAGAAAAAATCCTGACGACGTGCACAGAACTTGCAGAATGTCATAGGAAGTCATGGGATAAGGTATGCAATGCGTTTCTGGAGCATTTACACGCTGCAAATCCGCACCAAAAACGCATCGTGAGCACACAGCCTTAGGGCTATAGTACCAACATCCCAGTAATTGATTTAGCACAGGGATGTCAAACTCAAATACACAGAGGGCCAAAAATAAAAACTTTGTCAACCTTGATATTTATTAAAACAATATCTACAATCTGTTCAAGAAAGTACCATTCCTCACTCCTCTAAATATCCCTTTCCCACTCTGTTTACCTTCCATTGCTATTCAACACGTCCTCCAGTTGGATAACTAGAGGAGGAAGACATGTGAAGACTCAAACTTCAAGGTTAGATTTCAGAAAGGCAGATTTTAAGCGACTCAAAGAGAATAGGAGGGAGGCATATCTAAAGAAGATTATAATGCAGTCTGCAGAACCTGCAGGGCATGTATCAGGTTAGCTAAAGCGGACTATGAATTAAGGCTTGCAAGAGATGTCAAAAGCAATAAAAAAGGATTTTGGGGGTATGTCAAAAGTAAAAGAATAGTCAAAGATGCTATAGGATTTTTACAGGATGAAAATGGTGAAATCGTAAGAAAGGATGTTGAGAAGGCCGAACTTTTTAATTCCTATTTTGCATCAGTTTTCTCTCAGAAAGAAAATGTAACATCAACTGATCTTCACTGTCCTATTAAAGGAATAGAAGAATCCAGGTTATCTGTAAACAGAAAGATTGCGAGGGAATATTTAGCTAACATAAATGAGTTCAAGTCTCCAGGTCCAGATGAATTACACCCCAGAGTAATGAAGGAGATCGTAGAAGAAATTTTAGAACCACTCTCCATAATCTTTGAAAATTCTTGGAGAACAGGAGATGTCCCAGAAGACTGGAGAAGAGCAAATGTTGTTCCTATCTTCAAAAAGGGGAAGAAGGTGGACCCAGGGAACTATAGGTCGGTGAGTCTGACTTCTATACCAGGAAACATCTTTGAACAAATTATTAAACAACATGTATGTAAGTACCTGGATAAGAATGAAGTGATTAATCAGAGTCAGCATTTGTTTGTAACTAACAAGTCATGTCAGACTAACTTAATTTCCTTCTATGACAGAATCACTGACTGGGTGGATCAGGGAAATGCTGTAGATACAGTATATCTTGACTTCAGCAAAGCATTTGACAAAGTATCTCACACCATCCTTATTGAAAAACTGACCAAGTATGGAATGGACAAGGCAACTGTTAGGTGGATTCATAACTGGCTTAGTGATCGGACTCAAAGAGTGGTAGTAAATGGCTTCACATCCAGTTGGATGCATGTCTCAAGTGGGGTACCACAGGGCTCTGTCCTGGGACCGGTATTGTTCAACATCTTTATCAATGATTTAGATGAAGGAATTGAGGGTAGACTGATTAAATTTGCTGATGACACAAAGCTAGGAGGGATAGCTAATACTAGAGAAGAGAGAGAGAGGATTCAAAAAGACCTAAATAAACTGGAGCAGTGGGCAGCAACTAACAGAATGGTTTTTAACAGGGAAAAATGCAAAGTACTACATCTGGGCAATAAAAATGAAAAGCGCATATACAGAATGGGAGGAACAGAGCTAAGCAACAGTACATGTGAAAAAGACTTAGGTATACTAATAGATCATAGGCTGAACAGGAGTCAACAGTGTGATGCAGCAGCAAAAAAGGCAAATACAATTCTGGGATGTATTAATAGAAGCATACAGTCTAGATCACGTGAAGTCATTATCGCACTTTACTCCTCTTTGGTCAGACCTCATCTGGAATACTGTGTCCAGTTTTGGGCACCACATTTTAAAAAAGACATTGACAAACTGGAGCAAGTTCAGAGAAGACTGCAAACCATGTCCTATGAGGAACGGTTACAGGAATGTTTAGCTTGCAAAAAAGAAGACTGAGAGGAGACTTAATAGCTGTCTACAAATATCTCAAGGGCTGTCACATTGTAGAAGGATCATCTTTATTCTCATTTGCACAAGGAAAGACTAGAAGCAATGGGATGAAACTGAATGGGAGGAGATACAGATTAGATATTAGAAAAAACTTTTTGACAGTTAGGGTGATCAATGAGTGGAACAGGCTGCCACGAGAAGTGGTGAGTTCCCCTTCAATGGACGTTTTCAAACAGAGGCTGGACAGACATCTGTCTGATATGATTTAGTGAATCCTGCTTTGAGCAGTGGGTTGGACCAGATGACCCAGGAGGTCCCTTCCAACTCTACCATTCTATGATTCTATGAAATTCTTCGCTTGCGGCCAGGCACGGGCAGTCTTTTCTTCCTATTCTCATTCTCACTTGCTCTGTTTCTCTGAGTAAAAACTAAGCATGTGCAGTTTCCCTTTTCTGCTCAGGGCGAGCATGTGCCGAGAAAAGCTGTGTGCCTCTGTGTCCTCGCTTTCCCATGCAGTCAATAATTGTCGACTGGTTATATCTATCTAAGATGCCAAAGATTAATTTGAACCACCAATGAAATAACAGAGAAATGTGGACAGCGCACAGAAGACGGAAATGCTAGGCGAACACACTGGTTGCTTCTATGAAATGTACTTTGTGCAATAAGGAAAGCAAATGATTGATGAGTATTAAATAACAGCCAAGAGTAAAGTAAGATTATTATAGCATGGTGATGTCTATTTCCACAAAACTATAAGGGCATTGTTTTTTTGGGGAAAGAAGTATAGTGGGATAGACCTTTTACAGAATACATAAAAAGAAGGGAAAGATCCTAGTTACTTACCGGTAACGGAATTTTACAGAGCCCATGACAGCACCACTTGAGAGAGGGTATCCGCCCACCAAGGACAGGAACCTACTGAATAAAAAGGCGGTACCTCTCTTCCGCATCAGTTTTTGTTTCAGAGCATGAGAGGGACTCCGAAAAATAGGTTAGTACACAACTACCACCTAAACATTTCTTTATAAAAACACCCTAAGAAGTGCACACCATAAGTGATAAAGGGGAGGGAATTAATAGGGTGCTGTCATGGGCTCTATAAAATCCCGTTACCGGTAAGTAACTAGGATCTTTTCCCCTTCTCCCATAACAGCACCACCTGAGAGATTTGGAGAGATCACACACCAGAGGGAGGGATCCCCGCTTGCAACACCTTCCTCCCAAAGGACAGATTAGTAGAAGAGGAAAGGTCAAGACGGTAATGCTTGTACAATGTAGAGGGGGATGACCAAGTTGCCGCCTTACATATGATGTCGATGGTCACATCCGCCTTCTCAGCCCATGAAGCAGCTACAGCCCTGGTGGAGTGGGCCTTCAGGTTCTCTGGAACTGGCAGATTTCTAGAAGAGCACGCTAAGCCAATGGTGTCCCTGACCCACCTAGCTATGGTCCCCCTTGTAACCTTAAGCCCTTTCCTAGCCCCCTGAAATGAGATGAATAAGGCGTCACTTTTTCTCCAGGCCTTCGTCACCTCCAAATACTGGACTAATACCCTCTTTACATCTAAAGTGTGAAGCCTTTGTTCCTCAGATTCTCTAGGATCAGGATAGAAGGAAGGGAGAGTAATTACTTGTGTCCTATGGAATTTGGAGGCTACTTTTGGAAGATAGGCCGGGTCTGGTCTTAAGATTACTCTATCCATACACACTTGAGTGAATGGATAGTTTACTGACAGCGCGTGCAGATCACTAACCCTACGAGCTGACGTTAGAGCTACCAGCATGGCTGTTTTTAAGGTGAGAATTTTCTCCGAAACCTTCTCTAAAGGGCTCAAAGGGAGGTTTGGTTAGCGCCTCTAGAACCAGGTTAAGGTCCCAAGGAGGCATCCTTGGAGTAGGAATGGGTCTAGATCTACTGCAAGATTTAATGAATCTGATGATCCACCTATTTGCTGCCAAGTCGCAATTATATAGTGCCCCCAGAGTAGATACTTGTACCTTAAGGGTACTGGTGGCTAACCCCATGCTTAAGCCTTTCTGAAGGAATTCCAGGATGGCCCCAATAGGAACCCTCCCTTTGGCGGACTGACCTGAGGTAGACAGAAATTTAGCCCAGGTTCTGCCATAGATCCTACTAGTCACCAGCTTCCTACTCGCCAGTAGAGTAGTAACTAGACCTGGAGAAAACCCCTCCTGTGTTAGTAGTGACCTTTCAAAATCCAGGCCGTCAAATGCAGGCCCGATCTTTGGGGATGGAAGACTGGGCCCTGCCTGAGGAGATCTGGGGAGTCCGGAAGGACCCATGGTTCTGCTTGGGAGATTCTCTTCATCCAAGTGAACCATGGTCTCTTGGGCCAAAACGGGGCGATCAATATAAACCTCGCCTGTTCTTCTCGGATCTTCCTCAGGATAGTAGGAATCAGCATTAGGAGGGGAAAGGCATAGGCCAGGGTAAAGTCCCAGGGAATTTGCAGCGCGTCCACCGCAAAAGGCTTCTCCTTTGGATGCAGGGAGCAAAAGATTTTGGTTTTCCGATTGCGTTTGTTTGCAAACAGATCTATCTGAGGTTGTCCCCATTGGCACACAATCTGCTGGAAAACCGCTGGATTCAATTCCCATTCTCCTTGTTTCAAGATGTGCCGACTTAGGAAATCGGCTCTTACGTTCTCCTCTCCTCTTATATGCAGCGCCGAGAGCGTGAATAGATGACTCTCTGCAAAATGAAGGATCTGATCTGCCACTCACATCAGAGGAAGGGATCTTGTTCCCCCCTGATGATTGATATAGGCGACTGTCATTTGGTTGTCCGACATTATCCGGATGTGTTGACCCCGAAGAAGAGAACTGAACTCTACTACTGCGTTTCTGACTGCCAACAACTCCCTCATGTTGGAGGAGAGACCCGTCTCGCTGTCTGACCAGAGGCCCTGTATTGAATGATCTCTCAGGTGAGCTCCCCAGCCTTCTGAGCTTGTGTCTATTGTAATCGTATCTGACACCTGGAAAGACCAAGGAACCCCCAGAGATAGATTTACCGGATTCATCCACCAATCCAGCGAGTTGATTACTAAACTTGAAAGGGATATTCTTCCATCCAGGTGACCTCTGAGCCGTCTTTCTGCTGTCAGGATCTCCTGCTGTAGACGTCTGGAATGGAACTGGGCCCACTGAACTGCTGGGATACAAGATGTCATCGTACCCAATAGAGACATTGCATTTCTCAAGGTCATGAATGGATTGCTGATTACGCGTGAGATGAGGGAACTGATCTTCAATTTCTTGTCCTCTGGCAGAAGACAAGTCTGGTTTTCTGAGTCCAAAATGAGACCCAGGAATGATTGAACCTTTTTTGGTTCTAGTCTCGATTTTCCTAAATTTAAAATCCAACCCAGGCCATTTAGACTGGCCATGACTTCCGCCAGAGCCAGTGCACAGAGTTGTTTTGATCTGCCCACCACTAAAAAATCATCCAGGTAAGGGATGACTAGGATATCCTTCTCCCTTAGATGCGCTGTGACTTCCAGGATAATCTTTGTGAAAACCCTTGGAGACATGGAGATGCCAAAGGGAAGAGCTGCAAACTGAAAATGCTTTATGTGCTTGCCGAACTGTACAGCTACCCTCAAACTGTTGGTGTGCATGAAAGATTGGGAAGTGGTAGTAAGCGTCCTTTAGGTTGATTGATGGCTTACAGCCTGTGTGACATAAGGTGACAGGCAAGGAAATCAGATGGTGAACTATGAATCCAGTTGGAGTAGTGCAGGGCAGAGAAACAACCTCAGGAGCCAGTGGCTTTTAAGTCCTCTAGGCATGATAGAGCACTCAATACCTAATTTGCATATGAATTAAAACACTAATTACTTGTGAATACAACAACAGATAGGAGATATATAGGTGTTGATGGATTTACTATTACATGACCTGCATGTCAATGTATGGAGTTTGGGGGGCTTGATCTTACAGATTCCATTTAAAATGTTTCCAAAAATAGTGCAGGTCTTGAATAAATTTACCACATTTTGCAACTTTTAGCTAAGGCCCTTTTAGTCAGGCCTTTTGTATACTGTTGAGGTAGGTTAAAAAGCATCTTAAAACACAATTTCAGGATAATTTGTATGCAGATTGTGAGATCTACTTTTGATTTTGCGTTCTTAGGGTATCATTTTTTGCATAAATCTCTGCAACGGAGAGTCAGTTTCATTCATCTGAATAGGGTTGATTTAACAATATGCTTATGGATTTCTGCAGGTTTCATTCAGAAGAATAGGACAGTTTGAGAAATTTATGCAACAAATCAGCTGCGTTTGAATATATTTTATGTCTTAATCAATTGATAAAGACATCGCTTACACATTTCAAGCACAACTGCTATGACTAACAGCCACTTGTTACTGAAACTTGTGAGCGATATCTATAACTTGTGGAATCTCACTGGACATATGTTTTTAATTTGAAGAAATAAATTCAAGATTTTATCAGATTCTGGACACTGGCAGTAGTTTCCCTTTCCGTATATCTACTGCCTAGCAAGTAGCCGTTCTGCTAACTAGGTACAGGTGAGCTGAATACCTTCTATTTGTCTAAGTCTTACCAAGTCAACATGTTTCTGGTGCCCTCCTAGTAGCGACAGAGGCCCAGATTCCACCGCTGGGTCAATAACCTTCTTCCTTCATGCCATTGATTGACTACTTTCTCTGAAGGCACAGAAGCTTTCAATCAGCTATGAGTTGATAGAGAAGCTGGCAGCTCAGGAAGATCATGGACTACACTGAATGCTCATTATTAGGAGAAAGGAAAAAAAAGAGGTTTGCTACCGTGTTAGCCAGTTGAAAAAAGATTGCTCTTAGTGGGAAAAACAAGATAATCTTGTAGTTATGATACCT
This sequence comes from Phyllobates terribilis, assembly GCF_046119375.1. Classification (NCBI taxonomy): domain Eukaryota; kingdom Metazoa; phylum Chordata; class Amphibia; order Anura; family Dendrobatidae; genus Phyllobates; species Phyllobates terribilis. Next base: position 474,176,728 of record NW_027362764.1, on the reverse strand, counting down.
TTTAATGGCTAACAAAAATAAAATAAATGATGTTACATGGCTAGCTTTCGGGACAACTTAGGTCCCTTCCTCAGGCATGGGGATGAGGGCCACGTATAACAGAAAGGAGGGGGCCATATATACCAGGATGGGGAATATTAACAGATTTGGGGGACATTACCCCTATAACAGTGTCAGCAGCAGACCACCCTCCCCCTTAACAGGGCATCATGACCACATTTTTTGCTTATTTTTTTTTTCTATTTTCCTCCTCTCAAACCTAGGTGCGTCTTATGGTCTGGTGCGTCTTATGGTCCGGTGCATCTTATAGTCCGAAAAATACGGTATTTTGGAAAAATATCACAAATTAAATTTAAAAAATGAAAAATATATACAAGTATACAAATATTTATGAATAAAAACAAAAATAAACCAAAAAGTACACATTTGGTATCGCCACATCTGGAACGACCTGATCTATAAAATTGTCACACTAGTTAACCCCTTCAGTGAACACACCGTAAAAAAAATAAATGTGGCAAAAAACTGCTTTTTCATTATACCGCCCAAAAAAGTGGAATAAAACACAACCAAAAAGTCAAATATAAATAAAAGTGGTATCGCTGAAAACAATCTTGTCCCGCAAAAAAAAAAGCTACCATACAGCTCCATCAGTGGAAATATGAAAAAGCTATAGCTCTCAGAATAAAGCAATGCAAAAATAATTCTTTTTTTATTAAATATTTTTATTGCATAAAAGCTGCAAAGCATAAAAAATGATATAGATGTGATATCGCTGTAATCGTACTGACCCGAGTGGTCTTTATCACTTTTACCACATAAAAAACAACAAAAAACACTTCCTGAATTGCTGGTTTTTGTTCATTGTGCCTCCCAAAAATCGAAACATGACTCTTGTCAGCAGAAATATGGAAAAATTTTAGCTCTCAAGATATGGCAATATTTTGCAAAAAAAACCTTTTTGGAGGCCTCATTCACACATATGTATTTTTTATCAGTATTTGTATTCGAAAACTAGGAGTGTCTCCAAAACACAAATCAGGTGTCATTCCTTCAATTATAGTTTTCCTCTGACTGTTCCACTTTTAGTTTTTGGCGTACAAACACTGATGCAAAATACTGACCAAATACTGACGTGAATGAGGCCTTAGGCTATGTTCACACATTGCATTTTTGCTGCATGTTTTACAGTATCAGCAAAAGCTATGAGATTTCAGAAATCTCATGCACACACATTGTTTTTTTTTCCTGACTGAATTGGAAAACTGCTGCACTTTTGAAAACTGCAGCATGTCACTTTCAATGTTTTTGCAGCGTTTTTTTTTCAACCATAGAAAGCAATGAGTAAGTGCAAAAAAACAGCAAAAATGCAGGTATCAGGTTTTGCTGCGTTTTTGGTGCAGAAAACTCAAGAACAACAGGCACTAAACTGTATCAGCATGAAAAAAGCAGCAAAAAAATCCACTGCATGAATGCAAGTTATTACATTTCATTAGGGTCCCATGAGTGGCTTACAATCTTTTCAATAGGAGCTGAGCTACATTCAAGAACAACCACTACACAGTGTATGACGTTCAATATTTAAGGCCTGGACAACCCCATTTAATATTATTTTTGACTCTTTGTTGAATTTTGTGGCCCCTCCTTTTTTGTATACAGTGGGTACGGAAAGTATTCAGACTCCTTTACATTTTTCACTCTTTGTTTCATTGCAGCCATTTGGTAAATTCTAAAAAGTTCTTTTTTTCTCGTTAAAGTACACTCTGCGCCCCGTCTTGACTGAAAAAAAAAACCAGAAATGTAGAAATTTTTGCAAATTTATTAAAAAAGAAAAACTGAAATATCACATGGTCATAAGTATTCAGACCCGTTGCTCAGACACTTATATTTAAGTCACATGCTGTCCATTTTCTTGTGATCCTCCTTGAGATGGTTCTACTCCTTCATTGGAAATGAAGAATGAGAATCATGAGCTCAAAAGGAACAGCCCAAGGAGCTCACAGACAGAATTGTGGCAAGGCACAGATCTGGCCAAGGTTACAAAAGAATTTCTGCATTACTCAAGGTTCCTAAGAGCACAATGGTCTCCATAATCCTTAAATGGAAGAAGTTTGGGACCACCAGAAGTCTTCCTAGACCTGGCCGTCCAGCCAAACTGAGCAATCATGGGAGAAGAGCCTTAGTGAGAGGTAAAGAAGAACCGCAAGATCACTGTGGCTGAGCTGCAGAGATGCAATAGGGAGATGGGAGAAAGTTCCACAAAGTCAACTATCACTGCAGCCCTCCACCAGTCGGGCCTTTATGGCAGAGTGGCCCAACGGAAGCCTCTCCTCAGTGCAAGACATATGAAAGCCTGCATAGAGTTTGCTCAAAAACACATGAAGGACTCCCAGACTATGAGAAATAAGATTCTCTGGTCTAATGAGACAAAGATAGAACCTTTTGGTGATAATTCTAAGCGGTATGTGTGGAGAAAACCAAGCACTGCTCATCACCTGCCCAATACAATCCCAACAGTGAAACATGGTGGTGGCAGCATCATGCTATGGGGGTGCTTTTCAGCTGCTGGGACAGGACGACTGGTTGTAATTGAAGGAAACATGAATGCAGCCAAGTATAGAGATATCCTAGATGAAAACCTCTTCCAGGGGGCCCTGGACCTCAAACTTGGCTGAAGGTTCACCTTCCAACAAGACAATGACCCTAAGCACACAGCTGAAATAACAAAGGAGTGGCTTCAGAACAACTCCGTGACCATTCTTGACTGGCCCAGCCAGAGCCCTGACCTAAACCCAATTGAGCATCTCTGGAGAGACCTGAAAATGGCTGTCCACCAACGTTCACCATCCAACCTGACGGAACTGGAGAGGATCTGCAAGGAAGAATGGCAGAGGATCCCCAAATCCAGGTGTGAAAAACTTGTTGCATCATTCCCAAGAAGACTCATGGCTGTACTAGCTCAAAAGGGTGCTTCTACTCAATACTGATCAAAGGGTCTGAATACTTATGACCATGTGATATTTCAGTTTTTCTTTTTTAATAAATTTTCAAAAATGACTACATTTCTGTTTTTTTTTTCAGTCAAGATAGGGTGAAGAGTGTACTTTAATGAGAAAAAAAAATGAACTTTTTAGAATTTACCAAATGGCTGCAATGAAACAAAGAGTGAAACATTTAAAGGGGTCTGAATACTTTCCGCACCCACTGTATATGATCAAAGCAATAAGTATTAATCATATTAGTAAACAATTATTCAAATCAGACAATTAAGTAAAAACCTGCTTTTTTAAGCAGCTTCTTTACTGCCAAGAGAGCAGGTTTTGCCTGCAGAAAAAAAGCAGCAAAAACGCAATGGGTGAACATAGCTTAAGTGTGTGAATAGCCGAACAAAAAATGATAAAAATCTGTAATCGCACCAACCCGAAGAATAAAGTCGTCTAGTCACTTATACTGCATGAGGAACGGTGTAAAAAATAAATAAAACCAATTGTTGACCTGCGGTTGATTTGTTCATTCTGCCTCCCAAAGATCGCCGTAAGGCACGGCTCACATCTATCTTGCGCTCTTCTCTGACCTGTGTAAATATCTGAAATACGTGATTCAGATGGAAGCCCCGGAGGAAGATTCCCTATAATGAGGCAGATGGAGGCACGGTGGACGCCGTCTGGCCTGTGATCTGGCGGTGTCCGTCTTTTTAAGCGCGCATAAAAGCACTGTGGCCACAGTTTTGTGCACCTCTAAAAGTAAGGACACCACTAAACAGAGGCCAGACGCAGTCCAGAGTAACTCTGCTGCCTCATAATAGTTAATGGATCCATCGGCAGTTTCATCTGAATCACGTCATCCGGAGATTTAGATGGAAACACCGATGTAAGTGCTCAGCGTAGAGCACAGGATAAATGTGATCCAAAATGTTATGTAAAATGTTCCCAATAAAAGATTCAATTTAAACCACAAAAAAAGCAAATCCTCACTCAGGTCTGTCATCTGTCAATGGAAATATAGGGGGCTTCCACGTTGTGCTATCAGTAAAGACTCTGGAAAAGCTTTATGGTGCCTCACTGCCAAAAATAAATCCAGCGAATTCTGTGCTCCCAAATCCAAATGCTGCCCCCTCCCTTCTGAGCCACAGTGTGCCTAAACCACATTTAACATCCATGTCTGGCATTTCTGCAGCGATGAGAGCCCGCTTAATTTATGTGGCCCATGTTTCCAGAAGTACAAGCTGGGCATAATGTACTGGGCACTACAACGTACTGGGTAATACAATGGCAGATTTACAATTTTCACTCAGCAACATCCACTGCTGCTTGTTTCTGGAAAACACCCAAAGAGCCAAAATCATCACTACATCTGTAGATAAATTCCCAGAGGGGTGTAATTTGCAAAATGGGGTCACTTGTGGGGGTTTCTGCTGTTTTGGCATGTCAGGGGCTCTTCAAATGTGATACGGCATCCACAATCTATTCCAGCAAAACTTGTGCTCCAAAAGCCAAATAGTGCTGCTTCCCTTACAATCCCTGCTGTGCGCCCAGACAGTATTTTTCCATCACAAATGGGGTATCTGTGTACTTGGGAAAATTGCACAACAAATTGTACAGTCCATTTTCTCCTGTTACCCTTGACAAAATGAAAAATTTTTGGCTGAAGCAACATTTTTGCGGGAAAATTGTATTTTTCTCATTTCACGGCTGAACGTTATCAAATTCTGTCAAGCACCTGTAGGTTCAAGGTGCTCAACACACCTCTAATTAAGTTACTGGAGGGGTGTAGTTTCTAAAATGGGTTCACTTGTGGGGGGTTTCCACTGTTTAGGTACATCAGGTGCTCTGCAAACATGACATGTCATCCGCCATCTATACCAGCCAATTTTGCCCTCCAAAAGTCAAATGCTGCTCCGTCCCTTCAGAGTCCTGCCATTCGCCCAAATAGTACTTTTCCACCACATATGGAATATCGGTGTACTTTGGAAAAACTACACTACAAATTGTATGGTCCATTTTCTCCTGTTACTCGTGTGAAAATTAAACATTTGGGGCTGAAGCAACTTTTTTGCGGGAAAAATGTATTTTATAATTTTCATGGCTCAAATTCTGTGAAGCACCTGTGGGTTCAAGGTGTTCAACACACCTCTAGGTAAGTTACAGGAGGGGTTTAGTTTCCAAAATGGCATCACTTGTGGGGGTTTCCACTGTGTAGTATACCAAAGCTAGAATAAACCCCTTTAAAGATAATCTATTTGTAGAATAAACCCCTATAAAAATAATCTGTATTTGTATATTGTTAAAATACTGGAAAAATAGACAATGGAAAAACATATATAAAAATGAGTAAGGTCATAGGCTTGGGTAATTGGCTCTCTATTCTTGTTCTCAAACAAAACACCCAGTGAAAGTTAGTACAATATAAAAAAAAATGTAGTGAGTAAAAATTAACCCCTTAATGGAGGTTATTACTCAGGACAAATATATTAGACAAGTACAGGTTGTCAATCAATATATCTGTGTATTCATGTTATCAAGTCAAAATGTACCACAAAAGTCCCGCATCTATAGTTCTCATGCCCATAGTATTAACAATGTCAAAATGTCCATGATGCTCAAATTACAGGCCAGCAGGGGGGATAATATAATTGAATCCCTCTATAGCATTAGTATTAACACCTTCACGACCGATGTTGTCATGACAACATCCGGGTAATCAGGCTCTAGCAAATTTGTTAGATCATGCGCAGTCAATTGTCTAACTAACTTGTGTCAGTGCAGCACTGACAGTAATAAGGCATAGCAGTACTCCTACATTGCTATGCTTTATAACTGCGATCAGAGTGCTGAAAGTGAAAGTCCCATAGTGGGACTAAGTTAAAAAGTAAAAAAAAAATTGAAAAATATTTAAAAAATAAATCACAAAATAACAATACAAAAAAATAAAAAGAATATTGCACTCATAAATATATATTTTTATGAAAAAAAAATAAAAAAAAGCATACATATTCGGTATTGCTGTGTCCGAAATGACCCGCCGTATAAAAATGTCACACTAGTTAACTCCTTCAGTGAACACCATAAAAAAAAATGGATAAAAAACGAGGCAAAAACAATGCTTCATCATACCGCCGAACATAAAGTAGAATAAAACGCAATCAAAAAGACAAATGTAAATAGAAATGGTATAGATAAAAACGTCATCTTGTCCCGCAAAAAAAAAGCCACGATACAGCTCCATCAGGGGAAAAATAAAGTTATAGCTCTCAGAATACAGTGATGCAAAAATAATTCTTTTTTCTATATGTTTTTATTGTGTAAACGTGCCAAAATATAAAAAAATTATAAAAATGTGGTATCGCTGTAATCATACTGACCCGAAGAATAAAGATGCCTTATCAATTTTACCACACATGAAAGGGCATAAAAACCTCCCCAAAAACAATTCCTGAATTGCTGTTTTTTGTTCATTCCGCCTCCCAAAAATTGGAATAGAAAGCAACCCAAAAACATTATGTGCCCGAAAATGGTACCAATAAAAACGTCAACTCGACACGCAAAACACAAGCCCTCACATGACTGTCAGTTGAAATATGGAAAAATGATAGCTCTCAAATATGACGATGCAAAAACGAAACATCTTTTAGTGTGTGACAGCAGCCAAACAAAAAAACCCGATATAAATCTGTAATTGCACCGACCTGAAGAATAAAGTCGTCTAATCACTTATACCACACAACAGAGTAAAAAATAAATAAAAACAATTCTTCATCTGCTGATGATTTGTTCATTCTGCCTCCCAAAGATCGCAGTATGGCTCGGCTCACATTTATCCTGTGCTCTGAGATGAGTGCTTACACTGGGGTTTCTGTGTAAATCTCAAATACGTGATTCAGATGGAACCCCCGAGGAAGATTCCCTGTAATGAGGTAGATACTGTGGAAGAGGACCGGCCTGTGATCCGTCGGTGTCCGCCTTTTTAGGCGTGCCTAAAAGTGCCGTCGACACTTTTGTGCACCTCTGAAAAAAAGGACAACGCTGAAAAGAGGCCAGGCGGTGTCAAGAGTAACTCTGTTGCTTCATTATAGTAAATGGATCCCTCCGGGGTTTCATCTGAATCACGTCACTTGGAGATTTAGATGGAAACCCCGATGTAAGTGCTTAGCGTAGAGCGCCGGAAAAATGTGATCCAATATTTTATGTAAAATGTTCCTAACAAAAGCTTCAAATCAATCCACAAAAAAAAAACCACTCAGGTCCGTCATCTGTCAATTGAAATATAGGGGCATCCACCTTACTAGTAGTACAAAGGCTCTGGAAAAGCGAAATGGCTCCTCACTTCCCAAAAGAAATTCAGCAAATTCTGTGCTCCCAAAACTAAATGCCCCCCCTCCAGTATGAGCTCCACAGTGTGTCTAAACCACATTTTGTCACGGGTGTGTCAGAAGTGACAGACAGTCGCCCTGCAGTTGGTTGGCTTTCAACCAAAACAAATGCATTCACCGGGAAAGACGGATTTTGGTAAGAACTTACCTGTAAAATCCTTTTCAGCGAAGGAAGGAAGGGAGACACAGATTCTCTACTTCGTGGGTAGGCGGAGCCCCATAGGATAGTCACCTCAGATTGGAAAATGACGACCGGCCCCTCCAGTATATAGGCTCCTCCTACTCCCATGTTCATCAGTCCGTACACAAGCTAAGGAAGAGCAGACCAACCAGCAGAACAACATATCCCCTTCTGAAATTTCAGAAATGAGAGAAAACAGGTTATGTAATAGAAACACACAGTCTTAGGCATACCCCATTGGACCTGACAACTGTGTAGAGCTGGCGAAACTGGAAGGAGAGCCGTAGAGCGCTAAACCCAGTCCAGAAGATCGACATCAGGAAGGAGACGCGCTGCATCTAGAAACACAACAACACACTTCTGCCCTGGGAGGGTGCTGTGTCTCCCTTCCTTCCTTCGCTGAAAAGGATTTTACAGGTAAGTTCTTACCAAAATCCGTCTTTCAGCAGCAGAAGGGAAGGAAGGGAGACACAGATTCTCCACTTCGTGGGACGTCCTAAAGCAGTACCTACTTAAGGGTGGGAAATAGAGGCAGAAGCTTCCATACCCCAAAACTTAGGCAAGAGCGCAAACCGCGCTAAATAATGGAAAACTAAATAAAGGGATAACTTAAATTACCGCCGCCTGCAGGACCCTGCGTCCCAGGGCCACATCGGCTGAAGCACTTACGTCCACCTTATAAAACTTAGTAAAGGTGTGAACGGAGCGCCAGGTGGCTGCCCGGTAGAGCTGCGCTGCCGAGGCCCCCTGACGAAAAGCCCACGATGAGCCAATGGCTCTCGTGGAATGAGGTTTAACTTTAACCGGACAAGGCTCACCCTTGAGCCGGTACGCTTCCAGGATAGCTGAACGGATCCACCGAGCTATCGTGTCTTTGGAAGCACGTTGACCACGCCGACGACCTGCCGGAATTACAAAAAGAGAGTCCGACTTCCGAAAACCTTGAGTGATCGTAAGATAGAACTTCAATGCCCGCACTAAGTCCAACGAGTGCAAGGCCCGCTCCCTTGGATTCTTAGGTCCTGGACAAAGCGAAGGCAACACAATGTCCTGATTAATGTGGAATTGTGACACTACCTTAGGCGAAAAATCTTCACGAGTACGAAGCACCACGTGATCCGGAAAAAATTCCAGAAAAGGAGGTAAGCAAGAAAGTGCTGCCAATTCCGATACCCTTCTCAAAGAGGTGACTGCCACCAAGAAGGCCACCTTCCAAGAAAGTAGTAAAAGTTTAGCAGAATCCATAGGCTCAAAAGGCCTATGCTGAAGGGCTTCCAGGACTAGATTAAGCCGCCATGGAGCCACAACTGCCCTCCGTGGCGGAAACTGACGTGCGACTCCGCGAAAAAAAGAACGAACATCCCTGCGAGAGGCAATAGCCTTCCTAAAAAGTGCGGAAAGAGCAGAAGCCTGTCCCCGCACCGTACTTACTGCCAAACCCCTGGCCAGACTAGATTGCAGAAAGGCCAAGAAGTTGGGGATGGAAAAAACCCTCGGGTTTCTTGAGGATCCAGAACACCATGAATAGAAAGACTCCCAAGTTCTGTGATAAATCCTGGACGTAGCTGGACTCCGGGCCGCCCGCAAGGTAGCAATGACCTCGGGCGAAAAACCGCGACGGGTCAAGATCTCGGTCTCAAGAGCCACGCCGTCAAACGAAGGGACTTCAGGTCCGGATGACGAATGGGCCCCTGAGTGAGCAAGTCCGGGCGAAGGGGCAGCGGAAACGGAGGTGCCGCCTGAAGAGACACCAGCGTCGAATACCATGTCCTCCGCGGCCAGTCTGGTGCTATCAGAATTATTGATACCACTTCGAGTTTGATCCGTCGGATCACCAGAGGCAGTAAGGATATCGGCGGAAACGCATAGATCAGCTTGAACTGACCCCACGGGGCCACTAAAGCATCCACCGCCACCGCCTCCGGGTCCCTGTACCTGGACATGAACGTCAGAACCCTGGCGTTCAGCCTGGATGCCATCAAGTCCACCTGAGGAGTCCCCCAACGGGAACACAGCAGAGAAAACACTTCTGGATGGAGACTCCATTCCCCAGGGTCCACTTGCTCGCGACTGAGGAAGTCCGCCGAGATATTCAACACCCCTGGAATGTGAATTGCAGAAATTGCAGGAACTTTGGACTCGGCCCAGACCAGGATCCGAGAGACCTCCGACATGAGACTGGAACTCCTCGTCCCGCCTTGGTGGTTGATGTACGCGACAGCCGTAGCGTTGTCCGACTGGATCCGGACCAGTAGACCGCTTAATAAGACCGTCCAATGTTGGAGGCAGAGAAATATTGCTCTCAACTCCAAAATGTTGATCGGGAGAGACGACTCCTTTGGCGACCAGACCCCCTGAATCCAGAGGTCGTTCCAAACTCCCCCCCAGCCTGTCCGGCTGGCATCGGTTGTCACCACCGACCATCTTGGGGGAAGGAAGGATTTCCCCACGGATAGAGTCTCCGGACGTAACCACCATCCAAGAGACTCTCGCACCCTGCGGGAGATAATGACCGAGCGATCCAGAGAAGTTAGCGATCGATCCCAATGGGTCAGAATAAGGTTTTGGAGATCCCGGGAATTAAATTGTGCAAACGGTACTGCTTCCATAGTTGCCACCATTTGACCCAGAAGGCGCATGCATTCCCGAAGGGACATTGACAGCGCCGACCTCATAGCCTGGACCAGAAGACGAAGGTTCGTCTGTTTGACAGGAGGCAGGGACACAACTGCCCGAACTGTATCGAACTGCATCCCCAGGAAAAGAATGGACTGTGCTGGCTCCAATGACGATTTCTTCCAATTGATCAGCCACCCGAAGTCCATCAGGTACTGAAGGGAGAGATCGCAAGCCGTTATTGCCTCCTCTGCTGTGGGTGACACTATGAACAGGTCGTCCAGGTAGGGGATGATCGTAACCCCCTGTCTTCGAAGAAGCGCCATGAGAGGAGTCAGAATTTTTGTAAAAACCCTGGGAGCTGAGGCCAACCCGAAGGGTAGGGCCACAAACTGGTAATGGGCTTGACCTATAGCGAAACGCAAGAAACGCTGGTGAGCCCTGCCGATAGGGATATGCAAATAGGCGTCGCGGATGTCTATCGACACCAAGAAATCGTACTGCGACAGGGTCGCTATCACCGATCGGAGAGACTCCATGCGGAACTTCCGTGTCTGGACGTAAATATTCAAATCCCTGAGATCCAGCACCGGACGAAACTTGTCCTCCTTTTTGGGGACCAAAAAAAGGTTGGAATAAAAACCCTTTCCCTGGTCTTCCGGAGGAACCTGAACCACCACACCCTGCTGTAGGAGAGAGTCGACCTCCTGAAACAGTGCGGCAGCCAGTCTTGGCACGGACGGAATGCCCGTCAGACGAAACCTGTCTGGAGGTAGAGAATGAAACTCTATGAAATAGCCTGCCGACATAACCCGTGTCACCCAGGCATCTGCTATGTGGGATGCCCAGATCGACCCGAATTGTAGCAGACGACCTCCCACCCGAGAGCCCTCGGGGGGATCCCTGGCGTCAGTCAGCCTTAGCGGAATTTTTTATCAACCTCCCGTCTGTCCTGACGGGACCGTTGCTTCCAGGGAGTACGAGATTTCTGGGCGGATCTGCCGGAGGATGAGGGACGACCCAATCTCCAAGAAGGCTGACTGAATCGTCCCCTGGCCCGAAAGGACCAAAGACCTCTGCCGGGCCCTGTCCTGCTGGCTGTGGATGCCACTGCCTTTTTCCCAGGCAGAGTAACATCCTTAGCTTTAGCTTTGGCAATTAGTTCCGAAAGATCTGAACCAAAGAGCTGACCGCCCTTATATGCCAGACTAAGCAATCCCTGTTTAGATACCGCATCTCCGGTCCACTGTTTAAGCCACAGAGCTCTTCTAATCGTGACTGCCGAAGCCTGAGCCCTGGATAGAATTGAACCAGTGTCCAGTACTGCATCTCTGCCATAACACATAGCTTCTTCCATTCGCTGAAAAAGCTTTTCCATTTCTGAACGCGAAGTCCCATCCTGCCACGCCGCACGCAGCTGATCCAACCACCGCAGAGGGGCCTCACCGGCCCACATGGCCCCCAAGGCCGCTTGGAAACCATGACCTGCGGCTTCATAGATGGATTTCGCCGCTGACTCCGATCTTCTGTCCAAAGGATCCTGAAGATTGGCTCTCCCTTTAACAGGAAGCAGGGAAGACTTGGTCAGCTGAGACAGAGATATATCCACCTCAGGAGAGGGAACCCAATTAATAACCATCTCCTTGGCACAGGGATATAGGGCATCAAAAAAACGCGTTCCTCGGAAGCGTTTATCCGGACACTGACGCTCCTTCTCCACCGCTTCGTTAAGTTCCTCATGCGCAGGTAATGTAGAACGAACACGGCGCGTCTTCTGATACAGACGGGCCGACCTAGACGGTCTTGTCGGCTCTTCAGAGAGCTCTAATACTTCCCGCATGTCCTTAATAAGCCCATCTACACGACCCGAAAGAGAAACAGAGCGATCCTGTTGATCCTCCTCTTCGGACTCAGAAATTTCATCAACCGAATCTGTTGGTGAATCCGAAGCCTCTGATGCGCTCTGCGAGGGAGACAACGCCACCATAGTCTTGTGGCGCTTTTTACCTCGTGGCATTGGGTGTGATCTAGCTGACACCCACTGTCCCAGGAGACTAGAGAGACTATCAATGGAGCGAGTGAGCGCCTCCACTTTAACATCACTGAGCGTTGAACTTGATGTAGTAGAAGGCCTGAGTGTATCAGAGGCGTGCGACTGAACCTGAAACGGATCAGGAGACCGATTCGCACTCCCAGGCCCCTGATCCGACATGCCACCCACACCAGATGCCAGGATGTACAACAAGGATGGCAAAAAAAGTGTAAAAGCTGCACAGCCTGTTTTCAAAACTCACTTTTTTTTTTTTTTTTTTATATATGCATCAGGCTCTGAGGGGTTAAAGCTCACCCTTAGAAAAGAGCTACCCCAGAAAGCCGAGCAAAAATCAATAGGGGGAAACTCCTTTAAACACCATGTGTTTCCCCTAAAGTTCCACTTTTTCAGAAGGGGTTAACATCACAGCAACTATAATACTACGCTGCCTAAAAGGTCAGTGAAGTAAATAGCTTTAGGAGAGAAAGCGGCAGTGCTCACGAGGACTCCTAATAGGTAGCCGAAGTGACAGCACTGACAAAGAACCCCTGCCAGAGGCAGAGGGGGTACTGCGGCGACCGCTCCTCCTGAGTGTGTCGCTTCACTTTTTTTTTTTTTTTTTTTTTTATATATATGCGTCAGGCTCTGAAGGGTTAAAGCTCACTCTTAGAAAAGAGCTACCCCAGAAATGCCGAGCAAAAAATCAAAGGGAGAAATTCCCTTAAACACCATGTGTTTCCCCTAAAGCTCCACTTGTTCAGAAGGGGTTAACATCACAGCAACTATAATACTACGCTGCCTAAAAAGGTCAGTGGAGTAAATAGCTTTAGGAGGGAAAGCGGCAGTGCTCACGAGGACTCCTAATAGGTAGCCGAAGTGACAACACTGACAACGAACCTCTGCCAGAGGCAGAGGGGACTCACCGGTACTGCGGCGACCGCTCCTCCTGAGTGTGTGGACGGACGGACGGGGAGCAGAGAGCAGGAGATGCCGCTGGACGCCGGAGGGAGAAGCAGGGACTGCCAGCACGTGCTCAACCAAGCACTTCCTGTCTAAGTAATGACGGCAGGAAGCCAGGAGACACTAAGCCACGCCCCCACTAGGCCACGCCCGCTAGGCCACGCCCCAGCCAAAGCCAGCGCTTATTCAAAAAACGAGGGCAGAAAACTTCCTACCTCTATGAAGGCAGGAAGCAAGTCAATAAAAGCAAGGAAACGCGCGCAAATACAGGGAGCTTCCTGCCTAAATGAAGGCAGGAAGCAAAAACGAAAAAGCATGCGCAAATAAAAAATAAAAATTACTGGCCTCCGTCTCTGCTCCCCAGTCAAGGCAGCATCTGAAATAGACAAGAAACACACAGGCAGTACACTTGCCATAGCCGTCAAAGATACTCTTTAGACCAAAGAGCACTTACCCGGCTGAACGCCACAGGGATCCTCAGGGATGTGTGGCGCCATGGCCCTTTGCTCCCCCCTATGGCAGAGCACGCAGGGACCCTCTCAGATGTGTGGTGTGCGCCTCCGCCAGGGAGCGCCCTGTATCCCCCGGGGCCGGCAGGCATAAGTGGGAACCTCCTCAAGGGGTACACAGAGCTGCCAGGGGAGGGTCAGGGGTCTCAGCAGCGCCGAGACCCCTAGAGACCTCTAGACCACGGGGGGTCCAGGACTCGCTGGATATAAAATAACAAACTCTTCTGAGGAGCGGCCGAAGCAGCGACTATCCTCTGAGACCTCAGATAAAAAGACTGATGAACATGGGAGTAGGAGGAGCCTATATACTAGAGGGGCCGGTCGTCATTTTCCAATCTGAGGTGACTATCCTATGGGGCTCCGCCTACCCACGAAGTAGAGAATCTGTGTCTCCCTTCCTTCCCTTCTGCTGCTGAAATGTCATTTTAACATTTTACAACCTTATCTGGCCATGTGGTGTGTGACACATCAGACACATCCTGTTTCATTTATGATGGAGGGACAAAGTCACAAAGCCTATTTTTATTGGGCCATCAGCCCAATTAACGAGTGGGTCTCCTACAGTGGGTACGGAAAGTATTCAGACCCCTTTAAATTTTTCACTCTGTTTCATAGCAGCCGTTTGGTAAATTCTAAAAAGTTAATTTTCTTTCTCATTAAAGTACTCTGCACCCCATCTTGACTGAAAAAAACAGAAATGTAGAAATTTTTGCAATTTTTTTAAAAAAGAAAAACTGAAATATCACATGGTCATAAGTATTCAGACCCTTTGCTCAGACACTCATATTTAAGTCACATGCTGTCAATTTCCTTGTGATCCTCCTTGAGATGGTTCTACTCCTTCATTGGAGTCCAGCTGTGTTTAATTAAACTGATAAGACTTGATTTAGAAAGGCACACACCTGTCTATATAAGACCTCACAGTGCATGTCAGACCAAATGAGAATCATGAGCTCAAAGGAACTGCCCAATGAGCTCAGAGACAGAATTGTGGCAAGGCACAGATCTGGCCAAGGTTACAAAAGAATTTCTGCATTACTCAAGGTTCCTAATAGCACAGTGGCCTCCATAATCGTTAAATGGAAGAAGTTTGGGACCACCAGAAGTCTTCCTAGACCTGGCCATCCAGCCAAACTGAGCAATCGTGGGAGAAGAGCCTTAGTGAGAGGTAAAGAAGAACCCCAAGATCACTGTGGCTGAGCTGCAGAGATGCAGTAGGGAGATGGGAGAAAGTTCCACAAAGTCAACTATTACTGCAGCCCTCCACCAGTCAGGCCTTCATGGCAAAGTGGCTATACGGAAGCCTCTCCTCAGTGCAAGACATATGAAAGCCTGCATAGAGTTTGCTCAAAAATACATGAAGGACTCCCAGGCTATGAGAAATAAGATTCTCTGGTCTGATGAGATGAAGATAGAACTTTTTGGTGATAATTCTAAGTGGTATGTGTGGAGAAAACCAGGCACTGCTCATCACCTGCCCAATACAATCCCAACAGTGAAACATGGTGGTGGCAGCATCATGTTATGGGGGTGCTTTTCAGATGCAGGGACAGGACGACTGGTTGCAATTGAAGGAAACATGAATGCAGCCAAGTACAGAGATATCCTGGATGAAAACCCCTTCCAGAGTGCTCTGGACCTCAGACTTGGCTGAAGGTTCACCTTCCAACAAGACAATGACCCTAAGCACACAGCTGAAATAACAAAGGAGTGGCTTCAGAACAACTCTGTGACCATTCTTGACTGACCCAGCCAGAGCCCTGACCTGAACCCAATTGAGCATCTCTGGAGAGACCTGAAAATGGCTGTCCACCAACGTTCACCATCTAACCTGACGGAACTGGAGAAGATCTGCAATGAAGAATGGCAAAGGATCCCCAAATCCAGGTGTGAAAAACTTGTTGCATCATTCCCAAGAAGACTCATGGCTGTAATAGCTCAAAAGGGTGCTTCTACTCAATATTGAGCAAAGGGTCTGAATATTTATGACCATGTGATGTATCATGCACTGCAGTCTGCCACATACACTGCCTGCCTGCCTCCTGCTATCACCACTGAATATATGCAGCTGGATTAGTCCTCAGAAGGACTGTTAGTTCAGTTGGATATATATATATATATATATATATATATATATATATATATATATATATATATATATATATATATATATATATATAGACGCACACATACACATACACACACAGGGTGGTCCAAAAGTAGGTGGACAGAAAATAATAACATTTATTTTGATTTATATATAAAATTATATTTACTAACACAAGCATAACATTGACTATTAAATTTTATTCTGAACAATAGTACAAAAGCCCTTAAATTTTATCAACGCAGGTGCTCAAACTGTTTTCCATTACAATTTGCACAGCTTTGAAATCTGCCTCTTATTCTTCGACAAACTTTTTTGCACAAGTCTCTTTGGGTATTAATTTCTTGAAATGCATCAAGATACTCGCGGACTACTCTTGAATAATGTGGAGGGGCCCCGTCTTGTTGGAAATAAAGGTCATTTGAATTAAGCTGTTGCTGTAACTGGGGAACAACTTGATTCATTAAAATTTCGAGATACTTATCTCCTGTGACTGTTCCATCAAAAAATATTGGTCCTAAAAACACCAAAACTTGAAATACCACCCCAAACATTGACACCAGGCTCATTTAGTTGTTGCTCTAATGTTAAATGCATGTTCTCATTATACCAGTAAATACAATTATGTCTGTTAATATGGCCGGATAATTTGAAAGAAGCTTCGTCACTCCACATAATGTTATCTAAAATTACTGGATTTTGTTTGATAAATCTCCCCGTTCATAACCTTATTACACTTTCTGTCCACCTACTTTTGGACCACCCTGTATATTTATATATATATATATATATATACATACATACATATACACACACATATACACACTGTGTTCCAAATTATTATGCAAATAATATTTTCTCAGATTTTCCCAAATTACCTATATGAATTGCAGTCATTGTAATTTTCCAGTCAAATAACTATTAGAGTACAATTGAAAGGTTTTTGTACAAACTGCCTATGATAACAGTATATTTTTTAAAAAATAAAACACTCAAACTGCACTCAAAATGCATGTTCCAAATTATTATGCACAGCAGAGTTTTCAACCTTTTCATTTTAATAATGAACAAAAAAATGGTCATTTTTGAAATTATAAGCATTAGCAGGTTATTACAAACTGAAATCAAACAGTTTTCAACTCAAAACTTTATTCTAGGTGATGTTACATTTGCACATAGGACCCCTTGTTTGAAAGGAGCTTCTGAACTCTCTCGTCCATTGAATTTGTCAGGTTTTGGATGGTTTCTGCTTCAATTGTTTTGCATGAGGACAGAATACCCTCCCAGAGCTGTTGCTTAGATGTGAACTGCCTCCCGCCATCATAGACACTCCTTTTGATGATGCTCCAGAGGTTCTCAATGGGGTTGAGGTCAGGGGAGCATGGGGGCCACACCATAAGTTTGTCCCCTTTTATGCCCATAGCAGCCAGAGATGCAGATGTGTTATGTGCAGCATGAGACGGAGCATTATCATGCATGAAAATGATCTTGCTGCGGAATACACGGTTCTTCTTCTTGAACCATGACAGGAAGTGCTGTTTGAGAAACTCAACATACATTATGGAGTTCATCTTTACCCCTTCAGGGATCCTAAAGGGGCCGATAATCTCTCTCCCTATGATTCCAGCCCAAAACATTACTCCACCTCCTCCTTGTTGGCGCCGTAGCCGTGTTTGCATGGGGTGTCCATCAACTAGCCATCCTCCACTCCATCCATCTGGACCATCGAGCGTTGCACGGCACTCATCGGTGAACAAAACAGTTTTGAAGTCAGTCTTCATGTATTGTTTGGCCCACTGGAGCCGTTTCTGCTTGTGTGCAGTGGATAGAGGAGGTCGACAGATGGCTTACGCACAGCTGCAAACCTCTGAAGGACCCTGCATCTTGTTGTTCGGGGGACGTTGGAGGCACCAGCAGCTTCAAAAACTTGTCTGCTGCTATGACAAGGCTTTTTTGCCGCTGCTCTTTTAACCTTAAATGTTACAAAACATTTTTGTGGGAAAAATTTGATTTTTTTTTATTTTCACGGCTCTACATTATAGACTTCTGTGAAGCACCCGGGGGTAAAAGGTTCTCACAACACATCTAGATACATTTCTTGAGGGGTTTAGTTTCCAAAATTACGTCACTTGTGGCGGGTTTCTACTGTTTAGGCACATCAAAGGCTCTCCAAACGTGACATGGTGTCTGCTAATGACCCTAGACAATTTGGCATTCAAAAAGTCTAACGGTGCACCCAAACAATAGTTTTCTCAAGAGAAATTGCAGAACAGTTTTTGGGGTCCATTTTCTCCTGTTATCCTTGTGAAAATAAAAAAATTGGGTCTACAATAAAATTGTGAAAAAAAGTTAAATGTTCATTTTTTCCTTCCACATTCCATTAATTCGTGTGAAGCACCTGAAGGGTTAATACACTTCTTGAATGTGGTTTTGAACACCTTGAGGGGTGCAGTTTTATAATGTTGTCAATTTGGGGTATTTTCTGTCATATAAGCCCCTCAAAGTCACTTCAAATGTGATGTGGTCCCTAAAAAAATGGTTTTGTACATTTTGTTGGAAAAATGAGAAATCGCTGGTCAACTTTTAACCCACATTACAAGCAAAAAAAAAATATATGATTCCAAAATTATGCTGATGTAAAGTAGACAAGTGGAAATGTTATTTATTAACTATTTTGCGTGGTATAACTCTCTAGTTTAAGGGCATAAAAATTCAAAGTTTGAAAATTGCTAAAATTTTGAATTTTGTCAAATTTTCAATATTTTCATTAATAAACGCAAATTACATAGACCAAAATTTACCACTAACATGAAGAACAATATGTCACGAAAAAAACATTTACAAAAACAATGTGATATGTTTAAGCGTTACAGGGTTATTACCTTTATTACCATAAAGTGACACTGGTCAGAATTGAAAACATTTGTCTCAGCAGGAAGTTGAAAACAGGCTGGGGGATGAAGGGGTTAAATGTGTTCACAAGACAAACATTCTGAACACCTCTGTTCAGCTCCACAACTCCACTCTGCTGAGTTAACCCAGCTGCCTGTTATTAGGCCTATAAACCCTGGGCTGTATTATAGGAGCGACCTTTCCCACCCAGAGTCATTTGGTTGCTCCTAAATCCTGGACAAAAAAAATCCAGTCGAATTAAAATTCTCTCAGTAACCTAGTGTTACTGATACAGACTTTACATTACCGAGGCCAACCACCTCGGTGACAGATATCTGCCATAAAGGACCATACCTCCTGCTTTCTTACACATGGTAAAGTCAAGGTGCCAGATTTAAATCTGAGTTTTCACTTTTCAGCCAATGTTCATCTGATATGTATGGACACATAGCAAAGAAGAGCATGTAGCCAACTAACTTTACAGCTTCAATAGAATGCAGTTTATAATTTACTGTAAGTCATAAAATGAGCTTTTTTCTGGGTGCTCATAGATAGCAGTGTGCAATACTTACAAAAGAAGGGCAAGCAGTTGTGCACAGGACAGTTTTTTTTTCCATTAGCAAGTGATTACATAACTCATAGCCACTAGTTTTCATTAGTTTTAATAGTAAAATATTAATGAAGTCTGATATGCAATGTTTTCTTTCATTACTAATCAGACTACAAGACACTATGAGGTAGTTTTACAGAAAAGTTATGCTGAGCATAGGAAGTCTTCAACTAATCTGTTAAACTCTTCAGAAAATCTTAGATGAAGATTGTGTTTGCCCTCCGCCATCAGATGCAGCCTATAAAATAAATGAGTTCAACAATTTAGTATATTATTATGCATGAAAGAATCACTCAATAACCATCACTTAGATTAGAAATCTTGGTATGTCAAATAGAAAGAGGTGATACTTGTATATTCAAAGTAATGTCCAATCCCAAAACTCCTTAAAAAGGGGTTTTCCAGGTTAAGTAAAGTGGACACCAAATGTACCTAAAAGAACAAAGAGCAGGTACTCAAACTCCCTGGATTCATAGCCGGCTCCCAGCCGCTGCTTAAGTCTCAGTGTTTTGGCTGCTGTGGTAACGTCACTTCAACAATGTGCATCACCATCGCAAACAATCACTGAGCTCAGCAGCTGAGCTGAGGTAGACGGCATGATGCGCTGAGCTCCACAATTGACTCTGGTGTTGATGTGAGCTATTGATGCCAAGTGTTTTTGGCAAAAAAGATACTTAACTCGTTAAAGAGAACCTTTCACCAAATGTAGAGTGGAATTTAAAAACACACCATTAACAGCAATTAGAACTTACAAGTTGTGTGTGGCATGGAAGCCACTGACATAAATAAAGAAGCCTTCCAATATTTGGGGTCAGCCTGCTGCTTCCAAACCGGTAGGCCATGGCCTTGGATGCAGTGAATCAAAATCCAGCTAAAAAAATAAAATAGGAGCACCAGACGATCCCCCCCTCTACTTAGGTGAATGAACCACACGCTCCGGAGGCAACCCGGACACAAGCTCCTTCACACCCAATCACCTCCTCTCATCAGCTAAATGGGACATAACAATTATGAAATTTTCATGTAATGTGGAATAAACCTTACATTGTTCTGTTCCGCTGATGAGAGATGGCGATCAGCTTCCCTCCAGAGTGTGTGGTGCATTCAGCTGAGGAGAAGCGGGAATCGTGGAGAGTTTGAACTTAGATGAAAGATTTACCTGCAGAAGAGAGGAAGGGGGGGGGGGGGGCAGCCCACTACTCTTGTGGGGACTCCCAACCAAACCCCGACGCATGCTTAGTCCCCCTTATGCCCCCCTTTCCCTTGCCAATAATACAACAGGTGCAACTGGATGGGTGAAGGATTGGTCACAGCTTTATTAAATTCTCCATTCATTTTGTTAGAAAGGCATTTAACTTTTCAAACCAGCTCGTTGCCGCATGCCCTTTGTCTCCACACCGGCAAGTTGGCCAACAAGCGGAGCTCTCCAACAAGTTCTTTCTTTATTTTCAGGCCGCTGTGACTTGTAAAGTCTCAAATTGTCAATTTTTTTCGTGTTCTCACAGGGGAGGGAGGGTGGGACAATCGCTTCCAGGACCACCGGGGAAAAGGAAAGAGGATGGGACATCTCTGTGTTTATATATCCATAGGGATGGCTTGTGACGGCCGTCCCCTTCACTTTATTGGTCCCTTCTGGGACTTCCTATTTCTGTGGCCAGTAAGGGGCAGCGGAGGGGACCACCAATCGCCACGGCCCGGGGAGGGGCCACCACAGTCAAAGGCTCTTTCCTTATTTAATGCAGCGCCTGCCAAGTGTATGGATTAATAACAAGTCTGATGGGCATTATTTTGGTGGTGTCCGCTGCCATTCCTTTTTTTATTTTTTTAGCTGGACTTACCAAATTTTTCATGGAGACACGACATAACAGGTGCTGCAGAGCAGAATAAAACATTTTATCACACTGAGGTCTCTAGCGGTCCATCACGTTATCACTCTGCAGTGGAGAGAGCAGACTGTTTGTCAGATGTGGGGGGCTTGTTGTTCTTTCCCCAGTTTGTTGCTGCCTGCTTATGGTTGGACAATGTTAGAAATAAGAAGAAGTACACACCTCCCCAACGAAATCTCTCTGGTAATGCCCACTTGGACTTAAATAAAATAAACTGTTTAGGTGCCAAATACTTTGATCACTAATATCTCTGCAACAGGGAGGCAAAGTTATACACACTGCTCAAAAAAATAAAGGGAACACTCAAATAACACATCCTAGATCTGAATGAATGAAATATTCTCATTGAATACTTTGTTCTGTACAAAGTTGAATGTGCTGACAACAAAATCACACAAAAATCATCAATGGAAATCAAATTTATTAACCAATGGAGGCCTGGATTTGGAGTCACCCCCAAAATTAAAGTGGAAAAACACACTGCAGGCTGATCCAACTTTGATGCAATGTCCTTAAAACAAGTCAAAATGAGGCTCAGTATTGTGTGTGGCCTCCACGTGCCAGTATGACCTCCCTACAACGCCTGGGCATGCTTCTGATGAGGTTTCGGATGGTCTCCTGTGGGATCTCCTCCCAGACCTGGACTAAAGCATCCGCCAACTCCTGGACAGTCTATGGTGCAGCGTGACATTGGTGGATGGAGCAAGACATGATGTCCCATATGTGCCCATCGGATTCAGGTCTGGGGAACGGGCGGGCCAGTCCATAGCTTCAATGCCTTCATCTTGCAGAAATTGCTGACACACTCCAGCCACATGAGGTCTGGCATTGTCCTGCATTTGGAGGAACCCAGTGCCAATCCCACCAGCATATGGTCTCAAAAGGGGTCTGAGGATCTCATCTCGGTACCTAATGGCAGTCAGGCTACCTCTGGCGAGCAGATGGAGGGCTGTGCGGCCCTCCAAAGAAATGCCACCCCACACCATTACTGACCCACTGCCAAACCGGTCATGTTGAAGGATGTTGCAGGCAGCAGATCACTCTCCACGGCGTCTCCAGACTCTGTCACGTCTGTCACACATGCTCAGTGTGAAACTGCTTTCATCTGTGAAGAGCACAGGGCGCCAGTGGCGACTTTGTCAATCCTGGTGTTCTGTGGCAAATGCCAAACGTCCTGCACGGTGTTGGGCTGTGAGCACAACCCCCATCTGTGGACGTCGGGTCCTCATACCACCCTCATGGAGTCGGTTTCTAACCGTTTGTGCAGACACATGCACATTTGTGGCCTGCTGGAGGTCATTTTGCAGGGCTCTGGCAGTGCTCCTCCTGTTCCTTCTTGCACAAAGGCAGAGGTAGCAGTCCTGCTGCTGGGTTGTTGCCCTCCTATGGCCCCCTCCACGTCTCCTGGTGTACTGGCCTATCTCCTGGTAGCGCCTCCAGCCTCTGGACACTATGCTGACATACACAGCAAACCTTCTTGCCACAGCTCGCATTGATGTGCCATCCTGGATGAGCTGCACTACCTGAGCAACTTCTGTGGGTTGTAGAGTCCGTCTCATGCTACTACGAGTGTGAAGGCACAACCAACATTCAAAAGTGACCAAAACATCAGCCAAAAGCATTGGTACTGAGATGTGGTCTGTGGTCCCCACCTGCAGAACCACTCCTTTATTGAGGGTGTCTTGATAATTGCCAATAATTTCCATCCATTGTCTATTCCATTTGCACAACAGCATGTGAAATTGATTGTCAATCAGTGTTGCTTCCTAAGTGGACAGTTTGATTTCACAGAAGTTTGATTTACTTCGAGTTATATTCTGTTGTTTAAGTGTTCCCTTTATTTTTTTGAGCAGTGTATAAAAAAAAATTATACTGCTCTGCAACCACCATTACATTATGTATCCAGTTCTAGATCAAAAATTAGGCGAAAGGTCCTCTTTAAGGTATTTAATTTTTTAAGACAATTATCAGAGAAATTCACAGCTCTTTGCTATTACACCAGTACCTGCTCTATCTTTAATTTGCAATCCACTGGCGAGATAGGGGGAGAAGGCTAGCTGCAGTGAGCTCTCATGCAGAGCACAGAACACAGAGGAATTCCTGCTCCTCAAACATTCATTTTTTAGCACACAAAGACAAGTAGCAACATAGAGAAACATTCAATAACACTGAGCAGTCTGGATGTGAATCCACTGATTTGAGGTAAAAGCCATTTTCCCGAAGCCCACAGCAGGGAAATCAATGGGAAGGGGACTCCGCTCACCACTGACATTTTATGAAAACCCAGAACCTGCAGCTTTGCATTCCGGGACTCCCCCTCCTCCCAGCCCGGGGCCCAGAGCATCGCCCACTCCTGCCACCGCCAGCCTCCTGCAGCAGCAACCTTGCCTCCTGTGACCCAGCTCCACAGCAGCCAGTAATCTACATTCAGATTATAAAATGCACCCCCATTTTCCTGTATCAAATGAATAGACTTTCATTGACAAATACCCATTTTACCTAACCTGATTTAAGAAAACAGCTGTCAGTGCAAATGAGAGAGGTATGGCGTCAGAGGGAATCAGTCCAGTGGTCAGGAACCTTCCACACTCCAGCAGTGGTAAAACAACAACTTCCAGCATTACATGACACAGATTACCAGGTAGCTGTCAATGCATGTTGGGAGTTGTAGTTTCATAAAAGCTGTCGTTCCACAAAATGCTGATCACCATGCTATAAATTTTTAGGGATTTTAAAATTATATTCACCTCTCCAAGTTCCTATGTTCATCTCCATTCTTAGCTGAGATTACAGATAATGACTCACTGGTATAGGGACTTAGTCAGCAGCAGCGCCCAGAAGTAAAAGAGGGAAAAGAACGAAGAAAGGCGAGTACCTATGAGCTGACCTAGTCTGAGGTCTTTAAAGGGGTTGTCCACTACTTATTATTCCCCCCAAGAATGTATCCTTCCGGGGCCATAAGTGTCTTTGTAATTACCTTCTGTTGCAGTTACTGCCTGTGAGCGGCGCTATCACTGGCCACTCACAGGCATCACGTGACCCCCGGCTGCAGCCGGTTCGGACATCCGCTGATGTCACGTCGTGATTCTGGATGCAGCCGGGGGTCTCTGTCTTCGGCGTTCCACCGGTGGATGCTGGGTTGTGGGTGGAGTTACCCAGCACATCACACCCGGAATCCACAGCACGCTTTCCTTCTCCTCATTCATCGGGAAAGCACGCAGTGGATGCTGGGTGTGACGCGTGGGGTAACCACGCCCACAGCCCAGCAACCACCGCGGGGACCGCGTCACTGATGTCACGCCTCACTTGACGTGACATCAGTATGGGGTCATGTGATGCCTGTGAGCGGCTACCGATAGCGCCGCTCACAGGCAGAAACTGCAACAGAAGGTAATTACAAAGACACTTATGGGCACCGGGGGGATACATTGGGGACATAATAAAAAGTTGTGGCCAACTTCTTTAAAGAGGGGGGTTTAGTCTAGGTTTGTATTAATAAGTAAACTGGTATGAAGGAGGTATACGAGAGATTTTGGGATCAACTATTATTCCTGTCAGGGTTATTATACATATTTATATCTAGATTTATCTATTCATATAATCACTCACCTTGAATTTTTGATATGTTCATGTAGAAAATGCGGGTGAAATTTTGGGACCAGGGGATCCTTCATACCATGAATTATTAATGTTGGGCAACCAATAAGCGGAAGCAAATGTCGACAGATATTACCTGATAATAACATTATAATTACATATTACTTTAATGCAAATCATCATGCATAATTTACACAATCTGTAATAACAACGCACCTTAAAGAAGTAGTCCATTACTTGGACAACTCCTTTTCATCCCCTATGCTTGGCCTGATAAACTAAAAAAGCTTATACTCATGTCCCGTGTTGGTGTCCCGCGGTGTCGGCACTCGCTCTCCTGAGGCTCCTGTGCTGCTGTTGTAACACGTGACGCCGGCGCCCAATCAGCGCTGGTGTCACTGTCCCCGCCTCTTGTCAAATTGAACATGAAGAGGAAGTCAAAGCAGCCGCAGAGCAGACTTTCTCTTCATGGCCGATTTGTTCGAAGGCGGAAACAGTGACGCCAGAGCTGATTGGATGCCGGGGTCATGTGTCACAACAACCTCACAAGAACCCTGGGACCGTGAGTGCCGACACCGCTGGAACAGAGCAGGCACGGGAGGTGAGTATAAGCTTTTTTATTTTAACGGTGCCAAACATTTAGTTCAAGAAGGGGTTGTCCTAGCAGTGGACTACCCCTTTAAAGGAAAATGAGAAATGGAAATGAGGAATTCAGACCTTAATGCAATTCAGATTTCTCTGCCAGAAAATGTTCCAGTGTATCAAATTTGTGTTACTATTGTTCAATATAATTTCACTGTATGACCACATGCATTTATAATCTGATAAAACCCAAGTACAGTACTACTATTAATACATCAATTTCAAATGGCTTAAAGAGAACCAGTCACCCACTTAAAAGTGGCCAGTTTTTGCTATTTTATTTCTGCTGCTCCCCTCAATATCAGTTTTTGTTTTTTTTTTATCCGTCATACAGTTTTAGAGATATGGGCCTTTAATCTTGCTTGTGTGTCGACCCAGATGCATCGCAACTACCACCACAGCCGGACAGTGCACTGTTCGCGGCCATGTCAAAGTGACGGCCATCAAGCAGTGCACCCTGCACAACCACATGTCAGCTGGATGGGAGACAAGTCGGGGGGAGGTGAGCGAGACTTGCCGGCTTCCCCATGTTAAAAATATTTGTAATGAGTCTGGATGGCTGTGTGTGTGCATGTATGATGTGTATATCTATGTATGCCAGGGTGTATGACTGTGTATATATTTAAATCTGTTTATATGTATTTTTGTGAATTTGTCTTCAAATAGGTATATATACATATGCCTGTATGTGTTCGTATCTGTTTATCTTTGAGTATGAGCATGTCTGCGTACAGTGTGTGCGCATGTATGTGTACCGTGCAGGGCTGTAGTCAGTAAACCAATCCTCCGACTCAGCGACTCCCCAATTTCCATGCCTTCCGACTCCAACTCCGGCATCTGCCAAACCTGATTGATAACTCCAGATCACATGTTTCCATTGCTTCAGAGTCTGATTGACGCCACACTTTACAGCACTTCACCTGACACTCAGCCTTGTACATGGTGATCTTAGGCTTGTGTGCAGCTACCGAACTATGAAAGCCCATTCCATGAATTCCAGTTATAACCTTCTTGTGCTGATATTTTTCCAAGGATAGTTTGGTATTCTGTGTGAGTGATGCAACAGAGGATAAGTGTTTTTTAGATGCTTCAACATTTGGCAGCCACGCTCTCTTACGACTCTCACATACGCAGGGCTGTGGAGTCCGTAAGCCAAACCTTTGACTCTTCAATTTCCCTGACTCCCGACTCCATAAAACTGCCTCACTACTGAGCATGTACATAAAGTGCAGCACAGATTCATCTCAACTAAAAGCCAAGATCCTTAGATCAGGAACAGAACAGACATTTATAGGCCATTTCATAACTTTCCCAAATTCCTATGAAAACATTTACAGCACAACCAGCATTGTACTACTGTATCAATTATATATTTTAGGAGTCTTAGTCGAACTCCTCAGCCCTGGTACCATATGTGTGCATGTCTGCGAATTGTGTGCATGTCTGTGTACTGTGTGTGTGTGCATGTCTGCGTGCTGTATGTGTGCATGTCTGTGTGTGCGCACATGTCCACTTACTGTATGTGTGCATGTCTGCATATGTGAAGGATGAGGGGGCAGGCTGGGCCCTGTGTTTACTTATATTTCTCCGCCGTATCTGTGCATCACGAATCGTGGTATGTGTTAAAGGGGCCCACAGAGACTCTTTCATCCAGAGCCCATGAAAACCTGGAGCCAGCCTTGCATCCAGTTTTCTTTATTGCAAAAATGTGTTTCATGTGCCATGCTAACAATTTAGTCTTTAAAGAATTAATTTTTATTTTGCAGTACTACATATGCTAATACAGGCAAGGACTAGTCTGGCGGGAAGGGTCACTGAAATGTTGCTTGGTCTTCCAGACATTATCTTGACCTCTACTGTTCCTGTTAACTGCCATTTCTTAATTACATTTCAAACTGTGTAAAGAGCAACTTGAAAACACTTTGCTATGTTATAGCCTTCTCCTGCTTTGTGGGCTTCCACCATTTTCATTTTCAGAGTGCTAGGCAGCTCCTTAGAAGAACCCGTGGCTGCAGTTTTTTTGCACAAGGTTAGAGGAGGCTGGGTTTTTATAAAGCGATGATAGTGAACAAGCCATAACCCTAACAGGCTAATTAAGGTCTGAAACCTTGGTCAAAGTTATCTGAGCACACAAATCTCTAAAAGGTGCCCAAACTTTTGCCCTGGTCCATTTTCCTTTTTGTAATTTATAAAATATAAAACATTACTATATTTCTTTTTTTTTGCCTAAAATACAAAGGAAATGTGTCATCTTTAACTTCAGGCCTTTTAGAGATCATTTAATTTTCAACTTGATTAACTGTTCACAATAACAGTAATTTTGACCAGAGCTGCCCAAACTTACATGTCACAGAACATAAAACCTTATTAAAATAAAGAAAACTGCATGAATACTGCAGTAATTTGAAAAAAAAACAGGGGGTGTCAGGTAAATATTGAAAAATATTGAATATATTCTTTCTTTCTTCCCCTGAAGCCCCCTCACCCCTCCCTCATCCCTCATTTGTCATAGGAGAGCTGACAGTCCAGCATCTGTCTCTCTGCAAATTATCACCTACAGTAGAAGTGACTTGTAAAGCTACAACCTAACTAAAATTTCACCCTGGCAGACGCAGGGGATGATTAGACGCAGGCTTGCAATAATTTACATGTTTTGACAATAATGTTCATCCAGGCCAAATTCGCCTCCAAGAAGCCAGTGAATACTGTGGGTACCTGAGGAAGACATAATCTTGTCGAAACATATTGTATTTACTTGAAAAATAAAGATCGTTTGGAGAATATATACCCACAGTATTCACTGGCTTCTTGGGAGTGCATTTGGCCTGGATGAACATTATTGTCAAAATCTCTTTCCTATGATAACCCGAGCAGGGCTATCGAGTAGCCACCAGGTGTATGCAGCAAACCAACGGAAAGGAGAAAATCCCTTTCTTTGTGATCCTTAGAGATCGATAAGCTGAATTGAAAGACCAAATAAAGGTGAGTGCAAAAGACCATTATAAATATTCATATTACCGCTATATACTACACTTAGATTGGTGCGCTCTCTGTATACCTTTCTCTTTTTTGAGGGAATAATTTACATGTAACTGTTGAAGCTTGCTTCCTGAGCTTCAAAAATAAGTCTATAGTCTCACCGGCACCGATACGGAATATGGAATATATGTTCCATAATTCCAATAATGATGGGACCTATATTTTTAGTGGCAGGGACAGCCAAGGAGCTATATGAACATTTTCTCATTGCTGTAAGCCAAACAAGGGAGCTGTGGCGCAAAAGTAGCAAAATAGCAGACTGCAACTATATCATGTGTGGTATCTAAATGAAGGTAAAATCATAATAGAAAATATGGTACCACTTTTGGACTTCTGGGATCAACCAGCGATAAGTTATCCCAAAAAACAGATTTTAATACAAACATGAAGGGTGGAGCCCCAGTCCCTGTGATGTTGGCACAAGGGGGTGTGGGCAGGTCTCTCCCTTAAGCATAAAATAGTTTGCTGAGGTTGGAGCAGTACTCATTGCCAGGGGGCTATAGATACTATAAGAAACGGGTCACGTTCAATAACGTTCAAATCAAATTGGGGAGCCCCTCCTCCACCTATGCAGATTAGTCCCTGCGAACCGTATAGAGTAAGTTTCTTCTTTAATCCTTATTACTTTGTGTAACTATTTATGTATTGTAATGTCTCCTTTGTGAAATCTTTGTATACATTTTTCTTAAACACTGCCTCCCTTTAGGATTAAATATAAAATTTAATAGTTCTGTTTCTCTTCTCCTGTAATCGTTCCCTCCCCCAAAGCCATATACGCTACCAGAACGCAGGCGTCCGCCCAGGCCTGTATTATATTTCAAAGCTGGACAGTGGTGGCAGCGAATAATATTAATAATCGGGCTATTGTGAAGCTGACAGTGACTGTACGGAGGGCGTAAATACATATTCCATGCATTGGAATCTAGGGGTGTGACGCCATACGCTCACTGGTCGCTTGCCTAAGAAATGAGTAGTCTGGATCGTGTGCTTGCGATTCCGGACGAAATCTGTGACATAGTGACGGCACGGTCAGATATTGCGTGATCTTCCCGGTATCATCTCTGTGGCGTCCTTGACAGGGGGCTTGACAAGTTCCCTCTTAACCCTAGAACGCATGACCATAAAAATCTACACTTTCACATACCTGGGGCCTTTTAGGCCCGTGTGCAAATAACATGGAATAACTCAAACTCAAATGACAAACAACTATATACATGAAGAATACCTAGAGTTTCAAAATTCTAACTAAAGTAATCTTGCAGGAAATAGAAAACAATTAACAGGGCGGGCCTGCGAGGCCCCAGGTATGCGTTCTAGGGTTAACCCCCATACTGACAATTTAGATTAGGAAAAAGTTTATGGATTACTTCACCTTAGAACCTGATTTCTTTGCTACGGTGTGTGTACCTACACCGTAATACAGTACTGATGTTTAGACAGTATCATTTTTTGAAGCCTATTACCATACTGTATAACGCCATGGTGGCAGCTTAACTATTCACCAAAAGACCATTTGCTTGACAGCTGTTTCTCTCATCTCCACCATAAACATGCATGCTCAGCATTCAACATGTCGGTTTGCTATCTGCCAGTGGGAGAATGATAGATACCCTTATACATTAGATTGCAGGTTCGGATGCGTTTTGTCACATTGTACTCCCTCAGCACAATACAACTCTCATTAATGGTGCCTTTGCATGTCAGATAATTGTTTGCTAAACTTCCCATCTCCCACAGAAACACATGCATGCATCGTTTCATGATCATACAAACAAGGATGTAAGATAAAAAAAATTTAAAGCCAGATAACTTAAAGCTTATACAATTACCATTAGGTTTGCTGGTAAACTGAATCATGGCTTCCACCCATGCGGAAAATGTATTGGCAAAATACTCCTTCCCATATACATCCTCCATTGGCTTTCTCATCTTTGGACTCCAGTTTCTGACATCTTTCACAGCTGAAAAAATAGCAGAAGGCAAAACATACATTAATCCCTGGACCTGAATTTCACTACAAAACAGCATTCACCTGTTAAAATAATGCTGCACTTATTAATTACTGTATATTATATAGTGTGTCCAACACAGAGCTCAATGTATTCATACATTTCCAGAAATTCTAAGGAAAAGGTGATCCAGTATTGTTGTCCACCTTCGGGGACAATATTTGTGTTACTTAAAAACATTTATTTTCTGCTAAAATAAATTTTAAAATTGGGTTACATTACAGATTTTGCACAGTTTGGCTTTTACAGGCTCTTTGTTTCCCTGTACATTAAACTTTACTGTAGTCTGTGGTCAGAAATAAGCAAAGAGAAGGTCAGAAAAACAGATAAAAAAGTTACAAACTTTCTCGTTAGCATGTCAAAATGATGATCACTGATGGATTCTCAATTAGAGGTCGACCACTTTCTCTTGTTAGTGTATCTTTTCTCACAGACTGACCAAGTACTTCTGTCCATAAAATAGGAATGGATATCCTCCGGATATCATTTTGGTCTGGTCTTTGGGCAGATTCCCGAAGCTGCTGCAGTGCTTGGGCTGCTATCCCTGTTTTTACAGCCATCGGGCCCTTTAATTTCTCTGTAATGTACGCATACACGCACGCAATGTTGACTGCTGAATACCGCCTTGGAGCATGAAACGCTGGATTAATTCAGGCGCTGACCACTGCTAGCATCAGGATGTTATTTGTGGGCGGAGTTTGCACATTCTGCTCTCCTGTCCCACTTCTGCTTGCGATGTGTGCAGAAGTCTCAATGTATCCTATGTGATGTAAACAGGAAGATATGGCAGGCACTCAGTGGTAAATGTTTGGTGCTCAGTGGTAGTGGAGATACAAGTAACATTAATGCCATGGAACTCAGAGATCCAATATACTTATTTAATAATGCAGCATGCGTATGTACGAAAGAGGGCCAACGTTTCAGTCAACAGACCTTTTTCATGGCCAGTGAATATCAGACAGGTTAGTCCTGTAGCACAACAGTCTGTGTGCAATATATATATATATATACACACACACCAGTCTCAGTGTATCCTATGTGATGTATATACAGCAGTCTCAGTGTATCCTAAACAATGAATATAAACAATCTCAGTGTATCCCATTCGATGTACACACAGCAGTATCGGCGTATCCCATGTGATGTATACAGAGGAGTCTCAGTCTACCCTATGTGTATTCAGCAAAATCTCAGGTGTCCTTATGTGTTCTATAAATAGCAGTCTCAGCATCTCCTATGCAATGTATATACAACAGTTTCAATGTATCCTATGTAATGTATATACAATGGCCTCAGCGTATACTATGCAATATGTATACTATGCAATATATATATACACACAACAGTTTCCGTATATGTTATGCGATGTACACAGCGTCTCAGTCAATCCTATGATGTGTATTCAGCAAGATCTCAGTTCCTCCTACGTGATTTATATACAGCAGTCTCAGTATCTCTTGTGGATCATTCCATATCAAGTGATCCAAATCTGAATTTTTTTTTACCCAACGTCTTTGGATTTTTTTTCTTTGTTTTGAAGTGCTACTTTAGTGAATTACAAAAAAAAATTTGCATTTTTATCTTCATTAGTTACATTTTTATATGTTTCTAAAGTTTTGAAAAAGTCTGAACTTTGGGCTTGTATGATGTTACACTTTTTATCACATCTTGGGGCTAAAAATAAGATAAGGACATGGGAGAGACACTGTTTGGTTTAGAACGGTACAGGTTTTAATTTGATGTCACAAGATTATGTTTGTTGATATTTTGTTTTTGAGGAGTCAAATTTAACATTTTAATGCACAATTTTTAAAAAACAATAGGTTATAAAATTTTCAAAAAAGGCATGTGTTACTTGTGTTCTTGGTTACATTTGTACAAGGATTGAAGTTGGGCTCTCCTTGGGATCATATTTTTAAGTGTGATTTTCTAAATACAGTCTCATCCTAATCATATGTTTAATACTAAAGTAAAAGAAGCAATATTAAATATTTAAATATAAGTAGCATTTTTTAAATATTACACCATTAGACATGTCCTTTTTCTAATTTTTAAACTGAGTATAGTAGTTAAATCATCAAGCTTTAGAATAAAACAAATGAACTAGTCTAAACAATTAACAGCAAGTCTTTAAACTGAAAATTATTATTTTTTTCAAATTAAAATTTTATTTAGCCAAACAATGGCAAATGTTTAACTCAATGCAATTATAAGATGACAACTACATCATATGTATCATCATAGTATATACTAAAAGCCATTCCGAGTTTAGAAGTAACAGCCATTGCTGTGTGAGAAAGAGACCAAACAGTTAAGGTTAGGTAATAAAAATGGAGATTTTCAGTACTGTACGCTCTATAGCAGAGGTCCCAACCTGTGACTCACAGGCCCAGGTTGTGTGGCTCTAGGCTGTCTACCATCTTGGTGCATTCGCATCAGGTCTAGCAAACAGCTATGGAGAGTAGGTCTCCAGATCATGATTTTTGTCAGTAGCCCCTCATAGAAGTGCAGATCAGAAACGGGGTAAGGTAAGAACCCCTGGATCTTGGTATACCACCTCAGTGTGGTTTCTGTGGTCAGCTTTGGCTGTCATACCTGTAATGGGGGCTCTGGGTGTCACTACTGTGAGGGTGGCGAGAGCTGGATGTGGCTCTCAAGGTCAGAAAGGTTGGGGACCTCTGCTCTATAGTAACACAGTGATAAAAATGATTTTCAGTACTCTACACTGTGTAGTAACAAATACAGTTTTAACTAAAGTCAGTATTAATACTAAAAGAAAAACATTAAACTATTAATACAAATGCAATGAAACTGAACACACCGACCCGGATTGTAGTACACTGACTCACCTGATGCCTGTGTAGAGACTACTGTTTGTTTAACTCAGCAAGAGAGCACAGGCGCAAGCATGTCAGGACATGGGTTCAACTTTGCCTCTCTAGCTTTTGAAATAATACTTCACTTCTGTCAGTATTAACCCCTTAATTTCCCCCTTCAGGTATGTATTCATTTGTTCCTTTTTATTGTAATTATTGCTATATTCCACACCCCTTCTGGGGTGTGCTTGTGGTACTCACCTGTCTAGAATCTGCTCAGGTTGTCTCCATTACCGGGCAGACCTGGGAGATGTGACTGGACTGGTGGAGAGCAGTCTGAGCAGGAAGATTTGAGTGTTTATAAAGCTCATCTCACGGTCCATTCAGCTATTAATCACGTGAAGAAGCAGCTGAAGCATCCCTCCCACACTCCCAATATCTAGAAAAACATGATTTTTTTTTATTTGGAAAATAAAGACCCTACACTTTTAGACCACAAGCTGAACAGATTTGAATTCAAGATTTTCAAACAGTCACTGTTTATATAGGTTTTTTTTATTTTATTTTATTTTTTTAAGTATGATTCCCATTGAGAGCCCAACTTGAATTTTGGTACAGATGTGGCTAGGAGCATATGAGGCAAATGAGATTTTTTTGTAAATTTAATATCATATTGATTTTTCGGAAAAGCATTTTGAAATTTTGTGTTAGATTCCGCATGGGTAAAATATTAACAACGATACTCCTGTGACATGTCTTTTGAAAGCCTGTGCTGTTCTGAATTGAATGGTGTTTTTCCCATTTCTCTATCTTGTTTCTTGCCTAAGTTATGAGGAGAAACATAAAAGGCATGCAACACAGAAATTCACATTTTTTCACAACTTTGAAAATTAATAAAAAACAAAATAAAAATTTATAGAATTTTTTCTTCACATTTTGAATTCTTTAACAAAGTATTATCAAAGAACAAATTCTCACAGAATTAAAAATATAGTGGTAATAGTCATTGGTTCACTTGATATGGGATATGGATATGATATGGACCCTCATGTGATATATGAAGCAGACTACGTATCTCCTATGCAATGTATATACAGCAGTCTCTGTCTTCTATGTGATGTATGCCGCGGTCACAGTGTCTCCTTATGTAATGTATACAGCAGTTGCAATGTATCATGTGTGATGTATACATAATTTTAGTGTATCCTGATTGATGTATATAGCAGGCTCAGTGTCTCCTACATGATGTATTTTCATTTGGAAATCAAGGTCCCAGAGTCTGGAGGAAGAGTGGAGAGGCCACAATCCAAGCTGCTTGAAGTCTAGAGTGAAGTATCCACAATCAGTGATGGTTTGGGGAGCCATGTCATCTACTGGTGTAGGTCCACTGTGTTTTATCAAGACCAAAGTCAGCGCAGCCGTCTACCAGGAAATTTTAGAGCACTTCCCTCTGCCGACAAGCTTTTTGGGAGATGGAAATTTCATTCTCCAGCAGGACTTGGCCCCTTGTCCACACTGCCAAAAGTACCATTACCTGGTTTAAAAACAACAGTATCACTGTGCCTGATCTGCCAGCAAACTCACCTGACCTTAACCCCATAGAGAATCTATGGGATATTGTCAAGAGGAAGATGAGAGACACCAGACCCAACAATGAAGACGAGCTGAAAGCTGCTATCAAAGCAACCTGGGCTTCCATAACACCTCAGCAGTGCCACAGACTGATCGCCTCCATGCCACGCCGCATTGTTGCAGTAATTGATGCAAAAGGAGACCCGACCAAGTATTAAGTGCATTTACTGAACATACATTTCAGTAGACTAACATTTCGGATTTTAAAACATTTCTCAAGCTGTTACTATAAAGCATTCTAATTTAATGAGATAATGACTTTTGTGTTTTCATTGTCTGTAAGCCATAATCATCAACATTAACAGAAATAAACACTTGAAATAGATCAATGTTTGTAATGACTCTATATAATATATGAGTTTCACTTGTCTACAGATTTTTGCTACCCCATGTTAAAGCAACGTAATTGTAGGGGCAGAGACCCTGCTTCCAGAGATGTATCATTTACTTTGTTAACTGCTACAGTTTTGGTTAAAAACTGTTTTATCTCCTACAGATCCAGAAGTTCTGTGAATGCTGAGTTCTGCTTACCCCAACCACACCACTGATTGACTTATTTCTGTGAACACTGGGCATAGGCAGAAAGCTGTCAATCAGTGGTGGGGGTGCGGTTATAGAGAGCTCAAGAAATTAGATCAATACATGGTAACAGCTTTCCTAGTCCTCTAGGGATGAACAAAAGGGGCAGCCAACAGGAATCTGTGCATAAATAGTAATAAGTAAAATAAATCAAAAATAGTTCAAAGCACCAAAATTGTGCATATAGCAAAAAGTAAGGTGGCTGGAAAAACACAGATATGAAAAACCTACAAAAATTGTGTACAGCCTAAAAAAGGTACAAAATGTGACTTTATTGACATAAACAGACCTAATAAAAATACAAGATATTTAAAATGGGAGAAACACTAGAGGGCAACAAACAACAGGAGGAGATGATAATAACTACAAGATGATGGTGTGTAAAGAACATATGAAAATGAAATATACAATGGGAGAGAGATGACAGTGTGAACAGTAACACAACAGCCCAAACTATGATGATACACGGCAGCGTGAGACTGATATCAGTAAATAAGACTGCATAAATGAAAAAAGTATTCAATATAAAAAGTCATCATATTCACCCATATGTTCCTCCTTCTGAAATGGCACTAGCTCTAACACGCGTTTCGGCGCTAGCCTTAGTCAATGGGTGATCATCTCCTTATGATAAAACAGCGATTTTATCAAAACTACAGCAAGCAGCCCAGTAATTGATACATCGCTGGGATCAGAATTTATTTTTAGAATATATGGTTTAAGGGTGCCAAGAGATCCTAAAGTGAAGTTGTTAGAATATGTTGGGGAATTAACAGGCTGTTGCTAAAATACTTTATCATACCAGCAAAATAACTGCAAAACATTGGTTACAGGAGGACCCACCTAGCTAAGTGGAAATAAATGCACTGAATGTGAGGCATACAGCTATAAAAAGGAAGAAATATAAGAAGAGGAAACTTAGTAACTTTGAAACCTAGTGGGAGAAAAGATTAGAACGTCCCGGCACAGTTTCGGAGAATCTGACAAGACTGGAGGAAAAATAAGAATAGAATAATAATAATAATTTTTATTTCTATAGCGTCAACATATTCCGCAGCACTTTACATTTTAGAAGGGACTTGTACAGACAAGACATTATAGAATAACACAGATATCATGAGGAGTGAGGGTCCTGCTCGCAAGTTTACAATCTAGGAGATTAAATGGGTAAGGTGCTGCATGAGCAGTGTGAAGCAAGAATTGAGTGGGACAACTAAAAGATACAAAGGTAATAAGGGAGCAGAATTTATGGTGGTTTTGTTAGCGAAGGGAGTCATAATGGGCAGATTTTTGCTTAAAAAATAGACCGTATGCATATTAACACAAGTTTTTCATTTAAAATAATTTACTGTAAATTATGACATATACAAAATGTATCACCATACCTTGTCAGGTATATTCACCACTTTCATAATGTCCTCATATAGAACTACTTAATCCATCACCAACACCGAAAACTCAGAATCCACTAAGTGTAGCATTCACAGAGGCAGCAGTAGCACACACCAACTTTGGTATGTTTCCAGGGAACGCCCCCTTTATCAAGCATGCGTGCAAAGAAACAATAAGAGCCTCAATATAAAGCAGATCTCACAATAATACAGCTGTATAAGGAACATTCATAAGTATTACCTTATCGTATATTATGAATATATACAGCACATATCGCATACATATTTACAGTGAATACTTCATGATATAAAAATCTAGGCAATATGCTATTTAAAGAAACACTCCCTTCGCTGAGACTCAATGAACATCGTTCTGCAATATGAAGGTATTCTTAAAAAAATGAAGAAAAATCCTCAACTGAAAAAGGTACTGCGATAAACTGTAAAAAGAAAAGTGAAGCGGGTAGCTGAACACGGATACTGAGAAGTTTCGTCACGTCGTTAATTGGCAGTGTGGATGATCGATTTTTAAGTTCTATATAAGGACAAAGAAATTGGTGAATATACCTGACAAGATATGGTAATACATTTTCTTTATATGTCATCATTTACAGTAAAATATTTTCAGTGTAAAAATCATCTTTATGTGCACATATTTTTGGATCATATAATAAGAGCATTGGAAAACCTGTCCAATGCACAGTTTTTCTCAGTTTCAGTTTATTACCATTCAAATTTTTATTCTACAGGGTGGTCCAAAAGTAGGTGGCCAGAAAATAATAACATTTATTTTGATTTATATATAAAATTATATTTACTAACACAAGCATAACATTGACAATTACATTTTATTCTGAACAATAATACAAAACACCTTAAATCTTATCAACGCAGGTGCTCAAACTGTTTTCCATTACAATTTGCACAGCTTTGAAGTCTGCCTCTTATGCTTCGACTAACTTTTTTGCACAAGTCTCTTTGGGTATTAATTTCTTGAAATGCATCTCTTATGTAATTTTTCAAATCACTGACACTTTTTGGTTTTCGACTATAAAATTTGTCCTTGAATACTCCCCAAAAGAAAAAATCCATTGGGGTCAAGTCTGGTGAACGTGCCGGCCAATCAAGTGGGCCTCTTCGGCCAATCCATTTATTAGGGAATGTTTCATCAAGATACTCGCGGACTACTCTTGAATAATGTGGAGGGGCCCCGTCTTGTTGGAAATAAAGGTCATTTGAATTAGGCTGTTGCTGTAACTGGGGAACAACTTGATTCATTAGAATTTTGAGATACTTATCTCCTGTGACTGTTCCATCAAAAAATATTGGTCCTAAAACACCAAAACTTGAAATACCACCCCAAACATTGACACCAGGCTCATTTAGTTGTTGCTCTAATGTTAAATGCATGTTCTCATTATACCAGTAAATACAATTATGTCTGTTAATATGGCCGGATAATTTGAAAGAAGCTTCATCACTCCACATAATGTTAACTAAAATTACTGGATTTTCTTCAATTTCGGTAAGCATAATCTCACTAAATTGCAGCCGCCTGTCTGGATCATCCTCCAATAAACCATGAATTAGACGTGGACGATAAGATTTCCACCCAATAGATTTCAGGATTCACATGATAGAAGCTCGTGAAATTGCCAATTCCAAAGAGGCTCTTCTGTGGACTTTTTTGGACTCTGAACAAATGTTTCAGCAACAAGTTGTTTATTATCTTCTGTACAGACTGTTTTGGGTTGACCAGTTTTTGGAGCATTAAGGATTGAGCCAGCGGCATTGAATTTGTCACGAATGCGGTAAATGGTTTGTCTCTTTGGGGCTTGAGTACCAAATGTTTCAACCCAATTTGCTCTAACGTTTCAGCATTTTGAGATTTCCAATACTCTGTTAAAATCCATTTTCTTTTACCTGTATTTAAATTATTTGCCATTATGTGTTATCCGAATTATCTGAAAAAAAAAAAAAACAGATTTGGGGGAGATCTATCTGTGAAAACTAGATCTGTGAAACTGGCTCAGTTGCCCTTAGCAACCAATCAGATTCCACCTTTCATTTTCCAAAGAGTCTGTGAGGAATGAAAAGTGGAATCTGATTGGTTGCTAAGGGCGTCTGAGCCAGTTTCACTTTACACCATGTTTGATAAATCTCCCCCTTCATAACCTTATTACACTTTCTGTCCACCTACTTTTGGACAACCCTGTATACAGATTCTTGTTTCTCAGATATGTTTGAGTTGTATTAAAATATGGCACTTTTGAATAGATGTAAGTTTATTGTATTTTATTATTAATAATGAAATCATAGGCAACATACGATAGGCATCCACATATGGAAGACCTGGAGGACACTGGCACCCTGAGATCAGGTCACGATGAACAACTGGAATAGCCTTTAACCACTTTAATGCCTTGGACGAAGGAGTTAAACACCTGGGATTGGAGTTATCTCCAATTCTGACCAGTAGAGCAGGGGGTCAGTTGCCTAATACAGCTGACACACCTCAGGTCTTCATACCTTCCCGGTCGCGATATTATTATTACAGCTCAGAAAAAAGTGGTTGTCCCGGGATACTCTCCCACATTATCCAACATTGGGCAGAGAGGGACGTCAATGCATGTCGGTTAATTCAGTGCTAGGGTCACCATCTGACACCAAACAAAACTCATGCATGGGTCCTATTGTAATTAATAGGTTCGGGCCACTTTGCCTATTAGCTGTCAGAAAGAAGTAGCAAGTGTACTGACCAGCATGAATCATCAATTACCGACATCCGATCAGGCAAGAGAGCGTCTTTACAACAAATCCAACAGATTCTGCTCCAAAGTAGGAAGAGTAATGATAATTTAAACTACGTTAAGTTTTTTTATGGGGAAATACTGCTAGCATTTATATCACAATTTGCATTGACTTAAAGAGAGCTCCCAGTTTTTCCCCAGTGATTATAGCAATGCAACAGTGTT
Source organism: Phyllobates terribilis (assembly GCF_046119375.1). NCBI lineage: Eukaryota > Metazoa > Chordata > Amphibia > Anura > Dendrobatidae > Phyllobates > Phyllobates terribilis. The sequence goes on along the minus strand of NW_027362764.1, from coordinate 474,136,886 downwards.
TAGTGAGTACATTTTATGGCAGCTGAATCTTCTTACCATTATAAAGGGCGAGATCCTCTTCAGTAACATAAGCATTGGCTCCCCAGATCACAAGCTTATTGACGACTGATGGGTAAGACCCAGCTGCAATGACTGCAGTTATTCCACCATCGCTCCATCCAAGCAAGGAGAATTTTTTTAAATTCAAAGCCTGCGAAAAGTTACAATTTAGTTTTTTTTTTTATATTTATACAATTAATCTCAACCAGCATAAGAAAGATGACTTATAAATAAACTTACAATAATGCTCTACTTTTTTGTCACAACACTTATGTACTTTATGAGGTACAAATAGTTAGGCCTCAAAAGGTTTTTCACATACAAGTTCTATCCGTATTTATTTATTTTTTTTTACAAATAGTTCTGGTACCCCTTATAGTCTATGGGACAATTCATATGTCCATTTTTTTTGCAGACTAAGTGATCCACGTTAAAAAACAAGTCACAGGGACTTTTGGGGGACGTACATCTTGCATGGCCACTATTTACAAGAACTCCAGATGGATGACTGATTAATTGAGTTATAATCCTCACATTCTCTTGTTCAAACCATCTGGAAACAAGAGATGACTACATCAGAAACTCTGGCCTTCCACCAGAGCTGAATACATCTTAGCCCTTGAGTTCTAGTGCATAGTTTCCACTGCAACACTGTCTGCTCTGTGCCGGCCATATTCAGGCCTACAGAACACATTAAAGCACCACTCCAGTGGAGTTGTGCTTTAAACGTACTTCGCCTGCCCCCTGTCTGATACTTTTTGCAGCTGCTTTCATCCTTTTCCAGAGTTGCTCTCTGGCGATAAGCGACCTGCTGCCAGCTCCAGTGTTTCATGGAGCCGCGTAGAGGTCACTTTTCAACACAAGTCTATGAGTGCCTCGTTTAGACCTCGTTCTGGCTCTCATAGACTTGCATTGAGCTCTTGTGACGTAATTTCTAACTTCTAGCCAGTCAGAAGCTGCGCTCACAAGATGGTGCCGCAGGACCAGAGCGGCGGAGTCGGTAAAAGGTGACAACTTGCCTAGCAGCAGTGCCACCAAGTAACAGAATATTTTTTGTGTGCAAGATCTGAGTTTAACACCCTAGTATGAACATTAGCGTTTGTGATTTGAACATACATTTCTAGTGCAAAACTAGTTCAATCTCTCCACTCAAGAGAAGAGTAAACGAACAGGAAAATGGGAGAGATCTTTCATTTTTTGAATTACTGCTGTCAGTTAGTAACACGCCATTCTTCTAAGCTATTAACCCCTTCACCACCTTGCGATTTTCTTTTTTTGCGCTTTCGCTCTTTGCTCCCCTTCTTCTGAGAACCATAACTTTTTTTTATTTTTCCGTCAATATAGCAGCATGAGGGCTTGCTGTTTGCGTGATGAGTGGTAATTTTGAATGACACCAGTGATTTTACCATATAGCGTATTGGAAAACGACCAAAAATTGCCAAATGCAGTTGAAATTGCAAAAAAAAGTTTTTTGTTTTTTTACCATGTTCACTAGATGCTAAAAATGACTTGGCAGTATGATTCCCCAGGTCAGTATGAGTATGCAGATACCATATATAGGTTCTTTTTTATTTAAGTGGTGAAAAAAAATTAAAATTTGTTAGAAAATTTTTTTTTGCTTAGGTCGACATTTTTCGGATCCTGTAGCGTCTCCATTTTTTGGGATCTGGGGCTGGGTGAGAGCTTATTTTTTGCGCCCCGAGCTAAAGTTTTTATTGATACCATTTTGGGGTAGATACAATATTTTGATCGGCTGTTTTGCATTTTATTGCAATGTTGCAGCGACCAAAAAACCCCCCAATTATGGCGTTTTGATTTTTTTTCTCGTCAAGCTGTTTGCCCATCTGATAAATTTACTTTATATTTTGATAGACTGGACATTTCTGAACGCAGTGATGCCAAAACATTTGAATTTTTTTTTGTTTTATTTTGAATGGGGCAAAACGGGGGTGATCTGAACTTTTGAGTTTTTAATTTTTTACCGGTTCCAATAGTCCCTTAACCCCTTTCTGACGTGGGGCATATTAATACGCATCTGCGCCCTGGGCCTTTTGGACCAGTTACGTATTAATAAGCCCTGGTGATTGCGCCCCCACACAGGCAGTGCTGGTGCGATCGCCACTGGTTGTCAGCTGATAGCACATTGTCACAGCTGACACCCGATACTAGGAGCGGTACCACACTGCTCCCAGCACATTAACCCCCGAAATGCTGTGATCTAAGTTGATCGCAGCATTCCGAGAGCAAGGAGAGGTAAGCGCCGCTTACTTACCTCCTCTCTGGCGTCCCGCGCGGTCTGTGCCGGGTCCCGGTGGTTGTCATGGTGACCTGATGTCGTCATGACGACATCCGGGTCACCAGACAGCAGGAAGTTACTTTGATCATGCGCAGTGCGCGATCAAAGTAACTTCTGCCTGTGCAGCACTGACAGGCTGTATAGTATAGAGATGCTGCTGCACCTCTATGCTATACAGGCGATCAGACTGCAAAAAGTGAAAGTCCCATAGTGGGACAAAGTGTAAAAGTAAAGAAAAAGTATCAGAAAGTGGGAAAACAAAAATTTTAAAAATATTAAAAAAAAAAAAAAAATTATAAAATAATCCAAAATTAAAAATATACTGTACCCATAAATAAATATTACTATGAAAAAAAAAAAAAAAAAAACTAATAAAAGTACACATATTTGGTATCGCCGCGTCCGGAACGACCTGACCTATAAAACTGTCCCACTAGTTAACCCCTTTAGTGTACACGGCAACAACAACAAAAAAAAAAACGAAGCAAAAAACGACGCTTTATCGCCAAACAAAAAAAGGAATAAAATGATATCAAAAAGACGAATGTAAAAAAAAAATGGTACCGCTGAAAACGTCATCTTGTCCCGCAAAATACAAGCTGCCATACAGCTCCATCAGCCGAAAAAAAAAAGAAAAAAAAGTTATAGCTCTTAGAATAAAGCAATACAAAAAAATGTCTTTTTTCTATAAAAGTTCTTATTGTGTAAAAGCGCCAAAACATAAAAAAACTATATAAATATGGTACCGCTGTAAAACTACTGACCCAAAGAATAAAGCTGCCTTATCAATTTTACCACACGTGGAACGGCATAAAAAAAAACAAAAAAAACAATTTGTGAATTGTTGGTTTTTGTTTATTCTGCCTCCCAAAGACCGGAATAGAAAGCGATCAAAAAGTGTCACGTGCCCGAAAATGGTACCAATAAAAATGTCAACTTGTCTCACAAAAATCACACACTTACATGACTCTGTCGGCCGAAATATGGAAAAATTATAGCTCTCAATATATGGCGATGCAAAAACTAGGGTTTTTTAGTGTTTGATAGCTGTCAATCATAAAAACCCGATATGAATCTGGTATCGCTGTAATCGCACCGACCCGAAGAATAAAGTCGTCTAGTCGTCGTTGAAAGTGCATTGAGCTGTAAGTTGGATTGCTGCTAAAGGGGAAAAAAAACTTTAAATCTTCTTCCTTAGCGAGTGTGACCGAGCGGAGTGTGACCGAGCGGAGTGTGACTGGAGCGTCTGTGCAAACGGAAGTAAGAGTGTGACTTGTGATTCAGTGACTTTGGATTCAGGGAGTTTGGAAGGGAGGAATTTGGACTGAATTGCTAACATTTATTAATGACCTTGTAGGGGGCATACAGAGTAGTATTTCAATATTTGCAGATGACACTAAACTCTGCAGGGTAATCAATATAGAGGAGGACAATTTTATGTTACAGGAGGATCTATGTAAACTAGAAGCTTGGTCTGATAAATGGCAAATGAGCTTTAATGGGGATAAATGTAAGGTAATGCACTTGGGCAGAGGAAATAAAATGTATAATTATCTGCTTAATTGTAAAACACTGGGCAAAACTGTCACTGAAAAAGACCTGGGTGTATTGGTGGATGACAAGCTCACGTTTGGTGGCCAGTGTCAGGCAGCTGCTTCAAAAGGCAAATAAAATAATGGGATGCATTAAAAGAGCCATAGATGCTCATGAGGATAAAACATAATTTTACCTCTATACAAGTCACTAGTGCGACCACACTTAGAATACTGTGTACAGTTCTGGTTTCTGGTGTATAAGAAAGACATAGCTGAACTAGAGCGGGTGCAGAGAAGAGAGACCAAGGTTATTAGAGGACTGGGGGGTCTGCAATACCAAGACAGGTTATTAAACTTGGGGTTATTTACTGTGGAAAAACAAAGGCTTAGCGGTGATCTTATTACTATGTACAAGTATATGAGGGGACAGTACAAAGACCTTTCTACTGATCTTTTTACTCTGAGGCCTGAAACGGGGACATCTTCTACGTCTGAAAGAAAGAAGGTTTAATCATAATCACAGACGCGGATTCTTTACTGTAAGAGCAGTGAGACTATGGAACTCTCTGCTGCATGATGTTGTAATGAGTGATTCACTACTAAAATTTAAGAAGGGCCTGGATGTCTTTCTTGAAAAGTTGAAAATGAATAGGATGACTACCGCGCCAGTGTACCGAGGCCAGGAGAAACGAGATAATTGAGTAGTTGATAAAAAGATCTGTTTATTTTATTACAGGTTAAAATTCATAGACAAATAAAATAGTATACAAAAGGAGTATAAATAAGGGAGTCTTGAATGTTAAGGATATGGGGTAGAGATGTTGTTGGAGGCCCGAGTTCACTTTATTGTTGTGTAGAGGGGAGGCTAAGGACTTCTGAGGGATCCAGAGCATGTAGGTACCTATAAAGGGTGTATAGAACTTTTTAGTTTACTGCTTTAGGTGAATAACAGGTTACCTAAATTGAAAGTGGACCGTCTGTACCTGAGGCAGAAGTAGGTAGTATGTGTCTTCTACTTGGAGGTTAGTAGACGTCTCTGGTCAAATGCAGTCAAGGTGACAAAAAACACCTGGGTTAAGGGGCACTGTTTGACTGCTTATTTTTAGGATTATTCTGGGTAATTACCTGGTTAGTAGGCTGGAAGTTGGGTTTTTGATTTTTGATCCAGATGTTCTGGGGAGCCAGGTATGTTTATACAGCTGGAGAAGTGGTTCCCTGTGGAGACAGTGAGAGTACTGTCGAATAGGTTGGTATATTTCTGTTATCTAGCTCTGCCATATGGCTTGTCCCGTAGTAGATACGGATAATTTTGTTGATGATTTTCCCCAAATTAAAGTGTTATCCTGTGGAGATTTAAAGCTGAAAAAAACGGAAATTTAAAGGAGCAATTCCATAATCTTAATAATGCCTTACTCAAAGTCCAACATGTATATAACACATTCCTTTATCCAGACAACAGATATACCAAGAACCACAACAGTTAATGAAAATATTCCTATATAGTCAATCCCATTGGCAAAACAAAAAGAGCCACACTGATAGCCACTTGGTTAGACACCTGCTACTCAGCAGATCATTCTTCAAAAACTAGAGTGGTGGCTATCCAATTTCATAGAGGTCTTCCATTCACAATTTAGGACATATTAGTCAATCCTCATGGCAGATTTATTAGGTAATCTGTGGAAGTTGCAGACCACAATTACATGTTATTAAATGTACAGCGGGGGAAGTAGGTATTAAACAAGTCACCAATTTTCTAAGTATATATTTCTAAAGGTGCTATTGACATTAAATTATCTCCAGATCTTGGTAACAACCCATCCAATCCACACAGGCAAAGAAATCTAACGTGTTCAATTCTTATTTCACCTGCTGTACATATCAACTATTGTGCCCCACCTTACCAACATAGAGTGGAACCCATAATTAGGCCACGTTCACACGTTCAATATGTGGTCAGTATTTTCCATCAGTATTTGTAAGTCAAAACCAGGAGTGGAACAATCAGAGGAAAAGTATAAAAGAAACACATGCACCACTTCTGCATTTCTCACCCATTCCTGGTTTTGGCTTACAGATACTGAACGTGTGAACATGGCCTGAAGGATATACCTTTCACAATCTCAGCCCACAAAAAATACCAGAACTTACTACACCAACCAAGGTCAACATCTGCAAGAGATTTGTCTTAATGTTTTGGGTTTCCTCCCAATCTCCAAAGATATACTGATAAGGTATTTAGATTAGGAGCCAGAAAGGAGATAGTTATGATAATGTCTGTAAAGAGCTGTTGAATTAATGGTGCTATGTAAGCGCGTAAAATAAATAAACCCTACTTACAGGAACTGATTATAGCCATAGCTTTTTTCCTTCATAGCAATAAATACAAATACCTCTCAATCTAGGTCATCGAGGTTATGTTATCCCTATAAGGGGACATAGGATGGGTATTTTCCCTACATCAAACTGTTTCAAGTGTATTGCCCCAATGGCTGACCAGTACCACTGCATGTGGTTTTACCCGCAAATACAGTCTTTTTGGACAAAGCCATGCTTTTGTATCTAATTACCTGACAAATTTCGCCCCTTTTGGTCCTATCAGGCCATTTTCGGATATCTGGATGTTGAAACTGGTGTAAGGAAATTTTTACACTTAGCAACAGAGGGATCCAAAACAATACTTCACACATGGCTTAATCCGCAACCCCCTCCATACAAATGGTTTTTGGAAAAATTAGCCCTTTTGATGAAGATGGACTGGGTAGAGGCATCTCTATAAAAGGAACATAGAGTTCAAGATTTCTTGTGCCCACTGTGAGGTTTGGATGCTGCATATTTTTGTTGCGTCAAAAAGTTTCAGCAAAGAGGATGGGATTTATAGAAATCTTGTGCCGACTGCTTCTTTTTAAGTCAGCATAAACTGACTTGTGGTGCATTTTTCAAATCTGCAACATGTCAATCTTTTGCTGGTACTCAGAGTTTTATGTGCAGATTTTTTCCATAAACTTGCATTAAATGACGAAAATCCATGGGCAAAAAACGCACGTGTTTTTAGTGCACTTCCATGGTAGAAACGCATCAAAAACGGTTTCCAGGAGTCCATCCTGACAGCACCATGGAGGACGCGATTCTTATCCTTACAGGGACAGGAAACACAGAGGTTAAAAGCCCTCCCCTCCCTCCACCCCTCAGTGTTATTTCTAAGTACCACACCAGAATGGTTGCAACAAACAAAAATGTTTTATTACAATTCTATATAACAATGTTACTTCACACTGTATATAACATGAAAGGGAGGGAACTAACTGTGCTGTCAGGATGGACTCCTGGAAATACAATTACTGGTAAGACTAATTACCGTTTTCCAGGACGTCCCCTGACAGCATCATGGAGAATAACAAAGTATTGATTTTAGGGTGGGACCATTGCATGGAGAACTTTCCTACCAAACGCCATTCTCTGACTGGCTACCACATCTAGCTTGTAATGTCTAGAAAATGTACTTAGGTTAGACCAAGTTGCGGCCGTACAAATCTGCTCCACCGAGGCTCCCCCTCTCTCTGCCCAAGAAGTGGCCATTGATCGAGTGAAATGAGCCCTCAATTCAACAGGAGGAGACTTTCCTTCTGCCACATAGGCTAGACCTATTGTAGACTTAATCCACCTAGCAATTGTCTTTTTTGATGCATTTTTACCTCTATTTCTACCCCCAAATTGGACAAACAAGTTGTGATCCTTTCTCCAACCCTGGGTGGCCTCTAAATAAGTGATGACTGCTTGTGTAACATCTAGGGAATGGAAGAAGACTTCCTTTTGATTTTTAGGATTTTGGCAGAAGGACAGAAGTACCACTTCCTGTTTTATATTATGGGTAGAAGCAACCTTGGGTAAAAAGGATGGATCGAATCTAAGAACTATTTTATCCTCATAAATCTTTAAGTACGGGTCCTTTGTGGATAAGGCCTGCATTTTCCCCACCCTTTTAGCAGGTGTAATTGCTACCAGGAAAGCTGTCTTAAAGGTGAGTCTGCCTATAGTCAAGTCCTTGGACGGCTCATATGGATGTTTACAAAGAGCATTAAGTACAAGATTGAGGTCCCGGGGGGCAACAGATCTCTTAACCCATGGTCTCAATCTCTGAACCGCCTTGGAAAACCTAGCTATCCAAGGATTCGCTGCCAATTGCGTATCAAAGAATACGCTCAGGGCAGAGACCTGGACTCTTAGAGTACTTGGTTTTAAACCTCTGTTAAACCCGGCCTGCAAAAAATCCAAAATCTTAGGGATAGTAGGGTTAGAAACATCGATAGCTGAATCTCTTCATTCTGAGCAGAACTTTTTCCAAATTTTACTATATATGGCCGAGGTCACCGGTTTACGACTGGCCTGTAGGGTTGTTATCACCTGATCAGAAAGTCCCTTGGACTTCAAGATCTGCCTTTCAGCATCCATGCAGTAAGATGCAATCTGTCTACTTCCTGGTAGAACACAGGACCCTGATGGAGAAGGTCCTTCCTCAAGGGAAGCTGGACAGGGTCTTCTAATGCCATCTTGGCCAATAAGGGAAACAAGCTCCTCTTCGGCCAAAAGGGTACTACCAGTATTATCCTTGCCTGGTCTTCCTGCACTTTCCTTAGTACCCTCGGTATCAGAGCTAACGAAGGGAATGCATACAACAGGCCCCTGTTCCATTGCTGGGATAGGGCGTCTATTCCTTCCGGATTGTCTAGCGGATTTAGGGAATAAAATCTCCTGACCTTGGTATTTTCTCTGCTTGCCAAGAGGTCTATTTCTGGAGAACCCAAACGATGTGTAAGGTCGAGGAAGACCTGCATATTCAGTTCCCACTCTGTGGGACATATCCTTCGTCTGCTCAGTAAGTCTGCTATCTGATTCTGAGCCCCTGCTAAGTGTACAGCTGTTATAGATCGGGCTATTCTTTCTATCCAAAGAAACATGTTTGTAGAAAGGCTCTGCAGTAAGGGGTGTCTTGGGCCTCCCTGATGCCGCAGAAAAGCCACCGCTGTTGTGTTGTCTGACAAGACTTTTATATGTCTTCCCAGAAATAATGGTCTGTTCTGGTGGAGAACTTCCCACACGGCTCGTAATTCCCGATAATTTGAGGACCTTGCACGAATTTCTGGGGACCGGGTTCCCTGAAAGAGCTTCACCTCTACGTGGGCGCCCCACCCTGACTGACTGGCGTCGTTGGTAATTACTATGGCTGGAGAGGGGATCCAAGCTACTCCCACCTGGAGATTTTTTGGCAGCATCCACCATACTAGGGACCTTCTTACCACTCTGGAAAGGGGCATTACTTTGTCCAAGGATATCTGACGCCTGTCCCAGGCCGACAGAACAGCTCTTTGTAGATGTCGGTCATGAAACTGACTCCATCTGACACATGGAATGCAGGCCGTCATCAGTCCCAGGATCCTCATTGCACTTCTGATGGAGTAATGATTCCTTGGAAACTGAATAATCTCTCTTCTCAGTGACCTCTGCTTTTCTACAGGTAGAAATTAGGTTCTTAGGCAAGAATCCAGAGTAACTCCCAGAAAGTTTTTTCTTTCCCTGGGATCTAGGTCTGATTTGTCCCAGTTTATCAGCCAACCCAATTCTTGGAGGGTGGAAATGGATATCCTTACATGGTCTAGAAGCTCCTAACGAGACCCCCTCCACCAAAAGGAAATCGTCGAGGTAAGGGACTATGATGATTCCCAAACGTCTTAAATGGGCTACTACTTCTGTTATCAGCTTTGTAAACACCCGCGGGGCTGAGGCCAGACCAAAGGGGAGACAGCTGAATTGAAAATGGTGGATCTGATTTCCCACTTTTATAGCAAATCTCAAAAACTTTTGATCGATGGGATGGATGGGGACATGGTAGTACGCTTTCTGGAGGTCTAAGGAACACATCACAGCCCCTCTGTCTATCAGGGGAATAGTAGACCGAACTGACTCCATCTTGAATCGTTTGTATCTCACCCAGTGGTTTAACGGTTTTAGGTTTATTATTATACGCATGTCCCCTGAGGGTTTCCTGATGGAAAAGAGTCTTGAGTAGTGTCCCTGGAACCTCTCTACCCGAGGAACCGGACTTATGGCCCCTATTTTTAAGAGTTTCTGTACTTCTAACCACATGGGTGAAGTACCGGACACTGGCTGGGGATTGGTGAGAATAAACCTCTCTGGGGGTAACTGGGCAAATTCGATTTTGTATCCTGAGGATACGGTCTTTAGAATCCAAGGATTCTGAGATATTTTTTTGCCAGCCTCTGAAGAACGACATTAGACGTCCCCCAACATGTATGGCGTCATTGCTTCCTCGAGCCGGATGCTGAACTAAAGGGGGGCTCCTCTGCCCCTGTTCCCCTTGGGGTAACTCCATCTGCCGGACTTTCCTTTACTCTTATAATCTGGCCTATGCGAGGGGCGGGCTCTCCGAAAGGGCTGCTACCTATGAGGCTTATCCTCGGGAAACCCTTTGTTTTTATCAGACGCTTTTTCTAAGATGTCGTCTAATACTGGCCCAAAATACCCTATCCCCCGAAAAAGGAATGGAGCATAATTTATTCTTTGACTGGTTATACCCAGACCAGGTTTTCAACCAGATAGCCCGTCTAGTTGCATTAGATAAGGCGCTGTTTCTGGCTGCAAATCTAATGGACTCTGCCGAAGCGTCGGCCATGAAACCTGTGGACATCTTAAGGAGGGTAAGGGATCTGAGAATAGCTTCTCTAGGAGCTTTTGATGTTAACTGCTCCTCCAGATCTCCTACCCACAAACACATCGATCTGGCTACAGAGGTGGCAGCAATATTAGTTTTTATGATAGCCGCCGACGTCTCCCAGGCCCTTTTTAGAAGGCCATCCGCCTTTCTGTCCATAGGATCCTTCAGACTGGAGGAATCCTCAGGCTTAGTGCCCACGATGCAGAAATGAAGCAGAAATTTTCCTGAGCATTTCTGCATCTCCTTGGCAGAAAAACGCATGTGGTTTTTACATGCGTTTTTGACGCGTATTTGCCATGCTTTTTTCCAATGCATTGTATAGGCAAATACGCATGCAGAAACGCACAAGAATTGATCATGTCCGTACTTTTTCTGCGAGTAAAATATGCGCAGAAAAAATACGGACCATGTGCACAGAACTTGCGGAATGTCATAGGAAGTCATGGGATAATGTATGCAATGCGTTTCTGGAGTGTTTACGCGCTGCAAATAAACACCAAAATACGCACCAAAAATGCATCGTGGGCACACACCCTAAGGCTATGTGCCCACGTAGCGTTTTTGTAGCATTTTTGCGGCGTTTTTACGGCCGCGAAAACACTTGTAAAACAGTCTGCCATGCAAAGCAATGTGAATTCGGATGTGCTGTGCACATGATGCGCTAATTTGCGTGCCGAATTCGCATTGCGTTGCAAAACGCAGCATGACCATTTCTACTGCGATTACGCTGCAAATTTGCGGCTATTGAGGAACATTGAAATGCAGCAAACCCGCAGGTATATGTGGATTTGCTGCGTTTCAATTAAATTCAATAGCCGTGAATTTGCAGCGTAATCGCGGTGCGTGTGGTACCCGGGATGAAGAGGAGACTACAACCTCTCTTCATCCCGGCTACCACGCGGTGAAAAAAAGAAATAACGTTAAAAATAATCAAAACCGGTATATTCACCTCTCCGGCGGCCCCCGGTCTGCTCTCCGGTCTCCTCCAGTCCGCTCCCGGCTACGTCCTCTCGCCTTGGCGTCCCGCAGTGTACTGTCAGGACCTCCGGTGACGTCATTTAGTCACCTGATGGTCACGCGTCCGCTGACGTCGGTCAGGTGATGGTCGCGTGACCATCAGCTGACTAAATGACCTCACCGCAGGTCCTGACGGTACACTGCGGGACGGTAAGGAGAGAGAGGACGCGGCCGGGAGCAGACTGGAGGAGATCGGAGAGCAGACCGGGGGCCACCGGAGAGGTGAACATACAGTTTTTGTTTTTTTATTTTAACGTTTTAATTCTTTTTTTTTTTTTTTTACTATAGATGCTGCATTTAAAGCATCTAAGTTGTTCACACATTATAAATCCATGCCGGTTGCACGGATTTATATTGTGTGTTATCAACTTGTCAAGCACTTTTCCAAGTGATGCTCAAAATCGATTGGAAAAAGTGCTTGAAAAACGCATGCGAAAACGCATGTAAAAACGCATGTAAATCTGCATGCGTTTTTTTCTGCCAGAGAGAGCCAAAAACGCTCTGCATCAAATCTGCTACGTGGGCACATAAACTTAAAAGGGGATTGAGGTTTTCTTGACCACCTTTGCAATGAGAACATCGATCCTGGGAATCTCTTCCCAGGGCTTAATGTCCTCTGGCTCAAAGGGAAGGCGTAATCTAAAGTCTCATGGAATTACAAGTCTTTTTTCTGCATCCTCCCATTCTTCCAAGATCATGGAACGGATGTGGTTATTTATGGGGAAAACCCTGTGTCTCTGGGATCTTAACCCCCCGAACATTTCATCCTGCACTGTATGCGATGGCTGGGTGTCTTCCACCGGCATAGTGTCTCTGACCGCTTTTAGCAGTTCGTCTGTGTCCGCCACTGAGCAAAGATACCTCTTTCCCTCCTCCGGTGGATCTGAAGCTATATCTTCCTCCTCCTGCTCCTCAGAAGCAAAGGGCTGTAACTCTTCCTCTGAGGATAGCTCCATCTCCCACCTCGGTCTTTTTGCCCGGGGACCTGGCAGAGACATCTGGGGGGAAACTAGACCCGAAATGGAGGCCCGGACCTCTTCTCTGATGATTGACCTCATATCCGAAAGGATGGTTGGTTGTTCATCCTTCACAATTTTAGCAGTGCAGCCTTTGCATAACTGTTTAAGCCATGTTTCAGGCAACCTGCAATTACATATGGGGCATCTCTTCATCCCCCCCCTCCCCCGACTTTTTATTCTTATCCGTCGTTGGTGGATTAGCGGAGCCTTTATCCTAAGATAGGGGAACAGCACTGTGGAATTTAGGAGGCGACCTTTTGACTAATATTGGTGGGTTACCCTCTCCCCCCCCAGATAGTCCTACCCCCACTCACATGTACCATTGGTGGTTCAGATGGGGTCTCTGGCTTTCCCAAATCCTCCATCATGCAGTCTCCAGCACAGCAGGGAAGCCAGACACAGGCAAGAGCTTTTATACTTACCTGTCTGATGTCTTCCCTGCCTTTTGCGTTCCATCCTGGAACGCACGCTGACTGCCACTTTCAAATTTTGCGCTCTGCCTCGCACGCACTCCCATGACGTTACCGGAAGTGCACGCACACGTGGCCGGAACCAGGTGCGGAGGCAGGCGCCGGAGCTGAGAGCCCTCGCCGGAGGGAATCGGCTCCTGGGTCAGGAGCAGCGCTGCATTGACCAGGCTGAGGAACGCCCGATCGGGGGGTGTCCGCCGCAGGCTGCTTCCCAGGAGGAAGGAGAAGTTCTGAGCCGCCCAATCCCGAGCCCGCATGCAGGTACGCTCTTCTGCGCACCACACCTCTCAGTTCCTATCCTCACAGGGACAGGAAAAACACTGAGGGTGGAGGGAGGGGAGGGCTTTTAACCTCTGTGTTTCCTGTCCCTGTAAGGATAAGAACGACCTCCTGTCAGGGGGACGTCCTGGAAAACACATGTAATCTGCAAATGACTATCAATAAAGTTGTCAAAGCCAAATACCAGGAAGTATCAAAAACAAAGCACCTTTATTTAAAGTCAACCTAAATACAGCCAAAAAAATTTTTCAGGCACTTCCATAATTAAAGACAACCTAAATGGGAAGTAGACACCTTCATTTCAAAAAAGCATATCAATCTTTATTAATTATATTTTTAAAAGAGACAACACATATTAAAAAAATATATAAAAAGGGGAAAGAACGAGTAGAATAAATTCATCCACAGATCATATACAAGTTATTCCACCAGAGGGAGCTCATATTCCATTTCACAGCACTGATGTAAATTCACATCACAGATTTCATATAGACAGGTAAGAACATTCAATAATGCTCAAAATATGAGAAAATTAAGACCCAACAGAATTATACTGGGGGGGAACTAATCAAATTCCACATTCAAGTCCCAAGTGACATCAAGTATTAGTATGTGGTATTAATTATGATTACTGAGCAAATAGCAATGGCAGAAGGCCTAACATAAAGCTCAAACATGTAATCCAAAGAGGTTTAAATGAGGGTACACAAAAGTGCCTTTTATAGTGAAAGCTGAAAGAAATCCATGTATCAAAACAAAGGTAGGTAGGCAAAAGCATAAAGAGCTGTAGTGAAAGGTAAATCCAATAAGTAAGAGGTGAATATGACCTGACAGAACGAATATCTGTCCCCGACGCGTGTTTGGTCTAGGCTCTCCTTCTTCTGTGATTTACCTCTGTGCCCAGTGCTGGCTGGGTTTATACGGTGCATTGCAGCACCTTACATACCAACATCTTTTATTTGCATAGTGATTTTTTCAACAGGCAGGGTTGATCTCTCCCAGTCTGCCTGGGGCACTTGTGGTTAAGTTTAGATTTAGCACAGGCTGATCCACCTCCGTGCATATTTGGGTCTTAAGGTTCAGCACAATTGGCTAATTGTATGCTATTTGCTTAAGTGTATGTCTTTTCATCAAAGACAATGGTATTGTATTAAGTCACCAATTGTTCCTTATATTTATATTTTTTAATCCATTTATTATCCTATTTTTGACCCACAATCCGGGCCAGTGCAATATTGACCACCACAGAGGTTTTACATAGCGGGGGTTTATATCCATATTGACGTATTTGTACAATCATGTATGTTCAATTGGGTTCAATCATGAAAGGTTCTGTAAGTAGAGGGTTCTAACAGGTGTGGATGGTTCCACTACCTTTTTAATGGTGTTTTAAAGAATTTTTGGAGTGTTCATTATATACATGTGTCGAGTTTACTTGAAATAAATCTTTGTAATTTATATTTAGCATTTGAATTTTTTGATTGCCAGTGGCGATCACTGCTGAATTGCATTGTCTTCTTTCTCTCTTTTCATGTGCATGGTTTTCTCATGACATGCTGCAGGTAGATCCCGATCACTGGATGGTGCCCTCCTAATATGTTAGGGCAGGGTTCCCCAACTCCAGTCCTCAAGGCCCACCAACAGGTCATGTTTTCAGGATTTCCTTAGTATTGCACAGGTGATAATTCAATCATCAGCACAGGCAATAGTTACATCACCTGTGCAATACTAAGGAGATCCTGAAAACATGACCTGTTGGTGGGCCTTGAGGACTGGAGTTGGGGAACCCTGTGTTAGGGGGTTAGTCGTCTAGGCGTTCTGCCATTGCTATTTGCTCAGTAATCATAATTAATACCCCTTACTAATACTTGATGTCACTTGGACTTGAATGTGGAATTTGATCAGTGGGGAGCATAATATTCCCCCACCCCCATATAATTCTGTTGTGTCTTAATTTTCTCATATTTTGAGCATTATTGAATGTTCTTACCTGTCTATATGAAATCTGTGATATGAATTTACATCAGTGCTGTGAAATGGAATATGAGCTCCCTCTGGTGGAATAACTTGTATATGATCTGTGGATGAATTTATTCTACTAGTTCATTCCCCTTTTTATATTTTTTTTTTTAATAAGTGTTGTCTCTTTTAAAAATATAATTAATAAAGACTGATATGCTTTTTCCCCTTCTCCCATGACAGCATCACCTGAGAGAGGGTATCCGCCCACCAAGGACAGGAAACCTACTGAATAAAAAGGCGGTACACCTCTCCTCCGCATCAGTTTTGGTTTCCGGTCCTTGATGGGAACCTCTCAAGGTGGGACGGGAAGATGACACTTTCCAGTTCAGTCATCAGCTCAATCAGATGGTGGCTGAATCCGGAGAACTTGTCACAAGGAGTACCTTGGTCGTACTGGATCAGTGACAATCACAACGGATGCAAGCGCAGATGGCTGGGGAGCACATCTGAAAGATCGTGCAATACAAGGAGTCTGGTCGGACAGCGAGAGGGGTCTCTCCTCCAACATGAAGGAGCTGTTGGAGGTAAAAAACGCAATGATGAAGTTTAGTTCTCAACTACGAGGACAACACATCCGAATTATGTCAGACAACAGGACAACGATCGCCTATGTCAATCATCAGGGGGGCCCAAGATCCCGACCTCTCATGTTAGTAACAGAGCAGATTCTACAATTTGCGGAACAACATAAATTTATGCTCTCGGCTCTGCATATAAGAGGCGAGGAAAACGAAAGAGCCGATTTCCTGAGTCGTAACATACTAAGACAGGGCCAGTGGGAGCTGAATCCAACAGTATTCCAGCAGATTGTGGATCGATGGGGTCAACCAAAAATAGACCTTTTTGCAAACAAACAGAACTGGAAAACAGGGGTCTTCTGCTCTTTAAATCCAAAGGAAAGACCCTATGCAGTGGATGCACTACAAATTCCCTGTAACTTTTGCCTAGCCTATGCGTTTCCCCCGCTAATGTTGATTCCAGCGATCTTGAGGAAGATCCGAGAAGAACAGGCGACAGTCATACTGATTGCTCCATTGTGGCCCAAGAGGTCATGGTTCACCTGGATAAGGAGGATGTCCCAATCGGATCCATGGGTCCTTCCAGACACTCCAGATCTCCTCAAGCAGGGCCCAGTCTTCCATCCTCAGAGGTCGGGCCAGCATTTGACGTCCTGGAGTTTGAAAGGTCGATACTAATCATGGAAGGGTTCTTCCTGAGTCTAGTCACTACCCTGCACAAAAGCAGGAAGCCTGTGCATACTAAAATCTATGGTAAGACTTGGGCAAAGTTCCCATCTACTTCAGGGCAGTCAGCTAAGGGAAAAATTCCTATTTGAGCTATCCTGGAATTTCTTCAAAGGTTCTTAGATATGGGGTTGGCTACCAATACCCTTAAGATGCAAGTATCAGCTCTTGGAGGGCTATATAACTATAATTTAGCAGCAGATAGATGGGTCATCAGGTTTATAAAGGCATGCGATAGATCCAGACCTATTGATACCCCGAGAATGCCTCCCTGGGATCTAAACCTGGCCCTAGAAGCCCTGACTAAATCTCCCTTTGAGCCCTTAAAGAGCGTCACAAAAAAAACTCTCACTTTGAAAACGGTCATACTGATAGCGCTAACATCAGCCCATAGAGTTAGTGACTTACATGCACTGTCAGTAAATCATCCTTTTACAGAGGTCACTCTAGTTACAGTTACGTTAAGACCAGATAAAGCCTATCTTCCGAAGGTGGCCTCCCAATTCCACAGAACACAGGAGATCATTCTCCCCTCATTCTGTCCTAACCCAAAAGATTTAGAGGAACAGAGGCTTCATACTCTAGATGTTAGGCGGGTTTTGGTTCAGTATTTGGAGGTAACAAGGCCTTGGACGAGAAGTGATGCCTTATAAGTCTCCTTCCAGGGAGCTAGGAAAGAGCTTAAAGTTACAAGGGGAACTATAGCTAGATGGATCAGGGACGCCATTAGCTTAGCATATTCCTCTAGTAATGTGCCAGCTCCAGAGAACCTGAAGGCCCACTCCACCAGGGCTGTGGCAGCCTCCTGGGCTGAGAAGGCGGAGGTGTCCATTGACAACACATGCAAGGCAGCAACATGGTCATCTTCTACCTTCTATAACCATTACCAACTTGATCTATCTTCTACTGATCTATCCTTTGGGAGAAAGGTGTTACAAGCAGTGATCTCTCCCTAAGGTGTCTGTTATATATAAATCTCTCTGGTGGTGCTGTCAGGGGAGAAGGGGAAAAAATCTTAGTTACTTACCGGTAACGGAATTTTACAGAGCCCATGACAGCACCCTTATATTCTCTCCCTTTTATCACTTGTGGTGTGCACTGCATATGGGTGTATAGCAAGAAATGTTTTATTGGTGGTAGTTGTGTACTAACATACTGTCTGGAGGTCCTCTCATGCTCTGAAACAAACTGATGCGGTGGATAGGTACCGCCTTTCTATTCAGTAGATTTCCTGTCCTTGGTGGGCGGATATTCTCTCTCAGGTAGTGCTGTCGTGAGCTCTGTAAAATCCTGTTACCAGTAAGTAACTAAGATATTTTATCCTAAGTCATATTGCACAAAGGGTTGATTGTGACTTGTAGGATTGCTGCTTCCAATAGGTGGCGCTATAGAGTTCAAGTCCTCTTTTTCTCTGAAGAGGCAATTTGCATATTAAATTTCCCAGAGGAGCATTGCACGGCGAATAAGCCTCCATACCTTGACATGCCAGAGCCGATATGTCACTCTCCACAAGGAGAAACATTACCCCTTAGACCTCAGTCCAGAGCCTCTCATCTAGCCAAATCAGTTCTCATACTTTGCACTGACGAGGGCTAACAGCCTGAAACACCGTGTACTTGAAGGGAGAGGAGGAAATGCAGGCGACTGGTGTTATTGGAGCTCATTTGACGCAACTGTTTAAGCTTTTACTTTATTGTTCATAAAGCTATTGCACAATAGGACATTGCTACACTGACATATCAAAAAGGTTATATGTAGAAAGTTTCATTTTCTAGTCAAATCAACCATTACTCTATTTCCTTTGCTTGTACATTGAGTTTTTGTAATGCTAAAAATATAAATTAAAACTTTCTTTAAAAAAGTCATGGATCTAACTTGCCTATGCAAGTCTATGGGTCATTAAAACATTTTTTGACAAGACTAAGGTATAAGGTAAGGATTTTGAATAAAATCATACTGAACATGCTGGATGATCGCCTTCATTTTTTCCACTCCGTTTTCAATACAGTGCTAAACTCTAGGCAACAGCTTTGCTTTTTAAAGAAATTTAGACCACTAAAATCACTTTAACCCCTTTAAAGCCCATGACGTACTAATACGCGTCTGTGCCCTGAGACTTAAGAGCCTGACCTGTATTAGTACGTCATGGCGATCGCGCGCGCACACAGGCTGTGACAATCAGCTGACACCCGGTACTATGTGCAGGGAGCGGTCCCGCACCGCTCCCAGCACATTAACCCCCGCAATGCTGCGATCGAAGTCGATCGGTATACTCACCTCCTCTTCCGGCCTCCAGCGCTGTCTGCCGCGGCTTCCCGGGTGTTGCCGACGCGCCCCCTGGGCCTGTGTTGTGCAGGGAATACCCGGAGTCGGATCGCTGGGGGTTGTAGTCTCCGTGGCGCTGACCCAGTCCGTGCCCAGGGTGGTCAATTCAGTGGCAGTCTTATTAGTGAGATGATAGTCTGACTACGCCACCCGTGGATTGCGGTCAGTGGGGACCGCCGCTTCAAGGCAGACCGCTGAGGCCGGTGTTGTGTGTGCAACTAAGAACGGGATGACTCCCCATGGGAGGAGTATAGCCTCAGGGCAGTTAGTGTGGATGATGGGAGTGATGATGCACGAGCACAGCAGGAATAACTCAGAGTCTGTGCAGTGCAGTTCAGGGTCTTTACTGATGTTATAAAGCAGACCCTCCCGGGAGTACTGGCTAGCAGTAGAGGCCTGGTCAGTCTGAGAGCTAGCAGGATCTCCCCTGGCCAGGTGGAGTTGTAGGCCTCCCCATCTATCTGTACTCTTTCCTTGCTACCTTGCTGTGTGCGGGTAGAAGTAGCCCACGTCCCTGAGTATACCGTGTGGTGCTCACCAGTACGGCCGGTGACTTGGGGCCTTCTGTTAGCCTCCGCTTCACGATGGCGGTGCTGGTCCCTTGCTTGTGACTGTGCCTCCGGGCTTCTCTGGCCAGAGGACATGGAATCCCCTGCCGGTTGGATTCTGCTGCTGGACCTGGATGTCCCCACAGCCTCGGACTCCGTGTCCGGTCTTAATGTCTTCAGCCAGGGCGAGCTATCTAGCTTCCAGCCCCTGGCACTCGCTCCTGCTCCTACAGAGCTCCTTGCTGACACTTTCCCTGTGTCTGGAACTGTTTCCAGGCTCTGACAGTCCTAATCCCGCCCCAGACCCAGTTTATAAGGGCAGATTCCTCCCCTCCCAGGTCTGGGCGGGCGGTGTTGCATGCTTAGGGCTCCTGACCAGAGAAACCTCCCACTTGCTCTCAGACGTAATATTTCTATTACTATGGTAACCAGACCCCTGGGGTGCCACATTGCCATGACGACCCGATGTCGTCATGACAACATCCGGGTCACCAGACAGCAGAAAGATTATTTGGTCATGCGCAGTACATGACCAGACTATCTTCTCACTGTGCAGCGCTGACAGCCTGCATAGCACAGGGATGGTGCTCCATCCCTATGCTATGCAGGCGATCAGAATAAAAAAAGTGAAAGTCCCATAGTGGGACAAAGTAAACAAATAAAAAAAACTGTCAGAAAGTAAAAAAAAAAAAAATTGTAAAAATATATAAAAAAAAAAATAATAATAATCCACCAAAAATAAAAATATAATGTACCCATCAATAAATATTATTATGAAAAAAAAAAAAAACAAACAATAAAAGTACACGTTTGGTATCGCCGTGTCTGGAACGACCTGACCTATAAAACTGTCCCACTAGTTAACCCCTTCAGTGAACACGGTAAAAAATAAAAATAAAAAACAAAGCAAAAAACAATGCTTTATCATCATACTGCCAAACAAAAAATGGAATAACACGCGATCAAAAAGACGAATATAAATAAAAATGGTACCGCTGAAAACGTCATCTTGTCCCGCAAAATACAAGCTGCCATACAGCTCCATCATCCAAAAAATCAAAAGGTTATAGCTCTCAGAATAAAGCGATGCAAAAAAATAATTTTTTCTATAAAATAGCTTTTATTGTGTAAAAGCGCCAAAACATAGAAAAACTATATAAATGTGGTACCGCTGTAAACATACTGACCTGAAGAATAAAGCTACCTTATCAATTTTAACACACGCGGAGTAGAATAAAAAAAATTAAAAAAAAAACAATTCCTGAATTGTTGGTTTTTGTTTATTCTGCCTCCTGGAATAGAAAGCGATCAAAAAATGTCACGAGCCTGAAAATGGCACCAATAAAAACGTCAACTCATCCAGCAAAAAACAAGCTATCACATGACTCTGTCGGACAAAATATGGAAAAATTATAGCTCTCAAAATATGGCGATGCAAAAACTAGATTTTACAAAATATGTGTCTTTTAGTGTCTGACAGCTGACAATCATAAAAACCGATATGATTCTGGTATCTCTCTAGTCGCACCGACCCGAAGAATAAGGTCGTCTAATCACTCATACCGCACCAGGAACGGCGTAAAAAATAAACGCTAGGGCTGGGGTTGGGGTTAGGGTTGTGCTAATATTAGGGTTGTGCTGTTAGGGTTGGGCTAGGGTAGGGTTAGGGTTGGGGTTAGGGTTGTTTTTTTTTCAAAAGTAAAAAAAATGACGATATGGCAACTAGTGATGAACGCAAGTGCTCGCTACTTGAGCTTGCATTGGGTGCTCAGGTATGCATTGAGTATCGCGGGTGCTAAAGTCTCCGCCCCATATGCTTCGTGGCCAAAAAAACCTTGCGGGGATTGCCTGCCATGCACGAGCGATCCCCGCATGTTTCTTTTGGGGTGTCTAATAACTGTGAAACATGCGGGCGGGGACTCGAGCATTTCACTTGAGCACCCGTGATACATGGTGCATACCTGAGTACCCGATGCAAACTCAAGTAGTGAGCACTTGCGCTCAAGACTAATGACCACTTATTCAATATGATGACCTAATGTTATCAAATTCTGTGTCGTACCTCAGGGTTCAAAATGTTAACTATACCTCTTGATAAAATCCTTGAGGGGTGTAGTTTCCAAAATGGGGTCACTTGTGGGGGGGTTTCCACTATTTAGGCACATCAGGGGCTCTCCAAACGCGACATGGCGTCCACTCTCGATTCCAGCCGATTTTGTGCTCAAAAAGTCACACAGTGCTACTTCCATTCTGACCTCTGCCGTGCGCCCAAACACTGTATTTTCCCCACATATGGGGTATTGGCGTACTCAGGAGAAATTGCACAAAAGTTTTTGGGGTCCATTTTCTCCTCTTACCCTTGTGAAAATAAAAAAATTGGGGCTAAAACATTATTTTTGTGGAAAAAGTTTGATTTTTTTATTTTCACGGCTCCATGTTATAAACTTCTGTAAAGGACTTGGGGGTTCAAGGTGCTCACCACACACCTAGATAAGTTCCCTGAGGGGTCTAGTTTCCAAAATGGTGTCACTTGTGGGGGGTTTCCACTGTTTAGGCACATCAGGGGCACATCCGCTAATTATTCAAGTAAATTTTACATTCAAAAAGTCAAATGGCGCTCCTTCCCTTCCGAACCCTGCCGTGCGCCCAAACAGTGTTTTTTCCCCACATATGGGGTATCTGCGTGCCCAGGGGAAATTGCACAACAAATTTTGGGGTCCATTTTTTCCTGTTACCCCTGTGAAAATAAAAAAAATTGGGTCTAAAGTAACATTTTTGTGGAAAAAGTTAAATGTTCATTTTTTTCTTCCACATTCCAAAAATTCATGTGAAGCACCTGAAGGGTTAATAAAGTTCTTGAATGTGGTTTTGAGCACCTTGAGGGGTGCAGTTTTTAGAATGGTGTCACTTTTGGGTATTTTCTGTCATAAATACCCCTCAAAGTGACTTCAAATATGATGTGGTCCCTAAAAAAATGGTTTTGTAAATTTTGTTGGAAAAATGAGAAATCGCTGGTCAACTTTTAACCCTTATAGCTCCCCAGTAAAAAAAAAATTTGGTTCCAAAATTGTGCTGATGTAAAGTAGACATGTGTGAAATGTTATTTATTCATTATTTTGTGTGACATATCTCTCTGATTTAAGGGCATAAAAATAAAAATTTAGAAAATTGCAAAATTTTCAAAATTTTCGCCAAATTTCCATTTTTTTCACAAATAAACGCAAGTGATATCGAAGAAATTTTACCGCAATCATGAAGTACAATATGTCACGAAAAAACAATCTCAGAATCAGGGGGATCCGTTGAAGCGTTCCAGAGTAATTACCTCATAAAGTGATAGTGGTCAGAATTGTAAAAATTGGCCTGGTCATTAACGTGCAAACCACCTTGGGTTGTAAAGAGGGTTAACATTGTATGTGATCCTTGTCTATTTCTCTAATATTAAAAGAGGCTTCTTAATTTTAACTTCATGACTAAGCAAAAGTCATTGTTTAGACCCCTTAACCTACACGGAAACATCAGCTAAATAATCACAGATCTAATGTATTCACAAATATTTAGTTTACCTGCATCAAATCTACAGCATCTTTTGCATCCCTTGAAAAAAAGTCTGCAGGATAGTCACGAGCTGGTGGGATGGAAAGTCCATATCCTCGAGGATCCCATCCAATAATTGTGAAAACTTCTTTATTCAGAAATTTGAGTTGAGGTCCAAAGTCAGTTTGACTGCATCCTAATAACAGAAAAGTTGTGTGATAACTTAGAATTTAAGAGGACCTGTCACTTGCTGAAAAAAATTAAGTTACATACCTTGTAAAAATCCCTGAGCTCCCCCAATACTGCCGCACTTCTTTTTTGCGCTGCATTACGCCATTGTAGAGATATTCACGTTTATTGCTTTTGAAGCGCAGTAGGTAAAATCTCTGCTTGATTGGCAGCATCTGGGAGTGAACTCGCATGCCCCCAGAGAAATGACCAATTGCACTGCAAGCAGAGATTTCATATACTGCTCTACAAAAGCAAAAAATGTGAATATCTCGGCAATGCAGAAACACAGAGCAAAATGAAAAAAAAAAAAAAGCATCCTTATCAGGAAAGCCGAAGGATTTTTTTACAAGGTATTTAACTTAATTTTTTTGGAGCATGTGACAGGACTGCTTTAAATGTTATAAGAAAGTACATCAGTTAATGTTTCTTTTATGAAGCACATCCCAACCAGTCATCATGGGCAAAACCCTGTTCTTCTGCTTTAGGCCTCCTTCACACATCCCTGTTTAAACACGTACATGAAAAAACGGGACTGGTGCCATCAGTGTGTCATCCGTGTTTACCATCAGTATTTTTCCGGTATGGTTAAAAAAAGAATTCAATTACAAAGCTTCACCTATACTTTGCAATGTTAAACATTTACAGCATAAGGATGGCACATGGAAGTCATCCATGTGCTGTACATGTTTTTCACAGACCCATAGATTTCTATTGGCCCTTCTCATCCGTGCTGCCAGAAAAAAATGGACATGCCTCTGTGTGTTTAGCACGCACACACAGTCAGTGTAAACACACAGACATGTGCAGAGCAGCATAAGTTATAATGGGTATGTGTGGCAAGTCGGATCATTGGAGACATGTCTCCAATTTTGTTCTGTGGATCACTCGGTCAGAGGACGAAAATCACACATTTGCACAGCCCCATGGAATATCATAGGTATGAATGCTATCCATGAAACAGCACTCGTAAGAGAAAGTCGTCAGTATACAGAAGCCCTACGTACTATTCTCATCCGTTTTGTGGATCAAAAATCGGCTATTAAAGTGTAGACAGATTTGTATAAAACAGTTCATACATGGGTGACATACGGTACTTGGTACTTCGGTGTCAATGGATAAATAAAAGTTAAGACACAGGCATACTGAAAAAAAAAAAGGTCGGTTTTACACGGATGTGAATGGAATTTGCCTGGACAATGCATCCAACGTACCAAGCACGACACAAGTCAAAATACCCCTAATTTCAACATAGGTTTGTGTCCCAGTGATGGGACCCACATTTATATGTCCATGTGTGGACATGTCTTTGACAGGAATAAGGCTTGAAACACACATGAAGTTTTTCATCCAGGTGCTAGAAGCATTACAACTTCCTACCATTTATTTTCCATTCCTGTTAAATCCAATTCTGCTTTGGGTTAAAAAAAAACTGCCACAAAAAACCTCACGTGTTCCCAGCCTAAATGTTTGCTGCTAATAGATAAGTTATATCTAACAATCTAAGCTTGTACTGCTGGCTGGTAGGAATTGGACTTACACTTCTTGATTAAACTTGAGGCATTATTATATACTCTGAAATATGTACTTTATAGCGCCAGATTCAAAAATTTTACACTAGTATTCTGCAGTAAAAAGCTTTGAAAAGTCGCATAATTTCGTCACAACTCGAGGTTGTGCTAAAATTTTGCAACTTTTCGCATCCTCACACCATTTTTGCCCAGCTCTGACAAAGTGGGCAGAGCTGGGAAGGGGGCCTGGTAACTACCACTTGTCAAATTCATGCAAGGACAGGAGTAGGATTTGTGGCGAGGCGCACAAAGAGATGTATGCCACTCCTGATTCATGAAGAGGTGTACGTCTGACTCCAGTTCATCTCCTAATCAAGATTGGCATGAACAATGCCATTCTTGAGGAATCGTTCCCTAAAACTCTACATTGATTATTGCACTCAGGTGGGTGTTGCAACTCTCAAAGTTATAGTGTAAATAAACCATTAGCCCAAAGCTAAATGTTAAAAATCAAACCTCAAATCCCGTACATTACACTTCTTTCCATGAAGCAGTCAATCTAGCACTGAACCAAGTACAGAATAATACCCTACACCTGGTACACATACACTCAATATCATCATGTCTTTCAATGCTTATGTTAAATTCACACCTAGAGCACCAGGAAGTAGCAGAAGCGCATGATCTCCATATCCTGTGCGCTGATAATGAAGTTTGACACCATTAACCTGTATTCTTCCAGATGTGATTGCTGTGCTGAAAAGAAACATAAATACCGTACATATATTTAGCAGCAGGCAAAGGCTTGAGAGAATGAAATCATATTGTATAGTTGTTCTTTCGACTACAAGACACTTGCCATCATTGGAGATACAGTAACGGTCAAAAGTTTGGACACCTGTTCATTCAATGGTTTTCCTTGTACTTATACAATATGCACATTGTAGATTCAGACTGAAGGCATCAAAACCACAAACGAGTACATATAAGACGAGGAGTAAAAAAATGTGTGAAACAAACCAGAATATGTCTTAAACTTTAGATTCCTTTCACTCTGAAGACAGCTTTTCACCCCATTGTAATTCCCTCAAGTAGTCACCTGGAATGTCTGGCAATGAACAGGAATGTCTCATCAAGAGCTCTTCTGTGGAATCATCGGCCTTCAGAAAAAGTTCGTGATAATCAAGTGTGTTTTGCAGAGGCAGTTTTGGTACAGTTTCATACAGTGCTGAGCCCTATCCCACAACTGTTCTAAGGCAGAATATGGAATGAACAACTCAACTAAGAGAAACAACAGACCATCATTAATTTAAAATATGAAGGACTGTCAATCTGGAAAATCGCTACAACCCTTAACCCCTTTAGCCCCCAAACCTGTTTTCACCTTCATGACCAGGCCAATTCTGACCACTGTCACTTTATGAGGTAATAACTCTGGAATGCTTCAACGGAACCCACTGAGATTGTTTTTTTCCCTGACATATTGCACTTCACGGTAGTCGTAAAATTTGTTTGATTTGACTTGCGATGATTTGTGGAAAAAATTTGGAAATTTCACAATTTTCAAACTTTTAATTTTTATGCCCTTAAACCAGAGTTATGTCAGACAAAATTTCATCAGTCTGCATTCCAAAACGTCACTCCTTCCTTTTTGAGCCCTGCCGTACGTTTCTCCTGTTACCCTTGTGAAAATAAAAAATTTGGGGCTAAAAGAACATTTTTGTGGAAAAAATGTTGTTGTTTTTTTCACAGCTCAAAGTTATACATTTTTGTGAAGCAACAGAGTTCTAGTCTCCAAAATTGGGTCACTTGTGGGGGGATTTCCACTGTTTAGGCAGAACAGCTGACACCCCCCATACGTGACCTCATGTTACAAACTACACCCCTCAATTAATTCATCTAGGAGTGTAGTGAGCATATTGACACCACATGTGCCTTACAGAATTTTACACCATTCGGCGGTGAAAGAATAATTAAAATTTTACCACTAAAATGTTGCTTTAGCCCCAAGTTTTTAATTTTTCTAAGGGCTAATAGGAAAATAGTTTGTTGTAAAAATTTCACCTGAGTGCGCCAACACCCTACATGTAATCGAGAAATACTTTTTAGGAACAGTGCAACACAAAAAAGGGAAGGAGCGCCATATTATAGTGAAGATTTAAGGCTATGTGCGCACGTGCAGGATTTGAATGCAGAAAATTACTTAAGGTTTCTGCATCTCTTGGCAGGAAAAACGCTGCAGAAAAAAAAGCGCGTTTTGCCACGATTTTGACGTGTTTTTGGATGTGTTTTTGTACATCAATGAATGCTTTTTGGAGCTAAATAAAGATAGTTGAAAAAAGAAACGTGGGACGTCGCTTTAACCCTTGAATTACCATCAGCCCTGGGGTGAGTAGAATATATAATGACATTTCAATCAGTCAAAATCGGCAGAGGAGACTAGCGTCTCTGTTACAGAAATTTAAATGCTGCGGGTGAGTTTGGGTATGTGGCCACGATCAGGAGCCGCTGCAGGTTTGAAGCTGCGTGTTTATGTAGAGTCAAATCCGCAGAGTCCAGATGTTACAGCATAGTGGATGGGATTTCTAGAAAATATGCTGCGTCCGGATGGTGGGCACATAGCCAAAAAAAAAAAAATGTTCCCTGGCTATTAACAGCCCACAGCTGTTCGCTTAGCCTTTACTGGCTAGATTACAGGGGGACCCCAGAAAAAAATTGATGTAGTGTCCCCCTATGAAATCTAACCACAAAAGGCTAAACAGACAGCTGCGGTCTGATATTAATAGCCAGGAAATAGCCAGGAAAGGGGCCATGGATCCTTGCCCCCTCCGTGGCTAATAATATCAGCTCTCATTAGTCTCAGAAATGGCCCATCCAGAGATCTTCCCACTGCCGTGTAGCGGTGGCGACTGGGGTAATAAGGTTGGGATTCATGTCAGCCTTGTATTGACGGCTGACATGAAGTCCAGGTTAGTAATGGATACTATACTAACCCTGTAGTAAGGTTTTCAACGCTTTTTCAATAAAGACACGGTCAGAATAAGTAAACAGATCACGACCTGCATAATAAATCATGTGGATAAGGGGTCTCCACAAAAAGATTGGACCCCGTTACCACATAGCCTACTCAAAACAATACATAGAAATTGGGAGAACAGCTGAGTAAAATGGCATAGAAAAACTTTATTGTATAAATATTAAAAGACAGTACATCACTTTAGTAACAATGACATATAGATAGGACAAGCGGACATATAATCTCTCATATTGCATATAAATAGGTCTAAACAGAAAGTTCGCCCCAAGGGTCAGAACATGGTGCTAACATTGAGGCAGGGAGAGGAATATGTAGTTGAAATAATTAGAGATCACTCCCGTGTGGGTTGTATACTCCCAAAAAAACCAAAAATCAAGTTGCACCAGACTCACCCGGATAGCGAGGGACCCCAGACCTGCAAAAGGTGGTGCAGGGATAGGACGCAGGGTTAGAAAAAGCCTTGACGCGCGTTTCACCGGTATTAGGACCTGGCTTTCTCAAGAGGCATCTATTATAGTGCTACCAGGACCTTTAAATACACCCCTTTGTGTGTCACATGACGCATCATGTGACAATCCAATATGGCCGCCGAGTGATAGATGACGTGCGGCGCATGCGCAACGGCGTCACCCACACCGCGCACGCGACCCATCCGTCATGACGTCGGCGCGTGGCCGGAAAAGCACGTGAGCGCTATTCCCGGCAGCGCGCCGAAGGCATAGTGACAGCTGAGCGCGGCACGGGGCAGGGGAGACCCAGCGCATGCGCTCTGCATCTATGAGAAGGATGGATCAAAAAGCAAGTATACACATAATAGGGAAGGCTTCAATAAATGCTCCACTCACACCCTAATACCCATACATATCAAACTGCATCATAGCAAAATTATTTGGTATAAAAAATCCAATATCACAAATACCTTATAGGAAATAAATTATAATACTGGCGATGTGAATGAAGCCCAATATCCAAGTACAAGGGAAGGGGTGACACCTTGCATCAAAGTCTCTCTGATGATAGATCAATCAGAGTAGATCACAGTCTTCACACTTAAGAGTAGTAAATAGTACAAAAATATGTAAATATCATAACATATTTCAGATCAATCATAATTCCCAATATTGGGAGAAAATCCACAGAAGAGGAAAATATATCTCATACTCGGCGAGTGGTGTAAAATGGGGAAAACTGATGACATCATAGGTACAGTAACAGCTTATATATTAGGATCTTCATTGCTGTCAGAAGGTGGAAAAGATCCAAAGTAAAAGTCGTCCATAACAGACGCTCATCAGAAATACAGATCCCAGAGCACAGTCACTATGAAGAAAAGGATGAGTACTAGAAAATAAAAAATAAAATAAAAATATTAGAAAGATAAAATAAAAACATGACCCCGTAGTCCATGATGGACAAAGCATGGTCAGCAGGAGAGCAGGCAAAATCAAACATGATAAAATATAATCGAATATTATGTATTTATATGTATTGTTTTGAGTAGGCTATGTGGTAACGGGGTCCAATCTTTTTGTGGAGACCCCTTAGCCACATGATTTATTATGCAGGTCGTGATCTGTTCATTAATTTGTTTCTGTGTTTTCACAGTGTGCCATAGGCCCGATATGGATTTCCGAGCTCGGAATCACACCTGGCTCACCCAGTTAAATGAACTTTCTGGTGACAATGCGGACATTGCCCTTGGTGCGGATCATGATTTGCAGGAGAGCATTAACAAATTCAAAATATTGTTGAAACGTAGAACCCGCATCTGGTGGAACCACGCTTTTTTAGCAAAGTATATTGACAAATCACTTATTCCCAGAGGATTGAGGGTACAAATATTTCCTTCATTTCCAATTGAGGACGAGACCTTTAAGAACAAATGGGAGGAACTGGCAGACACCTGCTCCCTGGGCTTTCTCAAACGATTAAAAGGACTAAACAAGACATCTCTGAATGAGATGGAGAGTGAAACTGAGCTATTACAATCTCAATTCAAAAAAGAAATGTCAACAGATAAACTTAAACAGTTGAAAGATGAGATAGATCTTGAGTGTCAGAAATGGGTGAAGGAAATACAATCCAATAAAATTATGAAATTTCAACGTGATATAAAAGACAAACAATCCCGAAGTGTTTACAGATGGCGATTGCCACCTGTCACATCACGTTCCAGATCCCGCAATGATTCTTTCTCTCGCTCCAGATCGACATCAGTCGCTTCAACTGTTTCAAACAATGAATTAACACTGTCTGAAAACCCAGTTGGCAACTTGAGTGGTCGCCCAGGTGCGGATGGCTCGATGCCCTCAAAGATTAAAACAAGGCCTACTAATAAAAGAACACGTACTATGCCTCACCAGGTTAGTGCCTCCGGGGGAGGGCTCCGCATTGTTAACTTATCTAATCATGTTTTGACTAAGGCACAGATGGAGGTCCTGGGGCTAGGTCTATCTTTTGCACCCACTAATGCATTTAATTTCTTTACTGCCTTGAAGGACCTCCATTTGTTTGCGCGGAAACTCATTCTTAAAAAATTGCATTCCAGGTCACATGGTGAAGATGGCCCTGTGACCGCGGCAGAGAGGGAGGCATTGAGTAATTTGGAGGACCTCCTCATGGAGCAGGAACAGCCCCCCAATGCAGGTGGGTTACCACAGTTGAGATATCCTAAATCCACAAGGTTCCCTCCCCGTCCCTTAGTCCGGCGGTTGACATATTTGTGCGTCTGGTGATGGAGGATATGAGACATCTTCCCACACGTAGACGCTTCGATAATCTTACTCATTCCCAGCGCATCGCGATACGACAGCAGAAATCACTTCGTGATGTAGTCATCAAACCGGCGGACAAGGGTGGGAACATTGTACTGTGGCCCTATTCCAAATATGAGAAAGAGGCGATACGCAACTCAGAGATACTGAGACATACTTGAGGTTGTCTTATAATCCAACAGCCTCCTTCTCTGCTGCGCTCCAGGGGATCCTGGGCAGGGCCTGTGATCAGGGAATTATTAATAAACAAACAGTTGAAGCCTTAACTGTTCAATTCCTGAAAACCGCCACTTTTTATTTACTTCCCAAAATTCACAAGGACACCCTCGACCCGCCGGGACGTCCCATCGTGTCAGGGCTGGGCGGTTTGTGTGGTCCAACTTGTCAATATATTGAAAGCCACCTCCGCCCACTTGTGGAGACACTCCCATCATACATCAAGGACAAGATGGATGTCCTGAGACGCGTCGACGGCGTCCTTGTGACGGATGACATCTTGCTGGTCACGGCCGATGTTGAGAGCCTTTACACGTGTATTAGCCATGATCTGGGCCTGTCTGTGGTCTGCCTCTTCCTTGGGGCTTCCGATTTGGGCGGCCCTTCTCGTGATTTTATCCTTGAGCTCCTCCACTTCGTCCTCCACCATAATTATTTTTTATTTAAAGATACGGTGTATCTACAGAGGCGTGGCACGGCGACGGGGGCGGCCTGTGTGCCTTCGTACGCCAATCTCTTCTTAGGGTCCTGGGAGAGAGATATTTTTGGCGATGAGGGCGTCCGGGGCGCCGACCGCGTCGTGTCATGGCTTAGATACATCGATGACGTTTTATTCTTTTGGCGGGGGGCGGTGGCGGAGCTTAATGATTTCATGACGCAGCTTAATTTAAATAATCGCTCTATTAGGATGACATATATATCATCATAAATGGATTGACTTTTTGGACATCAGTCTGGAGGTGAGTGAGGACCACACTATTCAGACTGATGTCTTTAGAAAACCTACTTCGGTCAATTCCCTAGTACATGCAGCCTCTGCACATGATCCTTCCACGATTCGTGCCATCCCGGTTGGACAGTTCCTAAGGATGAGGTGGATCTGCTCCACTGATCACAAGTTTGAAAGACAGGCTTCAGATCTGGCAGAACGGTTTAGGCAGCGGGGCTATAGTAATCGCTCCATCGGCCGTGGCTATGCAAGAGCACGGAATACACTCCGTGACCATCTAATTTACCCCTTGAGTTCATCAAAACAGGGGACCACGGAAAGAATCCGCTACATCTCCACATACAATCATGAGTGGGGGAGTATGCGGCGGATTCTTTCACATCACTGGGGTGTTCTCAGTGCGGAGCCCTCCCTACGGGAGGTATTAGGAAGCTATCCACAAATGACCCCTCGGCGGGCCAATAACCTGGGTGACTTGCTTGTGTCTAGCCATTATGTCCCCCCCTTAACTAATCCATTTGGGTCCCGCGGACCCACAGTTGGTTGCTTCCCTTGTGGCCGCTATGCGGCCTGCGCTAATGTCCTGTGCAGTAATTCGCTCACGTCCTCTGATGGCTCTCGCGAGTTTAAAATCCGCAATTATATTTCGTGTGGCACAACCAATGTGATATATTATGCCACGTGTGGTTGCCAATTAATCTATGTAGGACTCACCACAAGAGAGCTAAGAATCAGAGTTTGTGAGCACGTGTGGGACATTGGCGCGGCTCGGACTGTGGTCGACCCCAGGGAGCTCAAAACATTGCCGCGTCACTTCAAGGCAGTCCACAACTGTGATCCGCGGACACTGAGGTTCCGCGGCATTGATGTTTTACATCTGGGCTCCCGGGGTGGAAATGGCAAGCAACTTCTGGCCCAAAAAGAGGCCAGATGGATTGTAATCCTCAATACCGTGGCTCCGCGGGGCCTCAATGAGAATTTGGGGTTCTCGTCCTTCCTTTGAGACATAATATTCGATTATGTTTGATTTTGTCTGCTCTCCTGCAGACCATGCTTTGTCCATCATGGACTACGGGGTCATGTTTTTATTTTATCTTTCTAATATTTTTATTTTATTTTTTATTTTCTAGTACTCATCCTTTTCTTCATAGTGACTGTGCTCTGGGATCTGTATTTCTGATGAGCGTCTGTTATGGACGACTTTTACTTTGGATCTTTTCCACCTTCTGACAGCAATGAAGATCTTGATATATAAGCTGTTACTGCACCTATGATGTCATCAGTTTTCCCCATTTTACACCACTCGCCAAGTATGAGATATATTTTCCTCTTCTGTGGATTTTCTCCCAATATTGGGAATTATGATTGATCAGAAATATGTTATGATATTTACATACACTGTGTTCCAAATTATTATGCAAATAATATTTTCTCAGATTTTCCCAAATTACCTATATGAATTGCAGTCATTGTAATTTTCCAGTCAAATAACTATTAGAGTACAATTGAAAGGTTTTTGTACAAACTGCCTATGATAACAGTATATTTAAAAAAAAAAAAAAAAAAAAGCTCAAACTGCACTCAAAATGCATGTTCCAAATTATTATGCACAGCAGTTTTCAACCTTTTCATTTTAATAAAGAACAAAAAAATGGTCATTTTTGAAATTATAAGCATTAGCAGGTTATTACAAACTGAAATCAAACAGTTTTCAACTCAAAACTTTATTCTAGGTGATGTTACATTTGCACATAGGACCCCTTGTTCAAAAGGAGCTTCTGAACTCTCTCGTCCATTGAATTTGTCAGGTTTTGGATGGTTTCTGCTTTAATTGTTTTGCATGAGGACAGAATACCCTCCCAGAGCTGTTGCTTAGATGTGAACTGCCTCCCGCCATCATAGACACTCTTTTTGATGATGCTCCAGAGGTTCTCAATGGGGTTGAGGTCAGGGGAGCATCGGTGCCACACCATAAGTTTGTCCCCTTTTATGCCCATAGCAGCCAGAGATGCAGATGTGTTATGTGCAGCATGAGATGGGGCATTATCATGCATGAAATGATCTCGATGGTCCAAATAATAGGGAAGGCTCCAATAAATGCTCCACTCACACCCTAATACCCATACATATCAAACTGCATCATAGCAAAATTATTTGGTATAAAAAATCCAATACCTTATAGGAAATAAATTATAATACTGGCGATGTGAATGAAGCCCAATATCCAAGTACAAGGGAAGGGGTGACACCTTGCATCAAAGTCTCTCTGATGTTAGATCAATCAGAGTAGACCACAGTCTTCACACTTAAGAGTAGTAAATAGTAGAAAAATACACTGTGTTCCAAATTATTATGCAAATAATATTTTCTTTTCCAGCCGCGCGCCGATGTCATGACGGATGCGGTGCGTGCGCGGTGTGGGTGACGCCGTTGCGCATGCGCCGCACGTCATCTATCACTCGGCGGCCATATTGGATTGTCGCATGATGCGTCATGTGACACACAAAGGGGTGTATTTAAAGGTCCTGGTAGCACTATAATAGATGCCTCTTGAGAAAGCCAGGTCCTAATACCGGTGAAACGTGCGTCGAGGCTTTTTCTAACCCTGCGTCCTATCCCTGCACCACCTTTTGCAGGTCTGGGGTCCCTCTCTATCCGGGTGAGTCTGGTGCAACTTGATTTTTGGGAGTATACAACCCACATGGGAGTGATCTCTAATTATTTCAACTACATATTCCTCTCCCTGCCTCAATGTTAGCACCATGTTCTGACCCTTGGGACGAACTTTCTGTTTAGACCTATTTATATGCAATATGAGGGATTATATGTCCGCTTGTCCTATCTATATGTGATTGCTACTAAAGTGATGTACTGTCTTTTAATATTTATACAATAAAGTTTTTCTATGCCATTTTACTCAGCTGTTCTCCCAATTTCTACGGTCAGAATAAAGTCTTTTATCTAACTAAAATTACACATGGTTTTAATAATTTATTTAAAAATAAATAACACCATATAATCAACTAACGCATAGTCCCCGAATCCCTCGTCTCCTGTAAAAAAAAACAAAAATAAAAAACAACCATATCCTTTACCTGTCCACCGTCATGTAATCGCAGTGTCCAACAGCGATCCGGTTCACTTCTACAGCAGCCACATCAGCAATCACTGATGTGACTGCTGTAGAAGACAGCACTATACACTGACAGGAGTGTAATCACTCCTGTCAGTGTACATCGCTGCTGCTGGGACTGAGTTCACCGGAGTTCATCAGCTGAAGATCAGCTGATCAGCAACAGTGACCTCATTTACTACATCAGTGTTAGTGGGAAAATTCGTCAGAAAATTTCCACGCAGCACCGGTGCCGTAAAATGAGGCCCCAGAGCTCTCAGCTGATGAACTCAGCTTAACTCAGTCCCGGCAGCAGCGATGTACACTGCTGGGAGCGAGCGCGCTCTGGTCAGTGTATTGTCGGCTGCAGGGTGATTGGGTCGCCGGGGGACATCGGGAGGACGCTTGATTTTTACTTCTTTTTTTTTTTTTAACAACCTCGCACAGACGCTGGCTGAGGAGACTATTTCTCCCCTCAGCCGCGCCTGCTCCAGCTGTTATCAGCGGGAGCGGCGGTCGGATGATGGGAGGAGTAGTCTTCTTCCCTGTCCCGGGTACCATTCTTTGTGCGTTTTTGACTCATTGACTTGAATTGAGTCAAATACGCAGCAAACAACCGCAGCAAATCCGCAAATATATTTATACCAGCGGGTTTGCTGGCGTTCAATTGAACTCAATGGGTGGGAAACGCTGCAGAAACGCTACAAAGAATGGACATGCTGCAGATTTAAACGCAATGACAATCCTGTCAGGAAAATTCCTGATCATGTGCACAGCACTTCAGGATTGTCATTGCATTAGCTGGCACATGGATTACCTAGCGTTTTTGGTGCGTTTCCGCGTGGAAAACCCGCCGCAAAAACGTGTACACATAAGCTTACAGTTAAGGTTTGTGGGTGCCATGTCACATTGGCAGAGCCCCTGAGGTGCCAGAACAGCAGAACACCCCATAAGTGACCCCATTTTACAAACTACACCTCTCAATGAATTAATCTATGGGTGCAGTGATCATATTGATAACACAGGTATGTCACTGAATTTTATACCATTGGGCAGTGAAGAAAAAATAATTACATATTTACCACCAAAATTTTGTTTTTGCCTAAGATTTTACATTTTCACAGGGGAAGTGGTTAAAAATGGCACCAACATGTGTCACACTATTTCAGCTGAACGTGGAAATACCCCATATGTGGCTGTACAGTACTGCTTAGCCACACGGCGAGACTCTGGAGGGACAGAGTGCTATTTGCCTCCTGGAGCACAGGTTTTCCCAGAATAGTTTGCAGACTCCATATACAGAGCCCCTAAGTGCTAGAAGAGCAGAGTCCTCCTCAAGTGATCCCATTTTGGAAATTATACCCCTTTGGGAATTTATCTACAGGTGTAGTGATGATTTTGACTCCAATGGTCTTTTCCAGAAACAACTAGCAGTGGGATGTTGACGAGTGAAAATTGCAAAATGGTCATTGTAGTGCCCAGTACGTTGTAGTCCTCAGCTCATGCTTCTGGAGACACACATCTGTAAATTAGGTGGGCTCTCATCACTACAGGAATGCCAAACATGTGGAGGCTAAATGTGGTTTAGGCACATTGTGGGGCTCAGAATGGAGTGAGCATTTGGATTTGGGAGAGCAGAAAAGAAAAAATTTCTTTTGGGGGTGAGGAGCAATTTTGCTTTTCTAAGACCTTTGTACTA
The DNA here is from genome assembly GCF_046119375.1 of Phyllobates terribilis. NCBI lineage: Eukaryota > Metazoa > Chordata > Amphibia > Anura > Dendrobatidae > Phyllobates > Phyllobates terribilis. The sequence goes on along the minus strand of NW_027362764.1, from coordinate 474,100,515 downwards.
AAATTAACATAAAAAGCCCCTATATTTCCACTGACAGATGTCGGACCTGAGTGGGGGCTTTTTTAGTGGATTTATTTGAAGCTTTTGATAGGAAAATTTTACATAACGTTTGGGATCACAATTATTCTGCGCTCTAAGCTGAGCACTTATATTAGGGTTTCCATCTAAATCTCTGAGTGAAATGATTCAGATGAAATCCCCGAGGGATCCGTTCACTATAATGAGGCAGCAAAGTTACTCTGGACCCCGTTTGGCCTCTGTTTAGCGCTGTCCTTCTTATCAGAAGTGCACAAAACGGTCCGACGGCGCTTTTATGCTTGCCTAAAAAGACGGGCATCGCTGGATCACAGGTCAGACTGCATCCACAGTGCCTCCATCTGCCTCATTATAGGGAATTTTCCATCGGGGGTTCCATCTGAATCACGGTATTTCAAACGGATAAGGCAGCTTTATTCTTCGGGTCAGTACGATTACAGCAATACCACATACCTTTTTTTATGTTTTGGCGCTTTTATACAATAAAAACGATTTTACAAAAAAAAATTGTTTTTGCATGGCTTTATTCTGAGAGCTATAACTTATTTTTCAGCGGAAGGAGCTGTATGGTGGCTTGTTTTTTGCGGGACAAGATGACGTTTTCAGAGATGCCATTTTTATTTACATTCGTCTTTTTGATTGCGTTTTATTCCATTTTTTTGTTCAGCGGTATGATGAAGCATAGTTTTTTGCCTAGTTTTTTTTTTTTTTATATTCGATGTTCACTAAAAGGTGTGAACTAGTGTGAGATTTTTATAGGTCGGGTCGTTCTGGACGCGGCAATACTGAATATATGTACTTTTTTTTTTCCCCATAAAGTTATATATTATTTTTTTATTATTTAAAAACAAATATATATTTTTACAAGTTTTTTTTTTACTTAGTCACACTATGAAACTTTTACTTTCAGCACTCTGATCGTAGTTATAAAGCATGATCTAACTAATTTGCTAGAGCCTGGTGACCCAGATATCGACATGACTATATCAGGTTACCATGGCAGCGATCGGGCATCGCTAGGACGCCGATTGAAGGGCAGAGGGGGTTCCCTCCCTGCCTTCTAAATGCTGTGATCGATATCGATTGCAACATTTAGGGGGTTAAACTGCCGTGAACGGTGCGGGCACCACTCCTGGCAGCGGGTGTCAGCTGTCAGAATTGCTGAACACCCGGCGGCGATTGCGCATGTACAGCACCTGTGCGCGCAAAACAGCCTGGAAGTATCCATACGTCCAAGCACTTACCGATCTGGACGTATGGATACGCCCAACGTCATAAAGGGGTTAAGGCATCATCAAGTGCAGTCATGAAAACCATCAATTGCTATGATAAAACTGACTCGCATGAAGACAGCCCCAGGAAAGAAAGACCATGAATTACCTTCGCTACAGTGGATAAGTTAATCATAGTTACTAGTCTCTGAAAGCGCTAACTGACTGCACCTCTGATAAGAGCCCTCATACTGTAAATGATGCACAGATATCAAGTAGCCGACGCATTTCAATATCAATTGTCCATACGAGACTGGGAGATCCAAGCCTTTTAGCTTGAACTGATGTAAAGAAACCACTACTGAGGACCAAAAACAAGATGAAGAAACTTGTTGTTAGGGCCAAGTAATACAAGGACAGGACATTAGATTGGTGGACATTTATACAGTGATTTAGGAGTGAAAATGTGAGATTTTTGGGACCAACCATCATGTCTTTGTGAGATGCATAATAGGTAAGCAGATGGTTTCTACATGTATGGTTGACCACCATGAATGGGGAGGTGTGAAGACGCTTTTGTGGAGACACTATTGTTGACTTATTCAAGTAAGTTCAAGGCACACTTACATCACGACAATCCTCTGTAAGGGGGAAGTACATTCAGAACAAGGGATCTGGAACTGCCGGGGCCGTGCCCCTGGTTGCAGGGGGAAGACAGACTGCAAGCTCAGGAGTCAGGTGACCGAGGAGCTAGGGGCGTGTCTAGGAAGAGGGAGAAAAAGGAGTATTGCGCAGCAAAGCGGGGACTTGAAAGTTGGAGTCAAGCCCGACTAGAGGGAGAAGAGATGCAGGGTCCGTGGAGCCGAGCAAGTGAGGAGCAGTGTTATGCACTAGGGGCTCAGCGGGTCAAACCGGAGACCGCCCGCTGCCGCCAGAAGACGGAGCATTGTTAAGGCAGGGAAGCCAGAAGAAAACAACACCGGCATCAGCCGGCAACTGTCTTGTGGAGAACAAGAGTCAGCTAAGTGTAAAACTGCAGATTACAACCGTTTCGACTCTGGTACATCTAGCCAAACTGTGGATTATCGGTTATAGCCTGTAACCTGCTACTCCCCTTGTTGTCCCCATATTTCCCCTGTTACTCCCTGCGTGGAGATTGACCCTGTTACAATAAATCCCCCCTGTTTATTAACCCTGTACTGGCTGCTCTGTGTTTCTGTGTCACTGCATCTAAAGTACCTGTGTCGCACCTCCACATGTATAAGCCATGTAACTATATTTACTTTTTGTGGTCATTTCTCCATTAGCATGTTGAAATACATCCTATTTCTCTAAACATGCACATAATATTTTTTCTGAGTGACTTTAGCATATCATTAACATTTTCTCTGCACAATAATGCCATCTTATGGCATAATGCTACTATTACATGCTGTGCTTGAATTTCTTTCAAATCATACTTGGATCAATGGTGATATATACTAATTATACTTGATGCCCATTTATTGTGGATTAACATTGTCCTTTTGTCACAATTCTTTTGTGTCCTCACCCATGATCTACTATTTTATATGTCTAATGGTCTGAGTGTACCTTGACACTGTTTCTAATTATTTTTTGTCATACAATAAATTTGATACGCTTTATCCAAGAATTGAACACGATTCATATTTTTTAGGATTCATAATTTGGGGATTATTTACTCCATGTTTTTGTAGGATATATACACTTACCAAGCATGGCTACCACAGCTTTCTGAAAGGACATGCCATCCCATTTGGTTGCACTTATTGGGTCCATAATTTGCATTACAACAGGACAATGACACAAATCACACATCCAGGCTGTGTGCCCAAGAGGGAAAGGGATGGAGTGCTGCGTCAGATGGCATGGCCTACGCCATCACCCAACCTTAATGAGATTGTTTGGGATGAGTTGGACCGCAAAGTGAAACTAAAGCAGCCACAAGTTCTCTGCACCTCTGTGAATGTCTTCAAGACTGATGAATGGAAAGCCATTTCATGTGACTACCTGATGAAGCTGTTTGAGAGAATGCCAAGAGTGTGTAAAGCTGTCATCACAGTAAAAGAAGGATACTTTGAGGAATCCAAAGTGTAACATATATTCTGGTTTGCTTCTCAGGTGTTTCTTTATTCCTTGTTTCTATGTGTTCTTTTGTGGTTTTACGGTCTTCAGTTTGCATCTACTCTGTGCACATTCCAAGAACACGAATGTCCAAACTTTTGACCGGTACTGTATACTTCTTCTACACTGTACAAGGTTTAGGCTATGGCCTCGAATCGTCAATACTAATGTTTTGTATGCCCATCTTGATGCCACGCACACTGAAGTAAGATGCATTCATGAAGAGGTATGTGCCTCTTAAAGCGGTTGTCCGGTCAAAACGAATAAGTCAGCAGTCTAGAGTGATCCGAATTTGATGCGGGCCATCACTATGTATGTAATAGTGGTGTGAGATCAGTGGCCCAAAGTCATTTAACCCTTTCAGCAACGCCCTTCAGAGCCCACTTTGATGCCCATTTTTGTGCCGACTTTTATAGCTACTTTTAAACATATTCACATCAAGACATCTCGCTGCATTGTATTTTATTATTGCAATTTTTTATTTTTATTGTTAACCCTGTAAAAAATAGAAAAAAAAATAAACAAATTGCCGAATAAGAAACCAACTTCAGCATCGTTAGCACTGTAGTGTAATGTGAGGAGGACAGCAGCAGTAACATGGCCACACGGGCACGTTCAGTACGTTCCTACCCCCGGCAGCCATCTCAACCTCTTATATTACACCATAAGGCTATGTGCCCACGATGCAGAAATGCTCCGGATTTTTTCCTGAGCGTTTCTGCATCTCCCTGGCAGAAAAAACGCATGCGGATTGTACCTGCGTTTTTCCTGCCAGGGACATGCGGATGTGAAGCGTTCTTCACATGCATTTCTGAATGCAGGTTGTCAAGCGCTTTCCAAGCGATTTTAGCATCACTTGGAAAGTGCCTGACAACTTGGTCACACTATATAAATTCATGTAAATGGCATGGATTAATATAGTGTGACCTTAAAGAATGGTAAAAAATAAAAAAATAAATCTATACTTACCTAAGGCTGTGTGGCCACGATGCGGTTTTTAAGCGTTTCCGCAGCGGCAAAAACGCTGCAGAAACGCTTAAAAAATGCATGGTAGAAGGCCTGCCATGTTCCCCAATGATAATCCGCATGTGCTTTGCACATGCTGCGGAAATTTCTGCTGCGGGTTATCATTGCGGTTAAAAATGCAGCACTACCAATTATTTTGCGGAAGCGCTGCATTTTCTTGCATTGGAACGCATGGATTCCGCATCACGTCATCTGTACATGCGGATTCCATGCGTTTCAATGTGCGGATGGTACCCGGGTCTGGTGAAGAGGAGACTCTCCTCCAGACCCGGGTACCATAGAACCTGTAAAAAAAAGAATAAAATAAAAAATAAATATTATATTTACCTTCTGAGGCCCGCGGTGCGCTTGTCTTCGCTTACCGGCAGCTCGCAGTGGACTGAAGGACCTGCGCTGATGTCATTTAGTCATGTGATGGCAGGTCCTTCAGTGTAGTGTACCGCAAGCTGCCGGCAAGCGAGGACGGAGCGAAGCAAGACTGTGGGGGCCATCGGAAGGTAAGTATAGATTTATTTTTTACCATTCTTTCGGTCACACTATATAAATCCATGATGGTTGCATGGATTTATATAGTGTACCCAAGTTGTCAGGCACTGTCCAAGTGATGCTAAAATCGCTTGGAAAGCGCTTGTCAACCCGCATGCGGAAATGCATGTGAAGAACGCTTCACATCCGCATGTCCCTGGCAGGAAAAACGCATGTACAATCCGCATGTACAATCCGCATGTACAATCCGCATGCGTTTTTTCTGCCAGGGAGATGCAGAAACGCTCAGGAAAAATCCGCAGCATTTCTGCATCGTGGGCACATAGCCTTACAATTGACAGCAGCTTCTCAGAGGTAAACTTGCTGAGACCAACAAAAACTAGCATGGACATTTTTATGCTACCAACACGGTAGTGAACAACTACTGTATAATAAAGGATGTAGGAACAGTGCATGTTATTCGCCCAGGTGTGGGCAGTGCAGAGGGCTGTGCAGCTGTTCTGACACCCGAGTTACCACAGACTACATCTCCATAGAGGAGAGCACAGCTGAGGTGAGGCAGCACAGGACACCCCAGTCTATAGGGCGCAGAGAATGCTCACATGGCTCCTCACAAGCTTGTCAGGTACATCACTACTTTCCATAAAGCGTCTGTGCAGCGACATGAGCACATGAAGGGTTAACATCAGCAAGCACAAAAACCTTACCAGTAAAACAGTGGGGCTGTGCGCGGCTGCGGAGCCCTCAGTACACGGCGCAGGAGCCGAGCAGCAGACTCCAGTGTAGCGCTTGCAGCACATAGCACCATGTTACCACAGTAGCAGCCTCCTGTATTCTGCTTCCCGATGGTCAGTGGATTGTTACACTGCCCCCTACAGGCACCTCTCTGCTGTACATACTCTGCTGTATGAGGAGATAATTGACCTCAAATTAACGTGTGTGCATTGAAGGGAAGCGCATGCCTACTGCACACAGCACTGGGGAGAGCGCAGAGCTGACCCTGTCAGTGAGCACTGAACAATATACAGTGCGATAAAGGCACTGCAGAAATGTAGGTTTAGATCAGAAAACTCCTTTAAATTCCCTCCATGTTGGTGGGGTCCGAGTCCTGAGAGGCTGAGACCACCAATCTCTCCTCACAGAGGTGCACTTCTTGGTCTAAGGATTTTCTATTGAACTGCGCACTTCTGAGTGGTCTTTTGCACAATTCTAGGCGCCACAGGACCTGGACCCCCACCAATCTGTAGGGAATTTTTAGGGCTTTAATATTACATTATTACTAAAGTTTAGTTGCTCATTAACCCTCTCATGACCTTGCAATTTTCCGTCTTTGCGTTTTTGTTTTTTCCTTCCCTTATTCCAAGAGCCATAACTCTCTTATTTTTCCGTCCCCATAGCCATCTGAGGGCTTATTTTTTTGCGGGACGAGTTGTACTTGTGAAAAATACCATTTATTTTATTATGTGATGCACTGGAAAGCAGGAAAAAAAATCCAAGCAAGTTGAAATTGCAAAAAAAAAATACATTTCTGCAATTGTTTATTTTTTTTTGTATTTACCATGGTCACTATGTGGCAAAACTGACCTGCCATTAGGATTCTCCAGGTCGGTGCAAGTACGCAGATACGGCCACGGTTACACGTTCAGTATTTGGTCAGTATTTTACCTCAGTATTTGTAAGCCAAAATCAGGAGTGGGTGATAAATACAGAAGTGGTGATGTGTTTCTATTAGGCTATGTGCCCACGATGCAGAAATGCTGCGGATTTTTCCTGAGCGTTTCTGCATCTCCCCTGGCAGAAAAAACGCATGCGGATTGTACATGTGGATTGTACATGCGGATTGTACATGCGGATTGTACATGCGTTTTTCCTGCCAGGGACATGCGGATGTGAAGCGTTCTTCACATGCATTTCCGCATGTGGGTTGTCAAGCGCTTTCAAAGCGATTTTAGCATCACTTGGAAAGTGCTTGACAACTTAGTCACACTATATAAATCCATGCAAACGGCATGGATTTATATAGTGTGACCGTAAAGAATGTTAAAAAAAATAAATAAATCTATACTTACCTTCCGATGGCCCTGCAGTCTTGCTTCGCTCCGTCCTGGCTTGCCAGCAGTCTCACGGTACACTACACTGAAGGACCTGCCGTCACATGACTAAATGACGTCAGCGCAGGTCCTTCAGTCCACCGCGAGCTGCCGGCAAGTGAAGACAAGCACACCGGGGGCCATCAGAAGGTAAGAATAATATTTATTTTTTATTTTATTCTTTTTTTTACAGGTTCTATGGTACCCGGGTCCGGAGGAGAGTCTCCTCTTCTCCAGACCCGGGTACCATCCGCACATTGAAACGCATGGATTCCGCATCTACAGATGCAGTGATGCGGATTCCATGCGGTCCAATGCAAGTCAATGGCGGTGAAAACGCAGCGCTTCCGCAAAATAATTGGTAGTGCTGTGTTTTTTTCCGCAATGATAACCCGCAGCGGAAATTTCCGCAGCATGTGCACAGCACATGCGGATTATCATTGGGGAACATGGCAGGCCTTCTACCATGCATTTTTTTAAGCGTTTCTGCAGCGTTTTTGCCGCTGCGGAAACGCTTAAAAAACGCATTGTGGGCACACAGCCTTATACTTTTCCTCTGTTTGTTCCTCTCCTGGTTTTGGCTTACAAATACTGAGGTAAAATACTGACCAAATATTGAATGTGTCCCCGTGGCCTATCAAATATGCACAATATATGAAGTTTGTCCCTCCACTAATCATCTGGAACTTCTGTTATCCAAAATTTGAACCTTTGCAAATTAACGTTATTGAATTGTTACTACATCTCTTCAAAATCCAGTTTCATGCATTATAATAATTCACAATGGTCCACCAACGTTTTTGTTTAAATCTTGGAGTTATCTCCGATTTTAATTTCATTTTTTGTTGCTCTACCACTATATAGATTATTGAGCCCTATAGAATTAGTTCACCTTGATATCCCAAAATCACTTTATTGATTGTTATATTGCACAGAATATTGGGCCTCTCAGGACCTCATAATCACTGGTACTCTAATTTTATTCCATTAATGTGTATGGTCTGAATCTATATTGTACCTTTTGTAGTTCAGATCATTATGGAATTTTTTAATACAAATCGGGAATGTCATAGGGAACTTCTTATATCAGAAATTTTGGGTCTTCCAAATAATAGTTTATCATTGAATACTAATATCAACTCTCAACCTTAGGCTATGTGCCCACGTTGCATTTATGAAGCAGAAAATTTCTGCTTCATTTCTGCAAGTCCTCTCCCGGAAAAACGCATGCGGAATTCCGCACGCGTTTATCGTGCATTTTTCGCGCGTTTATCACGCGTTTTCCACATGCGGAATTGCCTTGCATTTTTTATGCATTGGACAAAGGCAATTCTGCTTGCGGAAACGCAAAATTAAATGACATGCTGCGGATTTTTGAACGCAGCATAAACGCTGCGGAAAAATCCGCAGCATGGGCATTGACATTGCGGAATGCCATTGGGGTCCATGGGGTGCGGATTTACATGCGTTTTTCAAGCGTTTACGCTGCGGAAATTCCGCAGCATATACGCTTGAAAAATGCTACGTGGGCACACAGCCTTAAATGAAGTAGATAAGAAACAAATGTTAAAACTTTTTTCAGATTATGAAAATAAGAGTAAGATTGAGACCATAAATCATGTGCATATCATGTTCCTAAGACGTTACACAGCTGAAAAACTTGTACCTAAGGGTCTTAGATTGCAACAAAAATCTTCCTTCCAACAAGATTTGGCATTTACTAAAGAATGGGATGATCATTCCCTCAATTGTTCCTTTGGTATGATGAATCTTCTTATCACCAAAAGGAATTTTTTAGCACAACAAGCTTTAAAAGAACTAAAATCTCTTAGAAGGAATCTCGACTCATTTGTCCCCTTTGTAGAGTTTAGGGAAAATGATGTAAATCTCAAATTTAAACTTCTCAAATTTGAAGAGGATATCATAAGAAAAAAAGCAGCAAAATTATTACGTGATAGGAAGGATACATGTGTGGTTGAGGAAACCACTGATGCCCCCGTTCTATCTCGACAGGAACCATTTAACATGATTGATAGATTCAATCTGAATTCCATCATGACTCCAAATCCTTCATTTACTACAGCTGATTCACAAGACAAAGGAAAAAATTTGTCCCTTAAATTTCTTAAATCCACTAAACAAAATTTTTTTTATGAACAATATAGGAAAACTCTGTCAATTGCCCCTGTAAAACTGGATATTGTAAGACCTGTGAAAGATAAAAACATGTCAGAGAATACTAATAAGGATTGAATTGACAGAATAAATTCAAATATGACACAAATAGCACAGTCCAACTTGGATACAAATCCCACATCTTTGGATATGGTCCCAATAGTCCAGTCAATCGATAAAGACCCAGTTCATTTTCCACTAGACTTTGGAGCAAATTGTCTACCTATGGCCATATCTATACAAATGGAGGACTATACTGACCACATGAATTTATCCTTATTGACAGTACACAATTATACACCTTCACAGATTAAATGCACTGAATCTTCAACAATACTCACTACAACCAATACAAATGAATCGGTTATGTCAAATTCTTTTAGGGATGAAGTTCGACTTAATGACCACCATCCATTGAAATGCTTGTTTTAGATGGGGATCGTAGTTCTCCAAATAAGGAACTTATCACCACCAACATCATCCACTCATTAGGTCCTTCACTTTCCCTTAAAAATGTTTCATCTACAATAAATCTAACTCCATCAGTACAGGAATCAATAAATAAGGTTCAATTCTCTATTCCCTTGAATGAGAAAACTGTTATAACTAATCAGAACTCCAATCTAAGGGACTCGAAAATTACACAGTTTTTTCGGGTTGCCCCCAGACGTCACCCAAAGAGAAAAAGAGAAAACGGGATTATAGAGGAAGTGGACGAACCCTCTGCAGACCCGATACTTTCACTAGATGCATCTCAGAAAAGGACAAAAGCCGACTAGATCACAAGAATACGAGTGAGAATTCAGGAATTTTCAATTTGTCGGACCACAACCTAACTAAGGATGAGGTCCAATTACTTGAACGGGGTTTGTCCCTTTGCCCTAATTCTCCAACTAATGTGTTTTCATTATACCTTGATCTTAATGATTTTTTTTAAAAAACTAACTATACAATGACATTTTTTATTAGAAGAGAGGAGAAAAAAAGTCATAACTTCACCCTCACAAAACCCTTCCCCCACAATTAATTCAGAGGTTGAACCAGTACATGTAGATGTACATGGATATCCAAGTAAATTTTATCCGTTGTATCATAAAGGTTCTCATATTGAAACATTTCAACAACTTATTCTAAAGGATATTCGGTCTTTTGAGCATCTATAAATTAGGGATAATTTAAGTCCCGGTGAGAGACGAGCCGTCATTTCACTTAGGGACAATCAAAATCTTATCATTAAGAGTGCAGATAAAGGGGGTGGTGTAGTACTGATGAACAGAGGCTGGTATCTTGGGGAGGGAAGAAGAATCTTGGATGCTCATGATTATTATGAAATGTTATCCCATGACCCTTCGGTTTCGATATTCCTGAAATATAAGGAACATATTAAAACTGCACATGCTAATGGTCTCCTAAACAAAAAAGAGAAGAAATTTTTAGATATAACACAATTCAGGGTCCCCTTCTTCTATTTCCTCCCCAAGATACACAAAAGCCCTCCAACCACCCCCCCCCCCGGTCGCCCAATCATCTCAGGAATTGGTTCCATTACCAGTAACCTCTCCCATTACGTTGATCTCTTTCTTCAAAAATATGTCCTCAAGCTTGATTCTTACCTGAGAGATTCTTCTCAATTAATCAAACTCCTAAGAGGTCCCCCCCCCCATGAACAATTGTCTCATCTTGACTCTTGATGTTAGTGCTCTTTACAGTAATATATCCCATGAATTGGGGTTGAGAGCAGTCGAACATTTTCTGTCGACTGATACCAATATTCCAGCTGAGCAAAAGAATTTTCTCAAAACATCTATTATGTTCATATTGAACAATAATGTATTCACGTTTGAAGGGGTGGTCTGCTGTCAGATAAGGGGCTGTGCGATGGGGACGAGATTCGCCCCCAGTTATGCTAATTTGTTTATGGGGGTCTTTGAGTCCGTCTTCATCGCACAGTCTCCATGGTGGTTAACCATGTGGTGTTTTACCGCCGTTATATAGACGATTTATTCTTCTTGTGGAGGGGCACTAGTGAGAGTGCATTGAAGTTCGTTGATGAACTCAATTCCAATTCGTGGGGTTTATCCTTCACAGCAACTTTTTCTGAAACTGCCCTACAATTCTTGGACCTGATGGTGCAGTTTGACATGATGGGAAGATTGTTCATATCAACCTTCTTCAAACCAGTGGATGTAAATAGTTATCTGAGGTTTGATAGTCGACATCTCCCCAAATGGATCACCATTATTCCCTATGGGCAATATTGGAGGGTCCGAAAAAACTGCACTAGAGACTCTGAATTTTTGGTGTAATCTAAAATATTGAGAAAACGGTTTATAGAGAAAGGTTACCCCAAAAAATTATTGAAGGATGCCTTTTCTAAAACTAGGGCCCTTACCCAGGACATGTGCATCGATAGGATTGAGTCATCCACTGGTAAAAATAAAAACAAAATAGCCTCAGATTTGACTAGATGGAGTATGGTGACTACATTTAGTCAATCTAGGGTCACCATCCACAGCATCCTGAATAAATTTTGGTTTATTTTGAGGGGTGACCCAATTTTAGGACCTTTCAAACCAAGTATTATTTATAGGAAGAATAAAAATCTATGAAGTTTAATAGCACCAAGTAATACATCTTTGAAGTCCAAAATACCGCCACCACAGGATGGCATCTGTCCGGGGTGCTTTCCGTGCAATACGCCAAAGTGTTTATGTTGTAGAGCCATTCAAAATGGCGCCCAAAAGATTTTCTCATCACACACCACAGGAAAGAAATTCTCTATTAAACACAACGTGAATTTTCAATCAACACATGTGATCTACTTACTGGAGTGTACATGTGACCTCCAGTACGTGGGCCGCATGATACAAACTATGCATGCACGTCTAAATAAATATAGACACAATATCCGGATAGGTTATCAATTACATAGTGTATCGAAACACTTCAGTATTGTCCATCAAAAAGATCCAGGAGATATGAGGCTTACTATCATTGACCATGTACCTGATACCGTCTCTGATCGATTGGTGAGTTTGATTAATAAGGAGAGTTTTTGGATTTTCAAATTTGGCACACTAGCCCCTGAAGGTCTGAATTTGGCCCTTGAAAATGTGACCAGTTCTTAGGGATTTTGTTCTTCCCCTTTTAGAATGATCTATATTCGCCACTTTTCACTCCCCCCTCTCCTCCTCTTCTTCTCATTATTAATTTTGTATTTTCCAATATGTCACAATATAGTGATTCTTGTGTGTATTTTATACTGGTAATGTATTTTCCAATATTGTCCATCAATATGTATTGCCATATTTCGTCTTATCTAATATGTTTTTGATCCTCGAATTCATGTGAAGGTTGTCCATGTGCGACTGTTGGGGGCCCATGCACACCGACACATGTAGGGGTCCTTGTGAACCCAGGTTCATCTTATTAGTGTTTGAATTAATTATTGCAAAACTAATTAGTATACCAACCAATCATTATGAAGTTTTGCCTATATACAGTTGTAGGTGGTGATTTCCCTTTCTATTTCCTGTCCTGAACCTTTCCTATATAATCAATAACTCAAGTTTGGGAAAATAATACAGATGTTTAATAACAAGAAAAATAAGATAATAATAAGGCAATTCAATCAACAATTTCACAATAGAACCTTTCTTCAATGTCCTCTAATTAGAGAAAATACAAATACAATTATAAGTGTACTTAGCAATGATCCTTCATGGCAGAGAGAGAGAGAGAGATAGTCTTGACTCTACTTCATTTATACTAAAAATTTCACATCCACACCCACATACAACCCACGACTCCGCCCTTCTTCTCCGGTATCTTCTGTGGCAAATATCCAATCATCTTCAGGGTAGTATGAGCATTGTCATTGGCTGCATTGGTCAACACCTTCCTGCAGATGGCACTCTTGTACTTCTGGAAGAAAGTCCTTGTGTAGGTTCAACTCCATTTGGGCTGGCTCCAAGATGTTCATCAAAAGCATTGTGCACCAATATACATATCCATAGGCTGGAGACAGGATGTCTACCTCAGGAGCAATGGTATACAATTCAAATCCACAGGGGCAGTGTACATATGTAGATTACACTAGGACATAAAAACAGGATCTGTATTCAAGTTCACCACAGAAGGTGTGTGTACCTGTATCATCCAGGAGGCTGGAGGGCCTATACTCATTCCATATGTAGATGCAACCTTTACTTTATCACTAAAACAAAGGACATCACACAAAGAACACCGGCCTTCTCGCCTAGCAGGTTCACAACCTTGTACCTAGTATCTCTTGATAGAGTCCTGGAAATATCCAGCACTCAAATTTAATGCAGAGTTCAGTCATTCCTATGATATATATATATATTGTACCTGTTGGCCTCCAACATGCCCCCCTTTGTGTCTGAATGACACATAACTTTTAAGGAGCCACAAATCCGGAATCCTCTTCGCCACCATAGTTGATTCTTCTTCTTAGGGCAAGGAGTTTTTTTAACACATTCACTCATCATTTGCCAACATTTACTCCAAAAAAAAAAAATTAACTTTGTAATAGCTTGATTTCTAATAGGACATTGAAGGAGGCATATAAAAAAATACACATCAAATTGTACATATGATCGTCACATCACACAAAAAAAAAAATCATTTAGATCAACCAACAAACAATAACATAATATAATTTCCTATAGGTTTCGCTTTGGAATCAAACAATCTTTCTTACTGTGCCCTCTTCTGCCGCAGTTCTCACATATTATAATTTCTTCTAATTCAATGGGAATTTGTACATTTGTGTCACATGATGCAATTTTGACACTGGCTTGTTCTTTTATAGTTAAACTCTGTACCTTTTTATATAGGTAACGGGTTACACAGCACATGTATATTTGAAAAAGCGATAAAATTACAGAAACAACAAGTAATATGACAATTGGGTGGATTAAATAATTCAGTATGCCATTTGCCGCATTTGAATGACCAAATATTACCTCCCACCAATAGCCCTTGGCATTATTTTCTAATAGATGGGTAACTTCCTTTAGTTCATTTTGGTCATGATGTAATAGAATTGTGGCATTTGCCTTTTCTTGATTAAGCTTCATCAATAAATATTCATCCTTATTAAATTTTACCAACCATTCTCCAAGTTCTTTTCCCATTCCTAGGCTTAAGGCTTGCAAATTAACTGGAGTGTGATATTTCAGATCCACTGACAGATTAGCAATAGTAGGAATTGCGTAAACCCAGTTGGGTGTCTTGATTTCTGTAACCCCAAAGTTTGGACACACCTTCTCATTTAAAGATTTTTCTGTATTTTCATGACTATGAAAATTGTACATTCACACTGAAGGCATCAAAACTATGAATTATGTGGAATTATATACTTAACAAAAAAGTGTGAAACAACTGAAAATATGTCTTATATTCTAGGTTCTTCAAAGTAGCCACCTTTTGCTTTGATGACTGCTTTGAACACTCTTGGCATTCTCTTGATGAGCTTCAAGAGGTAGTCACCGGAAATGGTCTTCCAACAATCTTGAAGGAGTTCCCAGAGATGCTTAGCACTTGTTGGCCCTTTTGCCTTCACTCTGCGGTCCAGCTCACCCCAAACCATCTCGATTGGGTTCAGGTCTGGTGACTGTGGAGGCCAGGTCATCTGGCGTAGCACCCCATCACTCTCCTACTTGGTCAAATAGCCCTTACACAGCCTGGAGGTGTGTTTGGGGTCATTGTCCTGTTGAAAAATAAATGATGGTCCAACTAAACGCAATCCGGATGGAATATCATGCTGCTGCAAGATGCTGTGGTAGCTATGCTGGTTCAGTATGCCTTTAATTTTGAATATATCCCCAACAGTGTCACCAGCAAAGCACCCCCACACCATCACACCTCCTCCTCCATGCTTCACGGTGGGAACCAGGCATGTAGAATCCATCCGTTCACCTTTTCTGCGTTGCACAAAGACACGGTGGTTGGAACCAAAGATCTCAAATTTGGACTCATCAGACCAAAGCACAGATTTCCACTGGTCTAATGTCCATTCCTTGTGTTCTTTAGCCCAAACAAGTCTCTTCTGCTTGTTGCCTGTCCATAGCAGTGGTTTCCTAGCAGCTATTTTACCATGAAGGCCTGCTGCACAAAGTCTCCTCTTAACAGTTGTTGAAGAGATGTGTCTGCTGCTAGTACTCTGTGTGGCATTGACCTGGTCTCTAATCTGAGCTGCTGTTAACCTGTGATTTCTGAGGCTGGTGACTTGGATAAACTTATCCTCAGAAGCAGAGGTGACTCTTGGTCTTCCTTTCCTGGGGCGGTCCTCATGTGAGCCAGTTTCTTTGTAGCGCTTGATGGTTTTTGCAACTGCACTTGGGGACACTTTCAAAGTTTTCCCAATTTTTCGCACTGACTGACCTTCATTTCTTAAAGTAATGATAGCCACTCGTTTTTCTTTACTTAGCTGCTTTTTTCTTGCCATAATACAAATTCTAACAGTCTATTCAGTAGGACTATCAGCTGTGTATCCACCAGACTTCTGCACAACACAACTGATGGTCCCAACCCCATTTTTAAGGAAAGAAATCCCACTTATTAAACCTGACAGGGCACACCTGTGAAGTGAAAACCATTTCCGATGACTACATCTTGAAGCTCATCAAGAGAATGCCAAGAGTGTGCAAAGCAGTCATCAAAGCAAAAGGTGGCTACTTTGAATAACCTAGAATATAAGACATATTTTCAGTTGTTTCACACTTTTTTGTTAATTATATAATTCCATATGTGTTAATTCATAGTTTTGATGCCTTCAGTGTGAATGTACAATTTTCAAAGTCATGAAAATACAGGAAAATCTTTAAATGAGAAGGTATGTCCAAACTTTTGGTCTGTACTGTATGTGTGTGTGGCTACATATACGTCTGTAGCTTTGTCGCCATAAAAGGTGGGGGGCCCAGACACATTTCTTGCACAGGGGCCTCAAGCGTCAGTGTCCGCCCCTGGTATGAGTGATATGGAGTTCTGATTTACTGCACCATGACGCCTCTTTCGCTGTCAATTGATTCTGCTTTGCTTAGCTCTGACAAGGCTTCATCGATATTAGAGTCTTTTAGAAAGGTTGCATACTTTGCAAACAGTCACTTGTAACTTTTGTGAGCTGTGTTAAGCCATCTAATAGCGTCTCATAAACTCACTGCATCACTTTTGTAGTGTTGAAAACTCGACGTGAGGGAGGCGACTCATTCCCATAGACATTCCAGGTTATCGCAGAGCTCATCTTTTGTGGTATGGTAGTTTTCAATGGCTTTTACGGTACTGGTCATGCGATTTGGTCCACTGCAAGTGTGGGCTCTGATTTTTGCTCTTCATAATGTTCAGAATCAGGTTGCACTTGCTGTATTTCAGTGCCGGGAGATTGCGCAGGATATTTTTGGCCATTTTGATTTTTGGGTGCTGAAAATTACTGCACAGCTCCTTTGGGTCATTCCAATAAGGTTCCCAAAATATTTTGAGTGAATTGCGGGGTTTCCAGTTTGGTTAACTGCTGTTACATGGAAAATTGTTATAGGAATCTGAGGTAAATTACGAAGAAAGTCTCTTTAAAAGGTGTGATCTGAGGTGAAACTATGCATACATAAACTGTTCTTTAATTGTGCAAGCAAGGGGTTAATTTAAATGTGAAAACGGCTTGGTGAACTTTGCAGAAGACTTGATAACTTCACAAGCACAGCATAAGTGGTCCCTGTCTCACAGCAACTCGTGATATAAAATGGTTGCGTAGAGCAAGTGACCCATGAACTGTCATGTAAATCCACCCCAGTTTGAACCAACTTAATTGGAACGAATATGAGCGAGCGGTAAACAAATACTGGCCAGCGGATGATAGCATAGCAAGATAATACATTTTGTAGGTACCGAACAAATGTATAAATTATTTTCTACGATATACAAACCGAACAACTAAATAGTAATTACCGTATTTTTCGGACTATAAGACGCACTTTTTTCCTCAAAAATTTTGGAGGAAAGTGGGGGGTGCGTCTTATAGTCTGAACTGTGCCCTGTACTATATACCTAAGGTTTTGGGTGGTAGGGGTGTGAGGGGAGCGTCAGCGGGGGATGAGCGGGGCACAGGAGGCAGCAGCTGCCTGCTGCCGCCTACGCTGTGCCCGCTGCTAAAGAAAATGAATATTCACTGCTCCCCACGCCCATGGGCGTGGAGAGCAATGAATATTAATTTTCCTTAATAGCGCGCACATTGTAGCCGCAGCATGACTCCTGCTGCCGCTCTGCGGTCTGTGTGCCCACTATTAAAGACCATGAATATTCACTACAATCCACTATCATGGGTTGTAGTAAATATTAATGGTCTTTAATAGCAGGCACACAGACCACCGGCCGCAGCAGGAGCTGCGCTGCGGCTACAGTGTGCGCACTATTAAGGAGAGTGAATGGTCACTGCTCCCCACGCACACAGTTCTGGCCCGAGGAGCAGTGACTATTCCAACACAGCATCTCACACTGTGTGAGAGCGCATGGCAGGGACGCCATGTATGGCTCACTCAGTGAGAGTGTCGGCAGCAGAGCGGGACGCAGCGCTGGAGGAGAGAGAAGGTGAGTATAATTGTTTATTTTTGTGTGTGCAGCATGATGGGGATCAGGGGGTGCCAAGCATTCCAGGATGGAGGGGTGCCAAGCATACCTGGATGGGAATCAGGGGGTGCCTTGCATACCAGGATGAGGGATAAGGGGTGCCATACATACCAGGAAGAGGGATGAATTGTGCCATACATACCAGGATGAGGAATGAGGGGTGCCATGCATACCAGGAAGAGGGATGAGGGGTGCCATGCATACCAGGAAGAAGGATGAGGGGTGGCATGCATACCAGGATGGAGGGGTGCCATGCATACCAGGATGAGGGGGGGCATGCATACTTGGATAAGGGGTGCCATGCATACCAGGATGAGGGGTGCCGTGCATACGAGGATGAGGGGTGCCATGCATACCAGGTTGGGGGATTGGGGTGCCATGCATACCATGATGGGGATGAGGGGTGCCATGCATACCAGGATGGGGATGAGGGATGTCATGCATATCAGGATGGGGATGGGGGCCACATATAACAGGAAGCAGGGGGCCATATATACCAGGATAGGGGATATTAACAGAATTGGGGGACATTACCCCTATAACAGTGTCAGCAGCAGACCCCCTCCCCCTTAACAGTACATCATGACCACATTTTTTGCTTACATTTTTTTTCTATTTTCCTCCTGTAAAACCTAGGTGCGTCTTATGGTTCGTTGCGTCTTATAGTCCGAAAAATACGGTATATCTGGGGGAACAGCATAGTCATTACAAACTAAAACTTATCTGACTTCATAAGGCTATTTCAGCAGGAGAAAAATAAAAAGTTATGGCTCTTGTAAAAAGAGGAAAAAAAGGCAGCATCTTTTGGTGATGATTATCACCATATGATGAATAGAGCTGTCAGTCTAGCTTATTTTCATGACTATGCTACTGAAATGAGACAGCCAGTCCCCTTCATACATGGGTGTCTGAGAGATCGTCTCTGTGCACCTTGTTCTTGTTGTAAGGACATGTGATAGTTGCAGCCTAACAGTAGCTGTTGTGGTGAGATTCTCGTCACCTCAAAAACCACTGATTGATTTATCTACCAGCAGGACTGCTGCAGCCAAAGAGACCATTGAGGGACCTGGTTACCTCTGGTAGAGGAATGGCAGGAGATTGGTAGGTGAATACGCTATTTATTTGGGATGCAGTGATGTGAAAAAGTATCCTCTAGTACTGGTCTTAATTAGTGATGAGCGAGCACTAAAATGCTCGGGTATTCGTTGCTCGGGTCGAGCAAATTGGAATACTCGGGTGCTCGACCTGAGCAACGAGCCCAATGTAAGTCTATGGGAAACTCGAGCATTTTTCAGTCGGCTCCTCCCGGCGGTCTGCAGAGGGCCTAAAAATTGCCCAAATCGATGGGAACAGTGCTCAAATGACATGGGAACAGCATAGGGAAGATCCCTGGAAGCATTTCTGACTCCCAGGTCACTGCTGTCAACAACGTTGTCACAGGTATTACGCCACTTTTACGGACTCACAATAAAACATACCAAATCGAAACCAAAATGGATTTTCCTGGGAAATATGTTAAGGAACATCCTTTCCATGACATGTACAATGTATATAAAGCAAAATAAAGAACCAAAAACAAAAATACTCCTCCACACATTGGGCTATGTTCACACGTAGCGTTTTTGATGCCTTTTTGCACTTTTGCATTGCTTTCAACAAAGACAAATGCATTCACTGGGAAATGTCATTTTAACATTTTACAACCTTATCTGGCCAAGTGGTGTGTGACACATCATCAGACACATGCATACAGTGCTGAAAACACATGGGAACAGCATGGGGAAGACCTCTGGAAGCATTTCTGACTCCCAGGTCACTGCCTAAAAGTGTGCCCATCATAAGTGAGCCTTGGCGCATGCGAAGATGCCTTCCCCCATGCACCTGTCGTTGCAGACTTGCAACAATCACCGTCCACGTCCTTGTCTCAGTGCAGCGTTCAGTTGTCCCTACCCCATTCCTTTGAATGTAAGCGCAAGTATGCAGCCAGCCACCCACCCACCCACAGGCTGCAATACTATACTGCCAAATTTTTGACAGCTGCTTGCACTTGAAATGTGGCCTTTTAGGCTCGTGGAGGCGGAAGCTTTTCACAACCTCATGCCGGCGGTGGCCGGGTGTCCATACTCGGTCCCCAGCCGCCACTGTTTCTCCCGGTGTCGCCTCCGCCTTCCACAAGCACGGGTCCCACAACATTACCCGTGCCCTCCCCAGTGCACTTACTGGGAAAGACCGCCTAACCACAAACACGTGGACAGGTGAATGTGGCCAGGGATGGTACGGAGCCAGTCCACAACTTTTTTTGCTGAGAGTTGTATTTAGCTTGGTGAAAGGACTGGCATAGAGGGAAACCATATCTACCCTGCGTGTCATTTCTCCCAGGAAGCCCTCTAATGCAGCTTGTTGCAGAAGCAATGGCAGCCCGTCCAACATCAACTCGCACTTGTCGGTGGTGCTTTGACACACCTCTTTCTTTGCGCATTTAATTTCTTGAATACAGAGTTGGACAATGGCCTGATCTGTAATGCGGTTTAAGAAATAACATGCATAAGCATGGCCAATCCACATTAAAAAAGCAGCCACAGAGTGTCCGGGATCCTTCCGCCACACTTTTCTTAGTCAGGGTTGCTTCTCGGCAGGGTTGGACGGGCCCACCAGAGAACCGGAGACTCCTCCGGCGGGCCCTGGCTTCTCCTTCAGGAGAGTTCATAGTGCCGAGGTGAGGCCATGATGATGATAGAGGCCACCATCTGCTTAGTTTTCTGTTACTTGGAATGCAAGTGCAAGTATGCAGCCAGCCACCCACCCACCCACAGGCCGCAACACTAAACTGCCAGATTTCTGGGCAGCTGCTTGCACTTGAAATATGGCCTTTTAAGCTCGTGGAGGTGGAAGCTTTTTACAACCTCATGCCGGCGGCGGCTGGGTGTCCATACTTGGTCCCCAGCCCCCACTGTTTCTCCCGGTATCGTCTCCGCCTTCCACAAGCACGGGTCCCACAACATTACCCGTGCCCTCCTCAGTGCACTTACAGGGAAGGACCGCCTAACCACAAACACGTGGACAGGTGAATGTGGCCAGTGCCGGTACGGAGCCAGCCCACAACTTTTTTTGCTGAGAGTTGTATTTAGCTTGGTGAAAGTACTGGCATAGAGGGAAACCGTATCTACTCCGGCTGTCATTTCTCCGTCACCAGGTTCCGCCCATTGTCACACACGACCATGTCTGGCTGTATGTTCAGCGGTGAGAGCCACAGATCAGGATGCTGTGTTACAGCTTTCAACAACGCTGCAGCTCTTTGCGGTTTGTCAATTAAGCATTAAGCATGTTATCTTCAGCACAGCCTGTTGCTGCAGTGCTGCAGTGCTGTCAGCTTGTGACTGATGTGGTCATTTCGGAGATGGAGGAGGAGGTGCATGAGCTGAACAATGTGATTACATTGAGGTTAAATTGGTGACGCTGTTTTTTATACTAAAGAAAGATCCTATTGTTTTGTTTTTTTTTACGTTATTTTTTAAGACAAATGCATTCACCGGGAAATGTCATTTTAACATTTTACAACCTTATCTGGCAATGTGGTGTGTGAAACATCATCAGACACATCCTGTTTTATTTATGATGGAGGGACTCTGAAAGTCATAAAGCCTATTTTTATAGGGACATCAGACGGCCCTCGCTATTGTTAGAGAGCCATCAGCCGGCTATGCTTTGTTGTTCCCATTATTAACAAGTGGGTCTCCTATATTGTTATTGCGTATCCAGTGACTGCAGGAGCTGCCAAAAATTTGGACGCAACCCAATACCCCTTTGAATAGACATAGAGGAGGGTCTCCTATAGTGGAGCGGGTCTCCTATAGTGGTAATGCCCATGCTGTGACTGCAAGGGCTGCCAAAATTTGGGAAAAACCCTACTAAGAATTTAAAGACACATAAAGCAGGGCCACAGTAATGACAAATTCCCATTAGAAGGAGAGAGTCTGCTATACTGTTATAGGGTATGCAGTGAGTCCAACGGCTGACCAATTTTAGGAAAAACCCCACTAAGAATTTAAAGACACAGAGAGCAGGGCCACAGTAACGAGTACGACATGTTCCCATTAGAAAGGAGAGAGTCTGCTATACAGTTATAGGGTATGCAGTGAGTCCAACGGCTGACCAATTTTAGGAAAAACCCCACTAAGAATTTAAAGACACATAGAGCAGGGCCACAGTAACGACAAATTCCCATAAGAAAGGAGAGAGTCTGCTATACAGGTATAGGGTATGCAGTGAGTCCAACGGCTGACCAATTTTAGGAAAACCCCCACTAAGAATTTAAAGACACACAGAGCAGGGCCACAGTAACAAGTACGACATGTTCCCATTAGAAAGGAGAGAGTCTGCTATACAGTTATAGGGTATGCAGTGAGTCCAACGGCTGACCAATTTTAGGAAAAACTCCACTAAGAATTTAAAGACACATAGAGCAGGGCCACAGTAACGACAAATTCCCATTAGAAAGGAGAGAGTCTCCCATAGTGTTGGCCTATGCAGTGAATGCAAGGGCTGCCAAAAATTTGGAGGCACTTCAATGCCCCTTGGAAGAGACGTGGAGGAGGGCCTCATAAAAAAAATGTTCCCATTAGAAAGGAGCGGGCCTCGTATACTTGTAATGCCCATGCACTAAGTGTATGGGCTGACAAACATTTACCCCTGGGGGGTATACATGAACATACTGTATAATTTTTTTTTTTACGGGCATCATAAACACCCTTTAAAAAAATTATGTGGGTGTTGCATCACGGACCACGGTCACCCTGGTGATATGGTGGTGGAGGATGAGCAGAAGGAGGAGGACAAGAGCAAATAGCCAAAATCAGGAAGCATATACCCATGTGTGGGTGTGAAAAGGTGCATGGGAATACACCTCTCAAGAAAAGACACTGGATTTGAGTTTATGTTACGGTGCTATCATTCGGTGGTGTTGAGAAGTCTGGCCCAATCCAGCCCTTGTTCATTTTTATAAGAGTCAGCCTGTCAGCATTTTCAGTTGACAGGCGGATGCGCTTATCAGTTATAATTCCACCAGTGGCACTAAAAACCCGCTCTGATAAAACGCTGGCGGCAGGGCAGGCCAGGACCTCCAAGGCATAGAGAGCCAGTTCATTCCACGTATCCAGCTTGGATACCCGATAATTACAAGGCACAGCGGAATCACGGCGGACGTTGGTACGGTCGGCAAGGTACTGCGTCAACATCTTCCCAAACTTTGCACTCCTTGTGAGAGTACCCCGCGCCTCAGGGTCTGTGCGATGGGAGGGTCTAAGAAAACTCTCCCAGAACTTTGACAGTGTTCCCCTGCCTCTGCTGGATTTAAGTTGTGTCTCTCTCGCCTGTACTCCTTGGTTGTCCAATGAAGTGTGCCCTCTGCCGCCAGCGTTTTCAGATGGGAATTTTTTTAATAGTTCCGAAACAAGGGCCTTCTGGTACAGCCCCATTTTTGTAGACCTGTCCACCTCAGGAATAAGAGATATAAAGTTCTCCTTGTAGCGTGGGTCTAGAAGTGTCACCAACCAGTAATGACTGTCATCCAAAATTTTGAGAACGCGAGGGTCACGGGAAGGGCAGAGTAACATAAACTCAGCCATGCGTGCCAGACTACTAACAGGCAAGACTTCCGTGTCCTCACCAAAAGGATGACTGACCATGCTCTCCTCCTCCTCCTCCTCTCTGTCCTCTGGCCATCCACGCTGAACAGACGGTATGATAGCTGTGCGGATAGTACCGTCTATAGTGCATGAAACTAGCTCCTGTCCTTCCTCCTCTTCTTCCTCATTGTCACCCAATCCACGTTGGGATGAGATGAGGCTTGGCTGTGTGTAATCACCCTGTATGGTTCCTTGCTCCATCTCATCGTGCTCTGCCTGCAATGCATCCTCTTTGATTGTGAGCACAGAGCGTTTCAGAAGACAGAGAAGCGGGATGGTGATGCTAATTATGGCGTCATCGCCGCTCACCATCTTGGTGGAGTCCTCAAAGTTTTGGAGGATGGTACATATGTCTGACATCCATGTCCACTCCTGAGGTCTTATGTGTGGAGTCTGAACTGAATACCAAAGGCCTTGTTGATGCTGGTACTCAATAACTGCCCTCTTCTGCTCACAAATCCTTCCCAACATCTGCAGTGTAGAGTTCCAATGTGTGGGGACATCACACACCAGTCTGTGAGCCAGAAGCTGCAAACGCTGCTGAAACACTGCAAGGGCGGCAGAAGCTGTAGCTGACTTTCTAAAATGGGCACACAGGCGGCGTACTTTAACAAGCAGATCCGGCATCTCTGGGTAGGATTTGAGAAACCGCTGAATCATGAGGTTAAGCACATGGGCCAGGCATGGTACGTGTGTGAGCTCGCCTCGCCACCAGGTTCCGGCCATTGTCACACACGACCATGCCTGGCTGTAGGTTCAGCGGTGTGAGCCACAGATCTTCCTGCTCTTTCAGAGCTGTCCACAACTCTTCAGCATTGTGTGGTTTGTCACCTAAGCATATTAGCTTGAGCACAGCCTGTTGCCTCTTGGCCGAGGCAGTGCTGCAGTGCTTCCAGCTTGTGACTGATGTGGTCATTTTGGAGATGGAGGCTAAAGAGGAGGAGGAGGCTGAGGAGGATGAGGTGCAGGAGCTGTAGACCGTGGGGACAACCTTGATCGACCTAGGGCCCGCAATCCTTGGCGTCGGGAGGACGTGTTCCGTCCCAAGGTCAGACTGAGTCCCCGCTTCCTCTATGTTAACCCAGTGTGCCGTCAGTGAGATGTACCGTCCCTGCCCACAAGCACTTGTCCATGTGTCTGTGGTTAGGTGGACTTTACCGGTAACTGCGTTGTTAAGAGCACAGCTAATGTTTTGGGACACGTGCTTGTGTAATGCGGGGACAGCACACCGGGAGAAATAGTGGTGGCTGGGGACCGAGGGACCACCACCACCATCAGGTTGCGGAATGCTTCCATCTCCACGAGCCTAAAAGGCAACGCAGTCGTGAAATGTGAGAATTTAGTAGTGTGGCCTGTGGGGCTTTGGCTGCATATTTGCGCTTGCGTTCCAAGGACTGGGGTATGGACAACTGAATGCTGCGCTTGGACAAGGACATGGACGTGCTTCCTGATTCTGCTACTTGAGAGTGTGCAACGACAGGTGCAGGGCAGGAGGCATCTTCGCATGCACCATGGACAGGGGATTGGCTTGCATCCACAACAGCGGAAGAAGCAATGGTGCCACCCGCAGACACTGTTCCTGGACCCTGGGGTTCGGCCCACAAAGTCGAGTGCTTTGCTGCTATGTGCCTGATCATGCTGGTGGTGGTCAGGCTGGTCGTTTTGTCCCCCCTGCTGATGCTGGCCTTGCAGGTGGTGCAAATGGCCTTTTTGGGGTTATCGGCAGAGTCTTTAAAAAACAACCAGACTCTGGAAGACCTAACAGTTGTACTGGCAACTTCCTTCGTGTTGGTGCTACGGGGAACCGTTGCCTGCCTTCTGTCTGCGGCCACCACACTGCTTCTTCCTGCCTGTTGGGGTGCTTTGCCTCCCTCCCCCTGTGTGCTGCTGTCCTCGCTCTGCATGTCCTCCTGCCAGGTTGGGTCAGTTACTATATCATCCACCACCTCGTCTTCCAGTTCCTCACCCTGGTCCTCCTCCTGACTTTCTGGCAATTGTGTCTCATCATCGTCCACCTCTTGTGACACTTTCCCACCGTCGCCTTCATGTGACCGTGGCTGCTCAAATATTTGGGCATCGCTACACGCGATCTCCTCTTGCCCCGCTTCAAGTGGACTGGGCGAGAGGCCCAAATCTATAAATGGAAAAGTGAACAGCTCTTAAGAGTGTCCAAGTGTGGGATCAGTTGTCTCCGGGTACTCGGCATGGTGGGAGGAAGGAGGATCAGGGTGAGGAATATGCGGTCCAGACTCACGGCTACTGAGACTTAACCGTGTGGAAGACAGGGTGTTGGTGGTGGTGGTGGCAAAGTGACTGGAAGCATTATCCGCTATCCAACCAACAACCTTTTGACACTGCTCTGGGTTCAATAGTGGTGTGCTGCGGCCCCCTAGAAATTGGGACAGGAAGGTCAGGCGAGAAGATGTGGGTGTTTGTTGTGGCACAATTTCAGCTTGCCCACGGCCTTGTCCTCGGCCTCTGCATGCACCATTACCATCACGTCCAGAGCCCCGTCCCTTGCCACGTGCCTTGCCCATTTTAAATGCAGGACAGTATCTTCCACGCTCACTACAAATGACTGAGTTTGGAGCAAACTTATATATGATCCGTGTGACGGAGAAAACAGAGTTTTAAATACCTGGCCTGTAGGTAAGTAGTTTGAACAGCTAACTGCTGTGAATTGCTTCACTGACACACTAAAGTAAATATGTGATCCGTTTGACGGAGAAAACACAGTTTTAAATAGCTGGATTTCTAGCGCTGTAATATGGAAAGGACCTGGCTGTATTCTGCAGTGCCAACAAGCAAATGGCGCAGAAAAATGGTGTTCTCTGGATTGCTTTTTAATGAGGATTAAGAGCCAAAGAAAAGTATTCCTGGCCCCTGACACCTGGGCCTTTGTATAGAAATATCTAACAGCAGCAGAAGGCAGAATTGGAATGGAATCTCTTGTGCTATATGCACTGCAGTCTGCTATATACACTGCCTGCCTATACACCCTGCCTGCCTGATATCTCTGCAGATGGATTAGTCCTCAGAAGGACTGTTTGTTAAGATGGATATGTGTAATGTACGGTTTTTCTCCCTACACTACCTAATACACAAGCAAATCTCTCCCTGACGCAGCAGCACCTCTCCCTACACAAGCAAATGGCGCAGAAAATCAGTGTTCTCTGGATTGCTTTTTAAGCAAATAATGAGGATTAAGATCCAAAGAAAAGTATTCCTGGCCCCTGAGACCTGGGCCTTTGTATAGAAATATCTAACAGCAGCAGAAGGCAGAATTGAAATGGAGCCTCTTGTGTTATATGCACTGCAGGCTGCTATATACACTGCCTGCCTATACACCCTACCTGCCTGATATCTCTGCAGATGGATTAGTCCTCAGAAGGACTGTTTGTTAAGATGGATATGTGTAATGTACGGTTTTTCTCCCTACACTACCTAATACACGAGCAAATCTCTCCTTGACGCAGCAGCAGCTCTCCCTACACTGTCTGATCCGGAGTGATTGTGACGAGAATGGTGGCGCCAGGTCTGATATAGACCTGATGACGCTGTGCGGCCAGCCAATCACTGTAATGCCCACAACCAACATGGCTACGGCATTAAAGTGCATGACAGGTTATCCCTGCATGTTCATTGGCTCACTAAAGAGCGCCAAACATGCAGGGAGGGGACCCGAGTTCCCGCCCGAGCAACCCGGAAATACTCGGTGAGCGCCGAGCATCTCGAGCAGTGAGATGCTCGGGCGAGCACCGAGCAGTGGCGAGCATGCTCACTCATCACTAGTCTTAATATGTTCCACCAACTCTAGACCCAGAAAAGAACAACGTCTAATTCTTCATTTTTGTTTTTGTATACTTGAAAACATTTTAGTTAGTCTAGCAAAATAGAGCAATTTTATAATTGGAACATTTTTGGTACTACTTCTTTTGTTGTACCCTGTCCCATCTACTCTCCACCTTCACTTAATCATCCAAGTAAAGAAATGTTTATAACTTATTGCTGCAAATGCTACATCTAAAGTGGAGCGTGACAAATGAAAAAAAAGTATAGTCTTTGCTTTTAGTGTTAAAGTGATGTCATATGATAGACAATGAACACTTTAGCAGAGCTCTGAAGGCTTTTGTCTGTCATTTTCAAAGTCTCCTGGAACTTCACGTCCTGATTTTCCTCTTTTCGTCACATAAGCTACAGCCATTTGTGACTGGCACCCTACTAGAGTCCTTATATTTTTCTATCTTTTCAGTAAAAAAGAAATAAAGCTGTATCTTGAGTTATCAATGTCACGGTTTCATCTTTACTGTGGCCTAGGGACACTGTGGTTGACAGCTCAGCCGCACTATGGGATCTGGAATGTGCTGGACTGTCAGTGTTGTGAGTGACAGTCCAGTTATCCAGTCTGTTGCTGGGGCGTGCTGGGCTGTCAGCATTTTCATTGACATCTCTGCTGCTCAATCTGGCCCTAGCCTGCGGGCTTTCCCCGGGTGCCTCCCGTCCTTGCTGATTTGCTAGCTATTTAACAGGCTAGCTGTGTGCAGTTCAGTGTCAGCTGTAGCTTTGATTTGTTTGGTGTGTGCTTAGCTCTGTGTCTGATTGGGTCTCTGACTATCCGTTTTCTTACTCCCTTGTTTTGAAGTACCCTCCTGTTTTGTTATTTGACCCTGGACTGTTACCTGACCGCACCTTTGTTTTGTCCAAGTGTACTGTAGCGTCGGCGTCCCTGCCTCCTGCTAGGCAGAGACGCCGTTCCCCTCACCTCCCTGCTCCGTCCTCAGCGTCCTCTTCCCGCGCTGCTGGCAGCGCTCGCTGCTTCCCGGGCACTGTGCTTAGGGCGCGCGCGCGCTCCCTCTCTCTTAAAGGGGCCACGCGCGCCGCCCTAAGGAGTCCCCGGCCAATTGCCGGTGGAGCTCCCATATATAAGACACCTCCCCCAAAATGGAGGTGCCCGAGCAAAGTTGTTGCAAAGCCTTTCACCTCTGCTTCAGCCCTCAGGTCCCGTTGCCAGTCTGTTTTCCAGCTCTGTCTACCTGCTTGCATTCCCTGCGGTCCGACAGTCTGTCTACCAGCATCCGCCAGTCTGTCTATGGACCAGTCCGCCTGCGGTTCAGGAAGCACCTGCCTGATACCTTCCTGATACCTGCCTGATACCTGCCTGAGACCACCTGCCAGCCAGCCGAGAGACTCTTACCCGCTCACCTGGGAGCGCTCACCTGCTACCCGCCAGCTAGCCTACCTGGAGGCTCTGCCGTCACTTGCCGTGACCACCTGCCAGTCAGCCGAGAGACTCTTACCCGCTCACCTGGGAGCGCTCACCTGCTACCCGCCTGCTAGCCTACCCTGGAGGCTTTGCCGTCACTTGCCGTGACCATCTGCCTGTCTAGAGACTCTTACCCTGCTGTCACTTGCCGTGATCACCCGCCTGTCAAGAGACTTTGCCTGTCACTTGCCGTGACCACCTGCCCTTCTACCCAGAGACTGTTCCTGTCACTTGCCGTGTCTACCTGCCCGCCTTCCCTGGGAGCCACCCGCTTCCTTACAAGGACTGCCCCTTTGTATAGTAGCTCAGAGGTTCCACCTCCCAGACCCGTTACAGTTTGCTCGGGCCATGGAACCCGGTGGCACCCAAGCTCCCTCGCTCTCGGACCTATGTCATGAACTTTCCCGTCAGAGGTCCCAACAGGACTCCATCTTGGGCCACCTGCGTAGTGTTCACTCCCGCCTGGACACACTGACTGCCTCGTCGGGAGCTGCTTCTACTCGCACAACTACTACCCCGGCAGCGCCGCTGCCCATCAATACCATGGCATCCCTTCCCGGTCCCCGCCTTTCCGTCCCGCCTCGTTTTGGTGGAGATCCCAGTCAGGCACGGGGCTTCATTAACCAGTGCACCCTGCACTTCGAACTTTTGGCACACCAGTTTTCCACCGACCGAGCCAAAGTGGCCTTCATCATGTCCCATCTCACTGGGGAGGCGTTGGCTTGGCTAAATCCTCTATGGGAGAGAGGAGACCCCCTGGTGTCCAACCTGCCAGCCTTTCTCACGGCTTTCCGGAAAGTCTTCGACGAACCAGGACGAAAGACCTCTTCCGCCTCATCTCTGCTACGCTTCCGTCAAGGGAGTCTCACCGGGGGCCAATATGCCATACGGTTCCGTACCCTTGCTTCGGAGCTTGCCTGGGATAACGACGCCCTGGTGTCCGTCTTCTGGGAGGGTCTATCCGGCCGGATTAAAGATGAACTTGCCGGTCGGGACATTCCTACCACTCTCAACGACTTAATAACACTTGCCACCCGGATTGACATCCGATTCCAGAAGCGTACCAAAGAGGTCACCCGTGAGAGGAGGATTCCTCGCCTTGCTCCTACCTTCCAGAATCCCGTCACTTCCTCTGTTACTCCCCAGGCGCACTCTCCTGAGCCAATGCAGGTCGACCAGACCAAGATGGTCAAAACCCGTCAAGAGTCACGCCGTGCCGAGGGGAGCTGCTTCTACTGTGGCAGTAAGGAGCACCGGATCCGTTCCTGCCCGGAGAGGTCGGGAAACGCCTGTGTCTAGGATCGCTCAGAGAGGTTGTCCTAGACAAGAATAAACCCTCTCCATCTCTGATGCTGTCGGTCTCTATCATCTGCGGGGAGAACCGTTACTTTGAACTAGCTCAACTTGATTCTGGAGCTGCCGGAAATCTCATTTCCCAGTCCCTGATAGAGAAATACCGCATTCCCACCAAACCTCTGGCCGAACCCTTATCTGTCGCCTCCGTGGACGGGGGTCTCTTACCGCATCCCAATCAACTTATCACCGAACCCATAACTCTGCAGGTGGGAATGCTGCACTCTGAGAGCATCTTCTTCCATGTTCTACCTGGACTCTCTCATGCTCTTTTGCTTGGCCTACCTTGGCTCCAGAGACATGCACCCGTGCTTGATTGGCAGACCGGAGAAGTCCTTCGCTGGGGACAGGACTGCCATAAGACTTGTTTAGTTCCCGTTCGTCCTGCCCGTCCTTCTCCTCCCCCAGCCAATCTACCCGGCCTGCCAGTACTCTATTGGTCTTATGCTGATGTCTTTAATAAAAAGGAAGCAGAGACATTACCTCCTCATAGACCATACGATTGCCCTATCGACTTGGTACCTGGCGCTACTCCGCCCCGAGGGCGTATCTACCCTTTGTCCGCTGCTGAGACCCGGTCCATGTCTGAATATATCGAGGAGAACCTGGCTCGGGGATTTATCCGAAAATCTACCTCCCCGGCGGGAGCAGGCTTCTTCTTCGTTAAAAAGAATGACGGCTCACTCCGTCCCTGCATAGACTATAGAGGCCTTAACCAGATCACGGTGAAGAATAAATACCCCCTTCCGCTCATTCCTGAATTATTTGACCGTCTGAGGGGTGCTCGAATCTTCACCAAGCTGGATCTCCGTGGGGCCTATAACCTGGTTCGTATCCGTCAGGGGGATGAATGGAAGAAGGCATTCAACACCCGAGATGGCCACTATGAATACCTCGTAATGCCCTTCGGTCTCTGTAATGCTCTTTCAAGAGTTGGTCAATGATATCTTCCGTGATCTTCTCTACTCCTGCGTGGTGGTATACCTGGACGACATCTTGGTCTTCTCTCCGGATCTCCCTACACACCGGAGGGACGTTCGTCAGGTCCTGCTCAGGCTCAGGCAAAACCACCTCCTCGCAAAATTTGAGAAGTGCCTCTTTGAGTAGACCTCACCTCTATTTCTGGGCTACATCATCTCTCAGACCGGTCTACGAATGGATCCTGAGAAACTTTCTGCCATCCAGAAGTGGCCCCGACCGGAGGGGTTGAAGGCTATCCAGTGGTTCCTGGGCTTCGCCAACTACTACCGCCTCTTCTTTCCGCACTTCTCTTCCCGGACTGCCCCTATCTCTGCGCTCACCCGTAAGGGCGCTAATCCCAAAGAATGGCCGCCCGAGGCAGAGTAGGCCTTCCTGTCCTTGAAACAAGCTTTCTCCTTCGCTCCTGTGCTGCACCGTCCGGACAGCAACAAACAATTCTTCTTAGAAGTAGACGCTTTCTCCTCTGGAGCCAGAGCGGTGCTCACCCAAAAGTCGTCATCCGGAAGAATGGTAACCTGCGGCTTCTTCTCCAAACTCTTCTCCTCATCTGAGCGCAATTATTCTATAGGAGACCGAGAATTGTTAGCCATTAAGTTGGCACTGGAGGAGTGGCGTTACCTGCTCGAGGGGGCTCTTCACCCGGTAATTATCTACACGGATCACAAAAATTTGGCTTATCTCCAGAGTGCCCAAAGACTTAACCCGCGCCAAGCCCGGTGGTCCTTGTTCTTCGCCCGCTTTGATTTCATTCTTCATTTTCGCCCGGCAGACAAAAATATCAAAGCTGATGCCTTGTCTCGATCCTTTTTGTTCTCCGATCTAGAGGAGGAGCCAAAGCACATCATCGACCCCGCCAAGTTAATGCTGGTGGCTCCCGTGGATCTAAATCGTCTTCCACCCGGTAAGACGTTCGTAACAGTACCTGATCGTGAGAAAGTCCTACATTGGGGACATTCGTCTAAGCTAGCTGGCCATGCTGGCCAGAAAAAGACCCTCCTGCTTATTACCCGGCATTACTGGTGGCCTACCCTGCACAAGGACGTAATAGACTTTGTCTCAGCCTGTGCGTCCTGCGCCCGCAACAAGGTTCCTAGACATCTGCCAGCCAGCCGCCTTCTGCCTCTTCCCATACCTGCTGCCCCGTGGCAGCATATAGCCATGGACTTTATAACGGATCTCCCTGTCTCTGCTGGTTGTACGGTCATTTGGGTGGTCGCTGACCGCTTCTCTAAGATGGCTCACTTCATTCCCCTGCCGGGTCTTCCGTCTGCATCTGAATTGGCTAAAGACTTTATCCATCATATTTTCCGTCTTCATGGTCTCCCTCTCCACATCGTATCCGACCGAGGAGTTCAGTTCACCTCTCGCTTCTGGAGAGCCATGTGTAAACTGCTGAGGGTCACCTTGGACTTCTCCTCTGCTTATCACCCACAGTCCAATGGTCAAGTAGAGCGAATCAACCAAATTCTAACCTGTTACCTCCGGCACTTTATTAATGCCCACCATTCCGACTGGGTGGATCTTTTACCGTGGGCCGAATTTTCCTATCATAATCACGAGAGCGAGTCTTCCTCCAAATCCCCGTTTTTTATTGTCTACGGTCAACATTCTCGGATCCCGTTTCCCGTCTCCGCCTCGGTGGATAATCCGGCCGCGGAATCTCTTGTTAGCGAATTCTCCTCCATTTGGGAAAGTACCAGATCCGCACTTCTTCTGTCCTCCGAGCGGATGAAGAAACAGGCTGACAAAAGACGTCTGGATCCGCCCCAATTCCGTCCTGGAGATAAAGTCTGGCTCTCGTCCAAATATGTCCGGCTCAAGATTCCTTCCTACAAGTTAGGGCCTCGGTTCATCGGCCCACTGGAAGTTATCAAACAAATCAACCCGGTGGCCTATAAATTGAAACTCCCGGCCAACTTGCGGATCCCTAACTCCTTCCATGTATCTCTCCTCAAACCTGTGGTACTTAACTCTTTTTCCAAGTCTACAGGTACGCCTCCTGCTCCGGTTTCCGCTGAAGACGAGTTTGAGGTAGTGAACATTCTGACCACCAAAAGGGTAAGAGGAAAGACCTTTTTTCTAGTGGATTGGAAGGGGTTTGGTCCTGAGGAGAGAACGTGGGAACCCCGGGAGGACATCCTTGCCCCGCTCATCCTTGATAAATTTCTCTCCGTCCTAAAAAAAGGGGGGCCTAAAAGGGGGGGTACTGTAGCGTCGGCGTCCCTGCCTCCTGTTAGGCAGAGACGCCGTTCCCCTCACCTCCCTGCTCCGTCCTCGGCGTCCTCTTCCCGCGCTGCTGGCAGCGCTCGCTGCTTCCCGAGCACTGTGCTTAGGGCGCGCGCACGCTCCCTCTCTCTTAAAGGGGCCGTGCGCGCCGTCCTAAGGAGTCCCCGGCCTATTGCCGGTGGAGCTCCCATATATAAGGCACCTCCCCCAAAATGGAGGTGCCCGAGCAAAGTTGTTGCAAAGCCTTTCACCTCTGCTTCAGCCCTCAGGTCCCCTTGCCAGTCTGTTTTCCAGCTCTGTCTACTTGCTTGCATTCCCTGCGGTCCGACAGTCTGTCTACCAGCATCCGCCAATCTGTCTATGGACCAGTCCGCCTGCGGATCAGGAAGCACCTGCCTGATACCTGCCTGATACCTGCCTGAGACCACCTGCCAGCCAGCCGAGAGACTCTTACCCGCTCACCTGGGAGCGCTCACCTGCTACCCGCCAGCTAGCCTACCTGGAGGCTCTGCCGTCACTTGCCGTGACCACCTGCCAGCCAGCCGAGAGACTCTTACCCGCTCACCTGGGAGCGCTCACCTGCTACCCGCCTGCTAGCCTACCCTGGAGGCTTTGCCGTCACTTGCCGTGACCACTTGCCTGTCTAGAGACACTTACCCTGCTGTCACTTGCCGTGACCACCCGCCTGTCAAGAGACTTTCCCCGTCACTTGCAGTGACCACCTGCCCTTCTACCCAGAGACTGTTCCTGTCACTTGCCGTGTCTACCTGCCCGCCTTCCCTGGGAGCCACCCGCTTCCTTACAAGGACTGCCCCTTTGTATAGTAGCTCAGAGGTTCCACCTCCCAGACCCGTTACATGTACCACGAGCAATCCTGGTATATGACCTCGGACCTCCTGACTACCCTGTCTCATGGCTTGTCCATGATTAGTGACTCAGCGTCACAATCAATAAAAATATGTTGAATAAATTGTATATTCAATATGTGTAGTTTTATTTGTCTTAGGGCAGGTGCAGACGAGGTTATTTTCTCTCCGAGTGCAAAATGGTACGGATCGCACCCGGACCAATGTTATGCTATGGGGGCCGTGCACATGTCCGATTTTTTTCTCGGACAGTGTCTGTTGGAGGAAAAAAATTGCAGAATGCCAGAGTTTGATCACATATTCAAATCACAATCGGCCATTTAAGTCAATAAGTCCGTGACATCTGAGTGCAATCCGATTTCCGCACACTCAGAATGGAGAATTTTTTTTCTACATCTTCTCCTCCTCAAAGAGAATCGGATCGCACTATGCTGACACTTTGATCAAACTCTGATCAGAGTGTCACTTGTATATTCGACTCAAATCTCGAAGAAGCTTCTTTTGAGACCACGTGGGAAATGCTATGAAGAGGTCTTCATGAGGGAACATCACACCAATCCTACTCCCGGGATTACGATGTGGGGTAGCATAATGTACGGTAGCTGGACCTCTTCATTCTAGGTACACTAACAACTCAGCGTCATATTGATTTGGTCATGGAACCAGAGGTAAAGCCATTTCTCCAAAGTGTCTCAGCAGAGGGGTGAAAAGGCAGGGAATGGTAGAGGGAGCAGGCGATAAATAAGTAGGAAAGCACGTTAAGAGGAAATAATTGCACGATTGAAGCTGTGATGATATATGAGCTAAGAAAACAGCAGAACCTTGGATGCACACAGACTATCCAGCCTTCAGTTAGGTCTAGAAATATTTGGACAGTGGCACAAGTTTTGGCATTTTAGCTGTTTAAAATACAGTTATATAATGAATATGGGCTTAAAGTGCAGACTCTCTGCTTTAATTTGAGGGTATTCACATCCTAATTGTAGTAAGAGTGTAGAAATTACAATTCTTTAAAGGGAATCTGTCACCACTTTGGAGATATCAGACCTCTACTATGGCCATATAGGTTATAGAAAAGTAAATCTATACATGCCTGTATGGCCCATAGTAGAGATTTGATTGCAGGGAAAAGTGCTTTAATCAATTCTATTTTGTTCAGGTTTGCTTATTATTCCCCCAAATCCCAGCCTATATGCTTAATTATCATATTCCCCCCCTCCCCTGCACGTTACAGGGCCATGTGATGTGCACTGCGCTCGTGCTCCCTGACTGCCCGGGCATGCGCAAAGCGCCGCTCACATAGAGCGCGCTTTGGTTTATCCCAGCCCCGTCTGCCTGTGCACTGCGCCGCTGGTTTCTATTGCGCAGACATCGAGGAGTTACTGTCACTTCTCGGTGCCGACACAATAGAACCCTGCAGCGCAGTGCACAGGCAGACAGGACCGGGATGAAGCAAAGCTCGCTCTATGTGAGCAGCGCTTTGCGCATGCCCAGGAAGTCAGGGAGCACAGTGGACGTCACAGGGCCCTGTGACGTGCAGGGGAGGGGGGGGAATATGGTAATTAATCACATAGGCAGGGATTTAGAGGAATAATAAACAGTTAGGCGGGAATTGCTTGGCGTCCTGGGGACGCCAAGCCTGTGGAAAACAGAGTTTATAAAAACACTTTTCTCTGTATGGGCCATACAGGTATGTATAGTGTTACACGCACGACGCTAGGCTTCAGATAGGGGCGAAACAGGTTACAATGAATTCTTTGGAATCCTGGGGGAACCGTTACTCAGGGCGACCATAGACCATGTGCTGCAGCTTCTCTCAGGCACACAGGGATATTGACCCTCAGGCACAGACACATAGGTTGTTTCACTTGCTGACCATACACACTTGACAAGAGTCCTCATAAACGGTAGAACAGTAGCCTTTAATAAAAGCCGCACGGCCAGTGCAAGTTAAATCTTATGAGCAACAGGCTCCAGTGACAAACAGTACAGTTTCCTTAGCAGCACAGCAGTTGACAGTCTTCCCAGTAGTACAGGACAACACAGTTCTAATGCAAAGGCACATTAATGAACACAGCATTCTTTACAGTACAGTGAGATGGAGGGGGGGGGGGGTTGCTGTGGGAGATGATCCCTGTGACACCATTTCTTCCAGTCATTATCTTTCTACCTGACAATACTCTGTACTGTTAGGCTATGTGCCCACGTTGTGGAAATGAAGCATATTTTTTACGCTTCTCCCTGGCGGGAAAATCGCATGCGGATTTTACATGCGGTTTTCCAGCCAGGTAGAAGCGTATGTGAGGCGTCTTTGCAGCGTCTTTGCATGCATTTCCGCATGCAGGTTATCAAGCACTTTTCCAAAAAGTGCTTGACAACTTGTTCACACTATATAAATCCATGCAACCGGCATGGATTTATATAGTGTGACCAAGTAATAGCTAAAAAAAAAGAATCAGAATGGTATAAAATAAAAAAATAAAGTTTATACTCACCTACCGATGCATTCTCTGCCCCGTCCGGAGTCTTGAGCGCTCACGCTGTTGTGTGCAGGACCTTCAGTGACGTCATTGAGTCATGTGATGGGTCACATGACTCAATGACGTGACGTAGCAGGTCCTTCACACACCTCGTGACGGCGGGAAAACACCTTGAAGACATCAGAAGATAAGTATAAACTTTATTTTATTCTTTTTTTTACAGATTCTTTGGTACCCAGGTCTGGAGGAGAGTCTCCTCTCCTCCAGACTTGGGTACCATCCGCATGCGGAAACGCAAAATTAATGAACATGCTGCGGATTTTTGACCGCAGCATATACGCTGCGGAAAAATCCGCAGCATGGGCATTGACATTGTGGAATGCCATTGGGGACCATGGGGTGCGGATATACATGCGTTTTACAAGCGTTTACGCTGCGGAAATTCCGCAGCATATACGCTTGTAATACGCAACGTGGGCACACAGCCTTAGTTCAGGAACTAACCTGGGGCTCTGCTAAAACACTCCCCTTCTCCTGTGACTGTGTTAACCCCTCTAATTGCTGGATGCTTATGGAGCACAACACTTCCTGTCTCATGTGCTTGTGTTACTTCTAATAGTTGCCGAGTGCTTTTAAAGCAACAGCACTACTTCTACATGTCACACTCTTCCCTCCTTTTTGAATGTTGTCTTTAACATTCATCTTAATTGGTCAATCTGACCAATTCTGAGACAGTGGTGAAAGTCGGATAACTTTATATACAAATAGGCATTTATGAAATTGGTATAACGTTCATAAACATTGATAACAACCTAATCTTACGACCTTTTTCTTGTAGGATGCCTGTAAGAAATCAACAATTAACACAATTAAAACAATCAGCATCTCTTCAGCTGGAGCTTTTCGTACGTCTTCAACCAGCTCTCTCTCTGTGCCTTAACAGTTCTTTGTTTCTACAAAGTCTTTTAAGGAAAATCAAAGCATGAAAACAAGTCTTTCCACCAGGCAACATCTTCCATACTGCCTCTCGGTGTTGAATAGCACTCAAGTGGGCTTACCTGGTCCGCAGGCAGAGATACCTGTTTCCAGTCGACAGTCCTTGTCACTTGATTCGATTCACCAAGTGTCTCATACGTCAGCATCACGGGCCTCCTCACTTCTCGAGTTGACATTCTCCTAGTGGGTTGTTCCTCAGAGACCACGGGTTCTTCGGTCACAGAAGTTTCTTCCGCTGCACTAATTTCCCGTGCAGGGGCCCGGTGTTCGATCATCAGATCTGAATTGGACTTCATCTGTACTCCTTGGTACGAACTCTGGAGCCTCAGGACTTAGTTCATTCTCCTGAGGATGGTACATCCCTCTCCTTGCTGGTCCGAGAAATACAATGGTGTGTTCTTCTCCATCGGAACTTTCAAGGTCACTAT
Source organism: Phyllobates terribilis (assembly GCF_046119375.1). Classification (NCBI taxonomy): domain Eukaryota; kingdom Metazoa; phylum Chordata; class Amphibia; order Anura; family Dendrobatidae; genus Phyllobates; species Phyllobates terribilis. The sequence goes on along the minus strand of NW_027362764.1, from coordinate 474,062,426 downwards.
CTACCTCCAGAGCTTCAGTCAGTGGTGGTCCCTTAGTCGATCTCGGACGATGTCGGTCTACTTCTGGGAAGTCTTGTTGTGGTGGGAGATAATCACAGGGTAGTAATAAATTCCAATGGACTATTCTGGTTTTCTTGTCTCCCGTTTCCAATCGGATTTCATACACTGGGCTGTCTTCAGCTTTCCTCCTTACGACCACATACACCTTGTCTTCCCAGTACGAACAAAGTTTTCCTGGACCGCCTTTCTCATGTACGTTCTTGACTGGCACCCGGGTTCCCAGTGCCAATTCTGCTCCATAACATTTTCGATCATAGTACATCTTACTCTTGCTCTGTCCTTGCGTAACCACTTTGGACACTATGTTGTGTGCCTCTGCCATCCATTCCTTTCATTTCCGAACGTATTCCGGATACATTCTGTAAGTCTCTGACACCGGAGTATCGAACATGATGTCAATTGGCAGTCTGGACGATCGTCCATACAATAGGAAAAAGGGTGAGTAACCCGTTGCATCGCTCTTTGTACAGTTATAGGCATGTACCACTTTTGACAGAGAACTATTCCAGTCTTTCTTCTCATCAGCTGTTAAAGTGCTCAACATCGACAATAATGTCCAGTTAAAATGTTCCACTTGTCCATTACCCTCTGGGTGATAGGACGTTGTGTGGAATCTCTGAATTCTACAGTACTTTCCTAGCTTGGCAAAGAGCTGGTTCTCAAATTCTCTTCCTTGGTCATGGTGTAACCTCGAAGGGAACCCAAACCTCAAAGCAAAATCATTGAAGATCTTCTCTGCTGCTGTTCGACCCGATTTATTGATGGTGGCATATGCTTGAGCAAATTGAGTGAAATGGTCCATCACCACCAAGATGTATTCGTAACCACCCTTGCACGTCTCGAGATGTAGAAAGTCTATTGAGACCATCTCAAACAGATACGTAGTTTGGATGTTGCCCATAGGTGCCCGGGTTGATGTGTTGGGACGTTTATCTTTCAGACACCCACACTCCCTGGTCACGTACCTCTCAATATCTCTCTGCATATACGGCCAGAAGAAACGTTCACAGATCAAATTTGTTGTCCTTTCCACTCCCAGGTGTCCCATGTTCTCATGGAGTTCTTTGAAGACCAACCTACGGAATACTCTGGGTAGTACCAACTACCGGTTTTGTACTCATTTACGATACAGGATACCGTCTTCACTGAGGTAGAGCTTTGTCCGTTCTTTAATTAAAACAGATATTGCTGGCGACTCATTGTCTCTCTCCCGTTTACTTGGAAACCGATTTTGGTCCACATAAAGTAGTATTCTACCAATTATCTGATCTTCCCGTTATGCTCTATGGATTTTCCCTTTTGGTAGTTGTTGAATAGACCAGGGGTGATCTTGTTCTCTCGCTTTTATGGTGGTTTCCACTGTCAACGGACACCACAATGGTGTGTCTTCCTCCTGATAAGCTTGTACTGCTTGGGTAGTGCTCTCAATTGCTTCCAGACTGACTTCCTCCGAGCATTCTTGCATGAACTCCTCAGGCTGTAGTGGCATTCCTGACAATCTGTCAGCATCCACATTGCATTTTCCTGGCCTGTACTTGATGCTGAAATTGAAGTCAGTTAGTTCAGCGACCCATCTCTGACCCGCTGCATTCAGTTTGGAGGTAGTAAGGACATAGGTCAAAGGGTTTAGTGTATACCTCAAACTCTTTGCTGTAGTAAAGATAATCTCTAAATCGTTCACAGATAGCCCATTTCAATGCCAGGAACTCCAATTATCCGGAATGTAGATGGTAATTATTCTCGGCGTCAGTCAACGTACTAGAACCGTAACTGATGACTCTCATTTTTCCATCTTGATGCTGATACAGGGCAGCTCCCAGTCCAACTTGAGAAGCGTCACAATAAAGAACAAATGGTAAATTGAAATCAGGATATCCCAAGATGGGTGGTTTTACCAAGTAGTCTACTAGTTCTTCCAATACCTCCTGGTGGTCTGCTGTCCAGAGAATGGGCTGTTGGGACGAAACGGCATTGTTTCTTTTAAACCCGGTCCTACCTGCGTTCTTCTTTTTCTGCGTGGGTGTTGTTGTCTCTGTCTTTCCCCCCAAGAGGAGGCATAGTGAGGCGGCAATCCTGGAGAAGTTCCGAACGTAAGTACAATAGTAGGAGAGGAATCCTAATATCTACCTCAGCTCCCTGGCGGTAGAGAGCCGCTTGTCTTTTAAGGCCAGTACCGAAGGGATTTCTGCTGGGTCCATGGTATATCCTTCTCCAGACACAATTTTCCCTAGAAATCGGACTTGTCTTTTGAACAGTTCACACTTCTTTGGGGTCAACTTAACTCCTTGTTGTTGATACCGTTGTAATACTGTCCTCACGTGTTCAACATGCTCCTGGAAGGTTTTGCTGTGTACCACATTGTCATCCAAGTGCGGCTGGCAGATATCATCCCTCAATCCTTCTAAACATATCTTCATGCTCCTCTGGAATTCTGCTGGAGCTGAACTAAGCCCAAACGGTATGCGGATCCACTCATATAATCCACACGGTGCGATGAATGCTGTCAAGGGTCTACTGGACTATTCGACAAACCCCTGGTGGTATGCCTTACCCTGATCGAGGACAGAGAACGAGGTGCTTCCTGATAGGCTATCCAGCATATCTTGGATCTTTGGTATCGGGTGTCGATCAAGTACTGACTTTCGGTTTAGTTCCCAAGCCATTCACGTGATAAAAATGTGAATTTATACCTACCTGTATGCCTCATATTAGAGGTCTTGTTGCTGTGAAATGTCTTTTTATTCACACAAGTTTCAAGTGCACCTTCTGTAAAAAGTGAAGTGCACAGGCACGGTATTTGGTTGCTGCGACTACAAGTCACAGGGCACTGTGATGTGCAGGGGAGGGGGGAAGCATTATAATTCACACAGGAGGTGGGTATTTCTTCCAGGCCCCGGGACTGGAATGCATCAGAAACGTGTATGAATAAAAAGACATTTCACAGCAACAAGACTTCTAATATGAGGCATACAGGTAGGTATAGATTTACATTTCTATCACGTGAATGGCCATATTCAGGGGCGGACATGCAGCTGTTGCAACTGAACCGGGACCCGGCGGTACAGGGGAGCCCTTACATGGTGGCTAATACTGAGGGCAATCTGGCCAGTTTCTCGAAGTCTGAGGCTCTGGGGGGCCCGTGGCCAGATTCCCCTCATGATACACAGCGAGCAGGGAGTGATCCATGCAGCTTCACTGCCTATAGGAGGAAATGGCAGTGGAGATGCAGGGATCCGTACTCTGCTTCCTACCTGCCCGGCGATTTCTGTATTAAACAGATGCACGCAGCTTGAGGACGTCATCATGCAGCATGCGCCTATATCTGAGAAAAAGTTGCCGGTGAAGACGATGCTTCAGGTGAGCAGGCTGAGAGGTAATTGATTTTTTAAAAAAAAAATTTATACAATACACTGGGGAGACTGAGGACACTGAGGTGTGGTGGGGGGAGCAATGATGAGGATGATGGGGAGAGAGCAAAGATGAGGGTGATGGGGGAGAGCAATGATGAGGATGATGGGGGAGAGCAATGATGAGGGTGATGGGTGGAGAGGAATGATGAGGGTGATGGGTGAGAGCAATGATGAGGATGATGGGGGAGAGCAATGATGAGGGTGATGGGGGAAGAGCAATGATGAGGGTGATGGGGGAAGAGCAATGATGAGGGTGATGGGGGAAGAGCAATGATGAGGGTGATGGGAGTAGAGCAATGATTAGGGTGATGGGGGGAGAGCAATTATGAGGGTGATGGGGGGAGAGCAATGATGAGGGTGATGGGGGGAGAGCAATGATGAGGGTGATGGGGGAGAGCAATGATGAGGATGATGAGGGAGAGCAATGATGAGGATGATGGGGGAAAGCAATGATGAGAGTGATGGGGGGAGAGCAATGATGAGGATGATGGGGAGAAAGCAATGATGAGGGTGATGGGGAGAGAGCAATGATGAGGGTGATGGGGGGAGAGCAATGATGAGGGTGATGGGTGGAGAGCAGGGGCGGACCTACTGCCCGTGCAGCCGGTTCATTGAACGGGGGCCCCGAGGGAGAGGGGCCCCCTCCAGCCTCCAGCAGGGCCGCCATCAGGGCATGACTGCCCTGACTCCAGCATGGGGCCCGGGCTGTCGGGGCCCCCTCAGAGCCCCGTTGGGGCCCCCCTCTTGTGCGTCTCCTCATGGGGCCCCCCCGCAGGACCCCCCGCCGTCACACGACCGGAGATGTCCCTGCGCTCAGCATGGTTTCCCAGCCCCATGCTGAGCGCAGGGACATCTCCGGTCATGTGACTGCGCCGGCACAATACTTACCCCTCCCCGTGCCTCCGTAGCGTCTTCCGCGTCCTCTGACTATGACGTCTCAGGTCAGAGAGCGCGGTGATATGTTTACACCGCGCGCGATCTCTCCTGAGCTGTCACAGCGGGAAGACGCGGGCGACGCTGTGGAGTCCGGATCAGCATCAGGTGAGAAGCGAGGTGAGTATTTGATTTTTTTTTTTTTATGTATGGGGGCATGGGGCATTATATGGTGGGGGGAGAGTGGGTGTGACATCCTGCATGGGGCATTATATGGGGGGGTGACATACCGCATGGGGCATTATATGGGCGGAAGGGGGGAAGTGACATACTGCATGGGGCATTATATGGGGGGGGTGACATCCTGCATGGGGCATTATAAGAGGGGGAGGGGGGAAGTGACATACTGCATGGGGCATTATATGGGGGGGTGACATCCTGCATGGGGCATTATATGGGGGGAAGGGGGGAAGAGACATACCGCATGGGGCATTATATGGGGGAAGGGGGGAAGTGACATACTGCATGGGGCATTATATGGGGGGGTGACATCCTGCATGGGGCATTATATGGGGGGAAGTGACATACTGCATGGGGCATTATATGGGGGGGTGACATCCTGCATGGGGCATTATAAGAGGGGGAGGGGGGAATTGACATCCTGTATGGGGCTTTATATGGGGGAGGGGGGAATTGACATCCTGCATGGGGCATTATTTGTGGGTGGGGGTGTGTGACATCCTGCATGGGGCATTATTTGGGGGTGGGGGTGTGTGTGACATCCTGCATGGGGCATTATAAGAGGGGGAGGGGGGAATTGACATCCTGCATGGGGCTTTATATGGGGGAGTGGGAGGGGGGAATTGACGTCCTGCATGGGGCTTTATATGGGGGAGGGGGGACTTGACATCCTGCATGGGGCATTATTTGGGGGTGGGGGGTGTGACATCCTGCATGGGGCATTATAAGAGGGGGAGGGGGGAATTGACATCCTGCATGGGGCATTATATGGGGGTGGGGAGGAGTGTGACATCCTGCATGGGGCATTATAAGAGGGGAAGGGGGGAATTGACATCCTGCATGGAGCATTATATGGGGGTGGGGGGGAGTGTGACATCCTGCATGGGGCATTATAAGAGGGGGAGGGGGAAATTGACATCCTGCATGGGGCATTATATGGGGGTGGGGGGGAGTGTGACATCCTGCATGGGGCATTATAAGAGGGGAAGGGGGAAGTGACATCCTGCATGGGGCATTATAAGAGGGGGAGGGGGGAATTGACATCCTGCATGGGGCATTATAAGGAGGGTGTGTGTGTGACATACTGCATGGGGCATTATAAGGAGGGGGTGTGTGTGACCTCCTGCATGGGGCATTATAAGGGAGGGGGTGGTCTGACATACTGCATGGGGCATTGAAAAGGGGGGAAGTGACATCCTGCAAGGGGCATTATATGGGGGGGGAGGTGACATCCTGCATGGGGCATTTTATGGGGGGTAGAGGTGACATCCTTGCATAGGGCATTAAAAGGGGGGTGTCATCCTGCATGGGGCATTATAAGGGGGGAACAGCCTGCATGGAGCGTTACATGGGGGCCAATATTCTGTATGGAGTGTTATATGGGGGACAGTATCCTGTATGGAGCGTTATATGGGGACCAGTATCCTGTATGGAGCATTATATGGGGACCAGTATCCTGTATGGAGCATTATAAGGGGGTCAGTATCCTGTATAGAGCATTATATGGTGCCCATAATACTGTATGGAGGACTATACTGCCCGGTCTGCACTGTGCGCTGTGAGGATTCGCCAGTTTCTGAGCTATTGTAGAATTTACAATAGATATCTCTCGTGTAATGGGGCATTATAAGGGGGGAACAGCCTGCATGGAGCGTTATATGGGGGCCAATATTCTGTATGGAGCGTTATATGGGGGTCAGTATTCTGTATGGAGCGTTATATGGGGGACAGTATTCTGTATGGAGCGTTATATGGGGGCCAGTATTCTGTATGCAGTGTTATATGGGGACCAGTATCCTGTATGGAGCATTATATGGGGACCAGTATCCTGTATGGAGCATTATATGGGGACCAGTATCCTGTATGTAGCATTATAAGGGGGTCAGTATCCTGTATGAAGCATTATATGGTGCCCAAAATACTGTATAGAGGACTATACTGTCCGGTCTGCACTGTGCGCTGTGAGGATTCGCCGGTTTCTGAGCTATTGTAGAATTTACAATAGATATCGCTCATGTAATGGGACATTATAAGCGGGGAACAGCCTGCATGGAGCGTTATATGGGAGCCAGTATTCTGTATGGAGCGTTATATGGGGGTCAGTATTCTGTATGGAGCGTTATATGGGGGACAGTATTCTGTATGGAGCGTTATATGGGGGCCAGTATTCTGTATGCAGTGTTATATGGGGACCAGTATCCTGTATGGAGCGTTATATGGGGACCAGTATCCTGTATGGAGCATTATATGGGGACGAGTATCCTGTATGGAGCATTATAAGGGGGTCAGTATCCTGTATGGAGCATTATATGGTGCCCATAATACTGTATGAAAGACTATATTGTCCGGTCTGCACTGTGCGCTGTGAGGATTCGCAGGTTTCTGAGCTATTGTAAGTTTTACAATAGATATTGCTCATGTCATGTAGTGAGTGAAATCCTTGGCCTTGTACTATATATATATTTTTTTTTCTCTGTGGTATCTGTGCATCATGAATCATGGTATGTGTTAAAGGGGCCCACTGAAACTCTGTCGCCCAGGGCCCACAAAAACCTGGAGCCGGCCCTGGGGGTAAGTATAACAAGTTTTATTTTTTTTTTAAATACAATTAATTAACTAGGAGTGGGGGGAATCAGAGATGCACGGGGGGATGAGAGATGCACGGGGGGGGGGGGGCCCTTCATGCCCCCTATAAAGGGCAGGGGGGGGGCCAAAAAAATTCTTGCACAGGGGCCCACTACAGTCTGTGTCCGCCCCTGGTGGAGAGGAATGATGAGGGTGATGGGTGAGAGCAATGATGAGGATGATGGGGGAGAGCAATATGAGGGTGATGGGGGAAGAACAATGATGAGGGTGATGGGGAAGAACAATGATGAGGGTGATGGGGAAGATCAATGATGAGGGTGATGGGGGGAGAGCAATGATGAGGGTGATAGGGGGAGAGCAATTATGGAGTGATGGGGAGAGCAATGATGAGGATAATGTGGGAGAGCAATGATGAGGGTGATGGGGAGAGCAATGATGGGGGTGGTGTGCGACGACAGCAATGATGGGGGTGTTGTGCGATAGCAATGATGGGAGGTGGTGTGGGACAGCAATGATGGGGTGGTGTGTGATAGCAATGATGGGGAGTGTGGGACAGCAATGATGGGGGAGGTGTACAACAGCAATGATGGGGGTGGTGTGCGACAGCAATGATGGGGTGGTGTGCGACAGCAATGATGGGGGTGTGTGGGATAGCAATGATGGGGGTGTGGGACAGCAATGATGGGGGGGTGTGGGACAGCAATGATGGGGGGTGTGGGACAGCAATGATGGGGGGTGGTGTGGGAGAGCAATGATGAGGGTGGTGTGCGACAGCAATGATGGGGGGTGTGGGACAACAATGATGGGGGATGTGGAACAGCAATGATGGGGGGTGTAGGACAGCAATGATGGGGGTATGGGAGAGCAATGATGGGAGTGGTGTGGGAGAGCAATGATGGGGTCGTGTGGGAAAGCACTGATGGGGTGGTGTGCAACAACAATAATGTGGAGGGGTGTGGGAGAGCAATGATGAGGGTGGTGTGGGAGAGCAATGATGAGGGTGGTGTGTGACAGCAATGATGGGGGTGTGTGGGACAGCAATGATGGGGGGTGGTGTGGGACAGCAATGATGGGTGTGGTGTGGGACAGCGAAGATTAGGAGTGGTATGGGACAGCAATGATGGGGGTGGTGTGGGACAGCAATGATGGGGGGTGGTGGGAAGAGTAATGGGGTGGTGTGGGACAGCAATGATGGGGGTGATGTGGGACAGCAATGATGGGTGTTGTTGTGGGAGAGCAATGATGGTGGTGTGGGAGAACAATGATGTAGGTGGTGTGGGAGAACAATGAGGTGTGGTGTGAGAGAACAAAGATGGGAGGAGAGCAATGATGGGGTAAGATGCATAGGACACTTTATAATGAATTGAAAGGTGGGAGAACACGCTGTCAGGGACTTGTAATGAATTGGGAGGTGACGGAGGATGTTCAGTACCTGATGTCTTTTCCCACCTCCAAATTCATTCTGATGCTATCAAGGACTTATAATGAATGGGGGGGACACAGGGCAGGGACTAAAGCTATGTATACACATTTAGGATTTGCAGGAGAAAATTCTGCTGCATGTCCTAATGTGTTGGCAGGAAGAACGCTGTGTAAAATCATTTTTTTGCCACGTTTTTGACATGCTTTTGTTTCTTATTTTCCCCCACTCATTAGTATGGGTGAAATATGCTGCAAGAATTAACATTATGCAGATTTTAATCTGCTGCAAATCTACAAGGAAAAAATAAGCAATGTGTGCGTGACACTTCAGGGATCCCATTCACTTTGCTTGTACTGTAAAATCTTGTATATTTTCCGTGAGCACATAGGGAGAGTCACAAAGACTGAAAAGTTTATATTATTGGGTAGCGGACATTATAGTTAATGGTGGGCACAATGCTGCTTATCACTTTACATTTTGATTGGTGCATGGTTAATAGTATATTAATGAGGGGTACATATCTGTATTCAGGGGCACAGTGCGGGTGAAATGCATGTACAGTATATATACAATATATGTGACCTTGTTATTTTTAGGGTTGCACTGATCATCATGACAAGACGAGACGTGGCTGGGAGATGTCGACATGAAGGTCTGACCAGATGGAGAAGAAGCAGCAGAAACCATCTCTGATCAGATGAGAAGTCAGCGATAAGTTCATGGATGTAAATATTATTCTGTATCTGCACTGTGTGACTTGGAGTGATAATGTTATCTGTAAAATCCCTTAAACTGCATTCTTACATTTGTGTGAAATGTCCGTGTGCTGCCAGATTTTTTTATCAAATGGTCCACGGACTCATAGAGTTTTATAGATCTCTTGACACATCCATGAAAATCTCGGATCTGAGAATGAGATCTGTGAGGGTCAGAGAATGTCCTGTTCTGATCCAATTTTGAGGATCAGAATAGGACATGCTCAATGCATCTGTAATAGTGGGCAGCACACTGAAACTGCACACGGATACAGGAATGTAGCCTTATGTATAGCACAGTCCCTTAGTACATAGTGTACTTGTGGCACCCCAGAGGGTCTGGTTGCCACAGTGGTAGTAATGCCATGTCTGAGAGCAAACAGGGGTTTCCTGGTCAGGAACACAGTACATGCAACACCTCCTGCTCCAGACCAGAAAGGGGAGGATCCTGCCCTTTATAACTGGGTCCGGAGGCGGGGTTAGGTTAGTCAGAGTCTAGTGTCAGAGTCGAGTAGTAGACACCCAGGAGCAAGGGCTAAGGACTGGAGCTGGAGACAGCTCGTCCTAGCCAGAGCATACACGGAGAACCGGACACCGGAGTCCGAGGCTATGGGGATTGCATACCCAGCAGCAGATACCGTAGGGCAGGAGATTGCAGGTTTCCTGGCCCCATCAGAAGCCTGGAGGCTCAGCAGCACCAAGGGACCAGTACCGCCACAGAGGAGCGAGGAATCCACAAGGCCCGAGTTGCCAGCCATACGGGTGAGCACAGCACGTTACACTCAGGGACGTGGGCTACAACACAGCTGCAAGCAGAATAGCCAAAAGAGTATAGTCAGAACGGCAGGCCTACAACTTCACCTGGGCAGGAGGACTCTATGATTGCTCCCAGACTGACTAGGCCCCATCACTAGCCAGTACTCCCATTGGGGCCTGTATAATTGCCACCAGTAAAGACCCTGGGACTGCACCGTACGGACTCTGTGGTTATTTCTGCACCGTGACACCCTGCACAACCACCATCATCTACACGCTGCCCTGAAGCTACACTCTTCCTGTGGGGAGTTACACTACCTTAGCTGCTATACCACCAGCTTCAGAGGACTGTTCCGCAGCTGCGGTTCCTATTCACCGCATTCCACAGGTGGCGTAGTCGGACATTAACACTTATACCCAAATACTACCCCTTTGGTTTGACCACCTGGGTCACAGACCGGGTCACAGCCACTGTGACTACAACCCCCAGCATCTACCGGCCCGGCTCCGGGTACCCCATGGCCCAGGGGGCGCGTCAACTTTGGCGTAGTCGGCAGGATTTCGTGCCCGTTGCCCGTTGTACTGTGTGCCTTTACAAACTGTGTCGCATACCGTGGTGAAGTTTTCCCGCCAATTGCCGCTGTTTCCCGCCATTGTCCGCCATTTTCGGGTTGCCGCGCGGGAAGAAGAGGGGCGTAACCGCTAGAAGCGCGCGAAGCCCAAGCCCCGCCTCACGCACTGACGCAGCGCCAGGTCCTGGAAGGAGCCCCAGCGAGCGCTGACGTCAGACGCGTGCGACGCCAGGTCCTACAAGGAGACCATCACCTGCGGAACTGCGGCCTACGGAAGAAAAGTGAAAGAAGGTAGGCCACGCTTCACTAGGGGGGAAGAAGACGCCCAATATGGAGGGAACCTCAGCCAAAGGCGCGGCCGCTGCCGCGGTAATGCCATTCTCCATGCCATATATACCGGGGGCGGCGTGGTTGCCCCAGTACTCAGGAGAGTCACACACCCTAAGTGACTATAAAGAAAGACTGAGCAGCTTATTTAAAGTATACCCCCTGTCCGAGGAGCAGAAAATGAGCATCCTCATAGGCCAGTTGATTGGTGCAGCCCAGAGAGAAGTAAAGTCCTGGTCAGCCAGGGACAAAGGGACTGTAAAAGAGATACTGGCCCGCCTAAAGGACACTTTTGACACCCGCACTACGGCCGAGATAAAAATGAAGTTTTACGGGTGTAAACAACGGGCACAGGACAGTGTACGGGACTATGCTTTAAACCTGCAGGAGGCGCTGAGGGCCATCAAACAGGTAGACCCCGGCAGTGTGCGTGATGAAAACAGACTATTAACTGAGCAGTTTATTGAGGGTCTACTGTCCAGCGCCCACCGGACACAGCTGCGCATAATGGCTGTAACGGGTCTGGGAGGTGGAACCTCTGAGCAACTATACAAAGGGGCAGTCCTTGTAAGGAAGCAGGTGGCTCCCAGGGTAGGCGGGCAGGTAGTCACGGCTAGTGACGGGGACAGTCTCTGGGTAGAAGGGCAGGAGGTCACGGCAAGTGACGGGGACAGTCTCTGGGTAGAAGGGCAGGAGGTCACGGCAAGTGACGGGGACAGTCTCTTGACAGGCGGGTGGTCACGGCAAGTGACGGCTAAGCCTCCAGACAGGCTAGCAGGCGGGTAGCAGGTGGACGCTCCCAGGTGAGCGAGCGAGAGTCTCTGGACAGACAGGTGGTCACAGCAAATGACGGCTAAGCCTCCAGATAGGCTAGCAGGCAGGTAGCAGGTGGACGCTCCCAGGTGAGCGAGCGAGAGTCTCTGGACAGGCAGGTGGTCACAGCAAATGACGGCTGAGCCTCCAGGTAGGCTAGCAGGCAGATAGCAGGTGGACGCTCCCAGGTGAGCGGGTAAGAGTCTCTGGACAGGCAGGTGGTCACAGCACGTGACGGCAGAGCCTCCAGGTAGGCTAGCAGGCAGGTAGCAGGTTGACGCTCCCAGGTGAGCGGGTAAGAGTCTCTGGACAGGCAGGTGGTCACAGCACGTGACGGCAGAGCCTCCAGGTAGGCTAGCAGGCAGGTAGCAGGCGGACGCTCCCTGGTGAGCGGGTAAGAGTCTCTGGACAGGCAGGTGGTCACAGCACGTGACGGCAGAGCCTCCAGGTAGGCTAGCAGGCAGGTAGCAGATGAGCGCTCCCAGGTGAGCGGGCAAACAGATCCATAGACAGACTGGCAGGGCTGGTAGGCAGACTGTCGGACCGCAGGAATGTAAGCAGATAGACAAGTATCAGGCAGGTATCAAGCAGGATTCTGGCAGGTAACTGGCAGGTATCTGGTTACGGGACCTGAGGGCTGAAGCAGAGTGATAGGCTATGCAACAACATTGCTCGGGCACCTCCATTTTGGAGGAGGTGCCTTATATATGGTGAGGTCCTCCGGCCATTGGCCGGGGACTCCTTAGGACGGCGCGCGCGGCCCCTTTAAGAGAGGGGGAGCGCGCGCGCGCCCTAAGCACAGTGGCCGGGAAGCAGCGCGCGCTGCCAGCAGAGCGGGAGGAGGACGCCGGGCACGGAGCGGAGAGGTGAGGGGAACAGCGTCCCTGCCTAGCAGGAGGCAGGGACGCCGACGCTACAATGGCTCTGCAAAACCCTGATCTGGACTTTGCTCAATTTAAGGACAGAGCCATCCGGGTGCTGCGAGAACCGGCACCAGGTGGCGCTATATCTTACAGGCGCCCAGCTATCACCTACCACCAGGAGGTGGCACCCTTTTCCCCAGAGCCTGTAGGAGCTGATGAACAGACTCTGGACAATGCCCCATCAGGTCCAAGAACTGACTAAAAGTGTAGCTGCGCTAACCAAAACTGTGCAGTCCTTGCAGGTGTCTCCCAAAGGAAAGATCCAGCTGGCTTCCAGTCCGGAGGACGTCCCATGGTGCCGACAGAAGAGGATTCCACCATCCAGAGGGAGGAACAGCGACCGCTACAACTGACTCGCCCCCTGGGCCGTGGGGCACTCGGATCCGGGCAATAGGGAGACGATGGGGGTAGTAGTGGCGACCCGGTTCCGTGGCTCAGGGTGGTCAAGCCAATGGTAGTCTGCTACATTCTGCTGATAATGTCCGACTACGCCACCTGTGGATTGCGGTTATTAGGAACCGCCGCTGCATGCAGACCGCTGGGGCTGATGAGGTGTGCAGCTAGGGTAGTGTGACTCCCCACGGGAAGAGTGCGGCCCCAGGGCAGTATAATGGATGGTGGGAGTGATGGTAGCGAGAGTCCCAGTGTTAATAGTGCTGGAGGAGCAAGGAGCACACAGACAATAGGTTGCAGTCCAGGGTCTTTACTAGAACAGGTAAACTGACCCACAAACAGTCCCAGCTAGGAGGGGACCTGGATGTCTGAGAGCAATTGGGAGTTTGGCCCTGGTCAGGGTGAGGGTGTAGGCCTACCGTGCTTTCTGCGCTCCTTCTGGCTATCTCCTTCTTATAGGGTAACAGCCCACGGTTCCGAGCTCTCCGTGTATTCTCGCCTGTATGACCTGTGACGTGGGTTCCTTTCTGCTCCCAGCCTTGTACGGCTCTGCTGGTCCCTTCTGTTGTGGCAGGGCCTTCAGGCTTCTTAGGCCAAGGAATATACAGTCCCTTGCGGACTGGTTATCTGCTGGAGGATGTAGAATCCTCCCAGCCTCAGACACCAAAGTCTGGTAAAGTAAGTCTTTTATCTGCCAAGACAGGCTCTCTTCGCCTCTTGTCTCTGGCTTGTGGCTCTCCTCCTGCCACACTTCCTCTTAGGTGCAATACAAAACTGTCTGTCCCTGCTCTGCTCTGGGACAAGTCTCAGTGCTGAGACAGGCCATCAAGTTCTCTCTAACCCTGCCCCCAGCACCAGCTTTTATAGGGGCAGCCTGCTCCCCCTACTGGCCTGAGACAGGAGGTACTGCATGCTAATGTTCCCCTGACTAGAGAACCTCCCCCTTGCTCTCAGACACAGCTTTAATTACACTTGTGGCATCCAGGCCAGGGTGACACACAACCAGGACGGACAACCCATCTTCAGCCGCTGTAACCAGCCAGGACATTATGCAAGGTACTGTCATTTAAATGAGCAAAACCTGGGGCAGAGGGCCAACCCCCAGGCATAAGATCACCAGGCCCACGCAGCTGGCGAGACAAGTACGTGGGAGGACGACCGGTCCTACCAGTCGTAGTTGATGGCTTCCCCATGAGCGCGTTGCTGGACACTGGATCACAGGTGACCACTATCCCCCACGTTCTTTACCAACGATACTGGACTGATTCAGATATCACCCGCCATCCAGATGAACATCTGAGTATTTATGCCAGCAATGGTCAACCCGTACCTCAGGTGTGGTACAAAGAAGTGAACAAAAAGGTTGGCAAAGTGGAACTGCCTGCGCAAGGAATGATAATTGTTGACATTGATCGCCGAGAAAGTCATCCCATGATAACCTTAGGCGCTAATGTCATTGAAAATTGTCTTTCAGAAATAATTGTATTGTTACAGCAGGTTGCGGAGACCGCCAGTTCCAGTCAGCAGCAGGTTCTACAGGGAGAGATCAGAGCCCTGATGAAAAGACAACAGGTAGAACTGTCTGGTGGTGAAATTGGCAGTATCAGGATGAGTGACCCATTCCCTATTGCCATGCCCCCAAGAAGTGAAATGCTGGTATGGTGCCGTGCAGCCATTGGCATCAGAGGTACAGATTACCAGGCCCTGGTAGAGTCCGTCTACTCTGACAGTAGGCCCACCATCTTGACAGCCCGGGGGGTGGTTGATGTCCGCCATGGGAGAGTGCCCGTCCGCATCCTGAATATTGGGGAAAGAGAAGTCCATTTGCCCCGGTATGCTACCCTGGCCAAACTATTCACCGTCAGTCAAAATTCTATAAAAACAGTGGAACCCTTACCTCCATCCCAACAGGCGGAGGATAATGGCTCCAAGGGACAGATGGAGGACTGGTGTCAGAAGCTGCATGTGGGCACTGACTCTACCCCTCATCACCAAAAACATGGAGTATACCGGGTGGTCCAGGAGTATGAAAGGGTCTTCAGTAAACACCCATTAGATTTCGGGCAAGTAAAAGGGGTTCAACACCATATCCCCATGGGAGACCACCCACCAATCAAAGAAAGGTACCGGCCTGTACCACCAGCACATTACCAAAATGCCAAAGGGATGTTACGAGAGATGAAGGTGTTGGAACCGTCCTGTTAGTTTTTGCTATCTTGTGTTTTGCGATCACATGACCAGCTGCCTATATATTCCAGCTCCGCCCTTCTGGCTTTTCTGTACTTCAGTGTTGTTTAGACTATCTCTCTAGCCAGGTGCTTCGGTGCCTATCTCTGTCAGTTCTTGGTCCTCTGGGACCTCTAGTACTTTTTGTCAGTTTGTCCTTTTTGCTCTGCAACAACTTCTGTTAGGAGGTGTCCCATTTTTGTCCCGGTCCTTAGTTCTTTTAGGGACCCCTCCCTTGATTCTATAGGTCTCTGTTCAGACTAGCCGAGGACGAAGGAGGGTCGGTTCACAAGGAACAGGCAGCCCGCTACATCGTAGGGATTCAGCTTAGTCTTACTGTAGGGACAGCTTTCCCCTATCTTTCCTTAGTTTTTGTTGCAGATCATAACAGTAAGTCCAGCCCAAAAAAAAAAAAAAAAAACTAAAAGGAAAGAAATTCAGGGATCAGTATGGTTTCCGTTCAGGAGTTGGCTCATCACCTGCAGGGATTGTCTCTGGAGGTGGCTGAGCTTCAGCAACATGTGAGTAGCTGTCCTGGAGCACATTTTGTCGAACCGAAGGTAGGACTGCCTGATGTTTTTTATGGTAAACAGCAAGATTTTTTTTCCTTTAAAAATGCTTGTTTGTTATATTTTCGTTTGAGACCAAGATCCTCTGGGAATGAATCACAGCGCATTGGTTTTATTATGTCACTGTTGCGCAAAGAACCACAGGGGTGGGCCTTTTCTCTCCAACCTAATGATCCGTGTTTAAGTTCTGTTGAAGAATTTTTTTCTGCTATGGGGCTATTATATGGCGATCCTGATCGAATCTCATCTGCTGAGTCAGAACTTAGACGTTTGAATCAGGGGTCAGATGATGTTGAAATTTATTGCACACACTTCAGAAGATGGGCCTCAGAAGTTAAATGGAATGATTCGGCGTTGAAATGTTTATTTCTTGCTGGTTTGAGTGAAAGGGTTAAGGATTTGCTAATTGCATTCCCTGCACCTGAGACTCTGCACGAAGCTATGCAGTTAGCTGTTTGTGTGGACAGGAGACTGAGGTCCAGGGTCATGATGTAAAAATTCCTGTAACTTTAGATCCTAGTTCCCAGAAAATCTGCTCTGATAGCGGAGAACCAATGGAGGTTGGGGCGATGTCACTCCGCTCTCAGGAAAGAGATCGGAGATTCGCCGAAGGTTTGTGTCTTTATTGTGGTAAAGATGATCATTTGATTAAGTATTGTGAGCGTCGTTTAAGCAAAGAAAAAAAAAAGGTCAGTTACGCCCGTATAGCTTGTTTACGCTCTGCAGGAGTGTTTCTTTCTGGGTGTACTACTCTGCAGGGAGATTTAATTGAATTTCAGGTATTTGTGGATTGTGGTTCAACACAATGTGATTGATAAAGGGTTTTTGGAAAAACTTAAATTGAAATCTAAACCTTTGTCATCACCTATTTCTGTGGTTGCAATTGATAACACTCCTTTGAAATGTATTACTCACAAGACTGCTGCATTTCCTCTCACTATCAATGGTGTTCACCAAGAAATTTTGGACTTGGTTGTTTTGGATAATTTGCCCTCTCCAGTTGTTCTAGGATTGCCTTGGTTAAAACTGCACAATCCTTTGTTGGACTGGTCTACTAATGTGATTAAGTCTTGGAGTCCGAAGTGCTATGATAAATGTTGTAATGGTCGCATTGCGGCTGTGGAAAAAGGGGAATTACCAGTACTTATTCAAGATTTTTGGAGGGTTTTTTCGGAGGAGGAGTCGCAAGTTTTGCCTCCTCATAGGGATTATGATTGCGCCATTCAGTTTGTTCCTGGAGCTACTCTTCCCAAGAGTCGCTTGTTTAATCTGACTATCCCTGAAAGAAAGGCCTTGTAGGAGTACATACAGACTAGCCTGGCTGCTGGTCACATTAGACCTTCTAAGTCGCCTGTGGCAGTTGGATTTTTCTTTGTTAAAAAAAAGGACGGGGGTTTACGTCCATGTCTGGATTTTTGTGAAATTAATAAGATTACCGTAAGCAATTCCTACCCATTGCCGTTAATTCCTGACTTGTTTAACCAGTTGGTGGGGGCCAAGTGGTTCTCTAAAACTGATCTCCGGGGGGCATACAATTTGTTACGAGTGAAGGAGGGTGATGAATGGAAAACTGCCTTTAACACTCCAGTAGGTCATTTTGAGAATCTGGTGATGCCTTTTGGTCTTACCAATGCACCTGCATTTTTTCAGAACCTTATTAATGACATCCTGAGACCTTTGATTGGTAAGAATGTGGTTGCGTATTTGGATGACATTTTGATTTATTCACCAGATCTAGAGTCCCATTGGCAGAGTGTACGTGAAGTTTTGCAGTTATTGAGTGATAATTCACTCTTTGCTAAGCTGGAGAAATGTGAGTTCGCTGTGCAGAAAATTAGTTTTTTGGGCTACATTGTCTCCAGCGAGGGCTTTGAGATGGACCCTGTGAAGATTCAGGCTGTGCAGGAATGGCCTAGGCCTATTGGTTTGAAATCTATACAGAGATTTTTGGGTTTTGCCAATTATTACAGGAAATTCATTAAGAATTTTTCTATAATTGTTAAACCTCTAACCTATCTCACCAGGAAAGGTGCGAATACGGCCCAGTGGACTACTGAGGCCATTGAAGCGTTTGAGTATCTCAAAGAGAGGTTCAGTTCTGCCCCTATCCTTATGCAGCCTGATGAGACCAAGCCTTTTTTGGTCGAGATCGATGCTTCATCGGTGGGGGTCGGAGCAGTTTTGTCTCAGGAGAACAAGGGTGGAGTACATCCTTGTGCCTTATTTTCGAAAAAAAATTTCAGAAACCGAACTGAATTATGATGCTGGAAATCGGGAGTTGCTGGCTATTAAACTTGCGTTTGAACATTGACGTCATTTTGAATGCCCATCAAGCTAGGTGGGCACTTTTTTTTCTCGGTTTCATTTTTCTGTCACCTATATCCCTGGTACTAAGAATGTTAAAGCCGATGCTTTATCTCGCAGCTTCTCTCCTACGGTTGGTGCCGAGGAGGAGGAGAGCATTTTAGAGAAAGGAGTTGTGGTGGCGGCTTTGGACTCCGTTTTGGAGAATGGGATTCTGAATGCTTAAGATGATGCTCCATCTAACACTCCCCATGGGAGGTTGTTCGTGCCTAGAGCCTTTAGGAGAGATTTGTTTGTGGAGAGTCATGAGTCTCGGTTGGCAGGTCATCCAGGAGTTTCGGAGACTAAGAGACTTATCAGTCGCAGTTTTTGGTGGCCTGGATGGCAGAAGGAAGTCATCAAGTGGGTGTGTCAGTGTACTGTGTGTGCTAGGTCAAAGGCTTCACATACTCCTGCTGCGGGGTTGCTTTGCCCTCTGGAGGTTCCTAGTGCGCCTTGGATGCATCGTACTATGGATTTTATTACTGATCTTCCTGTGTCCGAGGGTTTTACTGTCATCTGGGTGGTCGTGGACCGTTTTAGTAAGATGTGTCATTTGGTTCCCTTCATTAAGTTGACCTGCGCCAAGACACTCGCTAAGGCGTTTGTTAAAGAGATTGTCAAGCTCCATGGCGTTCCCACGGATATTGTTTCTGATAGAGGACCTCAGTTTGTGGCTTGCTTTTGGGGTTCTTTTTGTGACAGGTTGGGAGTCCATTTGTCATTTTCGTCTGGTTATCATCCTGAGTCGAATGGACAGACTGAAAGAAAGAACCAGGATGTTGAACAGTTTTTGCGTTGTTTTGTGGCGGACAATCAAGAGGTGTGGTCTGAGTTTCTGCCTCTCGCAGAATTTGCTCTTAACAATCATACATCCTCCTCTGCTGGGTGTTCTCTTTTTTTTTGTTGTACTGGGAGACATCCGTATTTTGGTTCGTTCTCCAAATTGGGGTCGGCGGTGCCGGAGGAGGAGAATTTTTCCGGTGATTTGGAGAGAGTTTGGACTAATGTACATTGCAACCTTCAAGAGGCTAACAAGAAGTCCAAGAAGTATTTTGACAGGAAACGTAAAGAGATTTTGTTTACTGTGGGTGACATGGTTTGGTTGTCCTCGAAGAACCTGCGGTTGAGGATTCCCTCTAAAAAACTGGGTCCTAAGTTTGTGGGTCCATTTAAAGTGCTTCAGGTTGTTAACCCGTCTGCTGTTAGGTTGGATGTCCCGACTTCCTGGAAGATTAATCCTGTGTTTCATGTTTCCTTGTTGAAAAAGGCTGACGTATCCGATAGGGATGCCACTGTCACAGTTCCTCCTGTGGTGGAAGACGGCGAATTTGAAATTTCGCGTATCTT
Organism: Phyllobates terribilis; assembly: GCF_046119375.1. Classification (NCBI taxonomy): domain Eukaryota; kingdom Metazoa; phylum Chordata; class Amphibia; order Anura; family Dendrobatidae; genus Phyllobates; species Phyllobates terribilis. The sequence goes on along the minus strand of NW_027362764.1, from coordinate 474,042,807 downwards.
GAATTCTAGATGGCATAGAGGGAGATTACAATATCTTGTCTCCTGGAAGGGTTTCGGTCCCGAAGACAACTCCTGGGTAAGGACGGATGATGTCGCTGCTCCTAGGCTTGTTAAAGCTTTCCACAGGAGGTTTCCGGATAAGCCTGGGCCTGGAGGATCCGGAGGATCCTCATAAAAGAGGGGGTACTGTTAGAAAAAACTAACAGGAGGGTTCTATCTTGTGTTTTGCGGTCACGTGACCATCTGCCTTTATTTTCCAGCTCCGCCCTTCTGGCTGTGCAGGACTTCAGTGTTCTACTGTCTCTCTAGCCTGGTGCTTCTGTGCCTTTCTCTGTCAGTTCGCTTGGTCCTCTGGGACCTCTAGTACTTTTTGTCAGTTTGTCTTTTTGTGTTCTGCAACAACTTCTGTTTAGGAGGTGTTCCTTTTTGTCCCAGTCCTTAGTTCTTTTAGGGACCCCTCCCCTTAATTCTATAGGTCTTCGTTCAGACTAGCCGAGGACTAAGGCGGGTCTGTTCACTAGGAACAGGCAGCCCGCTACATCATAGGGATTCAGCTTAGTCTTACTGTAGGGACAGCTTTCCCCTATCTTTCCTTAGTACATGTTGCAGATCATAACAGTATCCATATATATCAGAACCAACCTAAAATATGAAAAATAATATATAGATATAGTAAACAGGACTTGCAGGCAAATTCTACACATATAATATTGCATAACATGTAATTCATATATATTGCACAGCAGCATTAGGGGTTGGGGTCAACACTCCATCAAGAATCCATCAAAAAAGTCCATCAAGAAATTCATCAGAAAAATTCATCAAAAGAGTTCAGAGAAAAAAATATATATCAAAAGATCATCAAAAGAATCCTCAAAAAATGTTTTCAGAAAAATTAATAGCAGAGAGTTCAACTGGATAGTTCTAATGTCTCCATAATAGAAGCCTACATAGATGAAGGAGAAATCACCAAGTAGAGGATGTATATAATATATCACCGAGTGTAATATCTTCCAGTCATAAATACAAGACTAAAGGGAGAGGTGATGTCCCAAATGTGCAAAATAATAAGTTTCCATAATATTACTAAAATGGAGAAGTAATGGTATTACCTGGTGGCTGTGGGGTCCCGTCGTCCAAGTGTGCGGTCTCGGTGATTGCCGCTGTGTAAAGCAGTATCACTCACTTCCAGTGACGTGGTGGCCAGCATAACGGCGGGAAAGGACGAAAAAAGCCGATGTGAAGAAGCGCATGCGCAATAGAAAGTAAGAAAAAAATGCTTTGCTTATGTTGCCATTTTCCGAGACCTGTAGCATTTAAACTTTTTGCGATCTGGGTCCTGTGTAAGGGCATATATCTTGTGTCATGAGCTGACATTTTTATTGATACCATTTTGGGGTAGATACAATGTTTTGATTGCCTCGTATTGCAATATTGCGGCAGCCAAAAGCCCCAAATTCTGGCGTTTTGATTTTTTTTCTTGTTACGCTAATTTATTCTATATTTGGATTTATTGGACATTTCTGAATGCAGCAATACTAAATATGTGTATTTTTTTTGCTTTATTTTTATTGGGGCAAAAGGAGGGTGATTTTAACTTTTTTTTGAAAAAAAAAAAATTCTCATTATTTATTGACTTCCAATACTTCCCTTGGGAGACTTGAAGCTGCGCTCATATGATCACCTGTGCTACACATAGTTTAAGTCCTACTATGTGTAGCAAAAATCACAAAAGCGAGTATTCTAATTACAGACGCGGGGGGGGGGGGGGGGGGGGGTCTTCTGCCGACCCCCGGTTGTCATGACCACCCATCGGTGCCCAGCGATTACATGACAGGGGCGCTGATGGGCGGGATCTTAGTGGCATGGGCCTCATCAGAAATGGTACTCCAGTCAGAGACTGACATTGAGGGACTGGAATAACATTTCTGGCATAAGAAATGCGCCACTCTGCATAAACCTGATGGGCAGGCGTAGCCACACTCCATGCTGCCCAGGCTCCATACCAGCTCTGTCCATTTTAGCAGAACTGCTTAAAACTGGTATAAAAACACCAAAAACGTATAAAAAAAATTCTGCAACTTCATATTGCGCAACCACTCTGTATATTCCTCCCATTACCATTATGGTTACAGGTAATTAACTACACTATTATGTTTCTATACAGCAGTGCACATAATTGATAAGGATCAATGATAGTTAGGCAGATAGATATTTTATTTGGACCTGTTACCAATACATGCCACCACTTTTGTTGCAGATATTTTATTCTCTATGCGGTCATAATTCATAACTCATAATATTTGATTAATATATCCAATTATGCTAGGGGGAACATTTATCTGCTTCTTAACATCTCTATGAGAGGATATGCATCTCTACCTTATGGTTTCTGTAATCACACCACTATGACAATGTGTTTTTAACCCATATGTAAAGTACTATAAATATATTGTGTTACAATCTATCTAGAATATTTAATAAAATGTTGTTATACCGGTACTTTATAATTTTTGATCTTGTGCTCATTCATGGTTGCTTTTGGTTATATCACTACATTTGAAGGGATCATTTTATTGTTATGAGGAATATTGTTGGCTTCATTTTATTGGGGTAACGTGCAGGACCTGGAGGAAACAGACGAGAGACAGCCGTTTCCTTCAGGTCTACGTCCTGCACGTTACCCCAATAATGTTGCTGTTTTAGTAACCAGTGGCGAGTGCCACTGTCAACCTTTACTCTTGTCTATATACTGTATATATATATATATATATATAATATCACTATTTTTTAGCTGAGCACCACCTCAGACTGTTTTTTTCTGATTGCTGAACAGATTTAAAGTGAAACCTCCCATTTTAAGCTATATGGACATGTGAGCAGTGCCAGAGTTTCATACTCTTATATATTTCTACTTCAATGGAGGTTAAAGTGTCAGCTCTCTCACTTCCCCAGTTATAATTAATTATATATTTTCAATGAGAGGATGATATGTACCATCTCTGAATTTTTCTCTACGACAGGTGGAATAATTGTTTTGCTTTTTTTTAATACAAAAGAAAAAAAATTCACAAAACCCATACATTTAACTGCCACTATCTACCTTAAAGTGTGCATATTGAAAACATTTTTTGGGGCACATCTGTTTTTCTACTCAAATTTTACATTCATACACACCACAACAATACGTGCCATGTTGCAAGTGCCGCCTTTTAGGTGTGCCTACCTAACATTTCTTATTACGTCATTTTTTTTAAAAGTCGGTTGAATTTTGTTGGAAAAAAAAGAGAAAAAAGATGTAGACATTTAACATGTTTGTTTTTGCACATCTGTTTTATGAGTTAAATTTGACAACTGTACATGCCACAACAATACTGTAGCCTGATGCCATATTTTGCTTAGATTTTTCCCTAAAAAATGTCTGCAAATCCATTACATGTGAATATACCATAAGTTTCCCAACTCCAACTGGTGGTCTCAAGAGTTAGTAATAGCAAATAAATCCATCAGTGGTTTTGTCTGAACCACGTATTTTCGAAATTTAGATGGAAACCCCAATATAAGTACTCAGCGTAGAGCACAGGATGGACCGAACCAAAATGTTATGTACCCCAAAATGCTACCAATAAAAGTCAACCCCAAGTCCCCATTCAGGTCTATCATCTATTCATAGAAATGTAGGGGGGTTCCATGTTACTAATAGCACAAAGGCTCTGGAAAAACTGCATGGTTCTCCCAAAAGAAATTCAGTGACATCTGCGCTCTCAAATTCAAATGCCACCTCTCCTAAGCCCCACAGTGTGCCTAAACCGCAGCTAGCATTCACATGTTTGGCATTACTCGAGCAAGCAGAGCCCATTTAATTTACTGTGTTCATGTCTCTAGAAGCACGAGTTGGGCACGATGAATGGGCAACACAATGGCAGATTTGCAATTCTCTCTCTGCAACTTCCACTGCCTGCTTGTTTCTGGACAACACCCATGGAGTCAAAATCATCACTATACCTGGAGATAAATTCCCAGAGGGCTATCATTTCCAAAATGGGGTTATTTGAGGGGTGTTTCTGCTGTTTTGGTACTTAGGGACTCTGCAAACTATTTTAGGAAAATCTGCTGCCCAAAAGTCAAATAGTGCTCCATCTCTCCCAAGCCCTGCGTCATGGCCAAACAGTACTGTCCAGCCATATATGGGGTATTGCTGCATTCAGCAGAAATTATGACAAGCTTTGGAGCCATTTTTGCCTATTTCCCCTTGGGAAATATAAAATCTGGGGCTAAAGCAACATTTTAGTGGTAAAAAATTAATTATTTTTTCTTCATCGCCCAATAGTATAATATTTAGTGCCCCACCTGTGGTGTCAATATGATCACTGCACCCCTGAATACATTCATTAAGAGGTATAGTTTGTAAAATGGGGTCAAATATGGGGGATTTCTGCTGTTCTGGCACCTCAGGCACTCTTCCAATGTGACATGGCACTCACAAACCATTCCAGCAAAATCTGCACTCCAATATGGCGCTCCTTCTCTTCTGAGCTTTGAACTGTGCCTCAAAAGTAGTTTTTGTCCACAAATGGGGTATAATTATACTCAGAAGTTGTGAAACAAATTATGTGGTCCATTTTCTCCTACTAACCCTTTTGAATATTAAAAACTTGGGGCTTAAACATTTTAGTGTAAGAACTGTAATTTTTAATTTTCACAGCCCAATGCTATAAAATTATTTGAGTTACCTGTAGGTTTAAAATGATGACTACAACCCTAGATGAATTCTTCAAGGGGTGTAGTTTACAAAATGCGGTCACTTGTGGGGATTCTGCTGTTTTGGCATTTCAGGGGATCTCCTAATATGACATGGCGTCCGCAATCTATTGCAGCAAAACTTGCACTCCAAATAGCGCGCCTTCCCTTCCGTGCCCTGCCATGTGCTCAAACAGTAGCTTCCGACCACAGTGTTGTACTCAGGAGAAATTGCACAACAAATTGTGGGGTCCATTTTCCCCGGTTACCTTTGTGAAAATTAGAAATTTGGGGCTAAATTACATTTTTGTGGCAATTTTTTTTTTTTTCATGGCTCAATATCAATAAATTTTGTGAAGCACTAGTGGGTTCCAGATGCTCATCCTACCACTTGATATATAATTCAAGGGATGTAGTTTCCAAAATGATGTCACTTATGGGGAGTTTGCTGTTTTGACCTCCTGGGACCTTTGCAAATGCGACATAGAATCATAAATTGCGCTGCAATAGTCAAATGGCACGCCTTCCCTTCCAAGCCCTGCATTGTGCCCAAACAGTAGTTTATGGTCACATCTGCGGTATTGATTGGCGTAATCAGGAGAAAATGGATCCAACAATCTATTGTGCAATTACTCCTGCTACCCTTGTGAAAGTGACATTTTTGTGGAAAAACATGTACAGAAATTTTCACAGCCCAATATTATACAATTCTGTAACACACCAGTGGGTTCAAGTTGCTTATACCACCCTTAGATAAATTCCTTAATGGGTGTAGTTTCCAAAATGAGGTAACTTGTGGGAGATTTCTGCTGTTTTGCCGCCTCGGAGGTTCTGAAAATGTGACATGGCAACCACAATCTATTCCAGACATATTTGAGCTGCAAAAATCAAGTAGCACTCCTTTCCTTCCAAGCCCTGTCATATGTCCAAACAGTAGTATCCAAGCACATATGGGAATCCCTGTACTCAGGATAAATTGAACAAATTGCAGGGCCCATTTTCTCCTTTCAACCTTGTGAACATGAAAAATGTGAGGATAAAGCAACATTTTAGTAAAAAAATGTAACTTTTAATTTTTTTCTTCTAGTTTGCATTAAATCTTGTGAAACAACTGAAGGGTTAACAAGATTTTTATACTTACTACTTTAACGGGTGCAGTTTTTAAAATGGGGTCTTGTTTGTGGGTTTTCTGGCATATAAGCCCCTCAAAGTCAGTTTAAACGTGAAGTGGTTCCTAAGACTATATATTTTGTAATTTTTTTTGAATATGCCGCTAAATTTTTAACCCTATTAACATACCAATGGAAAGAAAAAGTCTTTTAAAAAATGATGCTGATGTATAGTAGACATATGGTAAATGTTATTAATTATTTTGTAGGGTATGGGCATCTGTTTTAAGGGCATAAAAATTTAAAGTTCAATAATTGCAAATGTTTCTAAATTTGTCAAATTTTTGTTATTTCATAAACACGCCTCATATCTACATAAATTTAGCACCAACATAAAACACAATGTGTTAAGAAAAAAAATACTATCTAGAATCACTGAGATAAGTAAAAGCATTCCGGCGTTATTTCCACAAAGTGACACAGGTCAGATTTGAAAAATGTATCCTGATCAGGATGGTGGAAACAGGCTTAGGTGTAAAAGGGTTAAATGTGTGTAACTGTGCCTGTCTGTTTTTGCACAGCTGTTTTCCTAGAACAATTTGAGACCCATACATAGGGGAATGTAGCACCTATACTTCAGCCTGCTGTCAGATTTTGCTTTCTGTAAGAGTATCTACCTACCTAGCATTACTTATTACGTCATTTTTGGCAAGTGTTGAATCACTGGGGGTGAAAAGATTTTCAAAAAGTAATTATAGTGTTATACAATATGTATGGTAAAAGAAAAAGTGGATATGGCAATAAATGGGGTAGTGTAAAAGAAAAAATCCTTATATCACGGCTAAGAATGTGGCAGCAGCAAAAGCACCACCCCCATCGGCAGAAGCACCACCCCCATCGGCAGAAGCACCACCCCCATCGGCAGAAGCACCACCCCCATCGGCAGAAGCACCACCCCCATCGGCAGAAGCACCACTACCATCAGCAGAAGCACCACCACCATCGGCACAAGCCTTCATGCAGTATAAGTACTTTTAACAGTACTTCCCAAGATAGTAAGTTGTTCCCTATCAATCGGATAGGGAAAAGCTTGCTAACTATCAGAGATCCTGAGAACGGTGTTCTACAAAGCCTCATCTGATTGTAGCGGAGGTCGAGTATATGCACTGTCACTCCATTCATTCCCTAACAGACTGCTGGAAGAAGCCAAGCACTTTACTCGGATATCTCTAGAGGTCACTTGGACAATAAATTTAGAAAATATCCAGATACATGTAAACTTTGCAAAACAAGCTATCACAAATGTGGACAACACGTGTTATTTAAATAAAATAAACTTTGCCTTCAGGTTTTCACATGCATTACTCTATAATTGAAGCATCTTATGAATCTAAGTATATCTAATACAATTCAGTGTACACTGTGGATGAATGTTTAAGTGCTAAAGAATAATTCTGCTTGTATGCACCCCTAAATACGTCACCCACTAAAATGTTATGTACATTGAGAAATTGTTTGAAGATAACTCAACTCAAAAAAGTACCAACACTATGCACAGCGCGTTGACTGAAACTGTGCCAGTGCCACCACCGAAAGAGCGAGGCTGCCAGGGGAAATAAAGTTAATTTGCTCTAGGCAGCGGGGCTCTCTATGCAGTGGCCACAACGTGTCAGTATGCTATTAATCTGCAGATTAACCCCATATATGCAGGTTCATAGTGTTATTTTACATGCCAGGTTCACTTTAAAGTGCACCTGCACTTTCACCAGACTTTACAACATAGACATATGAAAAGTTTTGATTGGTGGCGGTCTGAGTCCTAAAATGCCCCCGATCCTCAAAATAAATGGGCATAAGAGCTCTGCTAAGAACTGCTCTCCTTGCTTTAGATGTTTCCATATTCCAGAGCACCTGAAAATAAGGGGGCAGTCAGACGGCCATATAATATGGACAGCTATCGCATCGCAATGCACGGACTGGCGGACGGCTCTCCTGACCAGAGAGTGACAGCTTCTATGCAGCGGGCCAGCCCGTGCACTGCGATGCTATCGCTGTCCGTATTATACGGCCATCTGATTGGGCCCTAAAATTCACAAACACAACTAACATAAAATACAACAAATGTAAAAATGAATAATGAATGCATAACTAAAACGGTTTTAAGAGATAGAAATACACTCTTATGTGATCTAACAATCTGAAATGTCCCCGATGCTCCCCTGTAATAGATTTCCCTTCAAAACTGATACAGATGACATTTTATATATTTCTTTTTTTTACTTTTTATTAAATCAGTAACACCTGTATATGTAATCCTGAAGTTTAATGTATAATTGTAATCAATAAGTTTGACTAATACATTCAGCAGTGTTTCCAATACGCAGTAAAAAGGATAGGTGTGCATTATACATGATGGCAAAAGGACACAATATAGGACTTAAAAAATATACCAGCAGGAAATCCCAAAGATTTTTGCACTATAAAATCTGAAAGCATAAAATATACAAACTTATTTTCCTTGTTACCTTTTACTTTTTGTACAAATTCATTTTTATTACATCTATAGAAACCTGTGTATTGATTTATTTTGTGAACACAGAGGTCACACTTTAAGTCATTATTTCCATAAAAAGTAGCATTTATATATAACATGTCCGCAGACAATTAACATCTTTCCTTGGCAATAGATTTTATGTTTTTCATTTTTTTTTTTTTTACAAGATAAGGTTGAATTAAGATCACAATACTCTTACTGATAAATGCTGACTATGCTGTGCCCATAAATTAAAACCAGTTTAAAATCATATCAAGAAGTGGAAGGAGTAAGTAAAGGTCCGGCGTATATTAACCCAGGTCCAGTTTTAGAATGTCTTTTTTTTTTTTAATGGAAATCATCTTCATCAGAAGCAAAATTGTCTTCTAGGTTAGTAACTAGAAATAGTCTAGTCAGATGTATGAATTTTACACGAAAGTCCACCATGCGTCCAAATATGTATTACAGGAAGATGTAAACTTCCTGTAATAGCTACACAAAAAAAGTCATCACAGCGTGACATCTGCGTTTGACCTCTTCTGTACTGGAAGTCAGTACTTTGGCACTTCTCTGATTCTAGAATGGAAAGTTCTCTTGATGGATCCATGTGATGTTTAACCATTTGTAGTTTTATTTTGGTTCAACGTGATTAATTGATTGAGTAGATCCGTATCTCTAATATCATATAGCGCAGAGGCCACCTTTCCAACGGTAACATTTTTCGACCCCTCTTTCATTTGCCATTGATACAACATCTGATAAACTTTTTCCTTCAACCCGTCACGTTCGCAGTCATGATCAATTTCTTCAATTTCTGGCTGACGTAATCCAACTTTGCGAGCAAACTCTTTCCACTTTCGGGCTAAATTGTCCCTCAGTAGTTGCATCTGGCTGTCATTTAATAAAGAACTGCTCTCTGAAATGCAGAAATACACAAAAAGCTTACTAAATTACTGATAACAAGTGTCATCTGCTTTGCACAAAAACACACAGATTTGCCATTACTTCAGTTCAATACATTGATGCCATGGGATTTATGCTAAACGATTAGATTTCTTAAACTAAGGAATTAACATATAAGCAGAAGCAACTTCCCCTAGCATTCCTACCTGATCACCAGGTGTTAGAGAACCTGTACAGCCATTGTCCACTTTTTAACTGGCTGTTCTCCTTAGACAACCATGCTAATTATGCTTTGCATTCTCTGCTTGGAGGCATTGACACCCTGACAGTATTCAGGCCAAAAGCCCCCTAAAAAACTAGCTTTTTCTGCTGGCCCTTTTCTACTTAACAATCCTTATTAACCCATTCTATACAAAATATCCTTAATCAAAGATTATACAATTTCATATCAGCATCTAGACAAAAAGAGTGTGATATGCTAATTAAGTGTATTTAGGAATTTATTTATAATGACATTTTTTTCAGTCATTTACTTTTTTCTATTCTTGGAGAACCCCCTTACAGTCTCCTGTGTATTCCATGTAACTGCTTCATACTCTTATGGGCTTCAAAGGAGAAGAGTAATTATGCAATATACTGAAATACTACAGTATCTGAGATTATAGGGGTTGCTCATTACCTGGATAACCACTTTTCATGTATCCTATGAAAAATAAAAATAACAGATATTAACCTCCTGCACCAGCACAACACTGTTAGGGTATGTGCAGACCATCCGTACTGTCAGACCTTTGAACGCAGCACACTTTATGCTGCGTCCAAAACGCTGCACGCAGGTGAATCCGCATGTGTTCATTGAACCGCGGGTGGTCCGCAGGAGCACGGGGACGCATAGTGGGCATGGGATTCCTTGAAATCCCATCCACTTTGCTTGTAATGTAAACGCTGCGGTTTGCACAAGTGCGCTGCGCCCAATCCCCAGTGTTTCCTGACCGTGTGCACATATCCTTATGTCACGTGAGTTCTGCTGCCAATCAGAGCCCGCTATTGGGCTGCTGCGCACTCACTTCTTCAGTTTGTCCAACACTGGTCCAAGAGAGCGGCCGCTGATTGGCTGCAGGGCTCACGTGACAAAACACACTCCAGCGATGTCAGCGCCAAGGTGGGAGGGTGATATGTTATTTTTATTTTACAAGGTGGACTTCTTAAAGGGGTTGTTCCCTTTCAATTAAAATTCTCCAGGCTGAAGTTTGCTGTAAAAAAAACAAACAAGCCATGCTATATCACCTTCCCCAGGTCTCCTAGCAAGTCTCTACAGCTGTTCTCAGTGTCTGCCATTGGCTGTGAGATTACACAGGAACAACCCATTCAGAGCCGCCAAGCTCATCAATTTGCATTGGCTGAGGCACTGACGTCACATTCACAGTGCAGCAGCCAGACATTGGCGGAAACTCACTAGTGGACCAAGGGACGGTGAGTATAGTGAAATTTCAGCATACTACAGTGAATGGAGAAATTTAGTTGAAAGGGAACAGCCCCTTTAATTAAAAAAAAAAAATGTTTGTCTAGGAAGTGATAACATGTTCAACTCATCTAAAAAGACTAACAACGAATGTAAAAAAAAACAACCAAAAAACCCCAATACAAACCATTTTAGTTTTGTATGTTACTATTACAATGTAATGTTACGACCAAAAAAAAGTGGGAGAATGGGGTAAGATTTTTTCTTTCAAACTACAAAGCACTGGTTATTATGCCAAAAACACTGGAAAGAAAATCTGCAACGACCATTTACAAATAGTCTATATGTTATACGTTACAATGTAATGTATCCCATTTTGAGTGTCAAATAAAATGTTTAAAGAAAAAAAGAATATACATTTATTAAAGAAACAAAAAACAAATATGTTTTAATCACCACCCCACCTTTTCCCATAATGAAGATAGCAAAATCTAAAAAATAAAAAAATTAACATATCTGATATCGCTGTGTGTGAAACTGTCTGAACTAATAATACACAGAAAAAAATGTTTATCCTGTACGGTGATACAGTATCCTCTAGTACCGGTTATAATATAGTTATATGAAAAAGTTTGGGCACCCCTATTAATCTTAAGCTTAATGTTTTATAAAAATTGGTGTTTTTGCAACAGCTATTTCAGTTTGATATATGTAATAACTGTTGGACACAGTAATGTTTCTGCCTTGAAATGAGGTTTATTGTACTAACAGAAAATGTGCAATCTGCATTCAAACAAAATTTGACAGGTGCATAAGTATGGGCACCCTTATCATTTTCTTGTTTTAAATACTCCTACCTACTTTTTACTGTCTTACTAAAGCACTTTTTTTGGTTTTGTAACCTCATTGAGCTTTGAACTTCATAGCCGGGTGTATGCAATCATGAGAAAAGCTACTTAAAGTGGCCACTTGCAAGTTGTTCTCCTGTTTGAATCTCCTCTGAAGAGTGGCATCATGGGCTCCTCAAAACAACTGTCAAATGATCTGAAAACAAAGATTATTCAACATAGTTGTTCAGGGGAAGGATACAAAAATCTGTCTCAGAGATTTAACCTGTCAGTTTCCACAGTGAGGAACATAGTAAGGAAATGGAAGAACACAGGGACAGTTCTTGTTAAGGCCAGAAGTGGCAGGCCAAGAAAAACATCAGAAAGGCAGAGAAGAAGAATGGTGAGATCAGTCAAGGACAATCCTCAGACCACCTCCAGAGAGCTGCAGCATCAACTTGCTGCAGATGGTGTCACTGTGCATCGGTCAACTATACAACGCACTTTGCACAAGGAGAAGCTGTATGGGAGAGTGATGCGAAAGAAGCAGTTTCTGCAAGCACGCCACAAACAGAGTCGGCTGAGGTATGCAAAAGTACATTTGGAGAAGCCAATTTCTTTTTGGAAGAAGGTCCTGTGGACTGATGAAACCAAGATTGAGTTGTTTGGTCATACAAAAAGGCGTTATGCATGGTGGCAAAAAAACACAGCATTCCAAGAAAAACACTTGCTACCCACAGTAAAATTTGGTGGAGGTTCCATCATGTTTTGGGGCTGTGTGGCCAATGCCGGCACCGGGAATCTTGTTAAAGTTGAGGGACGCATGGATTCCACTCAGTATCAGCAGATTCTTGACAATAATGTTCAAGAATCAGTGATAAAGTTGAAGTTACGCAGGGGATGGATCTTTCAGCAAGACAATGATCCAAAACACCGCTCCAAATCTACTCAGGCATTCATGCAGAGGAACAATTACAATGTTCTGGAATGGCTATCCCAGTCCCCAGACCTGAATATCATTGAACATCTGTGGGATCATTTGAAGAGGGCTGTCCATGCTCGACGACCATCAAACTTAACTGAACTGGAATTGTTTTGTAAAGAGGAATGGTCAAAAATACCTTCATCCAGGATCCAGGAACTCATTAAAAGCTAGAGGAAGCGACTAGAGGCTGTTATTTTTGCAAAAGGAGGATCTACTAAATATTAATGTCACTTTTCTGGTGAGGTGCCCATACTTATGCACCTGTCAAATTTTGTTTGAATGCAGATTGCACATTTTCTGTTAGTACAATAAACCTCATTTCAAGGCAGAAACATTACTGTGTCTAACAGTTATTACATATATCAAACTGAAATAGCTGTTGCAAAAACACCAATTTTTATAAAACATTAAGCTTAAGATTAATAGGGGTGCCCAAACTTTTTCATATAACTGTATGTTCCACCAACTCTACACCTACAAAAGAAAGTCTAATTCTTCATTTTTGCTTTTATTCACTTGAAAACACTTTAGTTAGTCTAGTAAAATAGAGCAATTTTATAATTGGAACATTTTTGGCACTGCTTCTTTTGTTGTACCCTGTCCCATCTACTCTCCACCTTCACTTAATCATCCAGGTACAGAAATGTTTATAACTTATCGCTGCAAATGCTACATCTAAAGTGGAGTGTGACAAATGAAAAAAAGTATAGTCTTTGCTTTTAGTGTTATAGTGATGTCATATGATAGACAATGAACACTTTAGCAGAGCTCTGAAGGCTTTTGGCTGTCATTTTCAAAGCCTCCTGGAACTTCACATCCTGATTTTCCACTTTTCGTCAAGCGGCAGCCATTTGTGACTGGCGCCCTACTGAAGTCCTTACATTTTCCTATCCTTTCAGTAAAAAAGGAATAAAGGTGTATCTCGAGTAATCAATAAAAAATATGTTGAATAAATTGTTTATACAATATGTGTAAGTTTTATTTGTCTTAAGGCAGGATTAGAAGAGCGTATTTTCGCTCCAAGTCTGATTTGTCAAAACATTGGATTGAATCCGGAGCAATGTTATGCTATGGGGCCGTGCACATGTCTGATTTTTTTTTTTTCAGACAGTGTTTGTCAAAGGAAAATAATTGCAGAATGCCGTGTAAGTCAATGAGTCTGTGACATGAGTGCAGTCCGATTTCCACGCACTCACAGAATGGAGACCTTTTTCTCTCCATCTTCTCCTCATCAAAGAGAATTGGATAACACTATGCGGACACTCTGATCAGAGCGTCATTTGCATAAGCAACTTAATTCTCTCTGATGAAAGAATCTACGTCCGTCTGCACCTGCCCTTATTATGTATTTTTATCCCTAAGTGTAGTTTTTCTATTGCTTGTATATCCATGCTGACAACAGAAGGAGAATTTTATATGCTGTTTTTATGTGATCAATTTAAAAAATAAATAAATAAAACCTTACCAAGCACATCAGCATATTGATATTTTTTGTAATTTAAGCCTTGACTGAGTTGACCACTTTTCATATCGGACCCTCGCCCAACATTTAGGTAATTATTGTTTCCAATCTGAAAGGCTGTACTGTTTGATATAGTCAAATTGACAGATTTCTCTAAAAAGAAAACAAAAACAAAATAAAGAAACAGAATTATTCAGAATTATGAAATAAAGGAGCAATACATTTTATATACAGTACACTACTCAACGTTAAAATTTCAACACTAAGAAGAAAAATTAGGCCACATGTTACTCATGCTTTTGTGAGCAGCCTGTGTGGCCTAAACATGTTACCATGACCTGTGTCATCTCTGGACTTGTCTCCCATCAGGCACATCAGGGACGTGATTGGTTGGCAATTGCAAAGGGAGCTGTCAGCAGCGGATCTTGATTTGTCTTCCTATCCGTATTCAGCGTGGCAGAACCATTAATAACCTCATTGATAACATTCCAAGGCGTGAGTGTGTGTATATACTGAATATATACACATTCATTAAAACTCAGCTTTTCTCAGCTCCAGACATGTAACCCTAGTACACATCTCCACTTGTAGTTCCGTTAGGATCACTACTACATCCCTCAACATTTAAATGGTAGGACATATGAGCCACGCAGGCTGCTCACAGAGCACAAGCAACATACAGCCTGGCATTGCCACACTGAAAAACGATTCCTGGGACACTTTGGAGAAATGGCCATACCATCCACAATTGATCCATTCTGTTCTGCATGTGAAATTGGACAATATAAATCAAGGCGTCAAACAGTGTCAAGATACAGTTATATAATCAATATAGGCTTAGAGTGCAGACTCTCAGCTTTAGGCAACGTTCACATGTTCAGAATTTCGCCAGTATTTTAAATTTTTACAATATTTGTAAGCCAAAATCAGGAGTGGATGAAAAAAGTGGTACACATGTTTCTATAAGGCTGCGTGCCCAAGATCCATAATAGCAGCATTTTGGACGCAGCTCGTCTGCGCTGCGTTCAAAATGCTGTGTTCTACATTAGATGCACAGTGGATGGGATTTCTAGAAATCTCATGCCCACTGTGCTTCTATTTGACACAGTGTAAGCTCACCAGCAGCGCGGCTTAATGAGCTACAGCACGTCAATTTATGTTGCGGGGATGCTAGTCTCCGCAACAGAAATTTCTCCATTAGAATGTATTGGATGCAGTAACTCCGCATGCGTTCAATGAACACATGCAGATTTACCTTTTGCGCTTTGGATGCAGCGAAAATACGCTGCGTCCAAAATGCTGCTATAGCCTGATCGTGGGCACATACCCTTATACTTCTCCGCTGATTGTCCCACTGCTGATTTACGCTTACAAATACTGATGTAAAATACTGGCCAAATACTGAACGTGTGAAATGGCCTTAGTTTGAGGTTATACACATTCTAATTGGAATAAGGGTTTAGGAATTACAGCCCTTTAATATAGTGTTGCATCTTTTTAACATCTTCACCCCCAGACTATTTTCTGTTTTTTTTTTTTTTTAATTTTCATTTTCTCTTCCCCCTTCTTCCAAGAGCCATAACTTTTACATTTTTCCATCCTCATTGCCGTATGAGGGATTGTTTTTTTGCGGGACGATTTGTACTTTTGAATGGCATCATTAATTTTACCATATAACGTACTTGAAAATGGGGAAAAATTTCAAGTGCTGCAAAATTGCGAAAAAGTGCAATTCACAATAGTTTTTTTTTATTTTTATTTACCATGTTCACTACATGGTAAAACTGACCTGCCAATTTGTATATGTGTAGCAGAAATCACAATCTCCTATGTATGCCGGCCACAAGTGTTCACAGGAATATCGCAATGGCAGGCATCAACAGACCCATAGTTGCCCCGTGATCACATGACATGGGTGGCGATGAGCAGTGATTGACAGCGGGATTTAACTGGTTAATGTCAGAGGGCGGAGCACTGCTCCACATGTAGCCATTAGAGGCACATGATGACTGATTAAATCAATCATCATGTGAGGGGAAAGAAGAGGGGTCAGTGTGTGATCCAGCATCAAAGTCAGGGACACAACATATGATGTAAATATACGTCATATACCTTGAAAGGGTTAAAGGGACCAAAAGTAATTGGACAGTTATCTCAAAAGCTCTTTAATGGGCTGAATGGGCTCGTTAATCCATCATCAAGCAAGCAGGTAAAAGGTCTGGAGCTGATTCCAAGTGTGGCATTTGCATGCGGTCAAAGGAGCTCTCAATGGAAGAGAAATAGACAATCATTAGGATGAAAAAAAATAAAAAATCCATCAGAGAGATAGCAGAAATGTTAGGAGTGGCCAAATCGTTTGTAAAGTTTAGTACATTCTGCAAAATAAGAATGCACTTGTCAGCTTTGGAACTAAAAAAAAGGTCTGGACGCCCACAGAACTTTTTTTTTAATAGAATTTATTAAATAGTCTTGGGGTGGGGAGAGCATATGATGAACTGGGAGTGGAGAGAGCACATTATGAACTGGGAGTGGAGAGAGCACATTATGGGAATGGGGGTAGGGAGAGCAAATGAATTGGGAGTGGGGGATGGGGAGCGCAAATAATGAATTGAGGGTGGGGGTGGTGACAACAAATAATGATGAATTGGGGGTGGGGGAGAGTAAATGATGATTGGGGTGGGAGAGAGAGGACATGACAAAATGAATTGGGGCGGAGGGGGGCATGTAAATATAATGAATTGGGAGATGGGGGCGTTGAGGATGACAGAATGTAACTGGTAATGAATTAGGGAAAAGAGAACAGGTGGTAATTAATTTATATATTTATTAGGTAGGGAAAGTGGCTATTTACAGTTAGTGGGGGCGCAGTGATTGCATAACATTTTATATTTGGAATGGTGGGTTGCATAATAACTAATTATATATTAATGGTGGGTGCACGTCTGTATTCAGCTGCGTAGTGTAGAAGTTGGTGAATGTGCTGTAGATAACTGTGTTATTTTATGCAGAGACGGGTCCTAGCTGGAAAAGGTGATAGCGGTCTGCGCTGGATGAAGGAGAAAAGCGAAGATAAAGGACTTCAACTAGAGACATCACTGGTGAGTCTGTGTGTTTTCTGTACACTATATATTATTGTACAGAGTTCCTGTGTATAAGGTCACTGGTGATCACTGTATTACCTATATACTATATACAGAGCTCCCGTGTATGTCTCCGATGATCCGTATATTATCTGTACACTGACACTATATACAGAGCTCCTGTGTATAATGGTCACTGATGATCCCTGTATTACCTGTACACTGACACTTTATACAGGTGCATCTCACTAAATTAGAATATCAAAAAGTTCATTTATTTCAGTTCAATTCAAAAAGGGAAACTCATATATTATATAGAGTCATTACAAACAGAGTGATCCATTTCAAGTGTTTATTTCTGTTAATGTTGATGATTATGACTTACTGCCAATGAAAACACTAAAGTCATTATCCCAGTAAATTAAAATAATTAACAAAAAAACACCTGCAAAGGTTTCCTAAGTTTTTTAAAAGGTCTCTTAGTCTGTTTCAGTAGGCTCCACAATCATGGGAAAGACTGCTGACTTGACAGATGTCCAGAAGGCAGTCATTGACACACTCCACAAGGTCCCAGAGTTCCAATTTTCATTTGGAAATCAAGGTCCCAGAGTCTGGAGGAAGAGTGGAGAGGCACACAATCCAAGCTGCTTGAGGTCTAGAGTGAAGTATCCACAATCAGTGATGGTTTGGGGAGCCATGTCATCTGCTGGTGTAGGTCCACTGTATTTTATCAAGACCAAAGTCAGCGCAGCCGTCTACCAGGAGATTTTAGAGCACTTCATGCTTCCCTCTGCTGACAAGCTTTTTGGAGATGGAAATTTCATTCTCCAGCAGGACTTGGCACCTGTCCACACTGCCAAAAGTACCAATACCTGGTTTAAAAACAACAGTATCACTGTGCTTGATCGGCCAGCAAACTCGCCTGACCTTAACCTCATACAGAATCTATGGAGTATTGTCAAGAGGAAGATGAGAGACACCAGACCCAACAATGCAGACAAGCTGAAGGCTGCTATCAAAGCAACCTGGGCTTCCATAACACCTCAGCAGTGCCACAGGCTGATCGCCTCCGTGCCACGCCGCACTGATGCAGTAATTGATGCAAAAGCAGCCCCGACAAAGTATTGAGTACATTTACTGAACATACATTTCAGTAGGCCAACATTTCAGATTTTAAAAACATTTTTCAAGCTGTTATAAAGTATTCTAATTTACTGAGATAATGACTTTTGTGTTTTCATTGGCTGTAAGCCATAATCATCATTAACAGAAATAAACACTTGAAATAGATCACTCTGTTTGCAATGACTCTATATAATGTAATGCACACGCCCGGGCTGAGTGGCGTGTGCGTGTATATGTAGTGATTCCACTGGACCGTGCCGGAGAGTGAATGCCTGGAGGGGCGTAACTAAGTATCCACCCGATCCGACCAGGGTCGCACAACGGCAACTGACAGAACACAATGCTCAGGCATGGATTCCAGGGAGGAGCTGGGTTAAATACCAGGTGACAGACAGCAATAGGCTGAGGACGCACAAGGGGTGTGCCTGCAGCAGCTACAAGAAGCAGGAAGTGATCGGGCGCCGCCCTTAAGCAGCAGAAACAGAGGCAAGCAGACAGCATGGAGGGAAGCCAGGCTAGCAGACTGGACTGGAGATCAAGTGCGCGCTCTTGCACAGTGGGAGATGGACCACTATGCAAGGACGCCGCCAGGTATGTTACATATAATATATGAGTTTCAATTTTTGCATTGAAGAACTGAAATAAATTAACTTTTTGATGATATTCTAATTTAGTGAGATGCACCTGTACATAGCTCCTGTGTATAATAGCACTTATGGTAATATTAGTATTGTGTTTTTTTATTAATGATCAGTATTGTAGTATTCGGTCCCTATGTGGTGGAAATATGTGGCCTGGTCATAGTGTGGCAGTATTTTTTCCTTGTATGTAGTATTATTCGGTCACTATGTGGTGGTAATATGTGGTCTAGTCATGGAGTGTTGGTATTTGTTCCTTGTTTGTGGTATTATTTGGTCATTATGTGGTGTGATGGTATTTGTCCCTTGTATTTTACATTATCGGTCATTTTAAAAAATGTATGTGACACATTCCCTTAAAGAAAAATAAATAAAAATATACTTAAAAAGAGTATTGGATATTTTAAGAAATGTTTATTGGGTTAGAGTAGAGTAGGCCCGGCCAAAAGAGTCTACCTTGTCGTGGTGGCGGCTTAAAAAAAATCTTTCGGCCAAAACAAAAGCTGATGGCTATGTATGAGATATGGTGTTCGATGAGAACTGTGAATGTGTGATTGGTGAGGATGTGGTGCTGAAGTGGAGATTTTCCAAGAGTTGGAAGTGGGACTGTGGAAGGTTCGAGAAGTGGAGGTGGAGCTGGTGTGGAGCCTAGGTGGAGTCTCAAGGGAGCCCAAAAATTTTGCCAGTATGGGTCCCTGAAATTCCTGGTGGCAACCCTGATGGGCTGGACACTGATCTGAATGAGAATCTGCCTCCAGAGCTTATTTTTAATAAAAGGGGAATTTACCAGTGTGAGACATGCAACTAACACAAAAGAGTAGAACTGAACTTTGCCTCATAAACACATTTACTGCAGCTCTTACAGCTCTGCTGTATTGCAACACTGTCTGCCTGTGATATGGAGGCTGAAGCGGAGAGAAACCTGCAGATCAGGTATAATCACACACAGCTCTGCAGTGAGATGAGAAGAGCAGAGAGCAGCCATTACGCATCACACTGGTAAATCCCCCTTTTTATTTATATTAATCTATGGAGGCAGATTCTCATTCAGGTCAGTGTCCAACCCATAGTCCTGAAGAGCTCATTTACATATAAGAAAAATGTAGATTATTGGAGGATCCCATGGATAATGGAGTAGGGAGGATCCTACTAAAAGATTCCCTTTAAATGTTTTGCTAATTTTACACAAGAAAATAATTTTTAAATGAAAAAATATATATATTTTGGATCTCATTCCGAGAGTCATAACCATTTCATTTACATGGCTCCATGAAGGCTTGTTTTTTTGCATAGAAAGCTATAGCTTTTTAAGGTATATGATTTTGAGATACGTACTACTTTTTGATCACTTTCGATTTCATTTTTTGTCAAACATGATAAACAAAAACTAGGATATTTTAGTCCACAAAGGGCCTTGTACAGTTGCTAGCCGGCATGTGCCCACCAGGTCATTTTTACTGAAAATTTGAATGCCATAAAGAGGAAACCAAAACACAACAGCAGATTTTTCTTTTTTTCTACCCATTTCAGCCCAATTATTTTTACGTTTTGCTGTAAAATTAATGCTGTAATTTTAAACTACAATTTGTCCTATAAAAAACTGTAAGAATCTAGTGTGAGACATGTAACTAACAGTACAGTAGATAAAAAAACAAGCCCTTTTAGTACGATTATCTTGCCAAAAAAATAAAATAGTTATGGCTCTTGGAAACTCCCCAATAAATTAAATCACAAAAAGGAATATTGGCTCCTTTGGTAAGCAGTTACATTTTATTGGCTCCTTTGGTAAGCAATTAAATTATAAGGCTTCTTTCACACGTCCGCTGCGGTCAGTGAGTGACAGGACATCGCTCGCTGAGCGCATCTCCGGGGCCCCCTCGCTGCAACACGTCGTTCTCCCCGGCGTAATTGGTTGCATGGATTACAGCGGGGGACACTTAGGACAGGTGAGTATAAGTTTTTTTTTTATTCTTATTTTTATAGTTAGACTACTACTCTCATCATTGTCCCTGCTGGTGCTGATCGCAGCACCAGCAGGAAACAAGTATGAGGACAATGTTCAGCACCCGGCGCTTGGGGACAGCGCTAACTGTATGCTAATCCCCAGGTGCCAGTACGTATGCTCCTGATGCGGCACACAGGCAGCACACAGCTCCCACACGTGTGCCACACAGGTGCACAGGGACACGGATATCTGAGGTACTGGTTTTTCCAGAACCGGAAATATCCGAATGTGTGAAAAAGTTGTTTCAAACAGTGTTGTATTAAGTACACTAGTGCTGAGGTGCATGCGTCTGACTGCTCAGGCCTGTAACTCCACAGGTCCCCGTGACAATCACAATGGTGAAAAATAAATTATTGACATTTAACATTTACCTTGAGGATATATTTGTGAATATTCAAAGTTTCCTTTGGGGAACAAACTGTTTCCCTCGGCTCCTGCAAGAACAAAGAAAAAAATGTCCATAAAGTGTCGAAAAAAAGCTTAAAGGAATTGTACATTTGTTCATTTATTCTTTATTAAAAGAATACTAAAATATCTATTTTCTGTCAACCTCTCACATGCACCTATGTACTTTGAGTTCCCCTGGTCAATAGGGAGTCCACTCTACCCAGTCTGCCAGCACTGATAACACAGTCAGACCCTGTCCAGAGACACATCCTCCTGACAAAAAGAATGTTAGTTCCCAGTTGTAAAATTATTCACACATATACAGGAGGAATAACATAGGAACAGCACAACACAGACTTCTAAGTACTGTGAATGGAACATGCATCCTGGTAGGTATCACAAGACATGGAGTCACTTGTTTTGCTCATTTCTCTGAGGTAGTGAGCTCTGCAGGACTAACTTTTTAATATAAAATAATTAATAAGGGTATGTGCACACGATGCAGAAATGAAGCAGAAAATTTCTGCATCATTTCTGCATCTCCCTGGCAGAAAAAACGCATGCAGATTGTGCATGCGTTTTTCCTGCAGAATACATGCGGATCCACATGCAGATTCACATGCGTTTCCGCATGCAGATTGACAAGCGCTTTCCAGGCGATTTTAGCATCACCTGGAAAGTGCTTGACAACTAGGTCACACTATATAAATCCATGCAAACAGCATGGATTTATATAGTGTGACCCGAGAGAGTGTATATACTTACCTCCGATGGCCCGCGCTGTCCTGCTCCATCCGTTCTCCCGGCAACTTTGAATTGAAAGACCTGCCGACGTCAGCGTCACGTGACCCGTCACATGACTCTGACGTCACCGCAGGTCCTACAACTCACTGCAAGTGCCGGGAAGCAAGCAGGAGCGGTGCGCGGGCCGACAGATGGTAAGTATATATATATTTTTATTATTCTTGTTTTTACAGCTTTTTTAATGGTACCTGGGTGTGGAGGAGACTCTCCTCTCCTCCACACCCGGGTACCATCCGCACATTAGAACGCACCAATTACGCAAGTACAGATGCAGTCTTGCGGAATTGGCGCGTTCTAATGCAAGTCAATGGCGGCGAAAACGCCGCGTTTCCGCAAAATTAAATGACATGCTGCGGATTTTTGAGCGCAGCGTTTACGCTGCGGAAAAATCCGCATCATGGGCAAAAACGCCGCGGAAACGCATTAAAAACGCATCGTGTGAACTCAGCCTAATACAACATTAATTATTGAATGTTAACTAGTGATGAGCGAACGTGCTCGCCACTGCTCGGTACTAGCCCGGGGATCACTGTGCTCGTCAAGCTCGGCGGAGTATTTCCGGGTTGCTTGGACGGGTCCCCTCCCTGCATGTTTGGGGCTCTTTAGAAAGCCAATGAATATGCAGGGATTGCCTGCCATGCACTGTAATGCCGTAGCCATGTTGGTTGTGAGCATTACAGTGATTGGCTGGCCGCACAGCATCATCAGGTCTATAGACCTGGCGCCGCTATGCTCCTGCTGAGTCAGGGAGAGATTTGCTTGTTTATAGTTAGTATAGGTATTCCACAACATATATATACACTGCTCAAAAAAATAAAGGGAACACTTACACAACAGAATATAACTCCAAGTAAATCAAACTTCTGTGAAATCAAACTGTCCACTTAGGAAGCAACACTGATTGACAATCAATTTCACATGCTGTTGTGCAAATGGAATAGACAATAGATGGAAATTATTGGCAATTATCAAGACACCCTCAATAAAGGAGTGGTTCTGCAGGTGGGGACCACAGACCACATCTCAGTACCAATGCTTTCTGGCTGATGTTTTGGTCACTTTTGAATGTTGGTTGTGATTTCACACTTGTGGTAGCATGAGACGGACTCTACAACCCACAGAAGTTGCTGAGGTAGTGCAGCTCATCCAGGATGGCACATCAAAGCGAGCTGTGGCAAGAAGGTTTGCTGTGTCTGTCAGCGTAGTGTCCAGAGGCTGGAGGCGCTACCAGGAGACATGCCAGTACACCAGGAGATGTGGAGGGGGCTGTAGGAGGGCAACAACCCAGCAGCAGGACCGCTACCTCCACCTTTGTGCAAGGAGGAACAGGAGGAGCACTGCCTGAACCCTGCAAAATGACCTCCAGCAGGCCACAAATGTGCATGTGTCTGCACAAACGGTTAGAAACCGACTCCATGAGGGTGGTATGAGGGCCCGACGTCCACAGATGGGGGTTGTGCTCACAGCCCAACACAGTGCAGGACGCTTTGCATTTGCCACAGAACACCAGGATTGGCAAAATCGCCACTGGTACCCTGAGCTCTTCACAGATGAAAGCAGGTTCACACTGAGCACATGTGACAGACGTGACTGGAGACGCCGTGGAGAGCGATCTGCTGCCTGCAACATCCTTCACCATGACCGGTTTAGCAGTGGGTCAGTAATGGTGTGGGGTGGCATTTCTTTGGAGGGCCACACAGCCCTCCATGTGCTCGCCAGAGGTAGCCTGACTGCCATTAGGTCCAGAGATGAGATCCTCAGACCCCTTGTGAGACCATATGCTGGTGTGGTTGGCCCAGGGTTCCTACTAATGCAGGACAATGCCAGACCTCATGTGGCTGGAGTGTGTCAGCAGTTCCTGCAAGATGAAGGCATTGAAGCTATGGACTGGCCTGCCGTTGCCCAGACCTGAATCCGATTTAGCACATCCGGGACATCATGTCTCGCTCCACCACCAACGTCACGTTGCACCACAGACTGTCCAGGAGTTGGCGGATGCTTTAGTCCAGGTCTGGGAGGAGATCCCACAGGAGACCATCCGCAACCTCATCAGGAGCATGCCCAGGAGTTGTAGGGAGGTCATACAGGAACGTGGAGGCCACACACAGCATTGAGCCTCATTTTGACTTGTTTTAAGGACATTACATCAAAGTTGGATCAGCCTGTAGTGTGTTTTTCCACTTTAATTTTGGGGGTGACTCCAAATCCAGGCCTCCATTGGTTAATAAATTTGATTTCCATTGATGATTTGTGTGTGATTTTGTTGTCAGCACATTCAACTTTGTACAGAATAAAGTATTCAATGAGAATATTTCATTCATTCAGATCTAGGATGTGTTATTTGAGTGTTCCCTTTATTTTTTTGAGCAGTGTATAACCATCTGAACTAACAGTCCTTCTGAAGACTAATCAAGCTGCATATAATCAGAGCTAGGCAGGCAGGCAGTGTATGTGGCAGACTGAAGTGTATGATACAGCACAAGAGGGTCCTTTGAACATCCTGTCTGCTGCTGCAATAATTACAGATATTTGTAAACATAGCCCCAGATATCAGGGGCTAGGGCAAATTTTGTTTTATCTTTACCCTGGTAATTTGCTTAAAAAGCAATCCAGAGTACACAATTTTTCTGCTCCATTTGCTTGTTAAACACAGCAGAATACAGCCAGATCTGTTCCATATTTCAGCGATAAAAATCCAGAAATTTGAACTGAATGTGGAAAATATTGGCCTCCTTTTCCATTCAGTTGCAGTGTTTCGGTCAAGCTATTCACACTAGGTCTCTGTGTAGAATAATATTAGTAAATTACAGGCCTGCTATTTAAAACTGTGGTTCTCCGTCAGACATATCACCTATAAGACTGTTCCAAAATCAGCCATTTCTTCGATTTCCATTTTGTTGCAGTGTGTCGGCCAAGCTATTCACACTAGGTCTCTGTGTAGAATAATATTAGTAAATTACAGGCCTGCTATTTAAAACCGTGGTTCTCTGTCAGACATACAGTACAGACCAAAAGTTTGGACACACCTTCTCATTTAAAGATTTTTCTGTATTTTCATGACTTTGAAAATTGTACATTCACACTGAAGGCATCAAAACTATGAATTAACACATGTGGAATTATATACTTAACAAAAAAGTGTGAAGCAACTGAAAATATGTCTTATATTCTAGGTTCTTCAAAGTAGCCACCTTTTGCTTTGATGACTGCTTTGCACACTCTTGGCATTCTCTTGATGAGCTTCAAGAGGTAGTCACCGGAAACGGTTTTCACTTCACAGGTGTGCCCTGTCAGGTTTAATAAGTGGGATTTCTTGCCTTATAAATTGGGTTGGGACCATCAGTTGTGTTGTGCAGAAGTCTGGAGGATACACAGCTGATAGGCCTACTGAATAGACTGTTAGAATTTGTATTATGGCAAGAAAAAAGCAGCTAAGCAAAAGAAAAACGAGTGGCCATCATTACTTTAAGAAATTAAGTTCAGTCAGTCCGAAAAATTGGGAAAACTTTGAAAGTGTCCCCAAGTGCAGTTGCAAAAACCATCAAGCGCTACAAAGAAACTGGCTCAGATGAGGACCGCCCCAGGAAAGGAAGACCAAGAGTCACCTCTGCTTCTGAGGATAAGTTTATCCGAGTCACCAGCCTCAGAAATCGCAGGTTAACAGCAGCTCAGATTAGAGACCAGGTCAATGCCACACAGAGTTCTAGCAGCAGACACATCTCTTCAACAACTGTTAAGAGGAGACTTTGTGCAGCAGGCCTTCATGGTAAAAATAGCTGCTAGGAAACCACTGCTAAGGACAGGCAACAAGCAGAAAAGACTTGTTTGGGCTAAAGAACACAAGGAATGGACATTAGACCAGTGGAAATCTGTGCTTTGGTCTGATGAGTCCAAATTTGAGATCTTTGGTTCCAACCACCGAGTCTTTGTGCGACGCAGAAAAGGTGAACGGATGGACTCTACATGCCTGGTTCCCACCGTGAAGCATGGAGGAGGTGGTGTGATGGTGTGGGGGTGCTTTGCTGGTGACACTGTTGGGAATTTATTCAAAATTGAAGGCATACGGAACCAGCATGGCTACCACAGCATCTTGCATCAGCATGCTATTCCATCCGGTTTGCGTTTAGTTGACCCCAAACACACCTCCAGTCTGTGTAAGGGCTATATGACCAAGAAGGAGAGTGATGGGGTGCTATGCCAGATGACCTGGCCTCCACAGTCACCAGACCTGAACCCAATCGAGATGGTTTGGGTGAGCTGGACTGCAGAATGAAGGCAAAATGGCCAACAAGTGCTAAGCATCTCTGGGAACTTCTTCAAGATTGTTGGAAGACCATTTCTGGTGACTACCTCTTAAAGCTCATCAAGAGAATGCCAAGAGTGTGCAAAGCAGTCATCAAAGCATAAGGTGGCTACTTTGAAGAACCTAGAATATAAGACATATTTTCAGTTATTTCACACTTTTTTTGTTAAGTATATAATTCCACATGTGTTAATTAATAGTTTTGATGACTTCAATGTGATTGTACAATTTTCATGGTCATGAAAATACAGAAAAATCTTTAAATGAGAAGGTGTGTCCAAACTTTTGGTCATTACTGTATCACCTATAAGACTGTTGCAAAATCAGCCATTTCTTCAATTTTCATTCTGTTGTAGTGTGTCGGTCAAGCTATTCACACTAGGTCTCTGTGTAGAATAATATTAGTAAATTACAGGCCTGCTATTTAAAACTGTGGTTCTCTGTCAGACTGCGTTCCAAAATCAGCCATTTCTCATCAACGTGGAAAATATTGTCTTCCATTTAAAATGGGAAAGGTGCGTGGCAAGGGATGGGGAAGTAGATGTGATGGTGCATGCAGAGGCCGAGCACGTGGCCGTGGGCAAGCCGAAATTGTGCCACAACAAACACCCACATCTTGTCACTCGACCTTCGTGTCCCAATTACTAGGGGCCGCAGTACACCACTATTGAAACCAGAGCAGTGTCAAAAGGTTGTTGGTTGGATAGCAGATGCTTTCAGTCACTTTACCACCACTACCTCCACCCTGTCTTCCACACGGTCAAGTTTCAGTAGCCATGAGTCTGGACCGCATATTCCTCACCCTGATCCTCCTTCCATCCACCATGCCGAGTGCCCGGAGATAACTGATCCCACACTTGGGCACTCAGAAGAGCTGTTCACTTTTCCATTTGTAGATTCGGGCCTCTTGCCCGGCCAGGTTCAAGCGAGTCAAGAGGAGAACGCGTATAGTGATGCCCAAATATTGGAGCAGCCACGGTCACACGAAGGTGACGGTGGGAAAGTGCAATTACTGTCGCAAGAGATGGATGATGATGAGACACAATTTCCAAAAAGTCAGGAGGAGGACCAGGGTGCGTTAGTGGAAGAAGAGGTGGTGGATGGTATAGTAACTGACCCAAACTGGCAGGGGGACAAACAGAGAGGACAGCAGCACACAAGGGGAGGGAGGTGTAGCACCACAACAGGCAGGAAGAAGCAGTGTGGTGGCCGCAAACACAAGGCGGGAAAGCGTTCCTCATAACGCCAACACGACGGAAGTTGCCAGTACAACTATTAGGTCTTCCCGAGACTGGTTATATTTTAAAGACTCTGCAGATAACCCAAAAAAGGCCATTTGCACCACCAGCCAGGTCAGCATCAGCAGGGGTAGCAAAACTAGCAGAATGACCACCACCAGCATAATCAGGCACATGGCAGCAAAGCACCCGACTAAGTGGGCCGAACCCCAGGGTCCAGCAACAGTGTCTGCGGGTGACACCACTGCTTCTTCCGCTGTGGTGCGTGCACGCCAATCCCCTGTCCATGGTGCATGCCAAGATGCCTCCGGCCCTGGACCTGTCGTTGCACATGTCAAGTTAAGTAGCACCATCAGTAAGCACGTCCATGTCCTTGTCCAAGGGCAGCGTTAAGTTGTCCCTACCCCAGTCCTTGGAACGCAAGCGCAAATACACAGCCAACGCCCCACAGGCCGCACTACTAAATTCACACATTTCGTGAATGCTTGCGCTCTAAATGTTGCCTTTTAGGTTCGTGGAGGCAGAAGCTTTCCGCAACCTGATGGCGGCGGCCGTCCCTCGGTACTCGGTCCCCAGCCGCTACTATTTCTCCCGGTGTTCCGTCCCCGCATTACACGAGCAGTGTGTCCCACAACAATAGCCGTGCCCTCAACAACGCAGCCACTGGGAAAGTCCACCTAACCACGGATACGTGGACAAGTGCTTGTGGGCAGGGGCGGTACATCTCGCTGACGGCACACTGGGTTAATATAGTGGAAGTCGGACCTTGGGACGGAACACGTCCTCCCGACACTGAGGATTGCGGGCCCTGGGTCAATCAGGGTTGCCCCCACATTCTACAGCTCCTGCACTTCCTCCTCTTCAGCCTCCATCTCCAAAATGACCACATCAGTCGCAAGCTGGAAGCACTGCCTCGGCCAAGCGGCAACAGGCTGTGCTGAAGCTAATATGCTTAGGTGACAAACCGCACAATGCTGAAGAGTTGTGGACAGCTCTGAAAGAGCAGGCAGATCTGAGGCTGACACCGCTGACCCTACAGTCAGGCATGATCGTGTGTGACAATGGCCGGAACCTGGTGGCGGCTCTGAGGCGAGCTCACACACGTACCATGCCTGGCCCATGTGCTTAACCTCGTGGTTCAGTGGTTTCTCAAAACCTACCCGGTTCAGCTTGCCAAAGTACGTTGCCTGTGTGCCCATTTTAGAAAGTCAGCTACAGCTTCCGCCACCCTTGCCGTGCTTCAGCAGCGTTTCCAGCTTACCGTCTGATCTGCAATGTCCCCACAAGTTGGAACTCTACATTGCAGATGTTGGGAAGGATTTGTGAGCAGAAGAGGGCAGTTGTTGAGTACCAGCATCAACAAGGCCGTCGGTATTCAGTTCAGACTCCACACAAGACCTCAGGAGTGGATATGGATGTCAGACATATGTACCATCCTCCAAACCTTTGAGGACTCCACCAAGATGGTGAGCGGCGATGATGCCATAATTAGCGTCACCATCCCACTTCTCAGTCTTCTGAGACGCTCTTTGCTCACAATTAAAGAGGATGCATTGCACGCGAAGCATGATGAGATGGAGCAATGAACCATACAGGGTGATTCCACATAGCCCAGACTCATC
The DNA here is from genome assembly GCF_046119375.1 of Phyllobates terribilis. Classification (NCBI taxonomy): domain Eukaryota; kingdom Metazoa; phylum Chordata; class Amphibia; order Anura; family Dendrobatidae; genus Phyllobates; species Phyllobates terribilis. The sequence continues at coordinate 474,013,584 of NW_027362764.1, read as the reverse complement.
TCATCCCAACATGGATTGGGTGACAATGAGGAAGAGGAGGAAGAACAGGAGCTAGTTTCCTGTGCTATAGATGGTACTACCTGCACAACTGTCATACCATCTGTTCAGCGTGGATGGTCTGAGGACAGGGAGGAGGAGAATGAGGAGGAGGGCATGGTCAGTCGTCCTCTTGGCGAAGACACGGAAGTCTTGCCTCTTTGCAGTCTGGCACACATGGCTGAGTTTATGTTACGCTGCCTTTCCCGTGACCCTCGCTTTATCCAAATTTTGGGTGACAGTCATTACTGGTTGGTGACACTTCTAGACCAGGAAGAGAAAGAACTTTCTATCTCTTATTCCTGCGCAGGACAGGCCTAATAAAAAGGGGCAGTATGAGAAGGCCCTTGTTTCGGAAATATTTAAAAAATTCCCATCTGAAAATGCTGGCGGCAGAGATCACAGTTCGTTGGACAACCAAGGAGTATAGGCGAGAGAGACACAAATGCAATTCAGCAGAGGCAGGGGAACACAGTCAAAGTTCTGGGACAGTTTTCTCAGACCCTCCCATAAGCCCTGATGCGCTGGGTACTCTCACAAGGAGAGAAAAGTTTCGGAAGATGGTGAGGGAGTACCTTCCCGAGTGTACCAACATCCGCCGTGATTCCTCTGTGTCTTATAATTATTGGGTATCCAAGCTGGACACGTGGCATGAACTGGCTCTCTACGCCTTGGAGGTCCTGGCCTGCCCTGCAGCTAGCGTTTTGTCAGAGCGTGTTTTTAGTGCCGCTGGTGGAATTATAACAGATAGGCGCATCCGCCTGTCAACTGAAAATGCTGACAGGCTGAAGCTTATAAAAATGAACAAGGGCTGGATTGGGCCAGACTTCTCAACTCCACTGAATGATAGCAGTGTTACATAAGCTCAAATACAATATCTTTTTTTTGGGAGGTCTAACCCTACTCCCATGCACCTCTGCCTTCACACCCAGACATGGGTGTACACTTCCTGATTTTGTATATTTGCTCTTGTCCTCCTCCTTCTCTGCATCCTCATCCTCCACCACCATATTACCACCATATGTACCATATCAACATATCTATGTCTCTTGCAAGGGGCATTGGAGTTCCTCCAAATTTTTGGCAGCCGTAGCATTCACTGCATAGGCAAACAGTATGGAAGACACACTTCCTAATAATGGGAACATTGTTTTCAGGAGGCCCTCTGACCTCTACGTCTTTTGCAAGGTCATTGGAGTTCCTCCAAATTTTTGGCAGGCGTTGCATTTACTGTATAGGCAAACAGCATGGCAGACCCACTTCCTAATAATGGGAACATTTTTTTTCAAGCGGCCCTCCGGCCTCTACATTTCTTGCAAGGGGCACTGGAGTTCCTCCAAATTTTTGCCAGCCGTTGCATTCACTGCATAGGCAAACAGTATGGAAGACACACTTCCTAATAATGGGAACATTGTTTTCAGGAGGCCCTCTGACCTCTATGTCTTTTGCAAGGGCATCTGAGTTCCTCCAAATTTTTGGCAGCCATTGCAGTCACTGCACAGGCAAACAGTATGGGAGACCCGCTCCTTTCTAATGGGATTATATGTCATTACTGAGGCCCACCTCTGTGTGTCTTTAAATTATTATTGGGGTTTTTCCTAAATTTTGGCAGCCGTTGGACTCACTGCATACCCTATAGCTGTCCAGCAGACCCTCTCCTCTCTAATAGGAACATGTCGTTACTGTGGCGCAGCTCTATGTGTCTTTAAATTGTTAGTGGGGTTTTTCCCAAATTTTGGCAGCCCTTGCAGTCACAGCATGGGCATTACCACTATAGGAGATCCGCTCCTTTATAATGCGAACATTTTTCTTTACTGAGACCCTCCTCTATGTCTCTTCAAAGGGGTATTGGGTTGCGTCCAAATTTTTGGCAGCCCTCGCAGTCACTGCATACGCAATAAGAGTATAGGAGACCCACTTGTTAATAATGGGAACAACAAAGCATAGCCGGCTGATGGAGGGCCTTCTGATGGCCCTATAAAAATAGGTCTTGTGACTTTCAGAGTCCTTCCATCATAAATGAAACAGGATGTGTCTGATGATGTGTCACACACCACATGGCCAGATAAGGTTGTAAAATGTTAAAATGACATTTCCCGGTGAATGCATTTGTCTTGGTTGAAAGCAATGCAAAAGTGCAAAAACGCATCAAAAACGCTACGTGTGATCATAGCCCAAGGTGTGGAGGAGCATTTCTGTTTTTGTAGATTTATTTTGCCTTATATACAAGTCATTACCCTGGAAAGGATGTTCCTTAACATATTTCCCAGGAAAATCCATTTTGGCTTCATTTTTGTATGTTTAACTGTGAGTCCGTAAAAGTGGCGTAATACCTCTGACAACATTGTTGACAGCAGTGATCTGGGAGTCAGAAATGCTTCCAGGGGTCTTCCCCATGCTGTTCCCATGCCATTTGAGCACTGTTCCCATCGATTTTTAGGCCCTCTGCAGATGCCGGGTGTAGCCGCTGGAAAAATGCTCGAGTTTCCCATAGTCTTACATTGGGATCGTTACTCGGACCGAGCACTCGAGCATTCTAATTTGCTCGACTTGAATAACGAGTACCCGAGCATTTTAGTGCTCGCTCATCACTAATGTTAATACCTTTAATACTAACTACTTGTAAGGATCTTACAGACTCTACAAACCGGTTTACTATTTTTTTCAGTTTCTTAAACCATTTCCCGTAATTACCAGTTAAAAATGATGCTGCTTATAGTGGACTATACCGTATAACATATGGTTATACAAACATGTTTAGGATTCCTGAGTGGATTTTGCACCTAAACAAAGTATACTCCTGTATTTGCATGTGTACTGAATGCTTCAAAGGCTCAGATGAGAAACCAGCCAGGAAAGAAGTCACATGTATAAAATGAGTGCAGCCATGTTATTGCTGCAGTCGACACCAACAGCCGGTGTTTACACACTGACACCATAAGCAGTGGGGGGCCTGAAAAGTGGTATTGCGCAGGGTCAGACATACCATTGGTGCAACCTCTGCAGCTGGATGGTGGCCCACTGTCATCTTGAAAGCATGACTATGGGATATAAGGAGCCCATCTACAGTCCTAGCGCTGCAGTGTGAAATGATGGGACTTATTGTGTATACACAATTTAGGCCAAGTGATACATTATTGGATTGAGAGTCTCTTTCTCTACATCATGCTGCGCTTAGATGAGGTAGCAAAAACCTGCAGACAGATGCCCTTTAAATTAGGTGTCTGGCATCATGTGAAATAAATTTAAGGGTCCAAATAATTTGGGGGACTCATCTGGTGTCAGAATTTAGGAATTTTGTCTGGGGTTTAAATTTCTCTATGGGTCTGATCAATGTAAGTGGTCTTTGATCTGGTTTCTGAATTTAGGGGTCTGAATTGATTAAGTGATTTGGTGTCTGATTAATTTAAGTGTCTGGCCTGGGGTATGATTCGTTCTGGGGTCTAATTAATTTACGTGGATTAAAACTATTTAGGCAGTGTTCACAAGATTCAATCGTGGAGCGTTTTTTAGCTGCAAAAAAACTGCAATATTTTTGTGCAATTTTTGAAACTCAATTGAAACATTAACTAGTTTCTTCCACAATTGCGGTAAAAACCACACCACTGCTGCAACGTGTGAATGCAGCCTTAGCAGGTCTTGTCTTGGAGCTCTCATCTGTGGTCTGTATTTTTTTCTGGTAATGTAGGAGTACTGAGGATTAAACGCTGCAATTTATTGCAGGCTTTCAGGCCTGAACAAAACCCTGCGGAACTGATCCAGAAGAGAGAAGTTGCAGAAGGGATGAAATTGGCTAGTGCTCAGGATCAGGTGACAGCGATGAAGCCAGCCTTGGATACAAGGGAAGTGACATTTGGTCCTGATGCAGCTCCAGCAGGCATGACAGTTTGTGACAGCCGTGTGTACCGCAAGGCCCAGACTCAGACGACAAGAGAGATACGCCAGTCAAGGTCCAGACTTCACCCATTGATGGTCAAACACAGAAGACCCAAATGAAAACAATGTTGAACTTCAGCATGACACCAGAAAAAGCAACATGTAATATTTCCATGTAGCTATAGATCTGGCCCTGGTCACCCCTGCATGACAACCCTTATAAGTACTGACTTCTACCTTATATGATGACAGTCGCTTTAAAGGGAATCAGTCACCAGGTTTTTGCTACCTAATCTTAGAACAGTATATTATAGGTGCAGAGACCCTGATTCCACCAATAATATATCAATTACTGGTCTGCTTAATGTAGTTTTTATAAGATCACCGTTTTATCAACACGAGATTATTGATTATGCTTACTTATATAACGCCATCATATTCCACAGCGCTTTACAGATATTGTCATTATTACTAGATGATTACTTGGCCTGCTGCCAGGTAGTCCAACCATGCCCCATCATTAATTGGCAGCTTTCTGCTTATGCACAGGGTACACAGAAAGCTACCAACAAGTGATGTGGACGGGGTTATACACAGCTCAGCATTCAGAGAACTGCTAAATATGCAGCAGATTAAACAGTTTTTATTCAAAACTGCAGCAATCATTAAAGTAAATGATACACAGCTGAAAACAGGGTCTCTGCCCCTACATCATGCTGTTCTCAGATGGGGAAGCAAAAACCAGGTGACAGGTTTTCTTTAAATTTTTCTTCTAAACCACATATACTGTAGATCAGGCAGCCCATATTCACAACTAGGAAAATAAATCAAGAGACTTACCCATTGCATGGCCCATAGCAGTGTGGTTTTGAGGAGTTTGGTTTAAAGGCATGGAATAGAAATTTGGTCTCTCTGATTCTGTAACTGGCAGCTTGGTAGAGTCAAATGGAACAGGGTTAGACGTATACAAATTTTGACTGTTATGAGGCACTGAATTGGGTGTATTCCATGGCCCAGGATGAGATACAGGGTAATATACGCTTGGAGGTTCGTATGAGTGATGGTGATCTACAGATCTGCTACCCGCTTGAAAAAAATTTGGACTCTGTATTACATTATTATGCGTGTACGATGGAGCTACATGAGCTGGAGGTTCATTGTTGCCGCCAAATGGCATGTTTACAGGGTAAAAATGGTAAGCACCAACTGGAGCAGAATTTCTTTCACTTGCTTCACTGAACACTTTCCTGCTTCTCAATTCACTCAAAGGAGGATTAGAAAGGTTTGTCGAATTGTCAATGCGACTTCCGGTCTGATGGTAATTCATTTCATCTTCCAGCTTTCTCTCCAAAAAAACATCAAATTTTTCCTCCTCACATTCTACTGGCTCATTAGTATAACCCATAAATGAATGCTCATCAACTTGTCCTTCTGGAAAACCCACAGAGCTGTGTAGAGATAGTGGTTCATCTACAGAAAGAAATGAAATTCTTAAATACATAGCCTTATAAACTAAGCACATGTATGCTTATAAACAGGTGGCATAAACTAAGCACATGTGCAGTTATAAACTAAGTATAAACTAAGCACATGTATTCTTATAAACTGGTGGTATAAACTAAGCACATGTATGCTTGTAAACTAAGTATAAACTAAGTTCATATATACTTATAAACAGGTGGTATAAACTAAGTATAAACTAAACACATGTATTCTTATAAACTGGTGGTATAAACTAAGCACATATATACTTATAAATAGGTGGTATAAACTAGTACTGTATGCTTATAAACTAAGTGTAAACTGACTGCGTAAAGAGGTTGTTTACTACTTTTACACTGATGCCCTATCCTTGGGCTAGAGCATCAATGTCTGAACGGCCGGGGTCCGTCACCCAACACCCCCACCGATCAGCTGTAATCGGTGGCTGCCACCAGCCGTAAGTACTTACTTGAGCTTGGCCGTCCACTTGTAGTGGCCGCCGAAGGGTACTGCACATCTGCCTCCTATTGAAATGAATTACAAGTAGGCGGCCAAGCTCCCAAGTAAGTACTTCCAGCCGGCGGCTGCCACCGAAAACAGCTGATCAGCGGGAGTGCTGGGTGTCAGAACCTGGCCGATCAGACATTGATGCCCTAGCCTAGTGATAGTAAAAGTAGTGGACAACCTCTTTAATGACCAGGCCAAATTTGTGGTAATAACTCTAACGCTTAAACATATCCCAGTGATTCTTAGAATATTTATTCGTGACACACCGTACTTTATGTCAGTGGTAAATTTAGGTTATGTTTTGTGTTTATTTGTGAAAATTCGCAATTTTCAAACTTTCAAATTTCAGATCCTTAAACCAGTTAGTCATGTAGCACAAAATAATTAATAAATAAAATGTCCCATATGTCTACTTTACATCTGCATCATTTTTCAAATGTCATTTTATTTTGTTAGGATGTTAGAGGGGTTAAAAGTTTAGCAGCAATTTCTCTTTTTTTCAATAAATTTACAAAACCTGTTTATTTAGGGACCTATTCAAATTTAAATAGACTCTAAAATGTTACTTTAGCCCCAATTTTTTCACTTTTACAAGGGATAGCATGACAAAATGGACTGCAAAATGCATTACCCAGGTTCTTCCGAGGACAATGATACCCCACATGGGATCAGAAACCTCTGATTGGATAAACGGCAGGAATCGGAAGGGACGCAACACAAACAGGAACCATGCAGAATTTACCCCTAAGGTGCCTGAACAACAGAAATCCCCCACAAGTGACCCATTTTGAAAACTACACCATTCAAGGATTTTATCCAGGGGTATAGCGAGAATTTTTAACTCATCATAGAGAATTTGATAACATTAAATCATCGTATTAAAAAGTTTCTATTTTTTCACAAAAATGTTGCTTTAGCCCCAAATTTTTCACTTTTGCAAAAGATAAACATGAAAAAGTGGACCCAACAGTTTGTTACTCACTTTATTCTGAGTGGGGCATTACCCCACATGTAGTCAAAAAGATCTGTTTGGATACATAGCAGGGCTCGGAAAGGAAACAGCGCTATTTCATTTTTGTAGCGTAAATTTGTCTGGAATAGATTGTGAATGCCAAGTTGCATTTTCAGAGTCCATGACATGTCAAACAGGGCTGAAGAGTTGGTAAGCCAAACCTCCGACTCCTCAATTTCCATGAAACTGACTCCAGGACTCAGACTCCCTCATACATGGCTCATGTTTAAGTGATAAATTTACTGTAGCACAGATTCATCCCAGCTAAAAGTCTAGACCCTTAGATCAGGAATAGGACAGACATTTATAGGACATTTCATAACTTTCCCAAATTCTTATGAAAAAATATTCCCCACAAACTGCATTGAACTACTACCTCAACTCCTAATTTATTATATATTTTAGGAGTTGAGGTTGTTCCATTTTATACCGACTCCACGACTCCAACTCCACAGCCCTGATGCCAAAACAGCAGAAACCCCTACAAGTGACACCATTTTGAAAACTAGACCCATCAAGGAATTCATTTAGGGTTGTGCTGAGCTTGTCGAACCCATGTATATTTCCATGTCCAAGAATTTTATAACACTGGGACATGGAAATTTTAGCGTGAAAATTTTTTTTTTTTTAGGCAAATTTGTCAGTTACACAAGGGATAATAAGTAAAACTGGACCTCACAATTTATCCCGAACGCGGTGATGCCCCATATATTGTCAGAAATTACTATTAGGACATACGTCAGGGCTGAGAATTAAGGAGCGCTATTTGGCTTTTGGAGCACAGATTTTGCTACAATAGTTTGCAGGCGACATTTTTGGAGCGCTTAAGGCGCCAGTACAGCAGAAAAAAACCCCAAACTGACCCATTGTAAAAACTGCATTTCTCAATTAATTCATCTACGGCTGCAGTGTATATTTTGTAACATCCAGGCCATGCTTTTTTTCTGGGAAAATTGCAAATCTGCCAGTTTAGTGCCCATACAATCTAGTGCCCCCATACATTGTTTCCAGCTTGTGCTTCTGGCAATATGCACCCCGTAAATTTTTAAGTGCGCGTTCCCCACTACAATAATGCCAAACGTGGCCGCTTACTTTGGTTTAGGAACAGTGGGGCTCAGAAGGAGGTGGGTATTTGGATTTGGGAGCGCAGAATTCACTGGATTTTATTTGAGAGTATTGGAGACGTGTCACTTTTCAAGAGTCTTTGTTCTACCAGTAAAGTGGGAACCCCCTTTATTTCCAGTGAGAGATGACAGACCTGAGTGGAGGCTGGTTTTGTGTGGGATGAGTTATGATTTTTATTGGTAACATATTGGGGTACATAACGCTTTTTGATCGCTTTCAGTATAATGCTGAGATCACATTCTTGTGTTCTACACTGAGCACTTACGTTGGTGTTTTCGTGTAAATCCCACAAAAACGAGATTCAGACAAAACCCCTGACAGAACCACGCACCATAACAAGGCAGATGGAGACACTTTGGAGTCCATTTGGTGTACGCTCTGGTGGTATCTATCTTTTTAGGCGTGCACAGATCTGTGGTTGTCCATACTTGTGCGCTAAAAAGACACCTACAATGATGGGACACCACCGGAACACAGACCAGTCCAAAGTGACTCCATCTGTCTCATAATTGAGTCGTTCTGTTGGGTGTTTGGTCTGAATCGCGTTTTTTGGGGATTTACATGGAAACGTTCATGTAAGCGCTCAGCAGAGAGCGCAGGATAAATGTGAGCCGAGCCTTATTCAGATTTTTGGGATTTAGAATGAACAAATAGTAGTACAAGAATAGTTATTTTTATTTTTGCGCGGTTCACCGTCTTGTATAAGTGATAAAGCGGATTTATTCTTCAGGTCGGTGCGATTACAGAGATGCCAGATTTATATAGGATTTTTTTATGTTTTGCTGCTATCACACAATAAAAATGCTTTTTTATATGAAAAAAATATTTTTTTTTGTCGCCATATACTGAGAGCTATAACTTAACAGCAAACAGAGCTGTTAAAAGTTGACCAGCGATTTCTCATCACATTTGCAGTGATTTTAAGGGGCCTTTATGACAGAAAATACCCCAAAATGACGCCATTCAAAAACTGCACCCCTCAATGAGCTCAAAACCACATTCAAGAAGTTTATTAACCCTTCAGGTGCTTCACAGGAACTGAAGCAATGAGGAAGAATAAAATTAACATTTTACTTTTTTTCAAAAAAAATTTAATTAAGACCCAATTTTTTTATTTTCACAAGGCTAACACATAAGAATAGACCCCAAAATTTGTTGTGCAATTTCTCCTGAGCATGCCGATACCCCATATGTGGGGGAAAACCACTATTTGGGCGCACGGCAGGGCTCGGAAGGGAAGGAGGGCCATTTGACTTTTTGAATTCAAAATTTGCTTGAATAATTAGCAGACGCCACGTCGCATTTGGAGAGCCCCTTATGTGTCTAAACAGTGGAAACCCCCCACAAGTGACACCATTGTGGAAACTAGACCCTTCAATAAACTTATCTAGATGTGTGGTGAGCACTTTGCTTCACAGAAGTTTATAACGTAGAGCTGTGAAAATAGAAAATCACATTTTTTCCACAAAAATGAAGTTTTAACCCCAATGTTTTTATTTTCACAAGGATAACAGGAGAAAATTGACTGAAAAAGTTGTTGGGCAATTTCTTCTGTGTACGCTGATACCCCATATGTGGGGGAAAACACTGTTTGGGTGCACGACAAGTCTCGGAATGGAAGGAGCACTGTTTGACTTTTTGAACACAAAATTGGCTGGAATTGAGAGCGGACGCCACGTCGTATTTGGAGTGTCCCTGATGTGCCTAAACAGCGGGAACTCCACACAAGTGACCCCTCAAGGAACTTATCTAGATGTGTGGTGAGCACTTTGAACCCCCAGGTGCTTCACAGAAGTTTATAACGTAGAGCCATGAAAATAACAAAATCAATTTTTTTCCACAAAAATTTTCCTTTAGCCCCAAATTTTTTATTTTTACAAGGTTAACAGGAGAAAATTAACCTCTCATTTTGTTGTGCATTTTCTTCTGAGTACGTCAATACCCTACATGTAATTGGGAACTATTTTTGAGGCATAGTGTAAAGGTCAGAAGAGAAGGAGCACTGTATTATAGTGCACATTTTACTGTTATGGTATGAGGGTACCATGACCCACTAGGAGATGCCCTGAGGTGCCAAAACAGCAGAATTCCCCATAAGTGACTCCATTTTACAAACTGCACCTCTCAATGAAACTCATCTAGGGATGCAGTGATCATAGACACCACAAGTGTGTCACAGAATTTTATAGCATTGAGCAGTGAAGAAAAATAATTACATTTTTATCACAAAAATTTTGTTTTAGCCCCAGATTTTACATTTTCAAATGAGGATAATGGATAATATTGGCACCAAAATTTGTCCCATAATTTCTGCTGAATTTAGCAATACCTCATATGTGGCGGTACAGTGCTGCTGAGCCACACGGCGACACTCAGGAGGGACGGAGCGCTATTTGCCTCCTGGAGCGCAGATTTTCCTAGAATATTTTGCGGACTCCATATACAGAGCCTTTAGGTGCTAGAAGAGCAGAATCCCCCCTCAAGTGACCCCACTTTGAACATTATACCCCTGCCAAACATGTGGATGCTAAATGTGGTTTGGGCACACTGCGGTGCTCAGAAGGGCAAGGGGAGGGGTGGGCATTAGAATTTCGGAGCGCAGAATTTGCTGAATTTCTTTTGGGAGACGAGGAATCATTTTACTTTTCCAGAGCCTTTGTGCGACCAGTAACGTGGAAGCCCCCTATACTTCCATTGACAGATGATGGACCTGAGTGGGGTTTTTTTGTGGATAGATTTGAAGCTTTTATTGGGAACATTTTACATAACATTTTGGATCACATTTATCCGGTGCTCTATGCTGAGCACTTACTTTGGAGTTTCCATCTAAATCTCTGAGTGACTTGATTCAGGTGACACCCCCAGGAGATCCATTAACTATAATGAGGCAGCAGAGTTACTCTGGTGCAAAACCTAAGGCCGACCGCACTTTTATGCACACCTAAAAAGACAGACACAGCCGGATCACAAGTCAGATGGCGTCCACAGTGCCTCCATCTGCCTCATTATAGGGAATCTTCCTCTGGCACAGTCATGTAAGGGGTTGTTTTATTGCGGGACAAGTTGACGTTTTTGTTGGTACCATTTTTGGGTACATGACATTTTTTGATCGCTTTCTATTCCAATTTTTGGTGAGGGAGAATGAACAAAACCCGGCAATTCAGGAATTTTTTTTTATGCCGTTACGTGTGTGGTAAAATTGATAAGGTAGCTTTATTCTTCAGGTCTGTATGTTTATAGCGGTACCACATTTATAGTTTAACCCCTTACTGCCAAAACCAGTTTTCACCTTCCTGACAAACCCCCATTATTCAAATCTGACATGTGTCAATTTAAGCGGTAATGAGTTTGAAATGCCTCTTTCAATCTTAGAGTTTCCGAGATATTATTTCAAAACACTCTGTATTTCACGACAGTAATACATTTAGGTTGATAAGATTTGAAGTTTTTATATAAAAGGATCATTCATTTTGTGAATACTTAGAAAAATGTGCAATTTAATTTTTTTTTTTTATGCCCTTCTAACAGGCAATCATACCACACCAAAAGGTAAAAAAATATTTTCAATATCTCTATTTTATGTTGACATAATTTTTCAAATGTCCTTTTATTTTGTTACGAAGTTAAATGGGTAAAAAGTTTAGCAGAAGTTTTCCATTTTTTTTTTAACAAAATTCACAAAATTTATTTTTTTACCGACCTATTAAGTTTGAAGTGACATATGAAGAGTCTATATGTCAGGAAACCTCCAAAAGTGAAGCTATTTTCTTAATTTGCAGCCCTCAAAGTATTCAAAACGGCATTCAGGAAGGAAGTATGTTTAACCCTTCAAGTGCTTCACAGGCAGTAATGCAATGTGGAATGAAAAAATAAAAAATTACAACCAAAATGTTGCCTTAGCTTCAAATTTTTATTTTCCAAAGCAATAATGACAGAAAATGAACCAAAAAACGTGTTCCGCACTTTCTACTGCATGCAGTGATACCCTATGTGACTGGAATCTACTGGTTGTGCACACAGCATGGCACAGAATGTAAGGAGTGCTATTTGACTTGTAAAGCGCAATTTAGGACAGAAAAGATTGCGGACGCCAAGTTACATTTGCGGAGCCCTCAAAATACGGAAATAGCATAAACCCCCTACAATGACACCATTTTGTAAACTACACCCCTCAAAGAATTCATCTATGGGTGTGATGACCATTTGGGATCCACAAGTCTACAGGTAGGTTTATAACATTGAGATGTGAAAATAATTTTTTTTTTTTTTTCCATTAAAAAGATTCATTAGCCCCAAATTTTTAATTTTCACTAGTGATAATAGGAGAAAATGGACACTACAAATTGTTACCCAATTTCTCATGAACGCAGCAATGTCAAAATCTCCTACTTGGGAACACATCATAGCACAAAAGGGAAGGCGCGCTTTTTTACTTTTTGAGCGCAGATATGGCTGAGATAGATTGTGGACGCCATATAGCATTAAGAGAACCTCGGAAATGCGGAAAACACAACGTAACATTATGTAATCACTTTTTATTTCAATTTTGGGCATACAAAATTAACAAAAAACAGAAATTCAGGAACTTACTTTATTTTTATGCTGTTTTACGCTATTCACCGAGCAGTAAAAGTGATAAGACTACTTAATCCTTCCAGTTAGTAGGATTACATCAAAGCTAGGGTTAAGTAGTATTCTATACTACGCTATTTTCTCAGAAATGTATTTATTTTCCATCATCATGTTCTGAAAGCTATAACTTTATTTTTCTGCCAGAAGGTGTGCACGAGGGCTTTTTCTTTTGCAGGATGAGTTGAAGTTTTTACTGGTACAATTTGGACTATAATTTTTTTTCCCTCCATTTTAATTTTGGAGTAGCGGAGTGAACAAAAAACAGCAATTCATGAATAGGTTTTTATTTTTTTATGCCATTCCCTGTGTGGTAAAAGTGTTAAGACAATTTTATCCTTCGGGTCAGTGTGATAATTGTGATACCACATTTAAGGTATTTTAATGCTTCTCTATTTTTTGCATATTAAAACAATTTTTTTTTGCATCGCCATATTCTGATAGCTATAACTTTATATTTTTTGCCGACAGACCCTTATAAGGGCTATATTTTTTTTGTGAAATGAGTTGACATTTTCAGTGATACCATTTTTGTTATTATAAAGACTTTATGATCAATGTTTAATTACTTACGTGGTAGTATAATGAAAAATATGTATTTTTGTGTGCTGTTTTATTTATTTCTATACAATATTCACAGTATGGGTTAAATAGTGGGACAGTTTTAAAGCTTGGGTAGGTGAAAATGTGGTGAACTAATCATATGTACTTTGTTTGCTTTTGTTTTTATATAAAAACAGCACTTTTAGTGTCGAAACCTTTCTCCATCACAATGCACAGATGATGTTATGGCAGCCCTGACAAATGAAATGCAAGCTGGGAACGCTGGAAGGTATGAGATTGGCGGACCTCTCGTCTAGCAGCCAGGTACCATTCACCTGGACGCTGTACCAGATTCCTGTGAGTTGATTCGCTCATCTCTAGTGTCTATGTATAATATACAGCTGACATGCTGCTGATGAAGCCGGGTCTTCTTGTGAATCTGCTTTTATCACTGCACTGTACATGATTGGCAGATGTCATGGAGGGGCTTATCAAATATCTGTAAAATTATGATGAATCTGTTTGATGAATTGAGGCCTTTGTGTCTAAAACTGTGGCTTGTCTTGACGTCTTTTGGGCCATGTTCACAGAGCAGCTTTTGATAATTTTTTTAATGAAAATATAAAGTGAATACAACAAGAGAACAAGTTTCTCCCATGTAATTTTTATGTTTCTAATATTTAATCCTGGCTTAGGCTTAAAAAAATAAAAGAATTAAAAACTGCACCAAACTGCTCTGTGTAAATTTGGCCTCAGAAAACAGAGTTCTCTCATATTAGTTATATAAATAGGGTAAATTCTTACCTCTTGGGATGCTTGGTGGCTCTGCATCACAATCTAACTGCAAAGATGCCATCCTTTGAATTAGGGCATTCGGTTTAGGGTATGATTTCTAGAATTTGTAAATAAGAGTTTAGAAAATTATCAAAATTGTTCCTTATTTCACAGTCAGTGCCTCTTTCCGATGAAGAAACTGATTGTTGGCAGGTAGTACACTACATACAGCACTCCTACAATTTATGTGCTCTGATTTAAAGGGAACCTTTCAAGTCAGATAATGCTATTAACTTGCAGATATGCGGTTAATCTGCAGGTAAATAGTGTTAAAGGGCTTTTCCCACAAGCAAAGTGCATTCTGGTGTGCAGATGTGGTATGATCAGACCATGTTCCTGCACGGTCAGACACAACCATTACACAGTACACAGCAGGGGCACATTTACACTGTGTTCCAAATTATTATGCAAATAATATTTTCTCAGATTTTCCCAAATTACCTATATGAATTGCAGTCATTGTAATTTTCCAGCCAAATAACTATTAGAGTACAATTGAAAGGTTTTTGTACAAACTGCCTATGAAAACAGAATATTTTTAAAAAAATAAAAAACTCAAACTGTACTCAAAATGCATGTTCCAAATTATTATGCACAGCAGAGTTTTCAACCTTTTCATTTTAATAAAGAACAAAAAAATGGTCATTTTTGAAATTATAAGCATTAGCAGGTTATTACAAACTGAAATCAAACAGTTTTCAACTCAAAACTTTATTCTAGGTGATGTTACATTTGCACATAGGACCCCTTGTTCGAAAGGAGCTTCTGAACTCTCTCGTCCATTGAATTTGTCAGGTTTTGGATGGTTTCTGCTTTAATTGTTTTGCATGAGGACAGAATACCCTCCCAGAGGTGTTGCTTAGATGTGAACTGCCTCCCGCCATCATAGACACTCCTTTTGATGATGCTCCAGCGGTTCTCCATAGGGTTGAGGTCAGGGGAGCATGGGGGCCACACCATAAGTTTGTCCCCTTTTATGCCCATAGCAGCCAGAGATGCAGATGTGTTATGTGCAGCATGAGACGGGGCATTATCATGCATGAAATGATCTTGCTGCAGAATGCACGGTTCTTCTTCTTGAACCATGGAAGGAAGTGCTGTTTGAGAAACTCTACATACATTATAGAGTTCATCTTTACCCCTTCAGGGATCCTAAAGGGGCCGACAATCTCTCTCCCCATGATTCCAGCCCAACACATTACTCCACCTCCTCCTTGTTAGCGCCGTAGCCGTGTTTGCATGGGGTGTCCATCAACCATCCTCCACTCCATCCATCTGGACCATCGAGATCATTTCATGCATGATAATGCCCCGTCTCATGCTGCACATAACACATCTGCATCTCTGGCTGATATGGGCATAAAAGGGGACAAACTTATGGTGTGGCCCCCATGCTCCCCTGACCTCAACCCCATTGAGAACCTCTGGAGCATCATCAAAAGGAGTGTCTATGATGGCGGGAGGCAGTTCACATCTAAGCAACAGCTCTGGGAGGGTATTCTGTCATCATGCAAAACAATTGAAGCAGAAACCATCCAAAACCTGACAAATTCAATGGAGGAGAGAGCTCAGAAGCTCCTTTCGAACAAGGGGTCCTATGTGCAAATGTAACATCACCTAGAATAAAGTTTTGAGTTGAAAACTGTTTGATTTCAGTTTGTAATAACCTGCTAATGCTTATAATTTAAAAATGACCATTTTTTTTGTTCTTTATTAAAATGAAAAGGTTGAAAACTCTGCTGTGCATAATAATTTGGAACATGCAGTTTGAGTGTTTTATTTTTTTAAAAATATACTGTTATCATAGGCAGTTTGTACAAAAACCTTTCAATTGTACTCTAATAGTTATTTGACTGGAAAATTACAATGACTGCAATTCATATAGGTAATTTGGGAAAATCAGAGAAAATATTATTTGCATAATAATTTGGAACACAGTGTATAAGATTATCTCAGCACATGAACAGAACATGTTTTAACTACATTCAATTGTGGAACTCATTTTTTATTCAAAGATCTATTAACTAAAATGTACTTTGCTCATGGGAATGCCCCTTTAATAAGATGCCAAGGCGCTGTACTGAAAGCATGTCACCAGGGGGAAAAATGAACTTTATTGTTTCCAAGGGCCGCCGGCTTTTATTCATGCAGACGTGCCAGAGCGACTACAGTCACCGCTCAGAGCACTGTGAGGAGGAGGCTGTAAGCATGCTTCAGCACTTTGACTGACAGCTGGCTTTGTAGTGCATCAGTAGAGAGCCGGCTGTCAGTCTGTGCCAGGGTGTGCTAACAACTACCACTCTCAGTGCTGCGAGGGGTGACTGCACTGTAATTGCTCTGGGAAGTCAGTATGACTGAAAGTCGGTGGCAAACGGAAGGTATAAAGTCAAATTTCTCCCAGGTGCCGGGCACCTTCATAACACTATTAACCTGCAGGTCTGCAGTATCTGCAGGTTAATAGAGTTATCCGACCTGACAAGTTCACTTTACTGCAGCTATAAAAGTTCAGTAAGTACTATGGAGTGCATATTAGAGCTGTACAGTCATTTAGCTGTGGTATACATGCATCACTTCTATCCTCTGTCAGACAATCTTGGAGTAGAGTTGAATATATTTACTCATACTAATTGGAATAGAATTTTTTGGGCGCTGTCATGCCCTCAAGCACTTAGAATATTAAGCCCTAATATGTCAATCGAGACACTAATACAAATTGTCCCTTCTTTATTTGGTCTCTGGACTTTGAGGACATAATAATTTAGTGTCCTCTCATCCTGTACTAAGATTAGCATCCTAATACTTTCATTAATAGGCATGGCTCCTTAGCATATGTAGGCATAAACTATACCAGTGGTGGCGAACCTATGGCACGCGTGCCAGAGGGAGCACGCAGAGCCTTCCCGGTGGGCACGCGCGCCATCTCCTCAGCACTTGTGCTGCCACCACTCTACTCTGCTGAGGAGGGTGAGGGTGGCGCGGCTAGTGATGAGATGGAGCGCGTGCCCACAGGTAGGACTAGGATATATGAAGAGACCAGAGCAGCGAGGGAACAGGTAGAGGTGAGTAGTTTTTTTTTTTTTTTTTGTGTGGGGCCATTATACTGTATGGAGCACCATGTGGGGCCCATTATACTGTATGGAGCACCATGTTGGGCCCATTATACTGTATGGAGCACTATGTGGGGCCCATCAAACTGTATGGAGCACCATGTGGGGCCCATTAAACTGTATGGAGCACCATGTGGGGCCCATTAAACTGTATGAAGCACTATGGCGGGCCATTATACAGTAGGGAGCACTATCTGGGGCCATTATACTGTATGGAGCACTATGTGGGGCCATTATACTGTATGGAGCACTATGTGGGGCCATTATACTGTATGGAGCACTATGTGGGGCCTATCATATTGTACAGAGCACTATGTGGGGCCTATCATACTGTACAGAGCACTATGTGGGGCCATTATACTGTATGAAGCACATGGTGCAACCATTATACTGTATGAAGCACACAGTGGAACCATTATACTGCATGGAAGGCAATAAAAGGGCCCTTTATACTATATGGAGGACTATGTGGGGCCAATTACACTGAATGGAGGACTATGTGGGGCCCATTACACTGTATGGAGAACTATGTGGGGCCAATTATACTGTATGGAGTACTATGTGGGGCCCATTATACTGTATGGAGGACTATGTGGGGCCCATTATACTGTATGGAGGACTATGTGGGGCCCATTATAATGCATGGAGGATTATTTTGGGGCCATTGTACTGTATGGAGGATTATATGGGGCCATTATACTGTATGGTGGACTTTTTGTGCCCAATATACTGTGATGGGGTCACCTTTCTCTGTTGGGGGAATTGAGGGAGGGGAGTATAGTAGAGTCATCATACTGTGCGTGTGGATGGTACTTTGGAGGAATTCACTGTGGAAGTGTCATACTGTGTTTGGAGGCACTTTTGTTTGCATCATACTTTATTATCTGTATTATTCAAGTTTTTTTTATCCTTTGTTATTACATATTTAAATTAGGCCTCAATTGTAGACATTTTTTTTAACAAATATCAAGGTTGGCCCGCGACGTTGTCCAAACTTTTAATTTTGACCCTCTGTGTATTTGAGTTTGACATTCCTGGCTTAAAGGGTTATTCTCATCATGATAAAGGGTTACAATTGCAAAGAAATTGTAAAAACAAACAACTTTGCAATTTTACTTTTGATCAAAAATCCTCTCCATTCTCAAGAACAGACCTCCTCTGCAATCGGTGGCTAGTATCTTAGGCTTGGAGTGCAGTGCTTCTTTATGTTCACCCTAAACTCTTATTTGCATCTTTGGCTGCAGCTCTACATTAAGTATTGCTGCTCAGCTTACTTGTAGCCAGAAAACCCAAGTTCTTCTCTCTTTTCGGCTTTAGACTAATGATGTCAGCTAGGATGTTAAACTTTCAGCATTTCCACAAAGTGAGAAAATCCTCAAAAATGCCAAAATCACATGACTCAAAATAAAATATTGAATTTAGCATAATGCAAAAAATAATGTTTTTGAACTTGTATTAATTAAGACCCTTTTATACTACACATTATCAGCGGGAAACAGGTCTGTCAGCAAAACAGCTTTAAAATTGGGTCAAATCCCCTTTTTCTTCACTCATGTTAAAGGCAATCTGAAACCCCCAAAGTGCAAATTAAAACTGTTTAAACATTTATACAGTGGCATATAAAAGTGTTCACAATAACAAAATTACTCTTATTGTGAACAGTTAACCAAGTTGAAGATGAAATGATCTGTAAAAGGCCTAAAGTTATAGATGACACATTTTCTTTGTATTTTAGGGAAAACAAAAAGATATTTTCATCTTTTACATTTTAAAAATTACAAAAAAGGAAAATGGTCCGAAGCAAAACTTTGGGCACCCTTGGAGGTTTGTGTGTTCAGTTAACTTTGACCAAAGTTTCACACTTTAATTAACCTGTTTGGCTTACGGCTTTTTCACCATCATCGTTAGGAAAGGCCAGGTGATGCAAATTTACCAGCTTCCCAGCAGCCATGGGTTCTTCTAAGCAGCTGCCCTGCATTCTGAAAATAAAAATGGTGGAGGCCCACAATGCAGGAGAATGCTATAAGAAGATAGAGACACAAAAACGCTTTTCTCTTTCCTCAGTTGGAAATGTAATTAAGAACTGGCAGTTAACAGGAACAGTGGAGGTCAAGATAAGGTCTGGAAAACCAAGCAAAATTTCAGAGAGAGCTACTCATAGGATTGCTAGAGAGGCAAATCAGAAGCCCTGGTTGACTGAAAAAGACCTTCAGAAAGATTTAGCAGACTCTGAACAGTAGAACAATGTACCCTAACTCCAGAGACACCAGCACAAATAAGGCCTTCATGGAAGTATGCAAAAGAACATCTAAACAAGTCTGATGCATCTTGGAAACAAGTCCTGTGAACCGATGAGGTTAAAATAGAACTCTTTGCCCACAATGATCAAAGGTATGTCCACAGAAAAAAGGGCACAGAATTTAAGGAAGATAACATCTTGGCAACCATTAAGCATGGGGGTGGATCAATCATGCTTTGGGGTTGTGTTGCAGCTAATGAACATTTCTCGGGTAGAGGGAAGAATGGATTCAATGAAATTTCAACAAATTCTTGATGCAAAAATAACACCATCTCTAAAAAAGTTGAAGTTGAAAAGAGGATGGCTTCTACAAATGTATAATGATCCTAAACACTCGTCAAAATCCACAATAGACTACCTAAAAAGGCTCAAGCTTAAGGTTTTACAATGGCCCTCACAGTCCCCTGATCTGAACATCATTGAAAATCTGTGGCTAGACCTCAAAATAGCAGTGCATGCAAGACAACCCAAGAATCTCAAAGAACTGAAAGAATTTTCCAAGGAAGAATGGATGAAAATCCCTCGAATAAGAATTGAAAGACTCTTGGCTGGCTACAAAAAGCATTTACAAGCTGTGATACTTTGAAAAGGGGGTGCTACTATGTACTAACCATGCAGGGTGCCCAAACTTTTGCATTGGTCCATTTTCCTTTTTTGTAAATTTTTAAAATGTAATAGATGGAAAAAAAAATAATATACATATATATTTATTTATTTATTTATTTTGCCTAAACAACAAAGGAAATATGTCATCTTTAACTTTAGGCCTTTTAGAGATCATTTAATCTTCAACTTGCTTAACTGTTCGCAATAACAGTAATTTTGACCAGGGGTGCCCAAACTTTTACATGACACTGTAATGGGGACTAACTAACTATAAAAATCATACAAGGCATATAAATAATAATGTTATATTTGCAGAAAAATGTACTTTTATTTAATATGCAATTGAGGGCGCTTAAGTGCACCCTAGGTGTGGCCTATGTCTTAGTGCAGCATTACACTCTCTGATTTTCATATTACAGTAAGAGCGAACAGAGTCTAAAATCAATCCCGGTTTTTGGAACTTGTGAACTCACAGTGTCAGTGCGGGCGCAATCTGACCCTGGCTCCTGCCTTTCAGCAGCTGCACACGTACAAGTTCTCAATGTCCTCTCCTCCTCTGTGAAGCCGCTCATTACTCTTCCAGGTGTATCAAGCAGCAGCTGCACACAGGCATGAGCCAGGTTCTTGAGATTGTGTGTCTCAAACAAGCACTGTCAATCAAGTTAAAGGGCAGAGCTTCATATGCAAATCGAAAGGGCATAACAGTTCACCAAGTCATATGCCTAGTCAAGGGTGCACCAAAGTCCCCTCATTTGCATATTAAATAAAAATAGATTTTTCTGCAAATATAACATTAAAATGTATATGCCTGGTATGATATTTTATAGGGCCTATATCCCATATATAAACGTTTAAGCAGTTTCATTTGTACTTTGGGGGTGTCAAATTCCCTTT
Organism: Phyllobates terribilis; assembly: GCF_046119375.1. Classification (NCBI taxonomy): domain Eukaryota; kingdom Metazoa; phylum Chordata; class Amphibia; order Anura; family Dendrobatidae; genus Phyllobates; species Phyllobates terribilis. Next base: position 473,992,634 of record NW_027362764.1, on the reverse strand, counting down.
AAACAGCTCAATTCCTATCTGGAAAACTGCTTACCTGAATTGTAGCCACATCTTTTCTTACATACTTTTCATATTTTTCACAGTATATGGGTCTGAATGTCTCTTCACATTCTAAAAGAAAACAAAATGTTAAGAACATTTATGCTACATTCATAACAAAATGCAGACCCTTCGTATTATGAAGGCTAACAGCGCCAAAGGAACCACATTAGTTTATAATGAAGACTAAGGTTGTTTTGAAGATAAAAAAAAAAAAAAGACAGTGCCTGCATAAAATATTTAACAGAAGATGGAAGCAAATATGAACAAAACCTTATAGAAGCAAAATATGTAAAAATAAATATATAACTACAAATCATCCCTGTGATAACAGTATTTACATATTTAATGAATACAACAAAAGAACAAGAAAAACACTAAACACCAACAGAAAAATATTGGAGTAAATGTAACAAACTAAATGAGGGAGAATTCTGGAGCAAGTTGCCTCCAAAAACCTGTATTTCAAGATTTAAGTGGTATTTTAGATATTTTTGAAACTTGTCCGACAAGAGGGCATGACTTCGCTGTGAATGCATATGGTTAATAGAAAAGGGACCTGGCCTAGCACAATGCCACAGAATTGGGGCACATATTTCTTCCACAACCTAATCTAACTAAAAAATGTTACAAATGTAGACGAGACAGACCTAAAATAAAAGCAGTTCTACAATACGCCAAATTTATCAAACAGCATGAACTGTAATGATAAATCTGGTGCAGTGTAAAACTGTTTAGTCTAAGTTCGCACTGTCTAAGAATTAAACAGGATTAATAAATCTCTGCCATTGTGTTTCTTTCCAACATACACTCCCTGACAGAAGTTATGTTGCTTATCCATGTCACTTGTCCTAGAAAATGACATGTATTATATGTTTGTGTGTACACTCCCTGACAGAAGTTATGTCGCTTATCCATGTTATGTAAATAAAAGCTTATAACCTGACGTTAAATTCATCCATTGGTTTTATAAATTACTCTTTTGAAAGCTGAAACCCTCCCAAATTTGGTTTAGGTTAAGAAAATAAATTGGCATCAATGCTGAAATATTGATCATTTAACCCCTTAAGCCCCGGAGCATTTTTCGTTTTTGCATTTTCGTTTTTGCTCCCCTTGTTCCCAGAGCCATAGCGTTTTTATTTTTTGGTCAATATGGCCATGTGAGGGCTTATTTTTTGCGGGACGAGTTGTACTTTTCAACGCCATTACTAGTTTTACCATATCCTGTACGGGAAAACGGGAAAAAAATTCCAAGTGCGGTAAAATTGCAAAAAAAGTGCAATACCACAGTTGTTTTTTATTTATTTTTTTTTACCACGTTCACTGAATGCTAAAACTGACCTGCCCTTCTTATTCTACAGGTCATTACGAGTTCATAGACACCAAACATGTATAGGTTCTTTTATATTTAAGTGGTGAAAAAAAATTCCAAAATTTGGTAAAAAAAAAAAATAAAAAAATAGCGCCATTTTCTAAGACCCGTAGCGTCTCCATTTTTCATGATCTGGGGCTGGTTGATGGCTTATTTTTTGCGTGCCGGGCTGATGTTTTTATTGATAACATTTGGGGTAGATCCGATGTTTTGATCGCCCGTTATTGCATTTTATTGCAATTTTGCGGCGACCAAAAAACGTAATACTGGCGTTTAGAATTTTTTTCTCGTTACGCCGTTTACCGATCGGATTAATTCTTTTTTTATATTGATAGATCGGGCGATTCTGAACGCGGCGATACCAAATATGTGTATGTGGGTTTTTTTTTTATATATTTTATTTTGAATGGGGCGAAAGGGGGGTGATTTAAACTTTTATATTTTTTTATTTTTTTTTATATTTTTAAAAACTTTTTTTTTTTACTTTTTGCATGCTTCTATAGTCTCTATAGGAGACTAGAAGCAGCAACTATCCGATCGCCTCTGCTACATACAGGGGACGAGCAGGTCCCCTGCATGCAGCAGAAATGGTCCTGTGCTATGAGCGCCGACCACTAGGTGGCGCTCATAGCGACAAGATTATGACAACCACAGGCGTCTGCTGCAGACCCTGGGTTGTCATGCACGCCCATCGGCGACCCGCGATCACGTGACGGGGTCGCCGGTGGGCGTGGCTTATGACGCGCTACCCGGAAGCGCGCGTTAAATGCTGCTGTCGGAGATTGACAGCAGCATTTAACATGTTAACAGCCGCGGGTGGATCGCGATTCCACCCGCGGCTGTTGCGGGCACATGTCAGCTGTAAGAATCAGCTGACATGTGCTCCGTTCAGTGAGGGCTCAGCGCAGCAGCCCTCACTGAACGGAGGGATCGCAAATATGCGTACTAATACGTCCCCGGTAAGTAAGGGGTTAATGAACACAGAATGGTCAGATTTTGGCAAGACAAAAGTTTTGTCGCCCACAGAAAGTAATGTGATATTCAAACAAATCATTATCTTAAAATACAAATATATGCTGCATAACATTGGTGAATGAAGTTGTGGTGCTATTAGCGTCATATTTAATATTTTGTGTGACTTCCATGAGCTTGAAGGACTGCATCCATGCGGTTCAACAAAGATTCATACAATTTATTAATGAAGTTATCAGGAATAGCAGAGAATGCAGTCTTACATGCCTCCCAGATTTCATCCAGATTCTTTGGTTTTGTCTTCCAAGCTTCCTCTTTCATCCTACCCCAAACATGCTCAATGATGTTCATGTCTGGTGACTGGGCTGGCCAGTCCTTGAGCACCTTGATCTTTTTTGCCTGGAGGAACTTTGTTGTAGAGATGGATGTATGAGATGGAGCACCATCCTGCTGCAGAATTTGACCCCTTTTATGATTTGGAATGTAAGAGGTAGCTAACACTTCTTGATATTTTAGGCTATTGATATTTCCTTCCACCTTGCAAATGTTTCGCACACCCCCATACTGAATGTAACCCCAGACCATGATCTTTCCACCACCAAATTTAACTGTTTTCTGGGTGTATTTTGGATCCATGCGGGCTCCAGTAGGTCTCCTGTAGTATTTGCGGCGGCTGTGGTGTAATTCTACTGAAGATTCATCAGAGAAATCCACCTTCTGCCACTTTTCCAGTGTCCATCTGTTTAGCAGGCTGTGGGACTTTGCAAATGCCACAAGGTTTTTATTTGTCTTTTGTTTAGTGCTGGCTTCTGGTCACTGATTCGACCATGGAGGCCATTTCGAGACAGAATCCTACAAACTGTTCTAGTTGACACAGGGACTTGAGGTGACCAGGCCTGTTGGAGCTCTGCTGCAGTGGAAGAGGGGTTTGCTTTGGATTTTCTAACCAACAAACGTTCCTCCTGAGCAGTTGTTTTGTGAGGTCTGCCGGACCTGGGCTTGTCAAACACATCTCCAGTCTCTTCAAAATCTTTTTTTTAATTCTTTGCACTTGACGCTGAGACACATTAAAGGTGCCAGCCACCTATGCAGTGGATCTGGTCTTCAGCCTCTTGATAATCAGGGCTTTGGTCGCAGGGTGGATTTTTGGCATGTTGTCAGAGCTCAAGTTGCAGTTCAAGTGAAGGTCTGGGGTGCTGGGTTTCTTTTTATACACACCCACTAATTACCCGATCATTTACTGAGCACTGGTGAGGATGTAAACTAGGATTGGGTGCATTATATAACCAGGCGACAAAACTTTTGTCTTGCCAAAATCTGACCATTCTGTGTTCATTAAAGGATCAATATTTCAGCATTGATGCCAATTTAATTTCTTTACCTAAACCAAATTTGGGAGGGAGGGTTTCAGCTTTCAAAAGAGTAATTTATAAAAGCAATTGATGAATTTAATGTCAGGTTATAAGCTTTTATTTACATAACATGGATAAGCGACATAACTTCTGTCAGGGAGTGTACACACAAACATATAATACATGTCATTTTCTAGGACAAACTGAGACTACAGGTAGAAAATCATAGTCAAAAAGCACAGCCACAAGTACAGGTGAGTTAAGGCCCCGTCACACATAACGAGATCGCTAGCGAGATCGCTGATGAGTCACGTTTTGGTGACGCAATAGCGATCTTGCTAGCGATCTCGTTATGTCTGACAGGTAGCAACGATCAGGCCCCTGCTGTGAGATCGCTGATCGTTACAAAGCTTCCTGGACCATTCCTGGGTCGTTGCGCTCTCGCTGGGCAGTGTGCATCGCTGTATTTGACACCTTGTCAACGACCTCGCTAGCGATTCAGAACTGAGACACGTAGAGGTGCATAAATTGGACTTTTCTGCGTTCATCGTCCCCGATTGGTGGTCGCTACTGCGTCCTTGTTTTCTCAGATCCCACCAGCGTTCTCCGGCTGTGACTCCACTTTGAACAAATCAGACATCTTTAGCGAAGTAGGTATTGTTTGGGGTCTCAAATGAGTTTCCATTTTTAATTCATTTATAGGACATCTACCAATTATCTGCTATCATTGCTCTTCAGGGAGTGAGGGCTTGGCTTCAATAGCGATCTCGTTATGTGTGACGGGGCACCAGGACCGTTAAAATACTGGCAGCAGTTGTCGCAGCAGGTCTTCGCATCATGGGTGTTTCTGCCATGTCCCACTGGTTGAAGGCCTGCAATTGCAGGATCGTTTGCACGCTATTCACCGAGCTCCACTTCCCCATTGGCTCGGTCCACAGAGTCCACAAAGCCAGGCGGACAGTACGTAATTGCATCACATCGACGAAGAAAGTTTTGAAGCGTGCAACAGGCCAAAAGAACAGAGTCTATTGATTTAAGCTTCATGTTAATTGGCGTATGAAAAACTCTGAAGCGGTTGGCCACGACAGCGTGTCAGAAAACGTGCTGTGTGGGTGTGTGTGCACGAGACCCCTAAAATATCTGCCCATGCAAAAGCATATATATACAGATAGAAGCCAAGCCCTCCCTCCCTGAAGAGCAATGATAGCAGATAATTGGTAGATGTCCTATAAATGAATTAAAAATGGAAACTCATTTGAGACCCCAAACAATACCTACTTCGCTAAAGATGTCTGATTTGTTTAAAGTGGAGTCACAGCCGGAGAACGCTGGTGGGATCTGAAAAAACAAGGACGCAGTAGCGACCACCAATCGGGGACGATGAACGCAGAAAAGTCCAATTTATGCACCTCTACGTGTCTCAGTTCTGAATCGCTAGCGAGGTCGTTGACAAGGTGTCAAATACAGCGATGCACACTGCCCAGCGAGAGCGCAACGACCCAGGAATGGTCCAGGAAGCTTTGTAACGATCAGCGATCTCACAGCAGGGGCCTGATCGTTGCTACCTGTCAGACATAACGAGATCGCTAGCGAGATCGCTATTGCGTCACCAAAACGTGACTCATCAGCGATCTCGCTAGCGATCTCGTTATGTGTGACGGGGCCTTTACACTGGCAGCCAGGACATGATAATGGCAGAAAAAAGGAGACTCCGACTCCTAAAATATATAATAAATTGGGTACAGTAGTTCAATGCAGTTTGTGGGGAATATTTTTTCCAAAGAATTTGGGAAAGTTAAGAAATGTCCTATGAATGTCTGTCCTATTCCTGATCTAAGGGTCTAGACTTTTAGCTGAGATGAATCTGTGCTGCAATTTATGTACATGATAAGCAGTGAAGCTCCTCCTCTAAAGATAAGGGGAAAAAAAAACAAATACACAGGGAAGGAATGCCTGCACTCATCTCAGAACTGCTGGAGTGAACAGGAAAGCAGGATTAAGAACAAAAAAAAAGGTTAATGCTATTATAACTGATAATGCTTCAAACATGATAAGTACAATTAAACTGATGAATGAGAATAAATGAAGGTGAGCAGCAGCTAGAAGAACATTTCAGATTCAGTATGTTGGAGATGGAAGGCCACAGTCCTGTTCCCATAACGGAGGAACAAACAGATATTACTACACAAGAACAGCAAAATGATTCTTTACAATTAGATGATCTTGTTGAAGCTGCTTCACACCTTTCTCCTAGTCATCACGTGTTGTGTTGTGCACACGCTGCAACTGGCAATAAGAGATAGTCTGCAAGAGGGAAATGCTGCAACTCTGATTAGCAAAGTGAGGAAATTGGCTATTGCTGTCAGAACCCCTAAAATTGATTCCATCTTGAAGAGTCATGCTGGAAAAGGGGAAATTGTGGAATTACAAAATTTTTCACTTGCACTCAAAGTAGAAGAGTTCAATCGTTCATCAAAACTGACTGTGCACGAGGCAATTCTTTTATACCCTGAAATTGTTAGAGATGTTGCCTATGGGGTTACTGCTATGCCACCAACCCAAGTTAGTGTAGAGAGGTTGTTCTGTAGCCTTAAAATAATTAGGTCAGAATTTAGGTCATTGATGAAGGAGGATCTGATGGAGGCGATATTACAGGGTGGGCCATTTATATGGATACACCTAAATTAAATGGGAATGGTTGGTGATATCAACTTCCTGTTTGTGGCACATTACTATATGGGAGGGGGAAAACTTTTCCAGATGGGTGGTGACCATGGCGGCCATTTTGAAGTTGGCCATTTTGGATCCAACTTAATTTTTTTCAATGGGAATAGGGTCATGTGACACATCAAACTTATTGAGAATTTCATAAGAAAAACAATGGTGTGCTAGGTTTTAACGTAACTTTATTCTTTCATGAGTTTTTACAAGTCTATGACCACTTATGAAATGTGTTCAAAGTGCTGCCCATTGTGTTGGATTGTCAATGCAACCCTCTTCTCCCACTCTTGACACACTGACAGCGACACCGCAGAAGAAATGCTAGCACGGGGTTCCAGTATCTATTGTTTCAGATGCTGCACATCTCATATCTTCACAGCATAGACAATTGCCTTCAGATGACCCCAAAGATAAAAGTCTAAGGGGGTCATCAGATTGGGAGACCTTGGTGGCCATTCAACTGGCCCACGATGACCAATCCACTTTCCAGGAAACTGTTCATGTAGGAATGCTCGGACCTGACACCCATAATGTGGTGGTGCACCATCTTGTTGGAAAAACTCAGGGAACGTGCCATCTTCAGTGCATAAAGAGGGCAACACATTATCATGTAGCAATTTCAGATATCCAGTGGCATTGAGGTTTCCATTGATGAAGAATGGCCCCACTATCTTTGTACCCCATATACCACACCATACCATCAAGATACAAGATGTGCAGCATCTGAAACAACGGATACTGGAAGATAAGTGGTCATGAACTTGTAAAAAACTCATGAAAGAATAAAGTTACGTTAAAACCAAGCACACCATTGTTTTTCTTATGAAATTCTCAATAAGTTTGATGTGTCACATGACCCTATTCCCATTGAAAAAAATTAAGTTGGATCCAAAATGGCCGACTTCAAAATGGCCACCATGGTCACCACCCATCTGGAAAAGTTTTCCCCCTCCCATATACTAATGTGCCACAAACATGAAGTAGATATCACCAACCATTCCCATTTAAATTTAGGTGTATCCATATAAATGGCCCATTCTGTATTTCTCAGAACAAATTCACAGACTGCACAAACGTTATTCAGTATGTTTTTGTTGAAAACTGTTTTTTTTCCACTTACTGCATAGTGTATAATAAATTGTAAATATGCAAAAGTTGTTTTTTTGTTCTAAAGTTGTATTCCAATAAATATATTTTATGTTCTATCTAAATAGCTTGATTATTGTATCATAATAATGATTAAAAGCCTGATGTTACCATTTTACTACAGTAAATTTATCACTTAAACTTAAACATGAGCCACGTATGAGGGAGTCAGTCGGAGTCATGGAAATTGAGGAGTCTGAGTTGGAGTCGGAGGTTTGGCTTACTGACTCCACAGCCCTGTTTTTTTCCCACCGAGTAGTAGATTGTATTGGTACCATTTTGGGATTACTACTATGCTTTGACAGCTTTGTATATCATTTCTTGGAAAAAATTTGGGGACAAAACACAATGGCAATTCTGGTGTTTCATTTTTTTTTTTCTTTACCATATAGATGTACCATATTGTGTATATTTTGATAGATTGAAATATTCCTGTGGCGATACCAAATATTCTTACTTTATTAATTTTTTGATTATTTTAATACTTTTTAATTTTTAACTACTTTTTACATATTATTTTATTCCACCTAGGGTACTTGAACCTGCACAATTCATCAGCACCCCTCAACTGCTACGTCTTGGTGCATGCTTCCAATAGACGTATAATGACGAAAATGATACACGACAGAGCACACAGGGACACCGTCTGCATTATTAAAGTCAATGGCCCCCGAATCCTGTTTTGCAGGGGTTTGAATGGAAGCCCGAAGGGGCCAGAGAATGTAAGAGAAAAAGCTATGTAAATCCAGCCTGACAGTGGAGAATGGGAAGATGGGAGCTGGAGCCTACATTAACCCTGTAGAAGTGGATTCAGTTACCGAGCCTGGTCCATATAACCGGTTGGAAATCACTGCTCTAAAAATAAAACATTGGGCATTAAAGGAGACTATTCCAACTGGAAGCATAGAGGTCTACATACTGGTCTAGTGGACAAGATGCTGTTCACCATGAGATTGCATGTATATAATTAGGCTCAGTACATAGCACATTAACCCCTTAAGCCCCGCGGGTGGTTTGCACGTTAATGACCGGGCCAATTTTTACAATTCTGACCACTGTCACTTTATGAGGTAATTACTCTCGAACGCTTCAACGGATCCCCCTGATTCTGAGACTGTTTTTTCGTGACATATTGTACTTCATGATTGTGGAAAAATTTATTCGATATCACTTGCGTTTATTTGTGAAAAAAACGGAAATTTGGCGAAAATTTTGAAAATTTTGCAATTTTCAAAATTTGAATTTTTAAGCCCTGAAATCAGAGAGATATGTCACACAAAAGAGTTAATAAATAACATTTCCCACATGTCTACTTTACATCAGCACAATTTTGGAACCAAAATTTTTTTTTGTTAGGGAGCTATAAGGGTTAAAAGTTGACCAGCGATTTCTCATTTTTCCAACAAAATTTACAAAAACATTTTTTTAGGGACCACATCACATTTGAAGTCACTTTGAGAGGTCTTTATGACAGAAAATACCCAAAAGTGACACCATTCTAAAAACTGCACCCCTCAAGGTGCTCAAAACCACATTCAAGAACTTTATTAACCCTTCAGGTGCTTCACAGGAATTTTTTGAATGTGGAAGAAAAAAATGAACATTTAACTTTTTTCACAAAAATGTTAATTTAGACCCAATTTTTTTTATTTTCACAGGGGTAACAAGAAAAAATGGACCCCAAAATTTGTTGTGCAATTTCCCCTGGGCACGCAGATACCCAATATTTGGGGAAAAAATACTGTTTGGGCGCACGGCAGGGCTCGGAAGGGAAGGAGCGCTATTTGACTTTTTGATTGTAAAATTTGCTTGAATAATTAGCGGACGCCATGTTGTGTTTGGAGAGCCCATGTGTGCCCAAACTTTGGAGCTCCCCCACAAGTGACCCCATTTTGGAAACTAGACCCCCCAAGGCACCTTTCTAGATGCATAGTGAGCACTTGGAACCCCCAGGTGCTTCACAAATTGATTCGTAACAATGAAAAAGTGAAAAAAAAAACACTTTTTCATTTGTATGAATCAATTTGTGAAGCACCTGAGTGTTCCAAGTGCTCACAATGCATCTAGATAGGTGCCTTGGGGGGTCTAGTTTCCAAAATGGGGTCACTTGTGGGGGAGCTCCAATGTTTGGGCACACAGCGGCTCTCCAAACGCAACATGGTGTCGCTAACAATTTGAGCCGATTTTCCGTTAAATTTGTTAGAGGACACCATGTTGCATTTAGAGAGTCCCTGTGTGCCCAAACATTGGAGCTCCCCCACAAGTGACCCCATTTTGGAAACTAGACCCCCCAAGGCACCTATCTAGATGCATAGTGAGCACTTGGAACCCCCAGGTGCTTCACAAATTGATTCGTAACAATGAAAAAGTGAAAAAAAAAACACTTTTTCATTTGTATGAATCAATTTGTGAAGCACCTGAGGGTTCCAAGTGCTCACTATGCATCTAGATAGGTGCCTTGGGTGGTCTAGTTTCCAAAATGGGGTCACTTGTGGGGGAGCTCCAATATTTGGGCACACAGCGGCTCTCTAAATGCAACATGGTGTCCGCTAACAAATTTAACGCAAAATTGGCTCAAATTGTTAGCGACACCATGTTGCGTTTGGAGAGCTTCTCTGTGCCCAAACTTTGGAGCTCCCCCACAAGTGACCCCATTTTGGAAACTAGACCGCCCAAGGCACCTTTCTAGATGCATAGTGAGCACTTGGAACCCCCAGGTGCTTCACAAATTGATTCGTAATAATGAAAAAGTGAAAAAAAAAACACTTTTTCATTTTTATGAATCAATTTGTGAAGCACCTAGGGGTTCCAAGTGCTCACTATGCATCTAGATAGGTGCCTTGGGGGGTCTAGTTTCCAAAATGGGGTCACTTGTGGGGGAGCTCCAATGTTTGGGCACACAGGGACTCTCTAAATGCAACATGGTATCCGCTAACAAATTGAATGGAAAATCGGCTCAAATTGTTAGCGGACACCACATTGCGTTTGGAGAGCCCCTCTGTGCCCAACCTTTGGAGCTCCCCCACAAGTGACCCCATTTTGGAAACTAGACCCCCCAAGGCACCTATCTAGATTCATAGTGAGCACTTGGAACCCCAGGTGCTTCACAAATTGATTCATAAAAATGAAAAAGTGTTTTTTTTTTCACTTTTTCATTTTTACGAATCAATTTGTGAAGCACCTGGGGGTTCTAAGTGCTCACTATGCATCTAGATAGGTGCCTTGGGGGGTCTAGTTTCCAAAATGGGGTCACTTGTGGGGGAGCTCCAATGTTTGGACACACAGGGGCTCTCCAAACGCTACATGGCGTCCGCTAACAATTTGAGCCGATTTTCCATTCAATTTGTTAGCGGACACCATGTCGCGTTTGGAGAGCCCGTGATGTGCCTAAACAGTGGAGCTCCCCCACAAGTGTCCCCATTTTGGAAACTATACCCCTCAAAGATTTTATTAAGGTGTATAGTGAACATTTTGAACCCAGAGGTTCGGCACATTATTTGTTTACATTAGGTCATCATATTGAATAAGTTTTCATTATTCTTGAGCGCAAGTGCTCGCTACTTGAGTTTGCATCGGGTACTCAGGTATGCACCATGTACAGCGTGTGCTCGAGTGACATGCTCGAGTCCCTGCTCCGCATGTTTCACGGTTATTAGACACCCAAAAAAAAACATGCGGGGATCGCTCGTGCATGGCAGGCAATCCCCGTAAAGTTTTTTGGCCGCGAAGCATATGGGGCAGAGACTCGAGCATGTCACTCAAATACCCACGATACTCAATGCATACCAGAACACCCGATGCAAACTCAAGTAGCGAGCACTTGCTCTCAACACTAGTCGCCATATCGTCATCTTTTTTTCTTACTTTTGAAAAAAATCCCAACCCCAGCCCTAACCCTAGCACAACCCTAGCCCCAGCACAACCCTAGCCCCAGCACAACCCTAGCCCCAGCACAACCCTAGCCCCAAACCCAGCCCTAACCCTAGCCCAATCCTAACTCAAGAGTTTATTTTTGACGCCGTTCCTTGTGCGGTATAAGTGATTAGACGACTTTATTCTTCGGGTCGGTGTGATTACAGCAATGCCAGAATCATGTGGGGTTTTTATGACTGACAGCTGTCACACACTAAAAGACGCATTTTTTGTAAAATCTAGTTTTTGCATCGCCATATTTTGAGAGCTATAATTTTTCCAGATTTTGGCAGACAGTCATGTGACGGCTCGTTTTTTGCGGGATGACTTGACGTTGTTATTGGTGCCATTTTCAGGCACGTGACATTTTTTGATCGCTTTCTATTCCGATTTTTGGGAGGCAGAATAAACAAAAACCAACAATTCAGGAATTGTTTTTTTTTTTTTTTTTTATTCTGTTCCGCGTGTGGTAAAATTGATGAGGCAGCTTTACTCTTCGGGTCAGTACGTTTACAGCGGTACCACATTTGTATCATTTTTCTATGTTTTGGCGCTTATACACAATAAAAGCTATTTTATAGAAAAAAATATTTTTTAGTATCGCTTTATTCTGAGAGCTATAACTTTTTTATTTTTCGGCTGATGGAGCTATATGGCGGCTTGTTTTTTGCGGGACGAGATGACGTTTTCAGCGGTATCATTTTTATTTATATGCGTCTTTTTGATCGCGTGTTATTCCACTTTTTGTTTGGCGGTATGGTGATAAAGCATTGTTTTTTGCTTGGTTTTTTTTTTTTTTTTTTTTACCGTGTTCACTGAAGGGGTTAACTAGTGGGACAGTTTTATAGGTCAGGTTGTTCCGGACGCGGCGATACCAAATATGTGTACTTTTATTGTTTTTTTTTAATTTTTTTTATAATAATATTTATTGATGGGTACATTATATTTTTATTTTTGGTGTATTATTTTTTTTATTTTTTTATAATATTTTTGCACATTTTTTTTTTTTTTTTTTTCCACTTTCACACAGTTTATACACTTTATTACTTTTTCCCACTCTGGGACTTTCACTTTTTTTTTTCTGATCGCCTGCATGGCACAGGAATGGAGCACCATCCCTATGCCATGAAGCCTGTCAGAAGTGCACAGTGTGAAGATTGCTTGGAGATGCACTGCGCATGTCCAAGCAATCTTCCTGCTCTCTGGTGACCCGGATGTTGTCATGACGACATCGGGTCGTCATGGCAACACCCGGGAAGCCTTTGCAGACTGCGCTGGAAGCCGGAAGAGGAGGTGAGTATCGCCGATCACCTCCCCTTGCCCCCGCAATGCCGCGATCGACTTCGATCGCAGCATCGCGGGGGTTAATGTGCTGGGAGCGGTGCGTGACCGCTCCCTGCACATAGTACCGGGTGTCAGCTGTGACAATCAGCTGACACCCGGCGGCGATCGCGCCCGCACAGCCTGTGTGCGGGCGCGATCGCGATGACGTACTAATACGGGTCTGGCTCTTAAGTCCCAGGGCACAGACGCGTATTAGTATGTCAGATGTTATTAAGGGGTTAAAGGCTTTGCAGTGGCCCCTGCAGATAAGCGGAGATACATAATAGCTAAGACCTGCTCGGGGCAAATATTTTAACTGACACCCAGTATGATTGCTGTTTTGGTAAAACCCTTTCCTAGAAATTTTTGTCAGGCAACAATTTCTATAAAACCCATTTCAAGCATAACATTCAGGTACTACCTATCGTTGTCATTATTTTCAAGCACAACTAAAAGTAATAGCTTTTTTTTACCATAAGTTTAGATCAACAACTATAAAAGGTGCAATGTTAGTTCACCTAACTACAGCGGGTACAATTTTAGTGAAATGCCTTCTATAAATGCAAATTTTAGGAGACTAACTTTCTGAGCATTGCTTATTTTTTTCCCCTCAATTGGCTAAATGACTGGTATAAAAAAATAACATCAAGATTTTTTAAAATGTAGACATTGCTATAAAAAATTAAATAAACATCACAAATTCTTGAAATGTTTAACATAAAATTTGACTTAAACAGTGATCTAAGGGGTAAGGTTTCTCCTTGTGGAGAGTGACATGACAGTATGAGATTTAAACACTTTGCATGCTCCTTTGGGAAAATTTGCATATTTAATTTCCCAGAGGAGCATGCAATGCATTTAAATCTCCTCGTATTGGCGTGCAAGACCTGGCATGTCAGTCTCCACAAAAAGAAGCCTTACCTCTTAGATCCCAGTCTTAGCCTCTCACCCAGCCAAATCAGATCTCACACTTTGTACTGACCAGGGGTAATATGCCGAAACACCGTGTCTACAAATTGAGCTACTTATTTGACTTTTATCCCAAGTCATATTTCAAGGCTCATTTAAAGGGTCGATAATGACTTTTAGGATTGCTACTTCCAATAGGTGGCACTAGAGGTCAAGTCCTCTTCCTCTCTGAAGAGACAATTTGCAAACTTAAACAATGAGTAAGTTTCCGTAGACCCAATCTCTTTAAGACTGACCTTGAAAAGTAGGTCTTTCTTCTGGTTTATCTGTCCAGCATTGCACCATCAGATCGGATGCTTCTTTTAGTTCACATTGCAAACTCTCCTCTACTTCTGGTCTGTCACCATTAAGTACACAAATTGATATTTGCTCATTTTTAATTGCATCTGCAGAATGAGACAAAATGGAAAGAATGTATTTTTTTCCCACGTGCATGGGTAATCTATTCGGCACTGTTATATTGATTTTACATGTATTTTGCTCAAAAAAGGTGCACAAAATATCGCAAGAATTTTAGGCTACTGTTAAGGCAATACAGTACAAATAATCTGCTGATATTGTGTTATATGTGAGAAGAGCACATTGGTGCTTGGCGTGATTAAACATTTAGAACAATTGCAAGGACTGACATGGCCTAAAATGTGTCAAACTGCATAACCATTAGGCTTCATTCAGACGTCCGTGTTGCATGTACGTGTTCTAACCGTTATTTTCATAGATACAACACGTAACCATTATAATCTATGGGGCTATTCAAGTGTCCATGTTTTTCACTGCCCGTGTGACCGTGCAAAACTCAGAGACATGTCAGTTTTTTTTCCAGTAAATCCAAACAGAAACAGAGGTATACTATAGAAGCCGTGATCACCAATAAATAATTAGATGTAGAAAATGTCGTTTTTTCCGGTATAATAGATGAAAAGGACCAATACAAGTCTATGGTTCCGTGAGAAACATGTACAGCAGACAGATGGCAGCCGTATTTAATATTGCAAGCTATAGGAAAAGCTTTGTACTTTATTTATTTGTTCATCCGAGCAAAACACTGATAACACACTGATTGTAAAAATGGACACAAGGACCAAACACTGATGACACACTGATTATAAAAATGGACACAAGGACCAAACACTGATGACACACTGATGGTAAAAACAGACCCAAGAACCAAACACTGATGACACACTGATGGTAAAAACAGAGCCAAGGATCAACACTGATGACACACTGATGGTAAAAACAGACCCAAGAACCAAACACTGATGACACACTGATGGTAAAAACAGAGCCAAGGATCAACACTGATGACACACTGATGGTAAAAACAGACCCAAGGACCAACACTGATGGTAAAAACGGATACAAGAGGACCAAACACTGATGACACCCTGATGGTAAAAATTGACACTAGGACCAAACACTGATGACACACTGATGGTAAAGACTAGGACCAAACACTGATGGTAAAAACTGACACAAAAGGACCGAACACTGATGACACCCTGATGGTAAAAATGGACACTAGGAACAAACACTGATGACAAACTGATCCAGAAAACTGGTACCATTTTTCCTGGATGTGTGAATGAGGCCTTAGTTCAATGACTGTTCAACCATCAAGCGTCTATCTATTGTATATGGCCTCCTTTAGTTAGGGCTAAGGCTACATGGTGACTTTGCTTACACATCTGAAGCCTTTACAGAAATGCACTGAGCCAAACAAATTGTGCAACTTCATACATTTGATTGCACCAAATTTAATGTTGACTGAAACTTGGAGTGACCTACTGTATATCACTCATCTGAATTGGACACGTTTATGCATGACATACCAGTACAATTCCATAAAGCGATGGCTCCATAATACCTGTGTAAATATCCGACGTGTATACAATATCCACACATCATATAGAGGTCAACTGTAAAATGGTGCTCAAAGGTGTACAGTTTGTTTGTCAGTGATCTGACTGTTCAAAACAATAGATAGATAAATATTTAGAATGTAAAGCAAGATTACAAGTGAAAGATACTGTCTTACGTTCATAGGGTTCCTTGTTGCTCAGGATCACCCAGATTACAATTGCAAAACTGTAAACGTCTGATTTTACAGTTGACTTTACATTTAAGCTCTTCAGGTGTTCTGGGGCCATATAACTTAATGTTCCAGCATTCTTTGTGTTCATTGCACAGCTCTGAGTCCTCTGGCGGTCCGTCTCCTCTCTTGTCAGGGTACTCCATTTCTGAAAAGCAGCAACCCCAAGGTCTGCAATCTAATAATAAAGGCACTTTTATTTTATTTTCAAAAGTGGAAAACAAAAATCACTTTTTTATCAAAGCATACCGTATGTAGAATACATTAATTCTGGACATTATTTTTTAAATCTGCTTCAGTTCACCTGCTCTTTATATGCTGCATGTTCAATGTTTCAGCATTTTAAAACTATTTGAAATAATAAATGTGTGCATTTATCTCAGTTGAATATTTGCATAACACATGGTGGTAATCTGTTGACTATGAGAGCTACAAGATGCCCTCCCACCATTCCCCACCTTCCCACTCCCAGGTGTGACACAGATTTTTTTTTGTGTATTCAACAGATACTTCATTAAAATAATTAAGGTACAATTAAAACTAATAAATTATATTGTGTGTGTAAAAGGTGCTCATTCGTGTCACCCCTCTTCCTCCTCACTGTCCTGTGTCCAACTGAAAGCCAACTGGCTGCAGCAGGAGCCTCCCCCCACTTCTCTGTGAAGTAGGACATGAATACTTATAAGCCCCACCAAATTCAATAAGCTTCACCCTTCAACCTCTTTCCAGCAAAAAAATAAACAGATTAGTAGAAGATTACTTCATGTTCTCTCTCCCGAACGGGTTCACCTTGTCGCTGGTGGGATAGCTTTCATACTAGTTTTGATCAAAAACAGTGTTACTAAGAACCCTATTTTATTTAAATGCACTTGCTTTTTATTTATTTACAGCAGGGTTTATTTTCAGTTTGCTTCTTGTAGGTTTTTCTGATTCATGTTTTCTCTGCAGGATTTCCATATGTGCAGATAATACTGCAGACTGACAGTAGACACACGTTTATATCCCATTTACTTATATCTTTCATATCTAGATTAAGGCTAAGTGCCCACGAAGCAGAAATGCTCCGGATTTTTCCTGCATCTCCCTGGCAGGAAAAACGCATGCGGATTTTACATGCATTTTTCCTACCAGGTAGAAGCGTTTGTCAAGCGTTCTTCACATGCATTTCTGCATGCGGGTTATCAAGCGCTTTTCCAAGCGATTTTAGCATCACTTGGAAAAGTGCTTCACACTATATAAATCCATGCAACCGGCATTGATTTATATAGTGTGACCAAGTTAATAGTTAAAAAAAGAATACAAATGGTAAAAAAAAACAACAAAAAAAAAACCATAATATTCACCTTCCAATGGCCCCCGGTCTCCTTCTCCGACGTGTCCGGTGTCTTGGGCGGCTCGCGGTGGTGTAAAAGGAACTTCCATGATGTAATTTAGTCATGTGACAGGTCATGCGACCGCCGACGTCAGCAGTCACGTGACCTGTCACATGACTAAATGACGTCATGGAAGGTCCTTTCACACCACCGCGAGCCGCCCAAGACACCGGACGCACCGTACAGGAGACTGGGGGCCATCGGAAGGTGCGTATATATGTTGTTGTTTTTTTTATTTTAATTCTTTTTTAACTACAGGTACTATGGTACCCGGGTCTGGATGAGAGTCTCCTCTTCTCCAGACCCGGGTATCATCCGCGCATTGAATCGCTTAATATAAGCATGTGTACATGTAGTCATGCGGATATTAAGCGATTTAATGCAAGTCAATGGCGGCAATTTCGCCGCGTTTCCGCAAAATTAATGGACATGCTGAGGATTTTTCCGCAATGATAATCCGCAGCGGAAATTTCCGCAGCATGTGCACAGCACATGCGGATTATCATTGGGGACCATGGGGCACATATTAGCAAGCGTTTTTTAAGCGTTTTCGCTGTGGAAATTCCGCGGCAAAAACGCTTGAAAAAAGCATAGCGGGCACACAGCGTTAGCGTTAATTTAAAAATTACCTTCACATGAAATTCATCATCTGCTAATATGTTCTCTGGTTTCAGATCCTTGTGAACCACCTTCTGATTATGCAGATATTTCATTCCTTCAATAATTTCAAGGATAAATCGAGCCTTCACTGAAACTGGTACTGTTACCTGGAAGAAGAAAATATAACTACCTTAAATTATTTGAATAAACATAAATTTATGTGAAAACTGGACACTATTATTCAATAGCCAAATTTTGTAAGTCTTTTAGAAAAATCAAACACAAATTTCAAGGGACCAAAGATATTGGTAGCAGCGTAATATACTAAATGACAAAAAGAAGGGCCTACAAAGTAGCCTATTGTTTTAAACTGGAAAAAACATTGTAGCTCACATGGCCATGGTTTTAATTTTTTTGCCACAGTTTTGGCATTCAGTAAGTGACAAGTCCAGCCCAAAAGTTGCAGACGGATGGATACAGCATGCAGATTAGCCCTATTGAATGGGGCTAATCCTTGTCGACCATCGGAAGTTTAAGGCTATGTGCCCACGATGCAGAAATGCTCAGGATTTTTTCCTGAGCGTTTCTGCATCTATCTGGCAGAAAAAAACGCATGCGGATTGTACATGCGTTTTCCTGCCAGGGACAAGAGGAAGTGAAGCGTTCTTCACTTGCATATCCGCATGCGGGTTGACAAGCGCTTTCCAATCGATTTAGCATCACTTGGAAAGTGCTTGTCAACTTGGTCACACTATATAAATCCATGCAAACGGCATGGATTTATATAGTGTGACCCGAGAGAATGTCAAAAAATAAAAAAATAAATATATACTTACCCTCTGATGGCCCCCGGTGTCCTGCTTTCCCTCCGTTCTCCCTTGCCGGCAACGGTACACTGAAGGACCTGCTGACGTCAGCATCGCGTGACCCGTCACATGACTATGGTGTCAGCGCAGGTCCTTCAGTCCATCGCGAACTGCCGGCATGAAAGGATGAGTGCAGCGGGGGCCGCCAGAAGGTAAGTATATATTTATTTTTTATTTTATTCTTTTTTTTTTTACAGTTTTCTATGATACCCAGGTCCGGAGGAGAGTCTGAAGGACCTGCGCTGACGTCATAGTCATGTGACGGGTCACGCGACGCTGACGTCGGCAGGTCCTTCAGTGTACCGCTGCCGGCAAGGGAGAACGGAGGGAAAAAAGACTCCGGGGGCCATCAGAGGGTAAGTATATTTTTTTATTTTTTACTTTTGGTCACACTATATAAAGCCATGCCGTTTGCATGGATTTATATAGTGTGACCAAGTTGACAAGCACTTTCCAAGTGATGCCAAAATCGCTTGGAAAGCGCTTGTCAACCCGCATGCGGAAATGCAAGTGAAGAACGCTTCACATCCACATGTCCCTGGCAGGAAAAACACATGTACAATCCGCATGCGTTTTTTTCTGCCAGGGAGATGCAGAAACGCACAGGAAAAAATCCTGAGCATTTCTGCATCGTGGGAACATAGCCTAAACTGCAAATCCTTTGCCTTTTTGCTGTTGATTCTGTAGCTAATTTACCTCCTTGGTAAAGTTACAACATAAGCAAGTTGAGCTAATGGCCATCAGCTTAATGTCCACTTGTAACCTTTAATGACCTTTTAGGACCAAAATATTGCCCTGTTGAAACTTGTGCTACTTGATTTGCAAAAAGATGATGAAGCAATATAATTAGCTTCCATCATACCTGGAGAGAATCATTTACTACAGTAGGGTGATAACATTTTGAAAATGATAAAATAAAATGTTAGGAATAGTTGACATAGTAGCAAACAAGAATGAAGGTAAAGAAACCGCTGACTATTTGTCTTTACACGATAAGACCCGATTCATCAAGACCGGCAGTTTTCACACAAGTCTTGATGAGAAGATATCCAAGAGAAAGATGCTCCCGGTTCATTAAGAGCCGCATGCATGCACATGCCTCTTAATAAATCAGGAATGTCTGAATAGTGGCGTGTGCCTCAGCTCAAACTTTACTTCAGTCAGGGACTGGAGTAAGATTTGTGGAGTAGCAAAGCCTGCCACTCATCATGAATTTGACAAGTGGGGGCTGCCATGCCCCGGTCCCACCCCTGCTCAATACAATTTGTTGGAGTCAGGGCAAAAATAGCGTAAGAATGCCAAGAGTTGCAAAATTTTGGTAGAGCTTCACATTACTCCAGAACTTTGTGACTTTTCCAAGCTTTTTACACCAGAATTCTGGCATAAAAGCTTTGATGATCTGATCCTAATGACTTGTGAAACTATCGATAACAACTGGTGAATTTGGAAAGTTGTTTGCAAAGATTTTCTTCATTTACACTGGTAAAATATTGCTACGATCACTAAGAATCGTGTGAATCGGTGATGATTGGGCAGTGTACTGGCCTTTAATGGTTAATGACATAACAGTGTACCTGTTTTAAAACATGTAACAAATTTCCTTTAGTCATGTACTCAATCACCAGAGCATAGTTGCCATCTTCTAAGATGATGCCAAGCAACTTTACAATTCGTTCATGGCTGAGTTTATACATAATTTTACCCTCTTCATAGAGATCATTATTGTATCTGTAATACACAAAAGAAAATACATGTGAATTGATAATATATATATAAAAAAATACAATTGAGGCCCTACTGGGCATTACAAGATGCATCAATGCAATAGAAAAGAAATAGGATAATGTCAGTAAAATATTGTCTTGCTGAAAAAAAAAAAAGATGTTAAGTCCATCCAGTTTTTGAATGTCACCGTTTTCTCATTGAACAAGTAAACATGGTATGTACATTACCTTTCAAATTGCAAGACTTTCCATTCATCTGTGTTGAAATTTCATTTGCCACTTCTCCGGTAACGCCTCCAAATTACCCAGATCCATTAGTAACATAATATTGTCCTTTTCTGAATTAAAGGGGTTGTTCAACATGAAACATTTTTTTTTTTTTAAAGCCGTGAATTGAAAATAACAAATGGAGGCAAACACATCTTCTGGTGCCCTCACGGATTCAGCCCATGCCACGCCATGGAGTCTCAGTCAGTTCTGGAAGTGATGTCAGGCCCATTTGGAAGTCCCAGCACTGCTGCGGACTGTAAGTGGCTGTAGTGGTCCATTGACCCCCTCTTATAGTAACCTGACGTCTGACGCCAATTACAGGCTGCAGTAGTACTAGTAGAAAAAAAATTAGCTTCTTGAAATTTACAAAATTTATTGAGAAATTGATTCAAAATAAGTGCATAGTATTTACATGGACAGCGCAGCAACGCCTATCAAACGCACATGACGTTCTTTGTCAGAGTCCTGACAAAGAACGCCATGGGCATTTGAAACACCTTGCTGCTCTGTCAATGTAAATCCTACGCACTGATTTTTTACATCAATTTTTCAATAAATTTTGCAGACTTCAAGAAGCTTGATTCCATGCTTCAACACACCTAGAGACTAGGTTAGCTGTTTTTTCTTTTCATCAATGGTGATACTAGTACATCCAAATGGGCAGACACCTCTTCCGTCGACCTTCAGAGCAGCCTGCGCTGAATCCACAGGGGCATCGGAAGGTGAACATACCACTGTTTGCTATTTTCAGTCAATCCAGGCCTAAAAAATATATATTTAGTTTACTGTCAGACAACCCCATTATTTATTTTGCAGAGTTAATTCTAAAAACTCATTAAAAGATTTTTCATTTTGAACATGCAGTCTGATTTGCCAGCAGCATGGTATAGAGCAAGAGGAGGAGGAGAAGAAGGAACCAAGAAGATTAATATATAGGATTTGGGAACAGATGTAGTATAACTTGTCCAGTGGGTGGTCCTAATTAGTGATGGACAGCTATCCCTGCATACACACTTATAGAGAAAAAAAAATGTAATTGAGGGATGCTATATGCACAAAAACAATATTCCAAACATATTAGAAAGGTTATTTACATGACCATAGAAACAGTTCAGATAAATGTTACATTTAAGTAAGATTTCTGTTTAAGATTACTGTTCTGTAAAGGATGATAAACAGGAAGACATTGGCAATCATGTATATCTGCATACATTCCACTAAATAACATGCAATCATAATTAATAGACCTCCGTGTAAAGAATATTACGTAAAACATGAAAAAAAAAAATCCTATCACATTTGCCATGTCGACAAAAAACAACAACTGCAGGTTTGGCAAGTGTGATTTTCTCCCTTCATTTGGTCAGGTGCTGGTATTGAATGCATGAACCTTCGTACAGTCATTGGCAGATCTGTCCATCCTGAATAATCAGCTGTTTACAAGGGACTAATTGCCCATCATAAACGTCCTCAGCTATCAAACAAAAACAATATAATGATCCTTTGCATCTGCTTTCATCTATTAGAGCAAAAATTGTCAGCAGAACATTCCTTAAACGATCATTCATATGAATCTCGTCACAATCAATCTGACATAAAAATGAACTGATGCTCATTGTAACCATTTTATCCACCCATGTAAACAGACCCTAAAGGCCCCCATACACATCAGCCTAATGTCACATGATCCCACTGATATAGACATGTTTGACCAACAGTCTAATGTGTATGGGGGCCCCCCCAACAGAGGATTGTCGAGGAAGATAATTTTGTTCTCCAAAAGATAAACCGCCTGAGGAGTCGGACAATGGCTCTCTTATAGAGAACACTAAGCGCTCGGCAGAGTGGAAGCTCTTATTTATAGGAAAACCAGGCCAGAAAGCTGCCACCCAAACCATCGTTCTCCATCAACTACCTAAAGTCTATGGGGGCTTTAAGTATATAGACTGTTAATTTGTAACTACACGTTTCATTTTTTTTCACAATTCAACAGAACAAGTGAATTTAAGATAAGAAACTTATGTAATGTCTTATTAGTGAAAAATGGCTCCTTCCCCACTCATCAGTCACTATTTCTCTTCTGCACTGATCATTCACTCTGAAAAACTGCTCCAATCTGTTTTCACTGAGGGATAAAATAATACCTGCTGAATATACAGTGCATTGTGAAAGTAGTTGGCCCCCTTGAACTTTCTACCTTTTGCCACATTTCTGGCTTCAAAACATAAAGATATAAAATTCTAATTTTTGGGGGAAGAATCAACAAGTGGGACACAATCGTGAAGTGGAACGAAATTTATTGGATATTTTAAACTTTTTTAACAAATTAAAAACTGAAAAGTGGGGTGTGCAATATTATTCGGCCCCCTTGAGTTAATACTTTGTAACGCCACCTTTTGCTGTGATTACAGCTGCAAGTCGCTTGGGGTATGTCTCTATCAGTTTTGCACATCGAGAGGCTGAAATTCTTGCCCATTCTTCCTTGCAAAACAGCTCGAGCTCAGTGAGGTTGGATGGAGGGCGTTTGTGAACAACAGTTTTCAGCTCTTTCCACAGATTCTCGATTGGATTCAGGTCTGGACTTTGACTTGGCCATTCTAACACCTGGATACGTTTATTTTTGAACCATTCCATTGTAGATTTTGCTTTATGTTTGGGATCATTGTCTTGTTGGAAGATAAATCTCCGTCCCAGTCTCAGGTCTTTTGCAGACTCCAACAGGTTTTCTTCCAGAATGGTCTTGTATTTGGCTCTGTCCATCTTCCCATCAATTTTAACCATCTTTCCTGTCCCTGCTGAAGGAAAGCAGGCCCAAACCATGATGCTGCCACCACCATATTTGACAGTTGGGATGGTGTTTTGAGGGTGATGAGCTGTGTTGCTTTTACGCCAAACATATCGTTTTGCATTGTGGCCAAAAAGTTCGATTTTGGTTTCATCTGACCAGAGCACCTTATTCCACATGTTTGGTGTGTCTCCCAGGTGGCTTGTGGCAAACTTCAAACGAGACTTTTTATGGATATCTTTGAGAAATGGCTTTCTTCTTGCTACTCTTCCATAAAGGCCAGATTTGTGCAGTGTACGACTGATTGTTGTCCTATGGACAGACTCTCCCACCTCAGCTGTAGATCTCTGCAGTTCATCCAGAGTGGTCACGGGCCTTTTGGCTGCATCTCTGATCAGTCTTCTCCTTGTTTGAAATGAAAGTTTAGAGGGACGGCCGGGTCTTGGTAGATTTGCAGTGATCTGATTCTCTTTCCATTTCAATATGATCGCTTGCACAGTGCTCCTTGAGATCTTTAAAACTTGGGAAATCTTTTTGTATCCAAATCCGGCTTTAAACGTCGCCACAACAGTATCTCAGACCTGCCTGGTGTGTTCCTTGGTCTTCATGATGCTCTCTGCACTTGAAACAGAACCCTGAAACTATCACAGAGCAGGTGCATTTATACGGAGACTTGATTACACACAGGTGGATTCTATTTATCATTACCAGTCATTTAGGACAACATTGGATCATTCAGAGATCCTCACTGAACTTCTGGAGTGAGTTTGCTGCACTGAAAGTAAAGGGGCCGAATAATATTGCACGCCCCACTTTTCAGTTTTTAATTTGTTAAAAAAGTTTAAAATATCCAATAAATTTCGTTCCACTTCACGATTGTGTCCCACTTGTTATTGATTCTTACCAAACAAATTAGAATTTTATATCTTTATATTTGAAGCCAGAAATGTGGCAAAAGGTAGAAAAGTTCAAGGGGGCCAAATACTTTCACAATGCACTGTAAGGCTGTGTTCACACGATGCGTATTTCATGCGTTTCCGCGGCGTTTTTGCAGTTGCGTAAACGCCGCGGAAACGCATGAAAAACGCATGGTAGAAGGGCAGCAATGTTCCCCAATGGAAATCCGCATGTGCTGTGCCCATGATGCGGATTTTTCCGCAGCGTTAACGCTGCGGTCAAAAATCCGCAGCATGTCAATTAATTTTGCGGAAACGCGGCGATTTCGCCGCCATTGACTTGCATTAGAACGCGCCAATTCCGCAAGACAGCATTTGTACTTGCGTAATTGGTGCGTTCTAATGTGCGGATGGTACCCGGGTGTGGAGGAGAGGAGAGTCTCATCCACACCCAGGTACCATTGAAAAAGCTGTAAAAAGAAGAATAAAATAAAAAATAAATGTATTCTTACCATCTGTCGGCCCGCGCTGCGCTCCCGCTTGGTTCCCGGCACTTGCAGTGAGTTGTAGGACCTGCGGTGACGTCAGAGTCATGTGACGGGTCACGTGACGCTGACGTCGGCAGGTCTTTCAATTCAAAGTTGCCGGCAGCCGGGAGAACGGAGTGAGCAGGACAGCGCGGGCCATCGGAGGTAAGTATATACACTCTCTCGGTTCACACTGTATAAATCCATGCTGTTTGCATGGATTTATACAGTGTGACCTAGTTATCAAGCACTTTCCAGGTGATGCTAACATCGCCTGGAAAGCGCTTGTCAATCTGCATGCGGAAACGCATGTGAATCTGCATGTGGATCCGCATGTATTCTGCAGGAAAAACGCATGCACAATCTGCATGCGTTTTTTCTGCCAGGGAGATGCAGAAATGATGCAGAAATTTTCTGCTTCATTTCTGCATCGTGTGCACATACCCTAAAAGTCTATAGAGGTGGGAGGAGCTGGAGGGGAAAGAGTAATAAAATACAAAGAAAAACTGCTGATGCTCCAGAGGGAAAGACTGCTAAAATAAACAGGATACAAGTGAGAAACTATGGCTAGATGACAAATGATGGAATCATTGTTCTTATTCCTCTTTTTAGAAGGCTTTTATGATGATGCATTTTGTTGTTTAACCCTTTTTGACTTCTATTTAATGTTGTCCTTATGTTCTTCCAACTAAGACTTATGGTGACCAATGAACTGAATGATCTCCCATAAGTATCCCGAAAATAAGTCCAACACCAAACTCTTGTTTATCCAGTCTGCGTACTGGATGAAAGTGTTATCATTCTAATATGTTGGATTTGTTGAAGTTATTGTTATAAAAGTTTGCAATAAAAATTATACACTGCTCAAAAAAATAAAGGGAACACTCAAATAACACATCCTAGATCTGAATGAATGAAATATTCTCATTGAATACTTTGTTCTGTACAAAGTTGAATGTGCTGACAACAAAAATCACAGAAAAATCATCAATGGAAATCAAATTTATTAACCAATGGAGGCCTGGATTTGGAGTCACCCCCAAAATTAAAGTGGAAAAACACACTACAAGCTGATCCAACTTTGATGTAATGTCCTTAAAACAAGTCAAAATGAGGCTCAGTATTGTGTGTGGCCTCCACGTGACTGTATACCCTCCCTACAACGCCTGGGCATGCTCCTGATGAGGTTGTGGATGGTCTCCTGTGGGATCTCCTCCCAGACCTGGACTAAAGCATCCGCCAACTCCTGGACAGTCTGTGGTGCAACGTGACGTTGGTGGATGGAGCGAGACATGATGTCCCAGATGTGCTCAATCGGATTCAGGTTTGGGGAACGGGCGTGCCAGTCCATGGCTTCAATGCCTTCATCTTGCAGGAACTGCTGACACACTCCAGCCACATGAGGTCTGGCATTGTCCTGCATTAGGAGGAACCCAGGGCCAACCGCACCAGCATATGGTCTCACAAGGTGTCTGAGGATCTCACCTCGGTACCTAATGGCAGTCTTCAATGTTGCATCACTCCCAAGAAGACTCATGGCTGTATTATCTCAAAAGGGTGCTTCTACTCAATACTGAGAAAAGGGTCTGAATACTTATGACCATGTGATATTTCAGTTTTTCTTTTTTAATAAATTTGCAAAAATTTCTACATTCCTGCTTTTTTTCAGTCAAGATTGGGTGCAGAGTGTACTTTAACCCCTTAAGCCCCGAGGGTGGTTTGCACGTTAATGACCAGGCCAATTTTTACAATTCTGACCACTGTCACTTTATGAGGTAATTACTCTGGAACGCTTCAACGGATCCCCTTGATTCTGAGAATGTTTTTTCGTGACATATTGTACTTCATGATTGTTGAAAAATTTCTTCGATATCACTTGCGTTTATTTGTGAAAAAAACAGAAATTTGGCAAAAATTTTGAAAATTTTGCAATTTTCAAAATTTGAATTTTTAAGCCCTGAAATCAGAGAGATATGTCACACAAAAGAGTTAATAAATAACATTTCCCACATGTCTACTTTACATCAGCACAATTTTGGAACCAAAATTTTTTTTTGTTAGGGAGCTATAAGGGTTAAAAGTTGACCAGCGATTTCTCATTTTTCCAACAAAATTTACAAAACCATTTTTTAGGGACCACATCACATTTGAAGTCACTTTGAGAGGTCTTTATGACAGAAAATACCCAAAAGCGACACCATTCTAAAAACTGCACTCCTCAAGGTGCTCAAAACCACATTCAAGAACTTTATTAACCCTTCAGGTGCTTCACAGGAATTTTTTGAATGTGGAAGAAAAAAATGAACATTTAACTTTTTTCGCAAAAATGTTACTTTAGACCCAATTTTTTTTATTTTCACAGGGGTAACAAGAAAAAATGGACCCCAAAATTTGTTGTGCAATTTCCCCTCGGCACGCAGATACCCAATATTTGGGGAAAAAACACTGTTTGGGCGCACGGCAGGGCTCGGAAGGGAAGGAGCGCCATTTGACTTTTTGATTGTAAAATTTGCTTGAATAATTTGCGGACGCCATGTTGTGTTTGGAGAGCCCCTGTGTGCCCAAACTTTGGAGCTCCCCCACAAGTGACCCCATTTTGGAAACTAGACCCCCCAAGGCACCTTTCTAGATGCATAGTGAGCACTTGGAACCCCCAGGTGCTTCACAAATTGATTCGTAAAAATGAAAAAGTGAAAAAAAAAAACACTTTTTCATTTTTATGAATCAATTTGTGAAGCACCTGGGGGTTCCAAGTGCTCACTATGCATCTAGATAGGTGCCTTGGGGGGTCTAGTTTCCAAAATGGGGTCACTTGTGGGGGAGCTCCAATGTTTGGGCACACAGGGACTCTCCAAATGCAACATGGTATCCGCTAACAAATTGAATGGAAAATCGGCTCAAATTGCTAGCGGACACCACGTTGCATTTGGAGAGACCCTCTGTGCCCAAACTTTGGAGCTCCCCCACAAGTGACCCCATTTTGGAAACTAGACCCCCCAAGGCACCTTTCTAGATGCATAGTGAGCACTTGGAACCCCCAGGTGCTTCACAAATTGATTCGTAAAAATGAAAAAGTGAAAAAAAAACCACAGCTGTCACACACTAAAAGACGCATTTTTGCAAAATCTAGTTTTTGCATCGCCATATTTTGAGAGCTATAATTTTTCCAGATTTTGGCAGACAGTCATGTGACGGCTCGTTTTTTGCGGGATGACTTGACGTTGTTATTGGTGCCATTTTCAGGCACGTGACATTTTTTGATCGCTTTCTATTCCGATTTTTGGGAAGCAGAATAAACAAAAACCAACAATTCAGGAATTGTTTTTTTTTTTTTTTTTTTTTTTTATTCTGTTCCGCGTGTGGTAAAATTGATGAGGTAGCTTTATTCTTTGGGTCAGTACGTTTACAGCGGTACCACATTTGTATCATTTTTCTATGTTTTGGCGCTTATACACAATAAAAGCTATAGAAAAAAATATTTTTTAGCATCGCTTTATTCTGAGAGCTATAACTTTTTTATTTTTCGGCTGATGGAGCTGTATGGCGGCTTGTTTTTTGCGGGACGAGATGACGTTTTCAGCGGTACCATTTTTATTTATATGCGTCTTTTTGATCGCGTGTTATTCCACTTTTTGTTTGGCGGTATGGTGATAAAGCATTGTTTTTTGCTTCGTTTTTTTTTTGTTTTTTTTTTACCGTGTTCACTGAAGGGGTTAACTAGTGGGACAGTTTTATAGGTCAGGTTGTTCCGGACGCGGCGATACCAAATATGTGTACTTTTATTTTTTATTTTTTTTTATAATAATATTTATTGATGGGTACATTATATTTTTATTTTTGGTGGATTTTTTTTTTTATATTTTTGCAATTTTTTTTTTCCACTTTCAGACAGTTTATACACTTTATTACTTTGTCCCACTCTGGGACTTTCACTTTTTTTTCTCTGATCGCCTGCATGGCACAGGAATGCAGCACCATCCCTATGCCATGCAGGCTATCAGCGGTGCACAGTGTGAAGATTGTTTGGAGATGCACTGCGCATGTCCAAACAATCTTCCTGCTGTCTGGTGACCCGGATGTTGTCATGACGACATCGGGTCGTCATGGCAACACCCGGGAAGCCTTTGCAGACTGCGCTGGAAGCTGGAAG
Organism: Phyllobates terribilis; assembly: GCF_046119375.1. Classification (NCBI taxonomy): domain Eukaryota; kingdom Metazoa; phylum Chordata; class Amphibia; order Anura; family Dendrobatidae; genus Phyllobates; species Phyllobates terribilis. The sequence continues at coordinate 473,963,545 of NW_027362764.1, read as the reverse complement.
AGGAGGTGAGTATTGGCGATCACCTCCCCTTGCCCCCGCAATGCCGCGATCGACTTCGATCGCAGCATCGCAGGGGTTAATGTGCTGGGAGTGGTGCAGGACCGCTCCCTGCACATAGTACCGGGTGTCAGCTGTGACAATCAGCTGACACCCGGCGGCGATCGCGCCCGCACAGCCTGTGTGCGCGCGCGATCGCGATGACGTACTAATACGGGTCTGTCTCTTACATCCCAGGGCACAGACGCGTATTAGTACGTCAGATGTTGTTAAGGGGTTAATGAGAAAAAAATGAACTTTTTAGAATTTACCAAATGGCTGCAATGAAACTAAGAGTGAAAATTTTAAAGGGGTCTGAATACTTTCCGTACTCACTGTATTACACTATATATATTGTATGGCAGCGCTAGTCATCATCATGGTGGATACTCGCTGCGCCGGGTCAATTAACGCACACCAGCCACGTTTCTCAATATTTCACAGTTCAGCAGTTTATTAATCTTCATAAACTGCTTGTCACACAGTCCAACTTAGTGGCTCACCGGCATATTACACATATAACATCCAGGAGCCCTGTAAATAGCAGACAGGCCCTCTTGGCTCCAGTTACATCCCTCAGCAAAGGCACTTATATTAATGTCCACATCAATGTCCACATCAAGCAGTGTTTTACCTTTGAGGGGTTGTAGCTGCTTCAGTCCGCTTTGTCCCGCCACCACTGTGGCTATAGAGCTTACCACACGTGGTCTCCAGCCCTTATCCCGTCCAAGGCCACTGGCATCTCTCATACGCACAGATCCAGGCTCTGCCTTCCAGGACGCTTATTTTAGTAAGCCTCTGGCCCTCCAAGGCTTACTGGCATCGCTTATACCCAAGGGATCCAGTCTTCACCTTCCAGGAGTCCACCAAGCTTCATCAGGCCTCACACATGGGGAACAGGCCTCACGCCTATCACACCCCTTGCACCACCTGTCTCAAATTACCAGGGTTTTTATATCCTATAGAAACAGCCACAGGACCTGTGCTTATCTCACAGTCACGTGTCCAGACCTTCCGTTGTGCAAAAGGACCTGTGTGATGTCACAGTCATGTGACCAGTCAGCTGAGGGAGGTACATGGTCCGTCAAAACACGCACTGAACCATTAAAGGGATGACCAAAAGTTTGGACACACCTTCTCATTTAAAGATTTTTCTGTATTTTCATGACTATGAAAATTGTAAACTCACTCTGAAGGCATCAAAACTATGAATTAACACACGTGGAATTATATACTTAACAAAAAAGTGTGAAACAACTGAAAATATGTCTTATATTCTAGGTTCTTCAAAGTAGCCACCTTTTGCTTTGATGACTGCTTTGCACACTCTTGGGATTCTCTTGATGAGCTTCAAGAGGTAGTCACCGGAAATGGTTTTCACTTCACAGGTGTGCCCTGTCAGGTTTAATAAGTGGGATTTCTTTCCTTATAAATGGGGTTGGGAACATCAGTTGTGTTGTGCAGAAGTCTGGTGGATACAAAGCTGATAGTCCTACTGAATAGACTGTTAGAATTTGTATTATGGCAAGAAAAAAGCAGCTAAGTAAAGAAAAACGAGTGGCCATCATTACTTTAAGAAATGAAGGTCAGTCAGTGCGAAAAATTGGGAAAACTTTGAAAGTGTCCCCAAGTGCAGTTGCAAAACCCATCAAGCGCTACATAGAAACTGGCTCACATGAGGACCGCCCCAGGAAAGGAAGACCAAGAGTCACCTCTGCTTCTGAGGATAAGTTTATCCGAGTCACCAGCCTCAAAAATCACAGGTTAACAGGAGCTCAGATTAGAGACCAGGTCAATGCCACATAGAGTTCTAGCAGCAGACACATCTCTACAACTGTTAAGAGGACACTTTGTGCAGCAGGCCTTCATGGTAAAATAGCTGCTAGGAAACCACTGCTAAGGACAGGCAACAAGCAGAAGATACTTGTTTGGGCTAAAGAACACAAGGAATGGACATTAGACCAGTGGAAATCTGTGCTTTGGTCTGGTCTGATGAGTCCAAATTTGAGATCTTTGGTTCCAACCACCGTGTCTTTGTGCGACGCAGAAAAGGTGAACGGATGGACTCTACATGTCTGGTTCCCACCGTGAAGCATGGAGGAGGAGGTGTGATGGTGTGGAGGTGCTTTGCTGGTGACACTGTTGGGGATTTATTCAAAATTGAAGGCATACTGGACCAGCATGGCTACCGCAGCATCTTGCAGCGGCATGCTATTCCATTCGGTTTGCGTTTAGTTGGACCATCATTTATTTTTCAACAGGACAATGACCCCAAACACACCTCCAGGCTGTGTAAGGGCTATTTGACCAAGGAGGAGAGTGATGGGGTGCTACGCCAGATGACCTGGCCTCCACTGTCACCAGACCTGAACCCAATCGAGATGGTTTGGGGTGAGCTGGACCGCAGAGTGAAGGCAAAAGGGCCAACAAGTGCTAAGCATCTCTGGGAACTCCTTCAAGATTGTTGGAAGACCATTTCCGGTGACTACCTCTTAAAGCTCATCAAGAGAATGCCAAGAGTGTGCAAAGCAGTCATCAAAGCAAAAAGGTGGCTACTTTGAATAACCTAGAATATAAGACATATTTTCAGTTGTTTCACACTTTTTTGTTAAGTATATAATTCCACATGTGTTAATTCATAGTTTTGATGCCTTCAGTGTGAATGTACAATTTTCATAGTCATGAAAATACAGAAAAATCTTTAAATGAGGTGTGTCCAAACTTTTAGTCTGTACTAATATATATATAGATATATATATATATATATAGATAGATAGATATATACACATATATATATATATATATATATATATTATATATATATATATATATAGATATAGATATATATACATAGATATATATACACATACTAGATGGTGGCCCGATTCTAACGCATCGGGTATTCTAGAATAGGTATGCGGCCGACCGGGCGCAAGCAGCAGAGCGGTGTTTACATTTGGCGCCAAAATCGCTGATTGGTCTAGGCCGGCAACCGCGACCAATCAGCAAAGCGGTGTTAAAATTTGGCGCCTATATAGCAGATTGGTCACGGCCGGCGGTCGCGACTAATCAGCAGAGCGTTGTTTAAATTTTGCGCCAAAATCGCTGATTGGTCGCTACCGCCAGCCGCGACCAATCAGCAGAGCGGGGTTTAAATTTGCTGCCCATATCGATGATTGGTCGGGGCCGGCGGCCGCAACCAATCAGCGTGGTATTGGTGAGGACCGGGGAGCGCCGCTGCCTGTGCGGATACTTCCGCTGCGAGAAGCCGGGACATGAGCGACTGCTCGCAGCAGAAGTATCCCGACCCGCAGCGCCGCTCCCCGGTCCTCCCTTGACACGCTAGCAGCTGATCCGCATGGTGTTACAAAGGTCCGGACATTTGTGTTAAAAATCGCTGATTGGTCGCTGGCGCTGCCCGCGACCAATCACCGATTTTGGCGTCAAATTTAAATATCGGCCGCGACCAATCACCGATTTTGGCGCCACATTTAAATAGCGTCCGCGACCAATCAGTACAGCGGTGTTTAAATGTGGAGTCAAGATCAGTGATTGGTCGCGGCCGATATTTAAATTTGCCGCCCAAATCGGTGATTGGTCGCGGGCAGCGTCCGCGACCAATCAGCACAGTAGTGTTTAACTTTTGCGGCAAAATCAGTGATTGGTCGCGGGCCAAGACCGCGACCAATCACCGATTTGGGTGACACATTTAAACAGCGTCCACGACCAATCAGCACAGCGGTGTTTAAATGTGGCGGCCAAATTGGTGATTGGTCGCGGGCAGCACCAGCGACCAATCAGCGATTTTTAACACAAATGTCCGGACCTTTGTAACACCATGCGGATACTGTGGGGACATCAGCGGCTAGCGTGTCAAGGGAGGACCAGGGAGCGGCGCTGCGGGTCGGGATACTTCTGCTGCGAGCGCCCGCTCATGTCCCGGGTTCTCGCAGTGGAAGTATCCGCACAGGCAGCGCCGCTGACATCCATGCGCCTAGGGTGTGAAGGGAGGACCGGGGAGCGGCGCTGACATTCAATTGGTCGCGGCCGCTATTTAAATGTGCCGCACAAATCGGTGATTGGTCGCGGTCTTGGCCTGCGACCAATCACTGATCTTGCCGCAAAAGTTAAACACTACTGTGCTGATTGGTCGCGGACGCTGCCCGCGATCAATCACCGATTTGGGCGCCAAATTTAAATATCGGCCGCGACCAATCACCGATCTTGGCTCCACATTTAAACACCGCTGTGCTGATTGGTCACGGCCGATAATTAAATGTGGCGCCCAAATCGGTGATTGGTCGCGGGCAGCGTCCGCGACCAATCAGCACAGCGGTGTTTAACTTTTGCGGTAAGATCAGTGATTGGTCGGGTCTGAAGACCACGACCAATCATCGAATTATCTTGGTGAGGACCGGGGAGCGGCACTGCCTGTGCGGGTACTTCCGCTGCGAGAACCCGGGACATGAGCGGCCGCTCGCAGCAGAGGTATCCCGACCCGCAGCGCCGCTCCCCGGTCCTCCCTTCCGCATGGAGGTCAGCGACGCCGGCGGTCCTTCCGCTGCTACCAGCCGGGAGATGAGCGCCTCACGCCGCTCATCTCCCGGCTGCATCTCCGTCCCGCAGATGGGTCCGGCGGTCGAGGTCCTTCTGCTGGTACCGGCCGGGAGATGAGCGCCTCGCACCTGTTATCTCCCGGCTGCATCGCCGATGAGCTCCGTCCCGCAGATGAGCCGCTAGCTGCCATCTTTTTTCAGAAATCCCGCGGCGCTGAATGGCTGCTGCCGGACCAATGAGCGACGCGGGATATATATATATAAATAACAGTTTATACTGAACAGTTGTCTGAAAGTGCACTTACACTATAAACAAACAAAAAAGCTACAATTTGGAGGCACACAAACATATGTAGCAGAATATTATAACTTTCACTTGTGCTTTTCACAGTTAAATGCACAGAATAATAACTTACGACGCAGTCTTCAATCCTGTAAAAACAGTTTTTAGCGCTACCAGCCCATGTTTCCGATGGCAACATAAATAGACTTTGCCAAATCCTCCAGAATCAATCTCCTCCTTATCTAGAAGGTCCTTGGAACTCATACGGATGTCATCAAGAGACATGTCTGCAGCTGCTGCTTGCGATTCCATGGACTCAATGTTGCCGGAATAACCTTAAAAAAAAAAAAAAAAAAAGCAGATTAGGAATGTGTGCCGATAAAGAACTTCCCTCTGTTTTTTCAGGAATGCCATGCTCCCGAGCTGGCCGATTTCCTAGATTCTGGGGTGCAGGCCCTCCTGATTGATTGACAGTTGAGACTAGCTGCATTGTCTCCTCGCTGGACCAGTAGTGGTACTGAAGCTGACCGGGTTAGGAGCTATATATATTTATTTATTATATGACTATGACTGGATCTATCGGCGCCAGATTTGCCAAATAGGTAAATCAGACACTTTGGAAGGTTTGCAATGGCTTTCAGCTCTCTAGGACCTTCCATTTTACACATATTTTCAAAAAATGGAATACAAAAGATTAATTTAAGGGCAAACGGGGCCCCTCTGCACCAAATTTGGCCCATGAGTAAATCAGGAGCATCTGAAGATTTTAGACCGGGTTTTAGCTCTCTGGGACCTGCCTTTCTCAACATACAGTGGGTACGGAAAGTATTCAGACCTCTTTGAATTTTTCACTCTTTGTTTCATTGCAGCCATTTGGTAAATTCTAAAAACTTTATTTTTTTCTCATTAATGCACACTCTGCACCCGATCTTGACTGGAAAAAAACAGAAATGTAGAAATTTTTGCAAATGTATTAAAAAAGAAAAACTGAAATATCACATGGTCATAAGTATTCAGACCCTTTGCTCAGACACTCATAGTTAAGTCACATGCTGTCCATTTCCTTGTGATCCTCCTTGAGATGGTTCTACTCCTTCATTGGAGTCCAGCTGTGTTTAATTAAACTGATAGGACTTGATTTGGAAAGGCACACACCTGTCTATATAAGACCTCACAGCTAACAGTGCATGTCAGACCAAATGAGAATCATGAGCTCAAAGGAACTGCCCAAGGAGCTCAGAGACAGAATTGTGTCAAGGCACAGATTTGACCAAGGTTACAAAAGAATTTCTGCATTACTCAAGGTTCCTAAGAGAACAGTGGCCTCCATAATCCTTAAATGGAAGAAGTTTGGGACCACCAGAAGTCTTCCTAGACCTGGCTGTCCAGCCAAACTGAGCAATCGTGGGAGAAGAGCCTTGGTGCGAGAGGTAAAGAAGAACCCCAAGATCACTGTGGCTGAGATCCAGAGATGCAGTGGGGAGATGGGAGAAAGTTCCACAAAGTCAACTATCACTGCAGCCCTCCACCAGTCAGGCCTTTATGGCAGAGTGGCCCGATGGAAGCCTCTCCTCAGTGCAAGACATATGAAAGCCTGCATAGAGTTTGCTCAAAAACACATGAAGTTCTCCCAGACTATGAGAAATAAGATTCTCTGGTCTGATGAGACAAAGATAGAACTTTTTGGTGATAATGCTAAGCGGTATGTGTGGCGAAAACCAGGCATTGCTCATCACCTGCCCAATACAATCCCAACAGTGAAACATGGTGGTGGTAGCATCATGCTATGGGAGTGTTTTTCAGCTCCAGGGACAGGACGACTGGTTGCAACTGAAGGAAACATGAATGCGGCCAAGTACAGAGATATCCTGGATGAAAACCTCTTCCAGAGTGCTCTGGACCTCAGACTTGGCCGAAGGTTCACTTTCCAACAAGACAATGAGCCTAAGCACACAGGTAAAATAACAAAGGAGTGGCTTCAGAACAACTCTATGACCATTCTTTACTGGCCCAGCCAGAGCCCTGACCTAAACCCAATTGTTCATCTCTGGAGAGACCTGAATATGGCTGTTCACCATCCAACCTGATGGAACTGGAGAGGATCTGCAAGGAAGAATGGCAGAGGATCCCCAAATACAGGTGTGAAAAACTTGTTGCATCATTCCCAAGAAGACTCATGGCTGTACTAGCTCAAAAGGGTGCTTCTACTCAATACTGAGCAGAGGGTCTGAATATTTATGAACAGGTGATATTTCAGTTTTTCTTTTTTAATAAATTTGCAAAAATTTCTACATTTCTTTTTTTTCAGTCAAGATGGGGTGCAGAGTGTACTTTAATGAGAAAAAAATGAACTTTTTAGAATTTACCAAATGGCTGCAATGAAACAAAGTGAAAAATTTAAAGGGATCAGAATACTTTTCGTACCCACTGTATATGCCAGATACAGAATATAAAAGCAAATATGATCGATTTGTACAAAATCTGGCACATAGGTAAATCAGGAGATTTGAAGGATTTAAACTGGGTTTCAGCTCTCCAGGACCTACCATTCTTCTCAACATATTTGTAAAATAAAATGAATACAAAACAAAATATTAATTTAAATCTTTTTGGGACCCCACTAGACAGACATAAAATTTCTACGCATAACAACTCAGATATGTTGGCTTCATATCCGTAACAAACAAAGTTTTTGCCCACACACAAAAACAACAAACAGTTAAACCAAACCGACCAGTGTAAAGTAAGGTAACTTTACTATATATAATAAAATACTAAGATATCTTGTGACCCGTCATCTGGCACTTTTTTTTAAAAACCGGGAACAACCGTTATAGACAAGCGTTTCAGGTTACTTGGGTGACATTGCCAAAAGTGGAATCCAAAGTCCCAGTATAAGGCCACGGTCTCACTATCAGTATTTGGTCAGTATTTTTTCTCAGGAGTGGGTGATAAATTCAGGATTGGTGACTTGTTTCTATTATACCTTTTCTCTGATTGTTCCTCACCTGGTTTTGGCTCTCACTCCTGAGGAAAAATACTGACCGAATACTCACCAAATACTGATAGTGGGGCCAATAGCCTAAGGGTATGTGCACACGGTGCATTTTTTATGTGGTAAATCCGCTCGGAATTGGCCCCAAAAACGCATTGCAAACCTTATCCCAGCATTTTCTATGAGATTTTGCAAGATCTGTGCACATGACCAGGATTTTTCCTTACAGAATTTCATGTGCGGGAAAAGAAGCAGCATGTCCATTCTTTGTGCGTTTTTCCTATAAAACGCATTGGAAAAAATGCATGGCAAATCCGCATCAAAAACACTGCAGATTTTCCGCAGCGTTTTTGCTGCCAAGAGATGCAGAACCTTGCAGAAGCGCTGCAGAAATTTCTGCAAGCAAATCCTGATCATGAGCGCATACCCTAAGGCTATGTGCCCACGATCCGGAGCCGCTGCGGGTTTGACGCTGCGAACTTATGCAGCGTCAAACCCGCAGCGGCCAGATGTTATAGCATAGTGGATGGTATTTGTAGAAATCCCATGTCCACTATGCGTCTGCGGCTCACCCGCGGAAACTGACATGCGACTCGTCTTTCAAAACCGCAGTATGTCAATTTCTCTGGTGGGTCCGCATGCGGGCTTTCCCCATAGACCTAACTTCTATGCGGAAAGTCTGCATATGAAAAAAATGGAGCCGCTCATTTGCATAATGAGCGGAAGCTGCCGGCGGCTCTTCCGCGACGGCTGGGCCGCAGGCTGGTACACATCGTGGACATATACAGTACAGACCAAAAGTTTGGACACACCTTCTCATTTAAAGATTTTTCTGTATTTTCATGACTATGAAAATTGTACATTCACACTGAAGGCATCAAAACTATGAATTAACACATGTGGAATTATATACTTAACAAAAAAGTGTGAAACAACTGAAAATATGTCTTATATTCTTGGTTCTTCAAAGTAGCCACCTTTTGCTTTGATGACTGCTTTGCACACTCTTAGCATTCTCTTGATGAGCTTCAAGAGGTAGTCACCGGAAATGGTTTTCACTTCACAGGTGTGCCCTGTCAGGTTTAATAAGTGGGATTTCTTGCCTTATAAATGGGGTTGGGAACATCAGTTGTGTTGTGCAGAAGTCTGGTGGATACAAAGCTGATAGTCCTACTGAATAGAATGTTAGAATTTGTATTATGGCAAGAAAAAAGCAGCTAAGTAAAGAAAAACGAGTGGCCATCATTACTTTAAGAAATGAAGGTCAGTCAGTCTGAAAAATTGGGAAAACTTTGAAAGTGTCCCCAAGTGCAGTTGCAAAAACCATCAAGCGCTACAAAGAAACTGGCTCACATGAGGACTGCTCCAGGAAAGGAAGGTTAGCAGCAGCTCAGATTAGAGACCAGGTCAATGCCACACAGAGTTCTAGCAGCAGACACATCTCTTCAAAAACTGTTAAGAGGAGACTTTGTGCAGCAGGCCTTCATGGTAAAATAGCTGCTAGGAAACCACTGCTAAGGACAGGCAACAAGCAGAAGAGACTTGTTTGGGCTAAAGAACACAAAGAATGGACATTAGACCAGTGGAAATCTGTGCTTTGGTCTGATGAGTCCAAATTTGAGATCTTTGGTTCCAACCACTGTGTCTTTGTGCGACGCAGAAAAGGTGAACGGATGGACTCTCCATGCCTGGTTCCAACCGTGAAGCATGGAGAAGGAGGTGTGATGGTGCGGGGGTGCTTTGCTGGTGACACTGTTGGGTATTTATTCAAAATTGAAGGCATACTGAACCAGCATGGCTACTACAGCATCTTGCAGCGGCATGCTATTCCATCCGGTTTGCGTTTAGTTGGACCATCATTTATTTTTCAAAAGAACAATAACCCCAAACACACCTCCAGGCTGTGTAAGGGCTATTTGACCAAGAGAGAGAGTGATGGGGTGCTACGCCAGATGACCTGGCCTCCACAGTCACCAGACCTGAACCCAATCGAGATGGTTTGGGGTGAGCTGGACCGCAGAGTGAAGGCAAAAGGGCCAACAAGTGCTAAGCATCTCTGGGAACTCCTTCAAGATTGTTGGCAGACCATTTCCGGTGACTACCTCTTGAAGCTCATCAAGAGAATGCCAAGAGTGTGCAAAGCAGTCATCAAAGCAAAAGGTGGCTACTTTGAAGAACCTAGAATATAAGACATATTTTCAGTTGTTTCACACTTTTTTGTTAAGTATATAATTCCACATGTGTTAATTCATAGTTTTGATGCCTTCAGTGTGAATGTACAATTTTCAAAGTCATGAAAATACAGAAAAATCTTTAAATGAGGTGTGTCCAAACTTTTGGTCTGTACTGTACCCTAAGGCTGGATTAACACATCCATAGGCGGATTATAATGAGGGCAATCCAGGCGACCGCCCGGGGCCCCGAGCCTGCAGGGGGCCCCCGGCTCCGGGCGGGGTGTCTAATGCCGGATTGCCCTCATTATATGTGCGGGCCGCCGCGGCACATACCGGTAGCAGTGGCGGGAGGGGGGGCCCCGGACCGCTCCCCCAGCAGCGGCCGCCGCTACTTCTTCATCGGCCGGGCCAGCACTGCAGCAGTTAACTTCCCTGTGCTGGCCCGGCCGCGTCACTCCTAGGAGACACGGCCCTGTGCGCGGCCGTGTCTCCTAGCTGTGATGTCACGCAGTGCGCGCCCGGCCTGTACTGCTACTTACCACCGGAGAGGAGAGAGAGCAGGCAGGAGGAATGAGTGTGTGTGTGTGGGCAGGTGTGTCTGTGTGGACAGATGTGTGTGTGGGCAGATGTGGGCAGGTGTGTGTGTGTGGGCAGATGTGTGTGTGTGTGTGTGGGCAGATGTGTGTGTGTGTGTGGGTAGGTGTGTGTGTGGTCAGGTGTGTGTGTCTGTGTGGGCAGGTGTGTGTGTCTGTGTGGGCAGGTGTGTGTGTCTGTGTGGGCAGGTGTGTGTCTGTGTGGGCAGGTGTGTGTGTGGGTGTGGGCAGGTGTGTGTGTGTCTGTGTGGGCAGGTGTGTGTGTGTCTGTGTGGGCAGGTGTGTGTGTCTGTGTGGGCAGGTGTGTGTGTGTCTGTGTGGGCAGGTGTGTGTGTGTCTGTGTGGGCAGGTGTGTGTGTGTCTGTGTGGGCAGGTGTGTGTGTGTGGGCAGGTGTGTGTGTGTGGGCAGGTGTGTGTGTGTGTGGGCAGGTGTGTGTGTGTGTGTGGGCAGGTGTGTGTGTGTGTGTGGGCAGGTGTGTGTGTGTGGGCAGGTGTGTGTGTGTGGGCAGGTGTGTGTGTGTGTGTGGGCAGGTGTGTGTGTGTGTGTGTGGGCAGGTGTGTGTGTGTCTGTGTGGGCAGGTGTGTGTGTGTGTGTGTGGGCAGGTGTGTGTCTGTGTGGGCAGGTGTGTGTGTGTGGGCAGGTGTGTGTCTGTGTGGGCAGGTGTGTGTGTGTGTGGGCAGGTGTGTGTGTGTGTGGGCAGGTGTGTGTGTGTGTGGGCAGGTGTGTGTGTGTGTGTGGGCAGGTGTGTGTGTGGGCAGGTGTGTGTGTGTGTGTGGGCAGGTGTGTGTGTGTGTGGGCAGGTGTGTGTGTGTGTGTGGGCAGGTGTGTGTGTGTGTGTGGGCAGGTGTGTGTGTGGGCAGGTGTGTGTGGGCAGGTGTGTGTGTGGGCAGGTGTGTGTGTGTGTGTGTGGGCAGGTGTGTGTGTGTGTGGGCAGGTGTGTGTGTGTGTGGGCAGGTGTGTGTGTGGGTGTGGGCAGGTGTGTGTGTGTCTGTGTGGGCAGGTGTGTGTGTGTCTGTGTGGGCAGGTGTGTGTGTGTCTGTGTGGGCAGGTGTGTGTGTGTCTGTGTGGGCAGGTGTGTGTGTGTCTGTGTGGGCAGGTGTGTGTGTGTGGGCAGGTGTGTGTGTGTGTGTGTGTGGGCAGGTGTGTGTGTGTGTGTGGGCAGGTTAGAAAGTCTTGCCCTGTTGAACACTACACCTGACTTGAGGCCACCACCTCTTGGTTGTCCAATGTTCTGGCTTCTCTAGGGCTCTTCTCAGATATTCATTATACCAGCTCCCCAGAATACCAAAGCTAGGGTGGGTGACCGCGAGCCCTGGTGGTGGTCATAACTGCGGCCACCCAGGGGCAATACTCCATAACAACAATCCCCTGAGGTGGTGTAGGATGTAAGGACCTATTCACACTACATCCAGCGCTGCATTCAGGTCTTTACACAAGGCTTACAACTGAATCCCTGAAATTCAGGATTGTGCTGTCTGAAATTAGACATCTGAAAGCAGAGCAAATGGAGCCTAAAGATTCAGACTTTAGCCTCGGTTTGCCTTTGTTCAAATCAATGGCTATGTCAAGGCCCATATGAATGCCATTTTTCAGGGATTTAGATAGAAGCCTGGAAAGAGGAGATGAATGCATTGCAAAATTCAGTGTGAATAGGCCCTTATATCTGCAGTCTTGATATTGATGCCACATGCATTTTACTTGTTTTTAACTTAAAAAAAAAATACACACACACAAATTATACACACACACACACTATACATACACACACACAGATGTGTGTGTGGGCAGGTGTGTGTGTGTGGGGGCAGGTGTGTGTGTGTGTGATGTTTGTCTGTGTATGTGTGTGTGTGTTTGTGTGTGTGGGCAGATGTCATTGTGTGATGTCTGTTTGTATGTATTTTTGTGTTTCAAATGTGTTTATGCGTGTCTGTATATGTTTGTTTGTGTGCATGACTGCATGCGGCCTCCTGCTGTGTATAGTTGGCGCCGTGCGGCCTCCTGATGTCTCTGGGGGGGCGCCGTGCGGCCCCCCGCTGTGTATAGATGGCTACGTGCGGCCCCCCGCTGTGTATAGATGGCTACGTGCACCCCCCGCTGTGTATAGACGGTGCCGTGCGGCCCCCCGCTGTGTATAGATGGCTACGTGCACCCCCCGCTGTGTATAGATGGCTACGTGCGGCCCCCCGCTGAGTATAGATGTCGCCGTGCGGCCTCCTGCTGTGTATAGATGGCTACGTGCGGCCTCCCACTGAGTATAGATGGCGCTGTGCGGCCTCCTGCTGTCTCTGGGGGGAGCGCCGTGCGGCATCTATACTCAGCAGGAGGCCGCACGTAGCCATCTATACACGTATACTCAGCAGGAGGCCGCACGTAGCCATCTATACGGTGCCATCTATACACAGCGGGAGGCCGCACGACACCATCTATACACAGCAGGAGTCTCAGTGCTTTGCAAGAGCAGTCAATAAATTCTGCTTGACTAATTCTGAGCACCATAAAGTCTGGTTCGCTTCTAACCTGCTGTCTTCATTTTCAGCTTGCTGAATTCTAACTCATTTACTGTCATTCGAGATGATGCCTTTGCTGGTCTCTTTCACCTTGAATACCTGTAAGTAAGTGCTCCACTTAATGTCATATTTTTGATTCTGTTCTTCTTCATCTTATGGCATGTGCAATTGTATGAGCATGTATTCATATGAATTTATGACCTACTTAAACCTTCGAGGACCTTAAATTTTATTCAATCAAATTTTTTTCCAGTTTAAAACTCTGGGACATATATGTGCCTTGGTCCTCAAAGGGTTTTTAAAGGGGCTGCAAACATAAATACGAAAAAAATAATTCAATTAGTGCTTTTTGTGTTCATTTAATTTTTATTTGAAGTCCATTTTTTTATATACCTTGAAATTAAGCCCTACCCCATGGAATGAAGCTCTACCTACATGACATCTGAGAGCTACATGGTTCCCGCTTGTGAGATGCCTGTCCGTCACTACTATTCAGTTTTAGGGTCCACTCACTAAGCCATATATTCTCTCATGCAAGAGAATAGGGCCAATTATGCTAATGACACTCGGCTCAAACTCTGTCAGAGCTTCAACTGAGTGTGATCCGATTCTCTCGCAGCACAGATATGGAGAAGATGGAGAACTTAATTTCTCCATCTTCTCCATAGTCTCTGTGAGTGTTCATCGGACTGCACTTGGATGACATCCGAGTGCAGTCCAATGTTTTACGTGCACCCATATGGGTGCACATGGTCCGAATATCGAATGAGATTATTTTCTCATGCCAATAATCGCAGATCTGCACTGTCCCATAGTATAACATAGGGCCGAGTCCTATCCCATAAAACATCACATAGCATTCTGGCCGTGTTATTTGACAGTGTGAGCGAGCCCTTAGAGTCAAGGAATATTTACAGGCAGATGATGATATTACTCTCCAAGTGTATATTTTTTTAAGCGAGTTCATAGTAAATTCTTTGCCTTTTTGACATGTGATCAACTAAAGAACAAGAAAGATTTAGGACCTCCCCTATAGAGAAACGGAAAATAGTTTGGAGGACTTGCATGTCCTTTTTTATTTATTATGAGAAAATCATAAAAGATCCCGTTTTTTAACCATGCTGTGACTTTCTGCTGAGGGAGAGGGAGAGAGCTGCCCTATTCAGAGTCTGTAATAAGACCTGCTGACAAAAGTGTTGAAGATACAGTCTAATGTGAATTAACAATGAAAAAAAGTTAATTTCACAAATGGCTTGTATTTTTTAAATACAAACTTTTTTTATGTTTACAGCTCCTTTAAAGGGAATCTGTCATCAGGTTTTTGCCACCTAATCTGAGAGCAGCATAATGTAGGGTTAGAGGCACTGATTCCAGTAATGTGTCACTTACTGGGCTGCTTAGTGTTGTTTTGATAAAATCATTGATATGTCAGAAGGTAATTATCACTAGGTGACTAGTAAGTTCTGTAGGACCCCACCCCCATCACTGATCAGTAGATTTCTGTGTACACTGAGCATGGGCAGAAAGCTGCCAATCAGTGGTGTGGGTGGGGCTATACAGAGCGCAGCATTCAGAGAGCTGCTAGATCTGCAGCAGATAAAACGGTGATTTTCTCAAAATGACAACAAGCAGCTGAAAAAGTGACACATCGCTGGAATCAGGGTATCTGCCCCAATATTGTGCTGCTCCCAGATGAGGCAGCACAATTAATATTGTGCCAAATTAATTTCCCGTGAACTATCACATGATCTATCACAGGGGATCATGTGACATGTCACGTTATAAATCAGGTGGGGGGGGGGGGCGCGCCTTCTAAACTGCCCGGGGCCCTTGCTACTCTTAATCCACCCCTGAACACATCCATCTTTCTGTTTGATGTACGGACTGGCTGGGGGTCTCATGATCCATCTAGACAGCTTCGTAGAAATATATGAGGTGGTCCAGTTCAAATCAGAAGACCCGCAGCTGGTCTGCGCACAGACTGGCCATGGGTTTCCTGACCCGAACTCGACAGCCTAAAGATGTCAAGCTTGGGTCATGAGATCCCTTGCAGGTACGTGCATCGGACCGCAAAACATGGATGTGGGAATCAATCCTTTGCTAATGCACTAAAAAACTAGATCTAAACATTTCAGCCATTGAAGTAAATATTCTCTTTTAGGTCGTATTTCAGGGTTCTTATGACCGCAAAGCAGGGACTGAACACGAGTCTCCTGACCTAAACTTACAGCTTCATATGTATCTATAAGGCTGTGAGTTTGGGGTTGAGAGACCCATGGTCAGCCAAGGCTTTGCAGTCCGTACATGGACCATACTGGTAGACTTATCATAATTTGGAGGAGGCTGTATTTTATGGTCAACTCCTGAGGAAGGAGGAAGAGATACTGGTTGCTGCTACTATGTGGGGAAAGAGACACACTGTTCTTAAAAAGGTATGATATGGTTCACACCACCAAGTTACAAAGTGTTTTCAGACTGACTTATTGGCCATGAGTCATAACAGGTTAAACAAGGTTCAGTGATATAAATGATTCATTTATAGCACCATATGTGTTGTGCTGCAAGCAGAATTTGTAAGCTTAGTCTTACACCTTATTCACACATAAATGCTTCAGTCTGCATTTCATCATGATTTGTAAGCTAAAGCCATAAGTGGCTCCAAAAGACAGAAGAGGTGTAAAGCTTCAAAACATATTTTTCTCTCTGTAAATTTCACTTCTGATTCTGGCTTAGAGTTATATGCTGACCAAAAATACGGTCATATGAATAAAACCGGTGGTTTGGGGGCTTGGGGAAGCGGACAGGTTCCCTTTAAAGGTGAAGAAAAAAATAGATCCCAGTGAGCAGACCAATTCGCGAAAAAGGTTGAATAAGGCTTAAATCCTTCCACTTCAACTTAGTCATGTTACCTCCGAGTGATCACAGCTGATGCCTGACAGGTTGGTTTGTCAGGTCCTAGACCAGTGGTGTCAAACACGCGGCCCCTTCGGTCTGCGGGCACCGGAGCTTCTGAGACGACTGCGATCTGGTCCGGCAAGGAAGAAGGCCTACACGCTATTGAATTGTATCGAGGTGCAGAGTCACCAGCTCCCTACAATGCAATACCTATACCAGCTACAGCACTATCAGAGGCTGGCAGCTGACATTGGTGTGCCCATCATGGGTGGCGCATGACATCACTTCCATGCACCGCTCTGCCCACATGCCCTGGCTATACAGGAGGAAGAGGATGCTGTTCACCGTAGGCGCGGGGACAGGTAAGAAAAATCTATTCTTTTTTTTGTGTGCAAGAAGCGGCAGAATGTGGGATATTATTACAGGATGGGGCCAATTGAAGGACCACAAAAATGAAATATTAAATTATTAAAAAAAACAGTATGAAAAAAATAACTAAAAATATCTGTTTTATGTAAAAACTAATGTAAACAATAAAAATCTACATCTGGTATTTGGAACAACCCAAGCTGTAACTATGCCACAACCCATACAACGAATATCATTATCAATAATAAACACCACGCCAAAAATGTAGGTTTTTTTCCTTATACTGACAGTGATCAATAAATCATATAGAAAAATAATGGTATCGCTGAAAATGTCATCTTGTCCTGCAAAGAAGGAGGCCTGTAAAATATAATTATACACACACATATACACAAACACACATTGGCGGACACTGACAGAAAAGGACCAATGATGTTTGGTGTGTGTGTAACTATAATATATATATATATAGCATATTATTAGCACTGGCCTTTACATCATATACTTGGACATACTTTCACTTTCACTTCCGCGCCCCCCCTCTTCCTCCTCCAGTGAATGGCATGGAGTGGCCGTACCGCACAGTGTGTATACAGGGGAGGTACACTTGCCTGGCACCCAGTCACACAGGGCACGTCCAGCTGTGGCACCTGTACACACACGACTTCCCTCACCTGTCACAGTTCACACTCGCCGTGTGTGCGGTAGGAAGTTTCTCTGTGGATCCCCTCTGTCTTCTACATGGCACTCACTGCCCTGTGCTCACAGTGGCCTCCTCAGGTCTCCACAGCTGCTGACACGGACACTCGTGGCCGTCCTCTCCGGAGCTCCCTCAGAGCTTGGCTTCCTGGTGGACAGTGTCGCCTGGCTCCGCCCCTTCCCCATTACACGGCTCTACGTAGTGGTGACAGGAATTCCCGGGCAGTCCTGTGTCCTCCCCGTGCCTGAGGCGGCGGGGGCCGCACCTGCTCTGTGGGGTCACACAGCACCCTGTCACACAGCACCCTGTCACACAGCACCCTGTCACACAGCACCCTGTCACAGCCACATATAAGCTCTATGTATTCTTACACTGACTGCACAAAGGTTTACTCAGCAAAATGTACGAAGTTCTGACAGGAAAGGCGACATATGTACATAGATAACTGAGCTGCAGTGAAGTGTCTGGAAGAGGGGCTGGATAAGCCTCAAAATGCGCCGGTTCATGAACCCATCAGGAATGCAGCAACTATTTTACATTGGTCACTGTGTGGTACAAGTATAATAATTGCCAACTTTTCCTGGAAAACGTGGAGACCTCCTGGAAGAGGTGTCAACTTTACTGTTTACTGTACCCACTGATATCGGCGGGTTTTGGCGGACAGTCTAATGTATATGGGGACCCCCGACTGGTGAGTGTCAGGGTCATGGCGGACCCTAGCTATATGGGTCAGGAATTCTGAGCTTTAGCTCCTTCCATATTCCTTCTTTCTATTGGATTCAGATCAGGTGATTGGCTGGGTTATTCTAGCAGCTTTATTTTCGCTCTCTGAAACAAATTGAGAATTTTCTTGGCTGCGTGTTTGGGATCATTATCTTGCTGAAATGTCCACCCTCGTTTCAACTTCATCATCCTGGAAGATGGCAGCAGATTTTTATCAAGAATGTCTCAGTACATTTGTCCATTCGTCCCTCCTTCAATTACACGAAGCTTGCAAGTGCCCAGTAGCGTAGCCACCAAGGGCAGAGGGTGTAGCCGCCCCGGGCCCCGCACTCAGAGGGGCCCACCCGGATCTACGCTACACTTAACTGTATCAGCGCACAAAGCACACCGATACAGTGAAGCTCTGCGGTAGAGCAGATACACAGGCAGGTATCACGGCAGGATGTTGCAATGGCCGAGGCACCAGTGCATGCACAGGAAGGTCAGAGTCCCGGAGTGGTGACATCATTATGCCACGTCAGGACTCTGACGTCCTGTATGTGCGCTAGCGCCTCAGCCATTGCAACATCCTGCCGTAGCGGAGAGCGTCAGTGCAGGGACATCAACACGTTGGTCAGCCCAGTGGAATTGTCAGGATCCTGGATTAGGTGAGTATGTAACGTTTTTTATTTTAAAACTTTTTGTGTGACCCTCATACAGTGGGGATTGAAACTCTTATACATTTCAGGGGCTTCTGTGGGGGGCCGTCAAAGTGTGAAGGCCATTATACAGCCATGGGAGCCATCATATAGTGTAGAGACAATTGTGGGGTGCCCTCATACAGTATTGTTGCTAATGTGGGGGTCAATATACAACTTGAGGACTAATGTGGGGGCCATTATATAGTGTGAGGACTATTTCTGGGGGCCCTCATACAGTATGGGAGCTAATATGGGGGCCCTTAAAGTGGGGAGTACTGTGAGAGCCATCATAAAGTATGGGGACTACAGTGGGGGCCATCATACAGTGTGAAGGCCAATATACAGTTTGGGGCCAACATGCAGTGTGAGGGCTACTGTGAGGGGCATTAAACTCTGTTTTGGGGGAGCAGTGAGGATATCGTACTATGTATTGGTAACCAGAATCCCAAATACATGATAGTGATAGGCACATCAACACGTACAGACGAGTGTGCCACCACGAAAAAAACACTCCATAAGACATTAAGAATGAAGGAAATATAGGAGTTTTAAGGTTAAGAAATGTATCAAATCGTTATTAAATATTAAATAAGACACATATACACACAGTATATAAATGGGTTAAAAGAGAGCGTGTAAGGCAGAGAACTGATACATTCAAGAAGCCTCCAACATGGAATGGACCAAATTAATCCCGGTATATTACCAATGAGAATGGGGTGAAGGGTGTAGCAGTATGATGGCCGGGTATGTTGGGTACTGACTGTAATGAGAAATGCAGACCAAATGGTCTAATGCATTATGCAGGCAGTGCAGCAATAACTATACATAGCCAGTAAGAACCCTAAGTGGCAGGTAACAAAGAAATATATGCAAAACGTGGTCAGATGTATACAACACCACCTACCCCACTAGTTAAAGGCTCCTGGGTCGTGTCACGGTGAATGTTTCCCTCTTATTTACTATTTCATAAAGATTTAAATATACAAATTCCATACAATCCGTAAATTATGTCCCGTGGCCAATAGTCAACAGGCACATAAAAACTCCAACCATAGGACAAACAAACACAAAAACGAAAAAGGAGAGAAAATGTGCAATTGAAATATTTAATCAAATGAGGTAAGAACTTTGCTTTTGTACAGCTTCTTGTTGAAACCGGAGGTAGGTGCAAAGGAGGGGGAAATCATTGCATGGCACATACAGTTGTATAACCCCAGGTTGCACCCATGAGCCCGTACCTCGATTATAACATACAATGATGCATTCTACAAAGAAATATCAGTATATCATAATAAGTCATCCTGAATAATTAACAGAATATCAAAATGTCAACAGTCCACATTAATATATAAAGTAGTAATAACAAGTGGATATGTATGACTATATGTCACTGAAGTAGCAAAACATCATGCTGAGGGAAGGGACAAATGGCAAACAATCACAAAAAAGGGTAAACTGTAACATTAGAGATACATGATATAATGCAAAAGGTATCAAGCCCATCATAGGCCTAATTTGGCGCCATGCAAAACCCCCACAGTGGAAGAATCCCCCGCTTACAAACTCCAACGTACGTTTCTTCTTTAGGTTATAGCTACATCAGGGGGAATATGATGTGTCCCAGACTGCTGCCTCTTTATATATCCCATGGTGTTTGTACAATACCAGACGCTGGACGCTCAGCAGCGCTACGTCACTTCCTGTCTCTCACCTCCGAACCGGAAGTGCACCAGCGTCATCGCGGCAAACAGTGCGCGCACGTCCGGAAGCAGGGACGCGTCACCATGACTCCCGGGCATGTGCACTAGCGATCTAAGACGCCGTGTCTCCCAGAGGAGGGGGCAGGAAGTGAAGGAGCGCAGATCACAGCAATGGATGAAATAGAGGTAGATCTGAATCCCATCAGGGCCTGGGCTAAATAGCACCACTACATTAACCCATAAACAGTCTACCCTAAGAGAGTAAATATATGAGAGTCCAAAAAACAGTCATAATGATGCAATGATTTTCAGCCCATGCCAATCTCGTCCGGAAAATGGAATCCCTTCACATGGATCATGCCGAGGGCGAGGAGGGAGGCAACATCAAACAAAACAGGAACTGTTAAAATAATTTTTTAGAAAAATATATATTAAAAAGTTATAGGTGTATAAAACAGAAGACACGGGGGCAACGATCACAGAAAAGGGGCAAAACTAAGAGATTCATTTAAACCCCCAGGGTCATAGTCCCTAGGGTTACAATCCTGCGTGTTTCACATTGGGCAAGGATCCTTCTAATGTTGCCACCGCGGATCCCACCATGTACGATCTCAATCCCCCTAATTTTAAGGGAGACAGGGTCGCAATCATTGTGGGTCCTAAAATGATGGGGCAAAGTTTTTAACAAAGAGGGATCCTCCACTGTCTGGGCCGCCGCAATGTCCCTCACATGCTCCCTCACACGTCTGCGTAACTCTCTAGATGTTAGACCAACATATATAAGTTGGCACCCGCAAGTGGCATAATACACCACATTGCTGGTGCCACAATTCACGTATTCCTGAATGTCATATGTTTTGGTCCCATCTGCTGATGTAAATGAAGCAATGCGAAGGACATTGCTGCAGGCCAGACAGTGTCCACACTGGAAACAACCTCTCTAGGATCCACTGGATGGTGTTTGGGGCACATAATGACTCTGAACAAGTATGTTGCGCAAATTTCTAGACCTGCGGGCTGTCATTAATGGGTTTTCCATCAGAAAGTCCGTTAAATGAGGATCGGTTTGGAGGACCGGCCAATGACGCTTGAGGATAGACCTCATGTTCTCCCACTCCTGGTTGTAAGTAGTGATAAATCTAACGTGCGACTGGTTGGTGATCATTCTCCTAGGCATCTTAGTTTGAAGCAACTGTAAACGAGGGGTATGCTTAGCCCTAAGATGCCCCTTCTTGATGCTATGGTTACTGTAGCCTCTTTCCCTGAAACGCAATGCCAAATCAGACGCCCGCTTCTCGAATTGTGCATCTGAGGAGCATATACGTTGCATGCGTAAAAACTGTCCAGTGGGGATGGCGCGAATCGTAGACTTGTCATGGGCAGATGATGCATGTAAGAGGGCATTGACAGAGGTGGGTTTACGGTATATGTCGGTTGTAATCAGCCGATCTGTCCCCACCTCTATCAAAATGTCCAAAAATTTCACTTTCCTAACATCAAATTTGTATGTTAACTTAATGTTGAATGGATTAACGCCCAATCTGTCCATGAATATACCGAGCTCCTCCGCCGTGCCCTGCCACAAAAAAAGTAAGTCGTCAATATAGGGGAACCAGCACTGCACATGTTCGCAGCCCGCCACACCCCCGTCACCGAACAGCCAACGTTCCCAGTATCCCAGGAAGAGGTTGGCGTACGAGGGTGCGCAGGCCGCGCCCATGGCAGTGCCGCGTCCCTGCAAATAAAAAACATCCTTAAATGCGAAGAAGTTATGAGTCAGGACAAAACGGAGAAGCTCAAGTATCAGGTTATTCATCGCACCATCCTGACCGGAAGACGTCAAAAAGAATCAGATTTTCACCATCCCTGGCAAATCTGTACATGAACTGGTGGAAATCTAAATACATTTATGTTATTTCTAACCCTTATTCAGACTACCTGCGGTATTACATGCGCTTCATAGATGATATTTTAATTGTTTGGAGCGGACAGGAGAGTGACATTCTCGGGTTTGAAAATCATTTAAACACTAATGAATTGAATTTATCCTTTACTATTGAAGCAAGAAAGGAAGAAGTTTCCTTTTTAGATTTGAAATTAAAGGGTAATATTAATAACCATTGGGTGGAATGCAACCTTTTTCGTAAAAAAATAGCTGGTAATTCTATATTGCACGCCTCGAGCCAGCACCCTAAACATGTTATTAGCAACATACCCACAGGAGAGTTCATAAGGGCACGCAGGTGTTGTACTGATGCCGTCAAATATGAACAGGAATGTCAAATCATTGAAGAGAGGCTAATAAATCGAGGGTATGATACTAAAACCATAGAACCATCAAAAGATAAAGCTAATGGTAAGACCAGGGATCAATATTTAGCACAGAGTTCCAAAAATGCAAATCGAATAAATAAGTTCCTGAAAAAAGTGATATTCTCAACCACATATAACAAAAATTATTATAATGTTATTGGTATTGTACGGAAATACTTACCATTGCTTTATACTGATAGTACTCTAAAGGAAATTTTGAAAAATGGATGCAAATTTGTTCCAAAGAGGTCACGCACAGTGGGGAACATTATTTCTCCTAGTGAATTTAGAAATAACGAACATAGAAAGAGGGGGAATTCTTGGCTGTCCACAAAAGGCTAATTTAGGTGTGGACTAAGGCAATGTGGTTTGTTTCCGTATATGATCAATAACAACAAATCGGTAATTAATAATGAGGGACAAACATACCATCTAGTGACATTTATGAACTGCAGCAATAATCATTGGGCTTATGTGATTTCCTGTACACAGTGTAATAAACAGTATGTTGGGTCCACAAGCCGCACTTTGAGAAAACGTTTGTCAGAACACATATACGATGTCCTAAATCCCACTACCCGTAGTTTGTCAGGAGCCTCCAGGCATTTTTCGCATGAACATGGAGGTAATATCGGTTGCTTACGTGTAAGTGCATTGGAAACTGTCCCTATATCTCATCGTGGTGGGGACAGGGTTAAATTATTATGAAAAAAGAAGCATAGTGGATTTTGAAATTAAATACTAGATATCCAACAGGTTTAAATATGAGAAATCAATTAATGTATTAATATTCCGGTTATTCCCACCTGCACTATTTTTGCACTAGCTGATTTCCTGCTACTTTCATTATAACTTTCTGTTTCTAGGTCAATATTATGTGACTTATATTTAGCGAGTTATATTTATGGAGTTTGTAATTGGCAACTTTCCAAATTTTTTTTGTTTTTCCCCTTTAAAATAGAAACCAGCATGGATTTATATAGTGTAACCGTAAATGAATGGTAAAAAATAAAAAATATATACTTACCTTCCGATGGCCTGCCGACGTCATCGGTCGCGTGACCCGTCACATGACTAAATGACGTCACGGCAGGTCCTTTTCAGACCATCGCGAGCTGCCGGCAAGCCAGGACGCATCGGATAAAGACACCGGGGGCCATTATTCTTTTTTTACAGGTTCTATGGTACCCGGGTCCGGAGGAGAGTCTCCTGTCCTCCACACCCGGGTCCGCACATTGAAACGCATGGATTCCGCATCTGCAGATGCAAGTCAATGGCGGCGAAAACGCCGCGCTTCCGCAAAATAATTGGTAATGCTGCGGATTTTTCCGCAATGATAATCCGCACTGGGAATTTCCGCAGCATGTACACAGCACATGCGGATTATCAATGGGGAACATGGCAGACCTTCTACCAAGCGTTTTTTAAGCGTTTCTGCAGCGGAATTGCCGCTGCGGAAACGCTTAAAAGACGCATAGTCAGCACACAGCCTAAAAAAAAATATTATAATTAATATTGTGCCAAATTAATTTCACGTGAACTATCACATGATCTATCACAGGGGATCATGTGACATGTCACTTGATAAATCAGGTGTGTGGGGGGGGGGGGGCCCGCGCCTTCTAAACTGCCCGGGGCCCTTGCTACTCTTAATCCACCCCTGTATCTACACCAATATGGTATCAATAAAAACATCAGCTCGGTGCGTAAAAAAATAAGCCCTCACCCAGCCCTAGCTCACGAAAAATGGAGACGCTACGGGTCTTGTAAAATTGCTACTTTTTTTGTTTTCACAAACTTTGGATTTTTTTTTCACCGCTTAAATAAAAAAGAACTTATACATGTTTGGTATCTGCTAACTCAGAATGACCTGGAGAATCATAATGGCAGGTCAGTTTTAGCCTTCAGTGAACATGGTAAAAAAAAAACCATTGTGGACTTGCACTTTTTTTGCAATTTCTCTGCACTTGGATTTTTTCCCGTTTTCCAGTACACAATATTGTAAAACCAATAGTGTTGTTCAAAAGTACAACTCATCCTACAAAAAATAAGCCCTCACACGACCATATTGACAGAAAAATAAAAAAGCTATGGCTCTGGGAAGAAGGGGAGCAGAAAACGAAAACGTAAAAACCTAAGGTAGTGAAGGTGTTAGGCTGAGTTCACACGATGCGTATTTCATGCGTTTCCGCTGCGTTTTTGCAGTTGCGGAAACGCCGCGGAAACGCATGAAAAACGCATGGTAGAAGGGAAGCAATGTTCCATAATGGATTTTTCCGCAGCGTGAACGCTGCGGTCAAAAATCCGCAGCATGTCAATTAATTTTGCGGAAACGCGGCGATTTCGCCGCCATTGACTTGCATTAGAACGCGCCAATTCCGCAAGACAGCATTTGTACTTGCGCTATTGGCGCGTTCTAATATGCGGATGGTACCCGGGTGTAGAGGAGAGGAGAGTCTCATCCACACCCAGGTACCATTAAAAAAGCTGTAAAAAAAAGAATAAAATAAAAAATAAATGTATTCTTACCTTCTGTCGGCCCGCGCAGCGCTCCCGCTTGGTTCCCGGCACTTGCAGTGAGTTGTAGGACCTGCGGTGACGTCAGAGTCATGTGACGGGTCACGTGACGCTGACGTCGGCAGGTCTTTCAATTCAAAGTTGCCGGCAGCCGGGAACTTTGTAAAGCAGGACAGCGCGGGCCATCAGAGGTAAGTATATACACTCTCTCGGGTCACACTATATAAATCCATGCTGTTTGCATGGATTTATATAGTGTGACCTAGTTGTCAAGCACTTTCCAGGTGATGCTAAAATCGCCTGGAAAGCGCTTGTCAATCTGCATGCGGAAACGCATGTGAATCTGCATGTGGATCCGCATGTATTCTGCAGGAAAAACGCATGCACAATCTGCATGCGTTTTTTCTGCCAGGGAGATGCAGAAATGATGCAGAAATTTTCGCTTCATTTCTGCATCGTGTGCACATAGCCTTAAGGGGGTGAAACAAGTGTTCTCTACATTGTAGACTCCAGTTTTTATTGTCTAGCAGATTTAAGTTGTGAACTGGTTAACTGTTTTTTTTTCTTTGAAATATCTTTCAGTAGTGTTAATAAACCCAGTGTCCTGCCTCCCACTTCCATCCCACAGCAGTTACCTATTAAAGACGTCATTATATTCTTCTTTTTTCAAAACCTCAATACCATAAAGGGAACACAGCGAATGCTGTAAGTTGTCAAGTTTCAGTATGGTGCAATGCAGACATAGTTCTGTATTCTAGGTTTAAGCAATTGAGCAAGACATTTTCTTTCACATTGCAGGATTTAAAACTGAATTTGCTTTCTCCTAAAATGAGAATGTGCTGCACCTACTGTTGGGTAGAGCACAGATTTTGGACTACTGTGAGCACTGCTGGGTTATTGGCAGAATTGGGGTTGGAGTTATTCTATTAAGAATTTTGAAACTGAAGATCCTTGAAAGGCTGCATGTAGATGTTTTGAAGAGGTTTTCTGAATTGGCAAATTCATTAAAGAGAGTGAAGGTCATAAAGTAACTAAAGAACCATGATCTAACTGATGCAACCCTTCCATCCATCGTCACTGCTATGGTGCTCCCCACCGGTACCTGTTTACTTCCCTGTAGTTGTCATGTGATATTTACTGATCACGACACTCATTTGTGATGTTGGCATGTACAGTATCAGACCACTGCAAGGAAGTAAATAAAGTCCAGCAGAGTTCACCAGAGCAGTGGCACTGATGAAGCAGGAGATATTTTTAGATACGTTTTGTTGTTTTTTTTTGCTTTTTAGTAGCATTAGCCTAACCTTTGCAGAACCTGGAAAACTCCTTTAAGATAATTTACAATGTTTCCAACATAAAACGTTTCATCCTTGTTTGCTTCCATCTGACCACCTTGGTGTTGCTGTTAATCTGTGCTGTTGTCTCTCACCAGAATCAGTCTTCTTCCCCATCCAGAAACTTCTCACTTCCTCAGCTGAACAAGTCTTCTTGGCCATGCTACTGCAGATGCTTTGCTTTTGTCCTGACCAGCATGGAAAAAAGCTAATTCTACTAGAAGTCTGCTGTGAACAAAAATAACTACTCATAAACTGGCTGGTGGTGTACTACAGTGGTGTATCTTATGATCTGATGAACAGAAGTGACCATGCCCCCCTATAAACATGAGGTGGCACCAATTATGTAATTAAATAATAATAATTTAATTTTCCACTGGATCATTTTTAATACCTTGTAAGTGATGAACATTTTCACCTATCTAAGTAATATGATATTTAATGGCATAACAACTGTTCTGTCCTAGCAGTAAAGTCTGCTATCTGGACAGTTTAGTCATTTTTGTGCCTTTGAAACCTGTCTATTTTTTATATTGTTTGGTAACAGCACCATCTGCTGGCTACTTAATGTATCCACTCTAGTTTCAGTTTGCTATGAATTATGGGAAGTTCCTAAGGCATTGTGATATTATTCCTGCTGCATTATGGTCTTGTTTTGGCACTGAAAAGAACAGCAGCCATTTTCCTGTATGCTCCTGAAGAGAAACCACATTATCCCTCGTTTTTAGTGACGAGCGAGCATGCTCGTTTAACCAGTTAACCGAGCATGCTCGGGTGCTTACCGAGTATCTTCGGCGTGCTCGTATATTATGCGCCAGTTACTGCGTCTGCATGAGTTACATCTGTAAGACAGCCTGAACACATGTTAGGATTCCCTAACAAACAGGCAATCCCTTCATGTGTTTAGGCTGTCTAACAGCCAAAAATCATGCTGACACAGGGACTCGAACATAATATACAAGCACGCCGAAGATATTCGGATAACAACCGAGCATGCTCAGTGAAAGGGTTAAACGAGCACGCTCGCTCATCACTAACTTGTTTTCTATCTTGTGCGCCTTGCAAACAACCTGCTCCATGCATAGTTGGTAAGCCACTGTATATGTGTTACAATTCTGTGTTGATACAAGTATGTTTGCTGTATTAGATAGGTAATCATTAACTTGTACATTACTTCATATTATACTGTGTATTGCGGACTATCTCATGTATTGGCTCCACAAAATAGGTGATAACTTATTGATTGTTTGGGTTCGAACATTGGAAAACGCACTGATCGGAAGAATGGGGACATTTTGTCCCTGACAGGACACTTAGTTATCCCCATTTTAAAATGCAGCGGCAGGTGGGACATCTGACCACAGCCTCATTCATTCTCTTTGTGGCTTCCAGAAAAAAAACAAGAACAGCCACTGAGGGAATGAATGGATCAGTAGTCAAGTCGCACATGAGCTCCAGTCTAATGGGATAAAAACTCCACATTCTACCAATTGGTGCAGGTTCCAGCAGTCAGTCCCCCACTAATCAATAATTTATCACTTATCCTGTGGAGATGTGATTACTTGTTTTCCCCAGAGAACCCCTGTAAGCGCATCTTATTCCAAGTATTTAATCACTAATGGAAATAAAGACTCTTCTAATTAATATCAGAGTGAACAAAAGACCGCCATACACAACACAATCCACTATACCAACACCAATAGTATCACATACAAGGGAGAAATACAGTGACACCCGTGACCAGACCACATATTACCACCACATAGTGACCGAATAATGCCACATACAAGGGAGAAATACCACCACATCGTGACCAGACCAGATATTAACAGCATATAGCGTCCAAATAATTCCCCATCATTGCTCTCCCCCACCTCCTCCATCATTGCTCTCCCCATCCCCATCATTGCTCTCCCCACCTGCTCCATCATTGCTCTCTCCCACCTCCTCCATCATTGTTCTCCCCCACGTTCTCCATCATTGTTCTCCCGCACCTCCTCCATCATTGTTCTCCCGCACCTCCTCCATCATTGTTCTCCCCCACCTCCTCCATCATTTTCATATCTCCTCCACCTCCTCCATCATCATTGCCATATCTCCCCATCATCATTGCCATATCTTCCCCTCCTCCTCCATCATCGCCATATCTCCCGCCCACCTCCTCCATCATTGCCATATCCCCCCACCTCCTCCATCATCATTGCCATATCTCCCCTCACCTCCTCCATCATCATTGCCATATCTTCCCCCACTTCCTCCATCATTGCCATATCTCCCCCACCTCCTCCATCATCATTGCCATATCTCCCCCACACCTTCTCCATCATTGCTATATCTCCCTCCCACCTCCTCCATCATCATTACCATATCTCTCCCACCTCCTACATCATTGCCATATCCCCCCACTTCCTCCATCATTGCCATATCTCCCCCACCTCCTACATCATTACCATATCTCCACCCACCTCCTCCATCATCATTGCCATATTTCCCCCCACCTGCTTCATCATCATTGCCATGCCATATCTCCCCCCACCTCCTCCATCATCGTTGCCATATCTCCCCCACCTCCTCCATCATTGCCATATCTCCCCCCACCTCCTCTATTGTCATTTCCATATCTCCCCCACCTCCTCCATCATCATTGCCATATCTCCCCCACCTCCTCCATCATCATTGCCATATCTTCCCCCACCTCCTCCATCATCATTGCCATATCTTCCCTCACCTCCTCTATCATTTCCATATCTCCCCTACCTCCTCCATCATCATTGCCATATCTTCCCTCACCTCCTCTATCATTGCCATATCTCCCCCACCTCCTCCATCATCATTGCCATATCTCCCCCACCTCCTCCATCATCATTGCCATATCTTCCCTCACCTCCTCTATCATTTCCATATCTCCCCTACCTCCTCCATCATCATTTCCATATCTCCCCCATCATCATTTCCATATCTTCCCCACCTCCTTCATCATTGCCATATCTCCTGCCACCTCCTCCATCATCATTACCATATCTCTCCCACCTCCTACATCATTGCCATATCCCCCCACTTCCTCCATCATTGCCATATCTCCCCCACCTCCTACATCATTACCATATCTCCACCCACCTCCTCCATCATCATTGCCATATTTCCCCCCACCTGCTTCATCATCATTGCCATGCCATATCTCCCCCCACCTCCTCCATCATCGTTGCCATATCTCCCCCACCTCCTCCATCATTGCCATATCTCCCCCCACCTCCTCTATTGTCATTTCCATATCTCCCCCACCTCCTCCATCATCATTGCCATATCTCCCCCACCTCCTCCATCATCATTGCCATATCTTCCCCCACCTCCTCCATCATCATTGCCATATCTTCCCTCACCTCCTCTATCATTTCCATATCTCCCCTACCTCCTCCATCATCATTGCCATATCTTCCCTCACCTCCTCTATCATTGCCATATCTCCCCCACCTCCTCCATCATCATTGCCATATCTCCCCCACCTCCTCCATCATCATTGCCATATCTTCCCTCACCTCCTCTATCATTTCCATATCTCCCCTACCTCCTCCATCATCATTTCCATATCTCCCCCATCATCATTTCCATATCTTCCCCACCTCCTTCATCATTGCCATATCTCCTGCCACCTCCTCCATCACCATTGTCATGCCATATCTCCCCCCCACATCCTCCATCACCATTGCCTTGCCATATCTCCCCACCCCTCCTCCATCACCATTGTCATGCCATATCTTCCCCCACCTCCTCCATCACCATTGCCATATCTCCTCCCACCTCCTCCATCACCATTGCCATATGTCCCCCCACTTCCTCCATCACCATTGCCATGCCATATCTCCCCCCACCTCTTCCATCACCATTGCCATATCTCCCCACCTCCTCCATCATTGCCATATCTCCCCCCACCTTCTCCATCATTGCCATATCTCCCCCCACCTCCTCCATCACCACGCCATGCATATCTCCCCCCACCTCTTCCATCACCATTGCCACATCTCCCCCACTTCCTCCATCACCATTGCCATGCCATATCCCCCCCACATCCTCCATCACCATGCCATACATATCTCCCCCCACCTCCTCCATCACCATTCCCATATCTCCCTCTCCTCCTCCATCACCATTGCTCTACCTCATCTCCCTCCACCTCCTCCATCACTGTTGCTCTCCCTCATCTCCCCCCACCTCCTCCATCACCATTGTATTAGTTAAAAAAAAAAACAACACCCTCTTTGCTCGTTCCCCACAGCATCGTCCTCGGCTTCCTGCCCGGCATCTTTCTCCCTGACACAGGCCCACGCTGCATGGTGACATCATCAAGCAGCGCGAGACTGTGTCAGGGAGAAAGCGGTGGGCAGGAAGCACAGGGCGGATCTGTGGCGCCCCTGGGGGTTCGGTCACCACAGAGGTACTGCACCTCACCCAGAGGTGTGGTGTCTCCTCTCAGGTAAAGAGGGAGTGCTGCCCGGAACCCCAACACCCGCATTCAACACTACACTACTCCAGGCCGGCTGGAAGGGCAAGATGCACTGTGTTTCTGCTGAGCCCTGTCCCTGGCTGGAGTGGGGGGAACCAAAGAGAGGGGGAACCAGTAGTGGGTGAGAGTCGAGGATACAGAGTAGGGGAACACCATGATAGGAGGTATATAAAGCGAAGCCATCTTAGGGTGGCAGGAGGGACAGAGAGTGAGAGTGGATTCAGTGAAAGGAGAGGAGGGGAGCAGAGTCTCTTCAGGAGCTCTGCTCCAGAAAGGGGCCTAGTAATAGAGGCCCAGGAAGAGAGCAGGGGAGAAAGGCTCCGGTAACATAAGGGATCCCAGGGGGTACGGTGAGTGCAGGACGACACCCGTACGCCCCAGTCTGCCAAGTGTCAGATGGATCAGGCCGCAAGAAGGGAACCGGTCCCTGGACCAGCCGTGTTACTCCAGGTCTCGGCTGTAAAACCGGAGGCTTCTGCACTTCCATGGTGCAGTTGCCACAGTCTCACCTTAGTCACCCTGAAGGGCATCAAGTAGGTCCGGCAACTCCAGGTTGCCCAGAGGGACCGCAGAGCACCCGATCGGGACTGTGTGTGGGGAAGCGCAGGGCAGGAGGGAGAAGACCCGGCGCGAGAAGTCGGTCTAGTAAGGAACATAAAGCGGGGTTCCGTCAAGCGCTCCTGATATACCCATACAGCGTACCTGAGAAACTTGAACAGAACTGTGAGTAAACTCGGATGACTGCACTCCACTGCCTCCGTCCGTTATTTCCGCTGCACCATCTCTCCTGCACCACAAGCCCCAGCATCACCATCATCTATACTACACTGCCCTGGGGCCCGCTCCACCTGTGGGAGCCGTTCCAACCCAGCTTCCCTATCAACCGCCCCAGAGGTCTGAAGCAGCGCTGGTACCTATTACCAGAAACCACAGGTGGCGTCACAAACACTTCCTAAGAACTACAAATCCCATATAAATATTTTCCTTCCCCTTTTTGTTGACTGCCCTGGGCCACAGACCGGGCCGCCGCCACTGAGACAGATCCCTTCCTCAGCGTCTATAGGCCCGGCACCGAGTACCCCACGGCCCTGGGGGCGCGTCATCTCTGGCGTCACAAACAGGATACGTGACCAGCCCGTTATCAGCGGGTATTGTGCGCCTAAAGAACTGTTTTTCTACATTGAATGTGGCGCCCGCCCCAGAAGAACGGGCGCCATTATGTGCGTGATCAAAGACAACAATATGGAACCTCCCATCGTGGGCCGGGTCCCAGAATGGCGCCAAAAGCACAACCCGCCCCTTGCAACTGTGACCGTCCACATAGATGTGTCCGTTAAGGCAGGGAGGACGTCCCTGGGAGTGACCGATAGCAGGCTGCCATGGAACCGCCCCCGAAAAGGGAGGAGAGGAGGAGAGAAGGAATGGAGACAGGGTGTGGTCTTAACCAGTCTAGACAGACCGCACCCGGCAGCCAGAATGGAAGGAGGTCAGGACCAAACCTCCGCCTCTGGCCTGCAGGAGCTGGCGACCCCTCTCACCCTGGAGGAGGCAATAGTGAAGCTGTCCCCGGAGGAGACCGAATTCCTCCAGGGCGAAGTACTGGAGCTGAGCCAGCAGCTGGAAAAGGCCCAGCAAGAGACGATCGCCAGGTGGAAAATGGGGCTGCTGGCGAAACTCACCGCCCGGCGGCAGTCAGCGCTGCGTGCCACCAGCAGCACTCCAGCCCCGATGGAGCATGACGAGCGCCAGGAGGTCGCGTCTAGCACAGGAGCAGGTAGGAGAAGTTCCCCTGTCCCGGGCGCTGCAAGCGCCGACCTGCTCCTGGGCCTCCTACAGCACCCTCCGTCCCCAGCCATGTATACACCCTGGAGCAGCTGCTAAGCCCGGAACCTCCACCCCCGGGCGCTGACTCCGCGGACCTCCTGCTCGGCTCCCTCCCGGAACCGCCAGCCGAGTGGGTGTACGGAGCGCCCTCGTTTGACTGGTCTGCCAAGTTCGAGGGCCAGCAACAACACCCTCTACTCCCTGTACCAGCACCCCCGGCTGCCCGCCATGAAGGAGAAGAGTATAGGTGGGACAACCGGGGGGGCGACCTGATGGGGTTTCCGCAGGAGACCCAGGCCCAAGCCCTGCAGAGGGAGGAGTTCTGCAGATGGGAGCTTCAACAGTTGCGCGGGTGCGCTCGGAGCAATTAGAGGCCAGAAACAAGGCCGCCAAGGCACAGGTACGCTAAAACGAGACCATTCGGCCTAGTCCCCGGGAGGAGGGACTAATAGTCAAATTTAACCAAGAAGCTGTATGGGGCTTTATACGTGACCCAGAATTTGACCGGGACATTTTTGTGAACAGGCGGGATGTCGAGTCCCACCTAGAGCAAGGACACCCTGACCAGAACTTATATTCTGGTGACTATGTCTCCTACACCAGGCACCATGGGGAACGCGGGTGGTACGCCCTCCGAGTCCACCGTGTGTTTAAAGAGGACGAGGACATGCCCCTGCAGCCTGAGGCTGATGACCCGGCCGGGTCAGTCGGCGAGCACCAGGAACACCCCCAGTGGGGATACCACTACTAGTGTAAAAGTAGATGGAACTCAGGAGGGAGAAGACCCGGCGCGAGAAGTCGGTCTAGTAAGGAAAATAAAGAAAGCGGGGTTCCGTCAAGCGCTCTTGATATACTTAAGAAAGTACTGGACCCCTTATCCGGTAGACACAGTGCGACGCGGGAGGCTGACACCTGTACAGTGTACCTGAGAAACTTGAACAGAACTGTGAGTAAACTCGGATGACTGCAGTCCACTGCCTCCGTCAGTTATTTCTGCTGTGCCATCTCTCCTGCACCACAATCCCCAGCATCACCATCATCTATACTACACTGCCCTGGGGCCCGCTCCACCTGTGGGAGCCGTTCCAACCCAGCTTCCCTATCAACCGCCCCAGAGGTCTGAAGCAGCACTGGTACCTACTGTATTACCAGAAACCACAGGTGGCGTCACGAACACTTCTTCAGAACTACAAATCCCATATAAATATTTTCCTTTCCCTTTTTGTTGACCGCCCTGGGCCATGGACCGGGCCGCCACCACTGTGACAGATCCCTTCCTCATCGTCTATAGGCCCAGCACCGAGCACTCCACGGCCCTGGGGGCGCGTCAGATCCCTCCGCTCTGCTTCCATTTTCCTCCCGTCAGCAGCGGAGAGGGAGGGATCGCATCGCTCCCTGCCCGCCGCACACTATGAGGGCAATCTGGCCATGGGCCCCCCAGAACCTGGGGGTCCATCAAGCAGGCCAGATTGCCCTCATCAGCCGCACTGCAAGGGCCCCCCCTCCATCTTCGGGCCCCGATGCAGGTGCACCAGCGGCCATGTTGACCAGCGGGCCCTGTGTGTCCTGCTCAGGGGCCCGTCAAGGACCGGGCCCACCGGAGAATTCTCCGGTGTCCCAGTGCCCCAGTCCGACCCTGGGTCTATCATGTAGTTAAGTACTGTATCTCCTGGTAAAATGGCTAGGAAATGAGTCCACTGAGCACGCAAAGAGAATCAGAGACATTAATGTAAATTATCCAGA
The DNA here is from genome assembly GCF_046119375.1 of Phyllobates terribilis. Classification (NCBI taxonomy): domain Eukaryota; kingdom Metazoa; phylum Chordata; class Amphibia; order Anura; family Dendrobatidae; genus Phyllobates; species Phyllobates terribilis. The sequence goes on along the minus strand of NW_027362764.1, from coordinate 473,929,098 downwards.
TGCCGGTCTCAAAAGAATTTGGAATAGGCCTGATGAATGCTATGGCTCAGAAGAAGTTATAGAAAGTGCCTTGTTTAAGAGAATAGAAGACTTTCCTAGAAGAGGGGAAAAGGACTATTCAAAGCTTAGAGAGTTAATTGACTTGCTAATGGAGTTGTGTGTTGCAAAAGCAAAAGGAAATCTTGTGGGGTTGACATTCCTTGACACTGCTATAGGTGTGAACCCCATAGTTCAAAAGCTCCCATACAACCTTCAAGACAAGTGGGTTACACATGGTTCAGGGTGTAAACAGACTTACAATGTACAATTTCCTCCATTCAATGTGTTTGTAGATTTTGTCTCTGAACAAGCAAAAATTATAACTGATCCTAGCTTTGATTTCACGCTGTCATGTGTCAATACCTCTGTTAGTAAACCTCGTAGAGCAACTGTAGAGGTCCACAAAACTAACATTTCCTCCACAGGTTAAGTTCACAAAGAGTTCAGCCCCCATCAAGGAGATGACAAATCCAAGGACCCAAGCAGACAGTATCCCTTACACAAGAAGCCACATTCCTTACTTAAGTGCAGAGCTTTCAGAGAAAAGTCATTGGAAGAAAGGAAGGCCTTCCTTAAGGAGAACACATCTGCTACAAATGCTGCTCATCATCCCACTTCGCCAGGGACTGTGAAGTTAGTGCAAAGTGTACCAAATGTGACAGCACTGAACATAACACAGGTCTACACCCTGGACCACAATCGGGGACTCTGCCCCAAGACCAAGAGCACAGCAGGGAGCTGAAGTACACAGATACTGACGCTCCAGCAGTTACTTTTAAATGTACAGAAGTTTGTGAAAACTTCAAAGGAGGCAAGTCCGGCTCTAAAATTTCCCTAGTGAGAGTTTACTCAGCAGACAAAAAGGACATCTTCCACCAATGTCGGTCTAGATGTGTTTGGTCCTTGGTCTGTGGTTGTCTGACAAACAAGAAGAGGCCACACGAATGGGAAACGATAGGCGATCCACATGGAAGTAATCGAATTTATGGATACTTCATGCTTCATAAATGCTTTCATTGCCATCAGAGGACCCGTCAAACATATTCGTTCTGACCGAGGCACAAACTTTGTCGGAGCAATAAGAGAACTGCAAATTTCTTCCAACTTGGATGTGAACGACGTAGAAAAATACCTAAGTGTACAAGGATGTATTTGGACTTTCAACCCACCGCATTCTTCACACATGGGAGGTGCATTGGAGAGAATGATAAGTGTTGCAAGGAGAATCCTCGACTCAATCTTCTTACAAGAAGGATCTACAAGACTGATGCATGAAAGCTTGACAAGTTTCATGGCAGAAGTGCCATCATAAACGCCAGACTGTTGCCTCCGATTTCCAGTGATCCTGATGACTCAACTGTTCTCACCCCAGTCATACTCAACTTGAACATTACTTCATGCGTAGCGCCCCGAGGATTCGGCCGCTACAGGGGTATTGCACCTCTGCCAGAGGTGTGATATTCCACTCCCGGGTAAGGATGGAGTATGGACCAGGGCTCAGTTAGCTGCATGCATCAGACACGCCCCATTTCCGGGGGACAGCTCAACGGTGCTCCCATTTATACAGTAATGCAGGCACGACAGACCATGTCCCTGGCTGGAGTGGGGAGGGGGGAGAGAACCCAGTGATGTTGGAGCAGAAGGGGATGGTTTCTGGAGCATAGGAAGGAGCTCATTGGTTGCAGGTCACCTGAGCTCAGACACAGTGAAGCAGATAAAAAGGTGGAGGCCATCTTAGGAGGGAGCTAAGTTGAGTTCAGTGTTCTGTGGGAGGAGAAGGCAGGGAGCAGAGCTGCTGCATGGGCTCTGCTCCCTGGGCAGGCCTAGCACAGAGGCCGGAGCCAGAAGGGAGAAGAGGAGAAGGAGAAGGAAGAAAGGTGGAGAGAAAGAGGAGTAGAAGGGCTCCAGAAACCAGGAGGCAGAAGGGACCCTAAGGACCCAGGAGATTACGGGTGACGGGTCAGGCAAGAAAAGGGTACCGGAACCCAAGTTGGTGGAGGCAAATAATCCTCAACCAAGAACGGGAGGTCGTGATCATCACTTGGTGCGACCCCCTGCTAAACCTTGCTAGGAAGGCACCATATAGGATAGCGGGAAACGGGGCCCACGTTTACCCGCATAGATCCGCGGCAGCTGGACAAAAGCTTGGTCACTGGTGGGGCACGAGCCAGAGGAAGGATAGAAGGGAGTCCTGTGCCATACTCCTGAATGGCTTGGGGGTTGACCGAGCTCCTCACCTGGTGGACGCAGCATGGCTCGGGCAGTCATTACCAGCGGAAGTGACTTGGAGTATACGAACTGTGAGTAAAAGACCCTGGACTGCAACACGTTGTCTTTGCATTTCTTGCCGCGCCAGCACTACCGGTGCTGGGACGCCCTGCACCACAACCCCCACCATTGACTCTCGCTGCCCTGAGGCTACACTCTTCCCGTGGGGAGTTATACTACCTCAGCTGCACACATCAGCAGCCTCAGTGGACTGCCTTGCAGCGGCGGTTCATAATAGCCGCAATCCACGGGTGGCGTAGTCGGACATTACCTAAAACATATAAAAAGGCTGCCACTGGTCTGACCACCCTGAGCCACGGGACCGGGTCGCCACTACTACTCCCAGCATTGCCCTGAAGTCCGGTCTCGAGTGCCCCACGGCCCAGGGGGCGAGTCACATGTACTACTGTATCTCATGCATTGTACAGTTTTATATTCTGAAATACCCGTTACTACATCTTATAGTTTCACCCTTTCCTGTCACAATCTACAGTCAATAAAAAGAAGGTTCCAACTTCAGTCTTTTTTCTTAAAGGTTTAGCTACATGTCTCACTACACTACCATGCTAACTTGTATGAGGACAGTAGAACAAGCCTTTTTAACATGGGAAAAGGTGTAACGCCCAAGTAATTTAGGGATATTTAATTGTAGTACTTGTGTTTAATACTCTGTTATTTTTAAATGAGGACTTTACCACATGCTTCCCTCTGGCCAGTTAGATTTGATGAGTTAACATAATCCTGCATAAATCATATTTCACTTATTCTTTCCTCTTCGGATAAGCACAGTGTCATTAAACCTATGTTCACATTGATGTTGTGACAACACAAGTCATGACTGTGTGCTAAATCTATCATATAATCAAAATCCCAACTGTGCTTAATAGACCCCATTGAACCCGCTGTGGTTCAAAGTTTATTTAACCATCAAGTAGGATAAAAAACACGTTTTAAAATTGGCTGCGTTGCTGGAAAAGAAGTCTCTTGCTGCAATATTAATTGAAGGTTTATTTTACACTACGTGTTTCAATGCCATTCTTGCATCTTTCGCATGTGAAAAATTGTCGTTTCTTTCTCACTTGAGAAAGAGGCTAGTACGGCACTGAAACACGTAGTGTTAAATAAAGAACCTTCAATTAATACCACAGCAAGAGACGTCTTTTCCAGCAGTGCACCCACTTTTTATTATTCTGCTTGGAATTTTTTTCTGGTGGACCTGTTCCCCAGCCACAGGACAGCGGCAGCTATCATTTGAAAACCATTACAGTGGTTGTGTCTTACACAATCACCCCAGCTGAGCATAGCCTATTACTAACCCGCCCTTCTCCATTAGGGTTTTACCCTATGTGTACGCTTTTTTGCCACTACAGCACCCATTTTTCTTAAAGTTTGTTTAATGGCACATAACCTCTGCATGCTGTGTTATTCCTGCGCGCAAAATTGATGTAAATGAAATAACTCCCAGTGCAGACACTGAATGTCAGACTGAAGAGATGTATTAGTTTTAGTAGCGAAGGAAATGCTACTGAATAGCAAGGATACTTCAGATTATGATAACCTCTTGAAGGCATGAGACCACTTTTTTAATGATTAATTTCAGAGCAAGAACCTAGAGATGAGCGGATCAATGTCCAGAGGATCGAGTTTGAGTATTATTTTCTGAAATTTGCATTTTAATGTGAATTTCGAACATTTTGAGATTTTGATTCACGGTTCACAAAAAAAAACACCTTGCCGGGCACCATTTCCCATACTCTTGAAGCATTAAAGAGTGAGCTAATGTAATTTTTTGTTGTCGCTTGGCTTTTCCATGATGTCCTGCAGCTATAATATCTAGGGTATTATTATTCCTTGTACAGTGGTGGTCAGTTTCTGGGCCATCACAGATCAACAGATCTCAGAAGAGCACAGTTTGTACAGCAGAGTTATTCTACATCTTCAGAGTCACTGGGAAGTCTCTCTCCTGCAGAGTGTAAGCTCTTATGCTCAGCAGGGTCCCCTTTCTCCTGAAAAGTGTAAGTTCTTATGATAAGCAGGATCTTCTCTCTTCTGTAAACTAGAGTGTAAGCAGGGTTCATGCACCTGTAGAGTGTAAGCTCTTATGATCAGCGGGGTCCTCTCTCTTTTCTGCAGAGTGTAAGCTCTTATGCTCAGCAGGGTCCCCTTTCTCCTGAAAAGTGTAAGTTCTTATGATAAGCAGGATCTTCTCTCTTCTGTAAACCAGAGTGTAAGCAGGGTTCATGCACCTGTAGAGTGTAAGCTCTTATGATCAGCGGGGTCCTCTCTCTTTTCTGCAGAGTGTAAGCTCTTATGATGAGCCAGATCCTTTATGTCTTCTTTAGAGTGTAAGCTCTTATAGTCAGTGGGGCTCTCTTCTGTTGAGTGTAAGATCGTATGGTCAACAGGATCCTCACTCTCGCTCTCCTGCAAAGTGTAAGGTCTTATAGTCAGCAGGTTCGCTCTTTCTCTCTCCTGTTCCCCACATGTATTTTTCAAGCAATTACCATCTTTCCAGTGTTGAAATTACACCTGTTTATTTGCCGTAAATCAATTTTTTGGGGAAAATTCAGTTAATTTGAATTTCAAAAGATCTAGAAGAGATGTCACTATTTCCCTTATTTTAGGGGAAGCTAATTTTTAGTTAAATTCACAGGCTTTTAATTCTAAGCAGTAGATTTGTTGTTTATCTATTTTTATCTCATGAATGAAGTTTATTATGTAGGTCATTTGTACCTACCCTGTTGATAAAAATATGTGTATCAGATCCATTTTGATTTGTTTTGTAATAAATACTTTCATATCCCATTGACTTTGGGTTTTTCTGTGTGTTATTTCCTCTTTTCTTTTCTACTGGGAAGAAAGGCACAGAAAGTGTTAGGCTATGTTCACATCTTGCGTTTTTGCTACTATTTAAATGTAAATTAAAAGCTGCTTTTTACAGTACTGATAAAAGCTATGAGATTTCAGAAATTCCATGCACACGCTTGTGTTCTTTTCATGACTAAATTGGAAAACTGCTGCTTTTCTGAAAACTACACCCTATCATTCTTTCAGCGTATTGCAGCATTTTTTTCACCCATAAAAAGCAATAAATGCAATAAAGCAGT